>NC_060149.1:257039182-258239182 GCF_021461385.2 Schistocerca piceifrons | reverse complement strand
GCAAAGGTCCAGAGTTCGAGTCTCGGTCGGGCACACAGTTTTAATCTGCCAGGAAGTTTCATACAGCGTACATGTTGCTGCACAACAAAAATCTTTCCAAAACGGTTTCCTTCCCCAAGTTTCGTTTTCTAAAGTGCCGGGGAGTTCTACGCTTGTGTATAAAAACATAACCATTCAAAGGACTGATAAATTTTACAGTTCCAAGGGAAAATATACTGTCACTTAGTAACACAGAAAAAGTGTGTTTTCATCCGGGAGAAAGTGTATTTTCAACCAGGAATTTTTTTTTCCTTGTCCATGTATACACCCTGTGTATGTACCAAACCAGAAAGAATCCTACAGAGGAGGATACAAAACGAAATCCTTGGAAGCCCGATTGTAAGCAAGATGCAATAAGACAGATTAAATTGAGAAGAAGCAGGAGGGAGAGGGTGGGAAAGGTGGGCAAGCCGCTCTGCCCAAAATGCAGTTGGAGGTCTCAAGCATGGTATATAGTGGGAGATGCACCCTCTGCATCCCACTAGCACCACCTCACTGGCTGTTACCCCAAGAAAATGAGCAGCACAGAAAAGAAGAAAAAATTTTGGGAAAGATAAAACACTAAAAACTGCAAACATACAGGAACAAGGAGAATGAAAGAAGGGAGGGATAGGGGCTAGGCCATACTGTTGAGGAAGCGCTGCTATGGGATCCCTGGGATAGAGCAGGTGACAGGTGTCCCTCCAATGCCTCAGGCAAACAATGAGGCCAAATTGCCCATCTCATGGAGAGGAGTAGAAGCCAACTTTGTGGATGAAACATAAAACCAGGTCAGCCTCTTTAGCATCACCCATTGGCATCAGAGGCAGTGAGTCAGCCAAATTTGGGCAGCCTAGTAGTATCTGTGCCACCGCCAGGCAGAAACCACATGGCAGTAAGGCAGGTCCTCACATCGAAGAATGTGGATGTGGGTCATGTAAGTGGGGTCAATGCATAGCTGACAAAGGACAGTGGATTCCCTGTGAGGAGTGCGAAGGGAAGACTGCCACATGGTGGTCGACTCCTTTATTGCCCTCAGTTTGTTTGGGAAGGGGAGGGGGGGGGCTGGTACAGGGCAAACCACTTTGAGTTCCAGACATCCAACAATTGATGGTGTAGAGTCAACCAGAGGTCCATTTCTGGGACCCCCATTTGCAAAATCGGTATCCTGGTAGCCAACTTTGCCACATTGTCCGTACGTGCATTCCCTCAGATCCTAACATGTTCTAGAGTCCAAACAAAGACATACCACTTCTGAACCTGGAAATGTATAGAGGACAGCCAGGAACATGTGCGAAACATAGTGGGCTAACTGAATCTTTCGGTCCAAAATATAAAGGACACAATAGTTTGGATGCTTAGGGGAGCTGCGAACATGTATAGCGTAACTGAATAACTGTTGCTGGCGCATGATCCGTAGTGGAAGGACCCCAGCCTCCGCAACTAAGCTGTTCACAGTGCTCGTTTGAAAGGCTTCTGTTCCAAGTAGGACCCCACAGTGGTTTATCTGGTACCAGTGGCCGCAATATTGAGGGAAATACTGAACCATACGCCAGACTCCCACAATCTGGCAGGGACAGGATCAAGGTTTTGTAAAGCTGCAGAAGAGTAGTGCTGTCTGCAGCCCAGCCAGGGTTATTGAAGCAGCGAAGTTTATTACGATGTAGTCAGCATCTTTGCTTAATTTGGTGAAGATGGGGGAAGCCACATCAGCCAGGCATCAAAGACCAATCCCAAAACGTGATTTCTCCACCACATTGAGTAATTGCCCATTGAAGTAAAGGTTGTGGATGAACAATATGACGGCAACAGAAATTACGGTTAAAATTAGAATAATATGATGATCAGATTTTATAAGGAAGAAAAACACAACTAACTGACAGATGCATTGTCTCGCATTCAGAATGCACGTGAGTAACGGGTGATCCTGAAAGGATAGCAACAGGGAATGCAGTGAGGGGGAAGATAACACTGTAAACACCAGCAACACAGTCATTGAGGATGCACACTGCAAGGAGCCACAGGTAATGTGAAGAGACAACACAACACTCAGAGTGACAAGAGCTGCTGGGAGGGCAGTCAAAGTAAACGAGCAATATCGACTTAAGTAACGAAGAGAAGCCAGCTGTTATGAAGCAAATGCACATGTCTCCAATTGGAGGACATGAGGGTACGGGTAGAACATATGAAAGGATTTCTGCTGGCTGGGAGGAAGACTGACAGAGAAGTTTGTCCACAACTGCGTGTGATTCCAGACAAACAAGATTATCCAAGTTAAAACGAAGCACCCATTAGGGATAACACCTACCACAGGATTTGTATTTGAGAGATTTTCTGACAAAATTTGTAGTGGCACAGTCAATTAACAAACAATATATAGAGACCATTGATTGGAATTTGGTAGAGCACATTGTACTGAAATTCAGTGTACAAACACTTGCTGTGCAACAAGGGCAGTAATTATGTTAAGTGACACAGGGAAGCATGTATGCAAACCATTAAATACACAGAAGCTGCAGACTATCAGTTATAACCCTCAAACGAATGGGGCACTGGAAAGAACACACAGAATGCTATCAGGCAGATTTGCCAACTTCATGTACAATAAGATTCTCATTAGCGCAACAGGGTTTAACCAATGATTACACCACTGAGATATGCCACAGAATGTCTTGGGATGACGGAGGAAGTATTGGCACAATCATCTGCCGCACGGCATACAGGTAATGCACAGATAAGAGGCAGACTGGCCAGCGTGTGCGCAAAGTGGATCTCAAACCAAGCACATGTCCACAGTGTATGCACCTTGTGATTTGATCTAATATGGTAATGATCACACACCGACACTATGTTATGTCAGAGAATCTTCCAGCCTGGTAGTCATCTGTGGCGCTATACCTGTGTAGGTCATCGGCAGGCTGCAGACTGAATATTTGAGGGACTCTGGAGAATAGTAGTACTGAGAAGATAGATTCGGGATCGCGAGATCTAAAGCAGTTGATTAGTAAAGCTGCATAGGCTGCGTACAACAATAAAAGGCCTTGAGTTAGAGCAACTCCATTCAGTAGTGCCAAAAGACTTCCATTGAATTCTGGTTATTTGGAGTTTCACTTAGTCCTGAGTTTCCTTGAGAGTTAGACCAGATGTGTTCCTGAAACCCTAGTTACCATGTACATTATTTACAGGGTGGAGTCATGCACTTTGCCCACATAAAAATCGTTCTTCTACTGCATTGATTGAGGTAAGCCCTTGTCAATCAAACCATGTCGTTCTTAGTCCCTCTCACATCACAACAACATAGGAAGTCAGTAGAAGAGGCAAACAAGATATGTGGGCAGATGGAACTGGGCCTGGGTGGGTATTTTATCATAGCATGTGGTTAGAAAAAACAATACAATAAAATGTCAAATGGTATTCTGAAGAACAATGGAAAAGACCAGCTGTTACTAGCAAAAGCAATGCAGTAAAAAGGGCTTTAGCCAGCAGGAAGAGCAAAGCCGACCAAGAGGAGTGTTGAAGGGGAGGGGTGGAGCCATGAAAGGGGGGGGGGGGAGAGAGAGAGAGAGAGAGAGAGAGAGAGAGAGAGAGAGAGAGAGGGGGGGGGGGGGGGGAAGAAGGTAGTGGATAGTGTCTCCGCAGTTGCTTTTTTCCCAGTAAATTTAATGCAACACTATATAAGGAGGCACAATTATATTATAAAAGTGGGCAGTTATTCTAAGAGGCATAAATTGTTGTCTGAAGCACTTCTATGCTGGACAGTTTTCCTCTTTTCACTGATTAGTTCAATTATTGTAATCTATGTTGCCATCACAGGCATACTGGTTGATCTACACATACGAGAATGAAAAACTTATTTCAGTGTGGAATCTACTGAGATATCTCTAAAATTGCACAGAGGTATTCCTTCACAACTTAGTGGATAAAAACTCCTGGCACAAATTACATGGAATATATTGTCCAACTCCTTTGGGTTGATTACAGCCTAATTACTGCCATCTACATGAAGCATAAGTAGTAAAGTAGGAAATCTATATGGAGTAACTTGTTATTGTGCTACTCTCAATCCAATATACCAAAGGTAATGCATAAATCTTACAGTCCCTTGTGTACTGCTTGAAGGAGCTAATGTAATCCATAAAATATTTGGCACAAAAATCCACTCCCCCCCCCCCCCCCCCACACACACACACTATTTGCTCATAAATGCTGCCATTTTTATGTGCCAGTAAATTATAGCTGCCACAAGTGGATTGGTTGGCAATACCTAAATATGTAAACATGAAATAATATTGACTAAAATTTTTGGATATTAAGAGGCTATTCATATCAACACTGAATGAAGTATAATAGCAATATTGGTATACCAAGGAACCTAAAAGGATGGTATACATTACCATCACCAAATGTAAGTCAGTATTTAGCAATAAGACGATGCAGCACTACAGAAGTTAATGGTATCTATGAATAAAGTGTGTGGCAGAGGATACTTTTCTTGTACTGTAAATTAAAGTTTCATTACTTTCAAATTATGAATGGGATGAGAAAAGAATCACTTAACATTTGTGTCTGTCCAAGTTATTTTAATTTTGAATTTGTCCCAGCTCTTCAAGAGGGGTTCTTAGCAGAATGATTAATACCATGGATTATGTCAAGATTTGAATCTTCAAAGATTATTTCAGGAGATGATAGGCATGTCTCTTCAAATGTTGGTAGACATATATCAACATTTCTGTTACAATCCTCCATGAGCAACAGAACTCTATTCGCATTATGCTCCATTGTACACACATTGTGTCTAGTTAGTCTAACCTAGTAACCTCACACATTATATCAGTAATTCTGTATAGGTTGTACTAGTGTTTTACAGAGAAACAGTGTTATTCATGCCCATAAATTTAAGCCTGTTATTTGATTTACCTATAAGGTTTTGTAATAATTTTTTAGGATACAGCTGTGACATTAAATCAAATCAGGGAGACAAAGCAACAATGGTCTTAGTCCCTGTTGCTCACACCAAAATTAATTTTATTGTGTGGTTTCTCTTCTCAATCCTTCACTAGGTCTCCATTAGACAATCTCTTCAGTAATTAATTATACAAACATTCTGTCTCTCTCTGCCTCCAGTGGTGTGCTTTGGAAGATTAAATGTAGTGCAGTTTCAATTTGTTCATGTGTTTGTTTTATTTTGTTTTGTTTTAGGGCACACAACTGAAGTCATACATGCCCACATCAGAACCTTGCAACACAAATACGGAAAGAAGTTAAAAACGACTACACATGAAACCAAATCTATGGAAGGAAAGAAAGCTAAGAACAAGTACTTCCTCTTGGAGAAAGAGCCACAAAATATGCCATAGAGACAACAGAGGTTCCAAACTAAAGATTAAATGTTCTTTGCCATATTGCAACAACAGATAAAAAGTAAAACGCAGTTGACAGTCCACATGTCATTTGCTAATACAGCCGATAACATACATTAGAATGTGTGTGGTTAAAACAAAGGGCATTCAGTCAAGAAATAGCAAATTGCCAAAGGTTTATGACAATAAGCATGAAGTGGTTGGTAGCTATAATGACCACCTCGCAGTAATTCCCTGGAGCTTGTTCCATGAACGGAAGACCAGTGGTGATGCCAAAGTGACACCACCTGCTGACAGACAGCAACATGGAGATCATCAGAAGGACTGGAAGAACTAGTGGGCTGAGGCAGGAGGACTGCAGCCTTGGCAGCAGCATCAGCATCCTCGTTTCCTGTCAGACTGACATTACCAGGGACCCACACAGAGATCACAGTAGCTCCCTCAATAGTGAGTAAGTGGAAGCTTTCTTCTACCTGTTGCACTAAGGGATGGACTGTGCGAAGCACACAGAGGCTCTGAAGGGCACAGAATAGGAGTAGATGACAATTGAAAAGCCTTCCTCGCCGGATGTTCTGTGTGGCCTGTTACAAGGCGAAGAGCTCTGCTGTAAACAATGAGCAGCATTCCAGAAGACAATACTGAAAATCGCCTGTGTCAATGACGAAGGCACACCCTTTCCATCAGTGCAATCAACGGTACTGTCACTAAGTTCTGAGCAAAGGTGAAGAAACATATAGCAATATATTGACTCTGGAGTAGTTTCCTCAGGAAATGAACAAACTCCAAGGTGAACATGGGCTGCTGTATGAAGTCAAGGTGGTGAGGAGTTCACACCTATCAGGAAAGTGGGACGTAGCATGAAGTTAAGCTGCCAGAGCAGTAGCCAAAAGCGAACTCCAGGTTATAACAGAGAAGAGGGACATGCTCCATGCTGGCGATCAAAGGAGTCATCGAAGAACATGACACACAATGGATGGCTGGGGAGGGGAGGAGGACAGCATGCATATCCTCTAATTAGAACATCACGCCAGTATGACAGCAGTAGTTTGGCAGCTTCAGCCAACCAACTTTCAACTGGGCTCATGTAAAAGGCTCCAGTGGTTATATGGATTCCACAATGGTGCACTGAATTTAGGAGAGTGGATCTGATCTGCTCCCCATGAACTACTGCTTAGGACACACAGGACATTGAGGAACTGGACACAGCAGGCATCCAGGTAAGACATGAAAGAACCAAGAAAGTTTCCTATCAAGCATGAGCCCCATGAATTCCAAAGTTTTAGCGAACAGAAGAGCAACAGGCCAGATGTAAAGATGGTGGAAGAAACCCATTTCGCTGCCAGAAATTCATACAAACAGTTTTGTCAGCAGAAAAGTGAAAGCCATTGTCGATACTCCACAAGTAGAGACGATTGAGACATCACTGAAGATGCCGCTCAAGGACACAAGTTTGTAGAGAACTGCAGTAGACTGCAAAATCTTCATCAAAAAGGGAGCCTGAGATGCCCGGCAGGAGACAGGCCATAATAGGGCTAATGGCTATAGCAAAGAGGACGACACTCAGGATGGAACTCTGAGGCACCCCTTTTTCCTGGATAAAGGTGTCCGACAAGGCACAATCCACACGTAACTTGAGAACTTCATGAAGGAAATGTGGCAGGTGTTTTCTGAAGCCTTACGTGTAGAGAGTACAGAGAATACCAGTCCTCCAGCAGGTGTCTTAGACTTCCTCCAAATAAAAAAACATGGCCGGTCTCGGATTTCTGCAGAAAACCGTTCATGACATGAGTTAAAGTGGCAAAATGGTCAACTGCAGAAAGGTGCACTCGAAATCCACATTCTGCAGTGGTTGGTAAATTGCGAGACTCAAGCCATCTTATCAGCTGATCATGACCTTGCAAACACAGCTGGTGAGAGAAATGGGGTGGTTGCTAGATGGAAGGTGTTTGTCTTTACCAGGCTTATGTATGGGTATGACAGTGGCTTCACGCCAGAATATCTGAAACATGCCCTCTGTCCTGATGTGATTTTACGTATGAAGGAGGAATTGCTTTGCCACATGAGAAAGGTGCTACAACATCTGATGTGAACATTGTCCAGTCCTTGGGTAGAGGATAGGGATGAAGTGAGAGCATAATCTAATCTTCCTCATAGTAAAAGCAGCATTGTGGCACTCATGATTCTGAGAGGAAGAGGGTATTGCCTGAGCCACCTCCACTTGTTTCCCATGGAGGAAGGCAGGGTGACAGTGGGTGGAGCTCAAAATCCCTGCAAATTAGTGGCCTAAGGTGTTGGAGGTAGCAATGGGGTCCACAATGATATCATATGCTATGGCCAGGCCAAAAATAGAGTACTGGGCCTTGGTTCCAGAGAGCCACCAGAGGTTGGCACACATGGTGGACGAGGGAGTGGAACTGTTAAAGAACTAGTGAATGGAATCCAGCTAGCTTTTTTGATATCCTGAAGAATGAGGTAACACTGCCCGCATAACTGTTTAGAACGAATACAGTCCACTATCGTAGGATGACAATGAAAAATGCAGATAGCACGTCTCCACGCACAAATTATCACCCTTCCTCATTTTTAACATTATCTTAACTCCAGTGAAACAATCTTCGACCAACAACTTTGTTAAGCATACAATGTCACAGCTATGGCTCTGGACATTTCCAGACTAGAACATGCTGTGCTCTCATTGGGATCATTTTGACAACATTTACCTTTGGCTAATTCAGTGGTTACATTCTTGAGATGTTACAGACTTGGTTCCCTGTGGGAATTATTGGTACCATCTAAAAAGAATTTGCTGTATGAATACAAAGAGCTCAGATGGAAAACCAGTCCTAAGCAAAGAAGGGAAAGCTGAAAGGTGGAGTATATAGAGGGTCTATACAAGGGAGATGAACTTTAAGGCAATATTATAGACATGGAAGAGAGCATAGATGAAGATGAGATGGGAGATATGATGCTGTGAGAAGAATTTGATAGAGCACTGAAAGACATCAGTCGAAAGACAGCCCCAGGAACAGACAAGATTCCACTGGAACTACTGATAGTCTTGGGAGAGCCTGTCATAACAATACTACTCCACCTCATGTGCACAATGTATGAGACAGGCAAAATAATTTCAGAGTTCAAGAAGAATGTATTAATGCCAATCCCAAAGAAAGCACTTGCTGACAAGTGTGAATATTACTGAACTATCACTTTACTATTTCATGGTTGCAAAATACTAATACACATTCTTTACAGAAGAAGAAGAATGGAAAAACTGGTAGAAGCTGACCTTGGGAAAGATCAGTTTGGATTCTGAAGAAATGAACAAGTGAAGTAATACTGACCCTACAACATTATCTTAGAAGACAGTTAGAAGAAACGGAAACCCACCTGTATTTATAGCATTTGTAGATGTCAAGAAAGTTTTTGACAACGTTGACTGGAATACCCTGTCTGAACTTCTGAAGGTAGCAGAGGTAAAATACAGGGAGTTAAAGCCCATTTACAACTTGTACAGAAACCAGGCAGCAGTTACAAGAATTAAGGAGCATAGAAGGGAAGCAGTGGTTGAGAATTGAGTGAGACACGGTCGTAGTGTATTGTTGATGTTAATCTATACATTTAGCAAGCAGTACAGGAAGCCAAGGAGAAATTGGGAATAGGAATTAAAGTTCAGGGAGAAGAAATAAAAACTTTGAAGCTTGCCAGTGACATTGTAATTCTGTCAGGGATAACACAGGACTTAGAAGAGCAGTTTAACAGAATGGACAGAGTCTTGAAAGGAGGATGTAAGATGAACATCAACACAAGCAAAACAAAGGTAAAGGAATGTAGCCTAATTAAATTAGGTGATGCTGAGAGCATTAGATTAGGAAATGAGATTCTGAAAGTAGATGGGTTTTGCTATTTAGGTAGAAAAATAACATGATTGCTGAAGTAGAGAGGATATAAAATGAAGACTGGCAATGGCAAGAAAAGAGTTTAGGAAAAAGGGAAATTTGTTAACAATGAATATAAATTTAAGTGTCGGGAAGTCTTTTCTGAAAGCATTTTTATGGAGTGAAGCTATGCATGGAAGTGGAATATGAACGATAAACAGTTTACACAAGAAGAGAGACGAGGCTTTTGAAACACGTTGCAACAGAAGAATGCTTAAGGTTATATGGGTAGATCACGTAACTAATGAGGTGGTACTGAATAGAATGAGAGAGTAAAGAAATTTGTGGCAAAACCTGGGCAGAAGAAGGGATCAGTTGTTACGCTGCCTTTTGATACATCAAGGGCTCACCAGTTTATTATTAGAGGGAAATGTGGGAGGTTAAAATCATAGAGGAAGACCAAGAGATAAATACAGTAAGCACATTCAGAAGCATGTATGTTGCTGTAATTATCCGGAGCTGAAGAGGCTTGCACAGGATATAGCAGCATGGAGAGCTGTATCAAACCAGTCTTCAGACTTAAGAACACCATCACCACCAACACCTAATACTCCACTTAGTATAAACAAACTCTCCCAGTAAAACCAAAATCATTAGTGTTCAGCATTGCAATAGTGTTATATTGTACAACAGTGCACTATTATTGATTTATTGGACAACAGTAAACTTCTATAATCCTGTTATGCTTATTTAAGGATTGTGTCACATCTGTTCTTTCATTCCTGTGTATTAAGTTGTGAGGAGCAGTCCATTACTGAGAATAATTGGCAACTTAATTTTAACTATTTTCTGCAGCCATAATAATAAGAGCTGACTTTTTCTTTTAGAGGGTTGGCTGAGATTCTGGAGATAAAAATGTGCAAGATATTTTTATTGCCCCACCTAAACCAAACATCTTGCCAGATGATACTGGGATGAGGACAGAGGAGGAATTCCAGACAATCTTACTCAAAGACAATTTCTTGCTGTTGCAGAAGTTACAAACTTCATATGGAGAAGAAATATTACCTCACTCACAGGATGCACAGAGACCAGACTTGCAAAATGATATAGGCCTACTTCATCTGCCGTAGGTAATGCTTGCTCCAGTATCACAATAACTGCCACTGCAGCTCACGACGGCTCTGAATAGGCTGTACAAGCATTGTGATTAAATGGGTACCTGGACTGAAGGAGATTTTGAAACTGACTCCAAACAGCTTCATACTTCTCCTTTACAGCAACAAGATACCAGTAGTGGAGTTTTCATTTGAGCTATTTTTTGGTGGTGAAGTTATGAATATCTTCACCAAGGAAATGAACAGATATGCTTTACCTCTTATAACATCTGAGGAAATCAGATGTTTCTAAGAAATTCTAGTCTTTATTGGGTATATTTAATGCTTACCAAAATAATGAGCAGTGATGATATGCATAGGAAGTTGGTCTATAACGCAATGAGAAGGAAAAGATCTGAAATAATCCTTTGGTTTATTCATTTCACTAATAATGAGGATTTTGTTGCATACAATTTTGATTAAATATGGAAAATTAATCCTCTTACTCCTCACTGTAAGAGAATTTTCCACTATTATGTGCCTGAAAAGAATTTGTCTTGTGGTGAAAGAATGAGTTGGTTTTTGGATTTCACCATGTCTGGATACTCTATCATGAATATGGAAATACAATCTCTACTGTAAATTTACAAGACATTCTGTAAGTATACTGGACAAACCCAGTAGTGTACCAGATGAGCTCTGGTTTAATGGAGTGAACCACCTGATTTTGAAAATTCAGGAATTCTAAATAACACAATAATTTGTATAAACTGTAAGACACTGGTGCAGGTCTTATTACATTCGACACCACATTGGGCAACCTGCACACCAGATGCGGATGAAATGATGATGACAACACCCAGTCCCTGAGCAGAGAAAACCCCCAACCCATGATTTCTACTGGTAAAACAAATTGAAGGAATAATGCAAAGAAGCTGCACTAAGCCAGATACAAACTAAACCTTGTCACCAAGCAGTTGCCTACTAGACTGCTAACTGTCTCACTGAGCCGTGAATGCATTATGCTAGAGCTGCCAACATTCAGATAAACATACCAATCTTTACTCTACATCACAAAATGAAGTGCCTTTAGGAGGCCTACAATACTATTAATTGCAGGGTGCAGTTTTATTGCGTATTTTTATAGTGCGCATCCTTATACTAAGTGTCAAAAACGTGTCAATCCTACTTCTCTGTCACAAACATACCACTGCTGCAGTGGCACACAGTGAACAGTCCATTATAAGCAACAGCTTCACTCGAAGTGGGGTGTCTAAGATGTGGAGAAAGTACAGAGATGGGAAATGTCAATGATAGACCTCACAGTGGTCGTCCTCGTATGACAACACCAATGCAGAATTGTTTTCTCCAACTGTCAGCTTGCTGGTGCCCAACATTAACTGCCAGAAATATTGGAAATTACTTCTCTGGGCAACAGGGACCTCAGACCAAACAGTATGTAGATTACATCAGGGTGGTCCTCATTCTAGAAAACCACTGACAAGTTTTGTACTGAAACAACATAATCGTAGGGCCAGGGCTCTTTCACATCATCAGACCATTGCAGAACGAAGTAATGTCATATTTGCTGATGACCAGGACTGGTCTGCAACTGGACCCTAGATGTGTTAGGGTTTGGAGAAGTGCTAGACAACACCAGGAATGCCAATACATTCAGGAAGTCCATCTATTTGCAGGTGGAAGTGTAACATTCTTGGTGGCAGACCCCTCTAATTCCCATCCAAGGCAGTTAGACTGGCTCCTGATACCTTCAAGAGGTTCTACAAATGATTGTCCTAGTTGATGACAATGCAAGGTGTCCGTATCTTCAAAGATGCAACATCAACTGAATGCATTGACCAGCACAGTCCCCCATGTGAATGCAACTGAGCATGCATGGGATCTATTCAAGGTGGCCATTGTATAGAGTCCGAATTCACCTGACAATCTTCAAGACCTCACTGAAGCTGCCATTGAGGAGTGAGACCTCATACCCACGACTAATTTGATGGTCTCATCCACAGCATGCCTTGTGGAGTGAAAGAACTCGTTTGTGTGTGGGAAGGACATACATACTACGAAAAATTGATGATGATATACAGATTTTCACTGTTTTTGTTTTCAAGATGTACACACAGTAGACAGCCTGCTTTGTTTTGTAACTAATAAAAATTGTTATTGTTTTCAAAAGGAATTATTTTTATATTGTAAATAAGGATTGTACAAACCTCTGTGGGTGTACTGTAAGAAGTCATTGGAGTAAAATCCATGATATTCCAAATTTTTGTTGAGGTGTGTGTATGACTCTCCCTCTGAGTCAATTGTATCCAATGATCATTTGTTCAGTTTTCTATTTACAACATATTAAATTTTATTCACGGTTTTGCACCAAGTTGTGTTCCTTCTTTTTTCTGTACCCACTGTTAAGGGGGTTCAGCTGATGTGTATTGCCTCAGATGTCAAGGTTTTGCCTCTGTGTACCGTAAAATTATGTTATGAGTGAAACAAGTTTTAGTAGTCCTGTAGTAGTATTTTAACAAGCAATTTTGAATGAAGAAGATGAATTAGGTGAAAAATCATCAGGTGACAATGAAGATGCTACTATTTCTGAAAGCAGTGAATCAGCCAAGTATTCCAATAATGGACATTTGGAAACTTTCCTGATGTTGATGGCATCTCAAATCAGAATGTTTTCAAGTAAGTATACCTCCTCTACCAATTTTTACAAGAGTAGTAGTAGTAGTAGTAGTAGTAGTAGTAGTAGTAAGATGTAATTAAGTAAATAAAATAGAAACTCTGTTTTCAGGTCCAGAAATGGGAAAGAAACCCATGAGAGGCAGTCACCACAAAACACTGATGACAGCTCGATATAGTATACAGAATAGTGTAAGGAATGCCAATACTGTGCAGCCAGCATTTGAAATATTTATAAATCCCACCATTTTCCAAAATACTTAAGTGAACCACCAAAAATAGCAACATTACTTTCAGGAACCAATGGACTGATCTTGATAGAGGAGAATTTGATTCCAGAATGAGATTTTCACTCTGTAGCGGATTGTGCACTGATATTCAACTTCCTGGGAGATTAAAACTGTGTGCCGGGCCGGGACTCTAACTCAGGACCTATGCCTTTCACGGGCAAGTGCTCTACTAAGTTTCAAGAATTTGATTGCTTTCTTGGCCTGTTTATACACACAGGATTGTACAAAGGTTAGGATGAGGGCGTAGCAAATTAGTGGAACTAAGAACACAGTCAACATATTTTTAGCATTCTTTGGCTACGGACTGGTTTACAGAAATATCATGGTGTATTTGGTTTGATGAAGCACTGCATTGGTGACAAATCTTGGCACTGATGATTTGGTTCCTATAAGGGATAAATTTGAACAGTGGGTAAGCACATTATATGATGCATACAAACCACATGAGAATATGACAGTTGAACAACTTCCCCTCATAAAATGGAATCATGATATGAGTCTCATATGACAGCTCTAATTATGTCACAAACCTGCAGGTGTACACAGCAAAGGATGAAGAGCAGCCTAAAGAAATAAATTAGGGAAAAAATATAGAGCTGAAACTAACAGAAAATTTATCTAAGAGTGGCAGAAAAATCTCAACAGATAATTTGCTTCCAAGTTTTGATATGACAGAGGAATTTGAATAAAAACAGGAAACTGCTTGAAACAAGAAAAAATAGTCTCCTGTAGCTCAAAAAGCATAAGACAGTGTCACTGTTGTCTATTTCAAAGAGGAAGTGGGTGAAGTAGCAAAACCTATTATTGTGAACTATAATGCCACTAAATCAGATTCAGGCAATGGACAAATTACTCAGGACCTACCCTACAGCAAGTATGACAAGATGATGATCCATGTTTATTTTTTATAATACTTTGTGTATTGGAGTTTGAAATTCTTTCATAATTTGGATGGACTTTAATCCTGATTGGAAGACGGAAACTGTCTACGAAAGAAGATAATTTTATTCTTTAGTTGAGAACATCTGTAGTACAGGCAAAACAAAAGTCAGCACAGAAAAGTTCCTTCTGCAGGATAAGTGCAGAGGGGAAGAAAATGGATGATGCTCCCCAAAAAAAAGTTCTGTAGACAGAAAACACACATAAAAGTGGAAAACATTTTTTTTCTTTTAATTATGTGGTCTTTATGACTCCAGTGGTAATCTCAAGGAAAGGTCCCAGCAGTGGTATCACACCCCGCAACCATTCATTCACCATATTGGGCCCTCGTTGGCAAGTAACTGAAAAAAAATTTTTTTTTTTCACAATTTCATGATCCTCTACAGCTTTAAAAAAGGAATGATGGACAAATTGTCTAACTTAATGGGTACGGACATTCCTCATATGCAAAAGTTTGTGGGTTCAAATCTTATCACGTGCTTTAAAATTAATATTTTGAAATCTTTGTTGAAATGGCTGATCATTATTTTTACTCTATTTTAAACTATCAGTCATTTCAATAAAGACTTAAAAATAAAAAAATTGAGTGCTCCTGGTAGGATCTGAACCCACAACATTCAGGACTAAGTTAACCATTAAGCTATACAATCAGTGCATAACATCACTTTTTAAAAGCTATTGAGTGTCACATGACATTCCAATTTTTTTATGATTAGGCACAAACAAGGGCCCACTCAGGCGAATGGCAACAGGTTGTGATACCTGCGACCTTAACCTACATCACTATTCAGATGGTTTCAGAAAGTTGACCCCAGAGCTAAGGACCTCTCCTTGTCAAAGTTGCGAGAAACTCTAGTAAGAGGGTTAATTTCTATGTTACGGTACAAAAATGTGTAATCCCTTCATATAAATATAAGTTTTGCTGTCTAACGTGCTTACCATTACATGTGCTATGGTTGGCAATGGTTAACTTCCTGCCATAACCTCACCTAATCCTATTCCACTATGTACATTTTTAAGTGTGTATGTGTATCATCTCTGTAATATATCTGCATGTCACAGCTGTTGGGCCAAAGGGTCAAAGGACAAATAAGTAAATAAATAAAACTTAAAAAGAAAAAACTGATTTTTCTTTACATGCTTTTCTTCAATGTAACAAACAAGGTACAAGTAATAAACATAAAAGAAATGACATAAAAGTGATTACGACACTACAGTTGAATACTTTTTTTAATTCTACAGGGGACAGGCACCTAATGCACACTATCAAAATTAATATTAAGCTTCAGTCATGAAAATTTCTAAACTTTAGATAGTTTGGGAAGTTTTTTTTACTTGGAACCAATCACTACCTAAGAAAGCCAATGCTGTCCATCAGTTCCACGTAGTTACACTGATGAGCAAACATTATGACCGCCTGCTTTAATAGCTTGTTTGTCCATCTTTGGAATGAAATACACCACTGATTCTGCATATTGGATCCAGCAGGTTTGTGGAGGAATATGGCATCAGAGGTCTATACACACAGGTCATATAATTCGCGTAAATAACAAGCCACTGATTTGTGTACGCAGTGATGGTGCCCGACAGCAATTTTGTCACCAAGACATTGATGCCAGTTCACTATAATGCTCATCGCCGTTGGTGAAGACATCAAGCTTGAAGGGGCACAGGTGGTTTGCAGCTGTCTGTGTATCTTTGATTACTATCACAGGTCCCATGCAAGTGCAGCAAAATGTCTCCCATAGCATACTACTGCTCCCATCAGCCTTCGTCCATGGTGTGCTGCACATTTTGATCCACTGTTCAGTCCATTGACTGTGGAGACGACATTGACCTAGAGCAGGAGAAATGTGATTCACTTGAAGAGTCAACACATTTCCATTGATCGATGGTCGAATCCCGATGGTCCTGTGCCCACTGCAAGCATAATTTATGACGATGTTGCGTCGACATGTGAACATGGGTGGTCTGCTGTGGCGCTCCACATTTAACAATGTATGATGAACAGTGTGATCTGAAACATCAAGCATGAACCAGCTTTCGGCAGAGATGCCACAAACCACCACCTATCCTACATTACAGAGCAGACAAGCCTCTGAACCTCACATTCTATGAGGAGTCACAAAAGTCAAATCAATTGGCACGTATTGGTAGTTTCACTGCCCTATCTATTTCCATAGATGCTCATAACAGTAGCACATGGCCATTCTAACCAGCTGCGCCATTTTCAAGATACTCATTCACAGACTACGCTTAACAATAACCTGCCTTTTTCAAAGTCGCATATCTCAATGTATTCCCCATTTGCAGCCCTTATATTTGCCAGGTTACCCCATTGTTGTCTGCTCCACTTACATACATTTGTTACCAGGCCACGTGTCCTCAACACCACCAGGCAGCATCCACCATCACGATGGGCAGTGGTCATAATGTTTTGGCTTATTAGCGTGTTTCCTACAGTGTAAAACTCTAGATGCCACTGGTAGGCTACACTATGTGCAAATTCCAGTCCTAATTCATGTTACAGGTACAACTCACAGATACACAATTAAAATATGTTATGGAACTAACCTATTCAGTGACACAAAGAGTGCTACATAAATTTGCATGTAACAAACAGTTGTCACCTAGTTAAGTATTATACGCTATGGCAAGTTGGCGAATTTTACCATTTTGAATCAACAATAAGGATTATGAGAAATGCAGTTTAAAAAACTCTTGAGTACACTGTACTGAACTACAGGAACCTGACCAAAAACATCTAGTACATAGTAGTCAAGAAATCACTGGACAAAAACTATGCAACTGCACATTTTCTATTCCTGATCTACAGCCTAAGAGGTATATTTCATATGCACAATCACTTTTAATGTGCTATGGACAGTACACATGACATCTCCTAAACAAATTATTTCTATATACAAACTCCATCTAAGTTGATTCATTAAAGAAAAATCAAGTTTATTTTCAAGAGTTGATAAACTGAGTGCAAACTTGAGCATTCCTCAGATGGAATCCATGGATAAGGAGACTACATTGACAATATACTCCAACAACACAAATAGCTTACACAATTCACGATTTCTTGTTATTTCTCCATCCCATTGGTACATTATGAGAGTCCCAATAAAATTTTTAAATTAAAACCAATTATGAAACTTTTAGAATTCAACCACTGACACTTTTTCACACATCCCAATTACAAAATTTGATAAAACTATGCTTTTGCCAATACTGTCATCGTTATCTGACAATGCTGGACTTGTTATTGTCACAGAAGGTACAAAGACCAGTTAATTTTTGCCTGCTGCATACAATTCTATCCACTTCACACGAAAACGGTAAAGAATGGCAGATTACACTTGGGCTTGAAGATGCCCACATTTGGTGCCAAAGTTGTAGCATGTGTTAAAAAGAATAAACGACGTGGACTGAAATACTGCTGCTGGTTTTGTTATTACTACAGTACTATCAAGAAGTAGGGCCATATTTTGGATCTTCCATTTCTAATACACAAGTAACCTATCTGCATAGTAAAAATACAAACATGGTCCTTTTGTAAATATAACATAGAAAAGTATACTTCCAGTATTGTTTCTGAAAAGGCAGCTATTTTTCTTTCCTAAAAAATTAGTGAAACTTATATAGAACAAGAGGACAAAACAAGAAGAAAACGTTACAAAACATCAAGCAGCTAAAATTACTACACTAAAGAATCATACAAGAAAACACCTGTATTCAACAACTTGTCAGAGCATATTACCTGCCTTTTAGGTAATGTGGAGCTGAAAATTGAATTAACAAACTTTCTGCAGAGTAACTAAAGAACTTTCTGTAGCTGAACTTCTTAAAATAAATGTGTTTGGTTATTTTATAATTAACACTGTAATTCAATAAGCATCTGCAATGTTAAGGAAGTTCATTGAGGTGGACTTTTACATTTTATTTATCTCTAACTACTTTTCATATCCTAGATACCCGATTCAAAGATATCTGTACATTATATTGTGAGCATGGCTGTTTAATAACACCAGCCAATTTCGGATTAATAAAAGAACATAATAACATTCAAATGTAATGATTTCTTTAAACTGTAGGTATCAGGAAGTCCTAATTGTCTTTAAGCCTATTCTTTGTTAATTTTGGTGTTCCTATGATATCACAAAGTATACAGTGTACAATTCCCATCAGTTTCAACTGAGAAATGAAATTATGTTTGTGTGTTTCCCGAAGTCAGGTGATGGTGATTCAGTTTTACTACTATTTTTGCACACCTGAAATTTTCTTATTATAAAACAAAGTAAATTTGTACTAAGACCACTTTCAATGAAAACATGAGAATCATTGCATATTATTAATTGGTTCTCTCTCTTATAAATAAAAGCAGTCAATTCACCCTACCAGTGAACATTAATGGTTTTCTAAATTTGCTTTTATGGTCTTTATCAATTGTACTGTTGAAGATACTAATGTAAAAACATAACATTCTTTGTCAATAATTAAATTCTGGAAACCTTGCATTAAATGTCTTGTTATCAATTAAACTGAAATATGCCAAGATAAAATCATTATTCAAAAAGGTATCAACAGAAGACATAGAGAACTGCCACTATCTCTATTCTGCCGGTCTTCCCTAAGATGCGTGAAAAGATTAGAACAAATGAAATTTATAAAGTTTCTTATGGTAACAGACAACATTTTAAGCACCAGTATGAATTCCAACGTGGAAAAGGGCTGTAAATGCCATCAGTGAGATTACTCAAAGATATGTGCTTCATTAAAAACAGATAGAAAGATCACAGGAATATTTCTTTCTGTATACAAATTGTTACGATAAGTCAGTCAAATTGAGACCAAGTCACAGTACCAAACATTTCTATACTGTCGTGTGGGAGCATGGGAGGTAGAAAAGGTCTAACTCAATGGTTCTTTCCACCAACTGAAAAGTAGTCACAAATATGTCTCATGGATGTGTCTCATGGATTCAAATAACACAAACACTGAGCTCACATAATAAGTTCAGTGTTCGCAGTTTTATACAACTAACACAGTTATTGTCAACTTTTAAGTCAACTAAAGGTAATATCTAGCTAACATACCAAAAAAAAATTTATCAGAGCACACTAACTTGTATCGATACTCATCAAACCAATCTCATCCTGATGAGTAAACAAAGAGCAAACATTTTTGAAACTACATATTGTAATTGTTTGGAGTGAAAGTTCACTTATTGAAATTGTGAACTATCTCCATTATATATGTTTTGTGGCATAATTTAGACCTTGTACACACAATATTACTTTAATTAGATTTCATCCATTAATATTTAAGTGCTTCACCCAATACATTATTGCATAATTCTGGTTCATTATCAGTAATAGGTTATCACAATTTTATAGGGTATTCAATATAATACATTATTTTCTTGATATATAAATATTATAGATGAAGTATCTAATTTGATACAAATTTTATATGCTGTAATAGCTCCAATTTTAATCATAATCAAAACTAGGACTAACAAGATGATTTACAAGGACAAAACCAGAATACATAAGAACTTGGGTTAAATGGTATTTCCAGGTTACAGATACCTGGCTCACTATGCTAAACATTAAAATATGTTTGTCATCCAAGGCACCTAGTAACTGCACAGTTCTGCTCCATCATACACAAACTAAATACCAGTTCCCTACACTACAAAATGGGGTAATTAACAATGAATTTCAAAAAGAACCCAAAACTATTACATGAGGAATATTCTGAAGAGTATCATGGGCAACACAGCTGCCAACTTCTCTTTCTGAGCAGCAACACAGATTCTTCTGTTTCAGGATACTGTACGAGATTAACGTCTATCAATTCATAATTAGATTGATTTTTTATGCATGCCACAATAGAAAAGATTAAATAGATCAATTTAGGTCTGATTCTCAGTTAAGGGTTCTTGCAATAGGGACAGAGTTTACAGAAAACAAAATAGGAAAGACTACAAACAAGGCTCAAAGTTAAGTGGTTTGCTGATAGTATGAGTATGAAAACACTCGAAAATCTATTGCACATTAAAGCGTTTAATTACTTCCAGGTTGCAAGCAAGCCAAGCAGGTGTTAAAGCATAGTTTCCTTAGTGAAGTATTCATCAACAATTTACTGATTTATGAGTCACCCCAGCAAGAAACCAGAAAACATTTCTACATGTTTCAATACTAAGTAACAGCGGTGCCAAAGCCTTTGATTTAATTTCTTTGGGACTGCTGCATTTCCAATATTTTTGGCGGTGAAATTTATAATAATAGCAGAACCCGCGCCAACACAACCAAATCCTGTTTTACGATACGGCCATTAGGCGAACTGCACAAAATTATTAATGGAAACCGATACATTCACAGAAAAATACTAGACAGTCAGATTGGGCAATAACGTGTGTTAGCATATACATCAATATTCACTACCTCCCCTCTTTTCACACACATAAGCCTAGTGCAAAAATTTAATAACGGTAAAGACTGTGCAACGTTGCAATTAATTTGATGTCTACCTATAGTTCAAAGCACCCCCTCCTCACTAGGGCCCGTAGTAACTACTTATTAATAACTCACTACGATGCATTCTTCAATTAAGACAGCTTTGCAGTCCTCGTTCAGAAACTTTAACCGTACAGTTAACACGACATTCAATTTGGTTCGGTTATTTTCACAACTACAGTCCACGGTTAACCTCCAAACATATAACGGAGACTGGTTAAGTCTTGCAGGACCACAAACAAAATAGACAACGATGTTCGTTTTCCTCTGCGTGAGCAACGAGACACTGACCTAAACAAACTGACTATAAGTTATATCAGTGACTTGTAATGGCGTCCGTACGTCTGCCGGCCTTTCATAGACACACTAATCAAAGAGATTTGTCAACTATGAGTCCTGATGTTTAATGGCGAAACGAAATCAAACAGTTAACCAACCGTCCCTTTGCAGCCATATTGGTATACTAGACAGAACAGCAACTTGTTTCAAACTTTAGATTCCAAATAAATGATTTTTTTGTTCTTATTATTGTCCAATAGAAAATTGTCAGTAAACACTGGACAGCCCCTCTCTTACCTAGAAATTTTGAATCATTGTTGAGACACCAAACCCCGTCTGCACAACCAACTCTATCAACAACATCTACATACTCAAATCCACCATCATGACAGAAATGGTTATGAATCTTTGGCCTTTTGTGAAGCACAACAGCTGTTTGTGGTGCAAAGATCTTCACGTTGTACTATGGTAATGAAGACGGACCGTATAAGTATAGTACAACTACGAAGGTTGCCTCGTGCACTTGTGTATAGCCATTGACGTGAAACTCCAGGCTATGCTTAGGCTTAACGTACGAATTTCAGGGCCTGTTGTACAATCTTGGGATAACAGCCGGATAACCTCTTTTGCTGAAATAGCACTGTAAACACGTTGCACCAGCGCGCGATTAACTCGCAATAGTTTAATTAGCGACTTCAGGATGTTTTTGATAGGGTATCTGGAGAACAAGTTCGATTCTGATTCTTTATCAGTCATTCAGCATTCGTACATGCAATAGACTTCATCATTACATTTACTTATTAATATCACAAAATACAAATTTACTCGGTTGTATTTGGCGTTTCTAAAAATTCCTCTAAAGAAGAATAGTCTGATATGGCTATAGAATCAGGCAGTAATGATGAGATTTTGCTGAATTATTCGTCAGAATGAAAAGGCATAACAAAGTGAGACATTGGCAAAATTATTCCCAAAGCCGACCTTACCCAAGACGGACTCATAAAAATGGCTGTGCTGTGAAGATGGCCTACTGCCGATGAAGTGCTGAAGCCAAGGAAATGCGAATTGCGATCGTTTTGTCATGAATTGTTGAAAGATATGTCAGGTAAAATGTTTCTCCTAGACTAAAAAGACTGTTGCTCTGTCTGTAAAGGTGAGTTATCTACTGACTTTTTTAAAATCAAGATACGATATTAAAAGATAGTGCGAGGCTGTGAAGACATTCAATAAAGTGCATAGCTGTAACATACCAGTAAAAAGTTGCACTACTTATAGTAAATATGCATTATAACTTACGAAATAACATTTTTCAGATGCCATACAAATTAATCTTCTAACGATACGCAAACAGTTCTCAATACAGTGGTGCTAAGAGCAAAAACATGGTATTCCAGTTCTCCACAGAGCAGTTCCGAGGAAAAAGTAGCTAATTTTCATTAGATCTGCAGTCTACGTGAAACATTTTGAAGAAGTGGACATTGATAAGAATTAATACTTTTCGAGATTTGCAAGTACATGAGCCAAAATATCTAAGAATTCAACTAAAATTACATGTGGGTGCGACTCGAGTAATTTTCACCAACATGCCACATTATTTAACTAAACAAACTGAATCTGAATCTGGGAAAGATCATAATGAAATAATACTGAAGCGAGAGCAAGATCTTCATAATAGAAATGAAGAGTGGCTAGTAAAAAAATATGATTAGAAGTTTTACCAATTTGTGTGAAAATGCATGTAAGATTGTAGGAACAGAAAAATTGTACCATTAATTATGTTTCTACATGTCATCAGTAGAAGGAATTCCAAAGTTACAAACTAGTGTAAAGATTAACAGTTGTAATATTATTACTTCCTTATACATTTCAGTTGCTAATAAGTCAAATAACCATATATTCAAATAATCTCACATCTTTTTTCACATATCTCATTCTAATTTTTACCAGTAGGCTTTTGTAATTAAGAAACTGTAGCGATAAAATAGCATACAGTGAAACTGATATTGAAATACAAGTTGTATTCACACTGTACATGTTTCCCTTCTTTCTGCAATTTTTTTAGATTTCGCTTTGGATAATTGCTACTGTGTATACAAATGGCTGTAATGAGGGTAACAAAATATCTCATTAGTAGAGTGTTGTTTGTCAAACCAGACATCTTACTGTTAACACTGAGAAAACTGATAATTTAGTTCCTTTTAATTAAGCGATTGTACACTGTGTCTACAATGAAAAACCCTATTTCCTTCTCAAAACTAAGTTGTTATAATTTAGAAAAAATACATCATAATATCAAAACTTTTCCACATGAGCCCCTGTGCTAATGCAATTTCCTTCCAGGTCTGTGGCAACATGTCCAAATGGATGGTACCAATCACAACCACAGCATGACAAGGAAACACTTAAGTGTGATGTCACAAGTTCAATCTTCAGTAAGGCTCCTTTGGAAGTGTTGCGTTAAGAATGTTAGGTGCTAATGACAGACAATATGCATCAGGAGGGTGACAGAAATTGAGTTTTTAGGAGGTGCAGAGGCCAACACTCTATGGGATGTATGTATTACACTTCAAAAACTGGAGATCGTCAAGATTCAAGAAATGTTCAAAAGAAACCATTAACTTGCACCATGAACACCAAATGAAAAATGACGCAATACAATCGTCACGAAGGCGAACTCCATGGGAGTTGCAAACTATGTAGGACGTTCAGCAAGGTATCCATTCTCAGAGAATGCATATGGAATCATATTGGTGTAACAGGGTGATGGTAACAGATGGAATGTGATGACATGCAACCAGTGGCGGATACTTATGGGGGGTGCGAATCGAGTTATTGGGTGGTTTTACTTTCCTATGTTGCACTCCCGTCCGCGTCATCGTATTTTATACGTTTCCGTCTGTACATAGATATCTAATGCATACCTTCGAGAAGAGTCGCGGCCATTCTAATGATCTTGATAAGTTATTCCGTCTGGCATTTGTTCGAAAAAAGTCGCGAATATTCTACTGTTTATTGTACAGAAAACCTTCGATACGTAGCGTTATAAATACAGACTATTCACCAAATAGGAAGCTAGTTTACATTCAGAAGCAGAAATATTAAGACAGAAGAACGAATAAGTAAAAAGTCCTAGTTGTAGCAAGTGCAAGTGTGAAGATTACACAAGAGTGAGAGTGGTCAGTTAATTGTGGAGTATTAATAATAGAAATTCAAAGTAATTTCTCAGTAAAAATTTTGTTATAAGACGTGGAGATGAGTGTTCCTCATCTTACAGGCAGACAAAGAGACAGTGAAAACTGTGATCATAATGATGATGCTATGACGTACTGGAAAAGAACTGTTTTTATTCCAACACTGCACCACATTACGACTGATATAAGAGTCGTTTAATTGAAGAAAATAATTGTCATTTAAAATTCAACATACTTTTGCTGAAACATGACGATACTGATCTAGCACATAAATTGAATCATTGCTTAATTGAACTACCATTCCTTTAAGAAGAATCACTCTTTGTGATTAAGAAGAGACTAATGGGAGATATTCTTCAGTACAAGCAAACAAGCATAAACGCCCTTAATGATCACGATTCTGTTATGCAAGTGCTGTCCGTTTGTCCTAGATCTGACTATCGTACTTTGCACACGCTGCACAAAATATGTGCCTGTCTGCCTGCATCTGTTGCTACAGTAGAAAGAAGTTTTCAACATTGCAGCATACAAAGACATGGCTGAGGTCGACAATGAAGGAGGATCGACTTAATGCCTTAGCTCTGTTGAACACTCACCATGACATTGATTGACCTATTGACGATGCAATTAACCAATTTGCCAGGAAGAATAGGCACATAGGATTCCTCATTTAAGGAAGAAAACCACAATTGTAACTTTTTTATATCACAGGATGTCATTGTCTTGTATACGTGTATAATCAGTTCAAATAAAACTTTCTTAAACTTTACATGTGACTTGATTATTTTTTATTATGATAAAAGTAAAGATAGCTCAAGATATCTTTAGCGCCCCCTTAGTTTTTCTGTATCCACCACTGAATGCGAGACTGTCTGTTGTGGAGATTATCATGAAACTGGCTGTCCTTTAAGGTGTAGCTGCAGATAATGTAACAATATGTTTTGTAGGCATGGAGAAAACAAACATCCAGAGGCTGAATTTGTCCATTGGTTTCAGGTGGTATAAAATGCAATGTCACACTCTTTTCAGCTGGGATAGTTTGCTCTAAAGGAGTATGATTCTTATATGCAGACCAGGAATCAAGCAGAAGCAATTAATTTGACCAGTTATATGCGAAAAACAATGCTCATACCATAGTTGTTGCTCTCTTATGCTCATTTTCCTACTCTGTCTTGCTGTGACATAAATACATGGTGTCCAGTAATTATGTATTATTTTGTAGAAATGCTCACTTTGTGTGCAGGTTGTATATGGTAGATCGTTGCTGGTACATTTAACATATTTTGTGTGTATTTTATTGGTTGATATCCTGCATTAATCTCATGTTAACAATTAAACATGTGTTTCATTGTTTACAGGACGAATGTGCATGTTGTTTAGCATAGAAGAGAAGGCGATTGTTGTAACGTGGAGGCTACAGAGGTCGTTTGTATGATGACATTTGGATGAGATGTCACCGCAAATTCCATTATGATGGTCCCTCTGGTAAAACAATCCGCAAATCGGCAAACAAGCTCAGGCACACTGCATCATTGGCAAGGGAGCCTGGACAAGGACGTCTGTCAACTTCCATTAGGACATCCATTGTAAGGTTTGCAAAACCAGTATGGCGTCTGTTAAAGGAATTGAACATTCTTTGTTCGATGATACACAAGATGTTGCAGTTTACCCTAAAGAAGAACCTATACCACCTGCATGTTCTCCACCGTCTGCATGAAGAAGACTTTGCAGAGCATGTAGGAATGTGCACATGAAGACTGCAACATCCTGATTAACATCTTGTTCAGAGATCGAGCGACCTTCCACATTTGTGGAAAGGTTAACAGGCATAACTGAGTTATCTGGGCTAGCACACCACCAATGGAACATGTGACTCTCCCATGGTTAATGCTTGGATTGGAATCGTGAGTGATAAAACTTAAAGAGCGTTTTTCTTTGCTGAAAAACCATAAATGTAGCAGTGTACCTAGACATCCTCACAATATTTTCTGTTGCCATAGCTTATTGAGGATGGGTGTCAGAACACTGTTCACTTTCAGTAGGATGGGGCACCATCTCATTATGCCTTAGATGTTTGCAAGTTCCTGAATTCACATTCCCTGGGAGATGGGTTGGACACGCAGGCCCCTTGCTGTGGGCAGCATGTTCCCTTTACCTCACACTGATGGGTCTTTTGTGTGGGGATTTATCAAACAATGTGTGTTCACCTGATGCATTATGACATTGCAGGAGCTCAGGAACTGCATTACACAAGCTGCTACTGCCATAACACTAGTAATGCTTCAGAATGTGTTTCACACCACTGCTGAAAAATGTGTGTTGTGATAGTTATGGTGAACATGTTGAAATTAATCATTAATAAAGCGATGCCATAGCAAACATTTCAAGTACCATCACTGTTTCTATAAAATAGATATTTAATTTCTGGTCACCCTGTATTCCCTGCTGCCCTTGCAAGATGACACACAAGAGAAAGAATTGTGGGGGGGCAGATTACATCCACCTTCTTGCAGCACAATAAGTAACTTTCCAGCAAATTTACCGCCCATATTAACACTTGGCAATGTTGTGTACAAATGCATTAAGACATTGACAGTAGTTGATATTGATACAACTTTCTTGGTACCTTTAATTTCCGGGATAACTTTCATATGTATTTTCTCTTCAAATCCCGATTGGTCTGAGTTGAACACAAATTCCTTACTGAACAATGGATAAGTTTGTTCATCTCATCTACAAATTTTGGGCTGATTTAACAGTTTGCTGTGCGTGTCAAGTTGAGGCTTTGCTTAAAATTTCGTTATCTTATATTTTTCAATTCTGTAGCACTTTTTGAAGTTATGCAACCATTCACTGCTTCCCTTGAAATCACTGTAGTCTATGTTATGTACAATTTAATGAGCATAACACAGTGAACCACTATCATGCACATCCTGTAAATTGTAACAAGCATCCTTGAAATGTGTGAACACAAGTTTTTGTAACATGTGTGCCTTGTCCTTCCTTGTATATATACAGTTTTTTTAATACACTATACAATCATATGCTGAGGACTTAGTCGCAATCAGTTTTGTTACTATGCTAAGGATGATATTCTACGTACATAATTGTGTTTAGTTCCTGCTCCTTGGACAACGATCGTCCAGTACTGTGTTTCACTGTAGATGGGATTTACTGTTCCCCATCTGACTAGGGTGATGAACTACATAGCTCAACACCTGTTCAGTATCACTTTCACTTGTTAAGCATGTATCGCCATCATTGTACTCCTCGTGTACATTTTCTGTACAGTCGAGTGTGTATAACACCACACATTCCACTGACTCATATTGTAAAAACACTAATTTTTTGTCTACCACATATTTCTCACTCTGTGAAACGCCTTGGGCTCCTTTCTGACGAGAAGGCCGTTTATGAGCCAAAAAATCCTTTTAGAATGGGAAGATTTACCCCAAAATATAATGCCATACGACATAATCGAATGAAAATAAGCGAAGTAGACTAATTTTCGTGTCGAACGATGACTCACTTCAGATAGAGTTCGAATAGTAAAAATTGCAGCATTAAGTTTTTTAACAAGATCCTGAACATGAGCTTTCTACGGTGGTTTACTATCTACCTGACCACCTACAAATCTGAGCTGTTCAGTTTCACTAATGCCCATTCTGAGAAATTCAAACCTCAGGACTTGTTAAATTGTGTGTTAGAAACTGTAAAAACTGAGTCTTACTGTGATTTAGCATTAATTATTTTCTACAAGCTATGAACTTAGGTCATGAACTGCACTATTTGAAACCTAGCCAGTGTGGCACACAACATCCTTTCTTACCAAGCTAGTGTCATTAGCAAACAGAAATATTTTAGAATTACTCGTATTACTGGAGGGCATATCATTTATATAAATAAGGAACAAGACTGGCCCCAACACTGATTCCTGGGGCACCTACCACTTAACCATACCCAACTCAGACCCCACATCACAACCATTCGCAACATTATGAGTACTGACCTTTTGCTGTCTGTTTATAAAGTAAGAGGTGAACATATTGTGAGCTACTCCCCATATTCCGTAATGGTTCAACGTCTGGAGCAAATTTTTTGTTATCAACACAATCATATGCCTTAGTTAAATAAAAAAAATATGCCTAGCGTTCGAAACCTTTTTTTAACCCATCCATTACATCACAGAGAAAAGAGAAGACAGCATTTTCAGTCATTAAACGACTTCTAAAGACGAACTGTACATTTGATAGCAAATCTTGTGATATAAAATGATCAATTATCCTAATATACACAGCCTTTTCAATAACTTTAGCAAACACTGAAGTCATAGAAATAGGTTTAAAATTATCTACATTATCCCTTTCTCCTTTTTCATAAAGTGGCTTTACTACTGAGTACTTAAATCATTCAGGAAGCTGACCATTCCTAAAGGAAAGTTACAAATATGGCTAAATACAGGGCTAACAAGTGCAGCATAGTACTTTAGCATTCTGCTAGCACTCCATCATAATCATGGGAGTCCTTAGTCTTCAGTGATTTTATTATTGACTCAATCTCCCCCTTGTCTGTATCAAAGAAGAGTGTTTAATACATCAATCTCAGAAAGGCAGTTGACAAGAAAGTTATATGATTCCCTGTAGAAACTAAATTTTTATTTAATTCACCAGCAATGCTCAGAAAATGATCGTTAAATACTGTACATATATCATCTGGTTTATCAGTAACAGAAATATTTTTACTATGAACTGACTTCATATTGTAGACCTTGTGCTGCTGACCAGACACTTCTTTCACAACTGACCATATGGTTTTAATTTTATCCTGTGAATTAGCTATACTATTTGCATACCACACACTCTTTGTCTTCCTAATAACATTTTAAGCACCTTACAATACTGGTTGCAATTGGGTACTGTAGCTTGATTGCGACTACTTCCAATATTTTGATACAGTTCCTGCTTTGTTCTACATGATAACTTTATCCCAGTAGTCAGCCACCCAGGCTGCCTATTACTTCTAGTAACCCGTTTAGAAGGTTGTAATGGAAAGCAACTCTCAAAGAGCATGAGAAATGTGTTACAGAAAGCATTATATTTATCATCTACGTTATGGGCACTATAAACATTCTGCCACTCTTGTTCACTGACATGGTTCAAAAAACTCTCTTTTGCTGTTGGATTAACTTTCCTACATAGATTGTAATTATATGTGACATTTGTTTGAGTAAAAAGGCATTTTAGTGTTAAGATTTGTGCATCATGGTCCGAAAGGTGATCACGCATTCACTAACAGAATGCCCATCTAGTAATGAAGAATGAATAAAAATATTGTCTATGGCTCTGCTACTGTTCCCCTGCACCCAGTTGGAAAAAACTCAGTCTGCATCAGATCATATGAATTTAGGAGACTACCAACATCCTTTTTCTTGCACTGTCATATACAAAATTTATATTGAAGTTACCACATATAACTAATTTCTGGTACTTCCTACCAAGTGAACCAAGAAATCTCTTTAGCTTGAGCAGAAATGATCTGAAGTCAGAGTCAGGGACCTATAAACAACAACAATTAGAGGTTTAGTTTTACCAAATTCAGTTACCCCTGCACACCATTCAAACATCTGTTCAGTGCAGTGCTGTGATAAATCTGTGGACTCAAATGTAATACTGTTTTTTACATACATACCCACTCCCCCACCCGCAAGGGACTCCTTGAAAAACTGCATGCTAATCTGTATCCTGCTAAAGGAAGCCTCTGAATTGTCAAATTATTTAAGATGTGCTCCGATATACCAATAATTTCAGAGTCAACATCTATAAGCAGTTCACTAACTTTATCTCTAATACCTCTTATACTGTGATCAAATATGCTAATTCCTTCTCTTCTTGGAAACATTATGTCCTCTGAAGGCGAGCCCTTAGAGGGACTTCCTTTGAGCAGGTGTACCTATCAGATGACTTCAATGTAAAAACGGTGCAGCTCTAACAACAAGTACTACAGGAATTTTTCCGTGAGTGATCCCACCACCACCCACTACACTGTCACCTGTAAGCTTTGCCAGCCTCCCTTTCACATACCTACTGAGGTGCAGGCCTTGCCTAGTGAAACCTTATCTACTGATAGACCCAACTGGCACCACTGAAATGTGACCCATGCCCTTTGTCATCAGCGCCCTCTCCAACCCATTCTAAGGCCCGTAACATCCGCATTAAGGTGAGGCTGATCATGACGCTGAAACAGTTGCACAAAATGCACGTTAGTGCCACCAGTTTGAGTAGCTATCTTTACCGGATCACCACCTACATCATATTCCCCATCCCTATCAAGACTGTTCCCTGCTCCACCCACTATCACTACCTGATCCTCATTTGTAAAATTCCTACATAACTCCCCTACGCTGTCAGTCATCTGAACCAACGCTGCACTGGGCTTCACAATGCTGGTGACCTGGTACTCACTCCCCAACACTTCCTGCAGCTGTTGGCCAACACCTCTACCATGTGAACTACCTAGCAGTAGAAACTTCATCTTTCTGTTAGACTTTGCAACTGACCTAGGCCTCCTAACTGCTGAGGACTGTTGCATGTTCCCTACATCTACAGCTTTAAGAGGCTCCTCTCCACTCGACTCTGATAGTTGGTCAAATCTGTTGCATATGCGCAATGTATAACTGTCTGCATACCTTCTCCTCCTAGCTGCCTTCTTGCCAACTACTAGTTCCCATTCCCAACTACCCTTCACTCTCATCAACCATCTAGTTCCTCCTTCACACGTTGTAACTGCACCTGGAGGGCACAGATCTTACGCTCCAGCTCCTCTGTCAACTTATTTCTACTACAGATTCTACATTCCCAGGAGAGGATCTCGCTAGAATGGCCACTGGTTTCCCCACTGCACCCCCCCCCCCCCTCCCAATGAAAATACTTTGAGCAGATCCTTCACCATAACCCACTACTCACAAACCTACGACAGAGCCCACACTTCTCACTCTCGGTAAAATTTTACAGTTACTCATCGACTAAGTAGTTCAACTACGCTCTGTAAAGGTTTCATCTCAAGTCTTCAACTTAGGAAGAGCAAACATCTCCAACATGTCTAGGTATGTCGTCTTGTGCTGCTCTCATCAGCAAAGAAAAACAGTCCAATTGTCTTTTTGTAATTGAGGCCACATCAGCATTCGATTTCAGGCTATCTTGCACCTTTCCCCTGATACTGTGATCACCACATGCTTACAGACAGATCCAGAGAAATGGAAAGTGGCTTCATCATCAAGCATTATACTTGACAAGAATGCAGGATTCAAGTCGATTTGCTTAAGCATTTCACATGCAAATCCATACTGCTGTTGCTTGTCATTGGGCTTGCAGAATCTATACCTTGTATGAATACAGAACCAGACCACCTTTTGAGGACATTCATGAACACTACACATTGTTAAATTTTCCTGTACCATAATTTTCGTCATTTGTTAAAGTTCTATTAATACCCATTTAAAAGGGAGTGGTATTACTGATTCGTTCTTGTGCCCATTTGTTAACTGTAGCATTGTGTTTATGTCTGTGCATATGACATGTTCTGTCATATAAGATAGTTGATTTCTTCATTGTGTACAATGTTCCATTCTCTTGTTTCATAGTTTTGGAAGCTTGTTAAAATTACACTTGTAACTATTTAAATGGGAAGATATGGATGATTCACCCGCTTGTGCAAGTGCTCAATGGACAGTCGCACGAACCAGAGTAAAACAGCTTTCCTTTCAATGTGCAAAGAGATGTCCATTCTGTGAGTCTCATCATCTATTTGACAACTGCATAGTGTTGTTGTATTGAAGGCTCCAGCTTGTATAGAGCAGGCTATGATTATTTCGAAGAATACATCAGTTCAGAATTGATCGTGTCTGTCAAATGAAGCTGAACTCAGATTTTTCAGTCCTGTAAATAAGAAATTAGATTAAATGACTGAACTTGAATCTGCACCTGTATCTTAGTATACTTTTATTATTTACTATATCTGTCATATGTCGCATAAACTGCGCTCGCGTTTTTCCTTGCCAATATTTCAAAATGTCATTACTTTGTTTGAGAATTTAGAAAAATATTTTATGGTTTTATGTAGAAATAATCTGAACACTCGTCCATACATATTAAAAAACTGCAAATGTACATCCTGTCAATCATTTTCATGTCACTGTGTTAGCATTGCTACATTATTTCTGCAATTCGTCGTTTTATTTGCCAAAAAAATGCTAAATAGCTCTATCAGTACTGAAAAAACTCCTCCAGACTTATAATTGAACAGAACATGCCAATTTTTTTCTTCCCCCTCTGATGGTAGTTGCAGATTCTAACGCTCCTCCAGCATCAGTACTTTCGGGTGGAGGGGGGGAGGGGATAATGATATTTCACTGTACCACTTTGCAGGTCATGTACTGGTAGTTTCTAAAGTTCCCACAACAACAGTAGCTTCAGGGAGAGGGATAATAATATTTCTCCCCCTCTCTTTGCAGGTCATGTTTTTTGTAAACGGTTCAACAGCATTAGAACAGTCTCTTACTTAATAGAAGCACTTAAACGATAGGCCCATTAACACTGAAAAGAAACAAAATTGTCTGTCACCTAGTGTCACTTTAATTACCTTTGTTGTTAGGGCTAAGTTTTTGTGAACCATTCATATGGTATCTTTTCCCGTGTTCTGTAGACATGGTTTCACATTTTCGTTAGAATCAATATGATAGCGGAGCAGCCTATAAAATCTATGACTGATAGTAACCTACACGCAAAGAAACAGACTGCAGTTGTCACTCAGGTTGTCTCATTTAATTTTTCTTTCGGAAATGATTATTACACCAATGAATCAGCTGCTTCTGATACTCAGACACTTTTTCTGCAGATTTAATCTTGTCATTTGGTGACTGTAATTGACATTTACTAAGAGACAACTAGTAGGATAATTTTTAGTCTCAGAATCCACTATGTAAATTGCCCCTGTAGTCATAAAGTTTCTAAATACACAAGAAAAAACTGTTAGTGCACAGAAAGTTTCTTCAAAATAGCTTAAGTTTCTGAAATAGTGGTTTAATCTACAGTACGTGGAACACTACCACTTTATGTACTGCACGCATTCTGAGCTGCAGCTCAGTAAATTCCACGCACTCTGACTCTGAAATAGCATTGTCACAATGCGACGTGGCTGGATGCTTTCTCATCATTCTTTAAACAATCTGTCCACCTACCTGAATACGCTTCGAGTTGTCTGCCCCTTCACTCTACGATGGTAGATACTGGTTTAGCTGACAAAAGCAGTGTTGACCACGCACAGGACACGTAACTCCAGTCCATGGGCAGTAGCTGAACGTTAGTTAAACTAGCGAGTGTTCGGGATCTTTGCATGACTTGTTTGAAAAATGTCTAAAATGTCTTTTTAATTGGTTTATTGCCTGTAAAACAAGGAAAGTGGCTATCAAGTCCGTACTTAATATCCCGACACTAATTATGCAATGTTACTGACTGTCTCTGTAACAAGTTCACACCCAAACGCAGCCAGAAAATAGTCCGACCCGATATTTTAAACGTCCCAAACAGCCACTGACCCACGAGACTATTTAAAAAAAAATCTTTATTTCAACATCAGTAATAATATGTATACAAAAGGAACCCATCACCTTAGTGATTAGTGGGTCATAACAATTCTACAATGTTATATATTCAGCAGCTATTTTTATTTTTATTATTATATTGGTACTATGTTTATTATTGTGAGCTACAGACAGGATACTACAGGATAATAGGCAGACTACAGCTATTAATCTATTCTACTTGCTAATTGTTAGTTTTCTTCCTACTTATTAATTCCTAACTGCCTGCAGCGTTACAGGAGTGTCAGCGTAGATATAAACCTACTACTTTAGGCCCGATGAGCGTGCCCCTGACACTGGGCAGGCCAAGATTGTTTGTCGCTGCAGGTTCCTAACTTAATATCTATATCTAAAGCTACAACTACTGTACTAACCTACGTCAATTCCGGTGCTTTAGTCTTGATCAGTGTACCCTGGTCCCCCTAGTCCTGCACGTGGCGGATTGCAACTGAAAAGTCGACCTGTCCACGCACAGGCGGTATAGGATCAGGGTAATTGGACACATTCGGTATTTGTCGTTAGTTGTGAAAGTCCCTCAAGTATTCTGTCAGTACTTTCCGTGATACCTCATCTGCCAGTCTGTTTAGAGTTTCAAAAGTTTCTTCATGTGTTAATAGGTCATATGTGTTGTTATGTGGAGGCTGTTGTCTTAGTGTCACTGCTACATCATCGAAAAGGGGGCACTCGTAAACCACATGGTCGGGAGTGCCCTCCGAAGCACCACAGTCACACTCGGGTGTAGCCTTTTTCCCAAACCGACACAAGTATGTCGGGTAGGGCCCATGACCAGTGAGAAAGTGTATTAGACCCCGCCTTGGCTCGAAGTACTTCATCCCTAGCATTTCTTTTACATTTGGCATGAACCCAAAGGTTCTTCTGCCAGTTTCTTCCGTTTCCCAAGACTGCTGCCATAAGTCCTCACCCCTTCTGCGTATTTCTCCCTTGTCCCTCACCAGTGCTCCCAGGATATTCTCTATTTTCGTGTTGTTTCCCTTTTTAACCCAATACCATGATGCTTGCTCTCGTATTTTTATATCTAAAGGACAGAGCCCCATTATTATTAATAGTGCACTTCCTGGAGATGTTCTGTACGCCCCTATAGATCTTAATAGCATGTTTCTTTGTACTCTTCTCACTGCCATGGCAGGCACCACCCTCGTGAGCCTATGTGCCCAGACTCCCGATCCATAACCCACTACTGACGTTAATATACTATTATGGTACAGCTTGATTAGGTGTGGTGGAAGGTGAAATCGTTTATGGCCTATGGAAGTAAAGTTGTTTAGTAATTGTAATGCTTTTTGGGTTACGGACTCAATGTGCCTTCCAAAGTTCCACCTTTCATCGATGATGACGCCCAAGTAGCGAGTCTCATGTCGTCTTATAACTAGTGAGCCTCCGATTCTGACTGTAGGGTTCCTTACCAGCTGACCCTTCAGTAATAAGTACGTCGATTTTGTTGGTGAGATCGTCATCTTAGTATTCATACACCACAGTTGTAATTTGGTCATTGCTCTGTCTATTTTTGGCTAAATGTCCTCACAGCTCCGGCCGCCGACCAACAGAAGGAGGTCATCTGTGTAGGCTATCACCTCTAGCACTTCTTCACTCTGCTGCAAACTATCTAAAAGCGGCTCCATATGGATGTCCCAGAACAAGGGACCTAAGATGGAACCCTGGGGACATCCCTTAGTTATAGTTTTTCCTACTCTACCGCTAGGGGATGATAGCCAGACCTCCCGCCCTTCACAATAGCTCCTCAGGCAACCATATAGCGACCCTGGACACTCCTCCCGCAAGCAGGAGAAGAGTGAAGGCCACCACAGGTTGTCAAAGGCGCCACTGATGTCAACCATGATGCCAACAATGTACTTGTATGGGGTAGAGTCGCAGACCTCAGGCGCCAGAGTGATGGCATCAGTTGCCGATCGCCCCAGCCTGAAGCCGAACTGCCTGCCACTCATCCCGCACAGCACTCGGTGTTCAGTCAGTCTGTCAGCTAGCAGTTTCTCAAATAATTTCCCAAGGATGTCCAGTAGGCAGATCGGTCTGTAGGACTTGACATCCGCTGGGTCCTTGTCGGGTCCCTTTTTGATTATCACAACATTTGCCTCTTTCCAGATTTTCGGGAATTTTTCCTGTCTTAGGCACTCATTGTATAACTGGGTTAGTGGCGCCACCAGTTGAGGTGCCAGGAACTGCACCACCTCCGCCACAATGCCGTCTGGGCCGGGGGATTTCCCTGTTTTTAGTTCTTTGATGTGGCCAGCCACCTCCTCTTCAGAGAAGGGATAGACTGCCCTGTTGTTAGCTATTCCGTCCAGATCTTGATTTCATAGCTGGGACTGGTCTTCCGTGTCACTGGCCTCATCGTCATCAGGCAGCAGGGATCAGAGAAGGACCTCGGCAGTCTCCTGCCAGGACTCCATCATCCCATCCCCATGCCTGACCGTTGATAGCATCATTGGGGATCGGATCTTTTCCCTTACTAGTTTGTAGGGTACTCCCCATGGATCCAAGGCCAACTGGTCCAGCACAAATCTTTCCCAACTGCGTAATCTGACTTCTTTCAATTCTTTTGAAATTTCTCTTTTGCCTCCCAGTATTGCAGCAACCATCTTTGCTTTTCCCACCAGACGACACTGCGCTGGTAGTGCCTCCTCAGCCTTCTGACACACTGACGCATTTCCTCAAGTTCAGCTGACCATGGTGACGGGGAGGCCGCCATGGCCCTCCTTCTGGTTGGAACAGCTGCCTTAACCACTCTGGTAACTGTGCCCACCAGTTCTTCGGCCCGCTTGTCTATGTCCAGGTCTTGTTGTGCGTCACCTTCTGGCAATGGAGGAATGTCGCACTCTCTCGCTAGTCTCTCCCAATCAGCTCTCTTGAAGTTCAGTTACAACTCCCACCCCATGGCCAGTGACAGCCTCTATTCCCTAGGCTAAACATAATAAGATTATGGTCACATGTTGTAGCGTTCTCTCTAACTTCCCAATTCTGAATGATGTTGGCAGAATTTGGTGTAACTAACGTTACATCTATATTGGTGCCATGGCCCCCTCCCGCTGCATAGGTGGGGGGGTTGCCAGGTCTATTTGCAACCACAAGCTGTAAAGCCATAATCATATCCTCCACTTTTTCGCCATTTTCATCTCTTGTGCCACTGTACCAGAGGGGGGATTTTGCATTTATATCGGCTGTTATAACCAGTTTGCGTCCCCGCAATGCCGTGGCTACTCTTGTTAGGTGATCCAGATGTTCTTTGATATTGTCTCCATATTGAAAATACATATTTATAAAGGTTAATAAAGGTTATAATTCCCATGGGAGCCTGTACCTGCACGACGTTGCAGTGACTGGTGGAGAATTGTGCGAGTGTTGTTACACGTAGAGACTAGTTTGTAATGACAATTGCCGCTTTGGGGGTTTCCCCACTACTAACTATTTGCCATGCAGCGGCTGCAAATGAAAGTTTCCCAGCTTGAGAGTACGGCTCCTGTCAGCAGAGTACGTCAAGCCTCCTCTCCTCCACCTCCCTTCGGAGCTCCTGCATCACAAGTCTGCTGTTATGCGTGTTTAGTTGTCCAACAGTTAATTTAGTCATTATGGGAAGTAAGTGTGCATTCTATCGCCAGGCCAAGTCTTGCTCCAATCTAAGGCGATTCGACCATGAGCTAGGACTGATTGAATGTAGATGTCATCTAGGTCAAATTTCTCCCCATGTCTCTCAAACACTTTCTTGAGTAAGTCTCGCAGGGCTCCGAAGTCGGTCGGAAGGTTCACTGACTTTAAGTGTATTCTATCTACAGCCTCCATTACCGAGAAGGTGACCTTTCTTCCATTCTCATGTCCTATCCGGACCACATGTCGTAAGGCAATGGTCAGGATAGCCGGCTGCTCCAATCTCGCTAGTTGCATTGTAAATTCAATGTTGGGATACACCCTAACCGGGTCTACAGGCGGTAGCCTGATTACTGGGGTATCTGCCATGGTTGGGTTTGCACTGGTGCTAGAAACTGTACTTTCTTGGAGTGGTTGTTGTTTAGTATGTTTAGGTTCGTGAGTAGGGGCCAGGGAGGCCGCCACCACCACAGGATGCTTCTGCCGTTGTAGATCTTTATTCGGCCTTTCTCCCCGGTTTGGGGGAGGGGGAGCTGTGTTCTTTTCCGGAAAATCAGTTTGTATGCATCTGGCCACCATAAAGGGATCTGTTTGAATTTCTTTCTCTATTGTTATAATTTTGACGGTGCCCAAAACCGACCTGAAAAATTCCCTAAATCTGTTAGCCCTCACAGCATCCCTCCTTCTTTTACTCGGGGACTTGTGTTTAAGCATCCTGTTAACTGAGCCCTGCTCAGCCACAGTCGATTCTGGAAATGAGGCGTTGTTCCAGCATCCTGTAAGTGGGGCAGTTCCGTCCCGTGGCACCACAGGATTTCTTCCCACGATTTTTACACGGAATGCAGGCTCCTGTTGCTTTACATTTCTTGCGGTTGTGCCCACTCTCACCGCACCTGGAGCAAGCCGACCCCCTGGGGCAGTGCCGCAGAATGTGGTCCAGGTCGCCACAGTTATGGCAGCGAGAGGTACCACGATATAGTCTCTGGTGTTAATGGCGTGAAAGCCTACGTATAGTCTGCCCATTGATCTTATTCTTTTCCACAATTGCGCAGAGACCTCGGCCACGTGATGTACCACATCACGATATCGAGGTCCTGTTTTGAATATCAACTTGAAAGAGTTGTTGAATTCCTGCTCATTCACATCATCGAAATTTTGTGATCTAATGGTCTCATGTGGCTCTTCATTCGTCATTTGTTTTTGATTATTTAGAAGCTTCTCTTTATCCTCCTCACTAGCAACTTCCACAATTACAGAGTTTCTACTGGGTTTAACTTTTTTAATTTTAATTTTATCCTTGACTGGATCTATTGTTGTTGTTAACAGCTCTTGTATTCTTTTAACGCTAGTATCTTGGCCAGGCAGGGTCCTCAAGAAGACTGCTGTGTCTGACCGTTTTACAACTTTTCAATGGTGTCTTTGGTTGATATTTGTTTAGTTGGCGCCTGTGCAGCCACAGCCGCGCAAGTCTTAGTTGGTTGTTTCCGTAGCCTTTCATTTTCTTTTTCTAATTCCATATTGCGGCCTTCCAGTCTTGCATGAGCTATCGCCCAGGCCGATAGCTCGTTCTTGATTGTGTTAAGAGCCGCTTGACTAATTTTTCCGTTTTTCACATTTTGCTCTATGTTGTTGTTGTTGTGGTCTTCAGTCCTGAGACTGGTTTGATGCAGCTCTCCATGCTACTCTATCCTGTGCAAGTTTCTTCATCTCCCAGTACCTACTGCAACCTACATCCTTCTGAATCTGCTTAGTGTATTGATCTCTTGGTCTCCCTCTACGATTTTTACCCTCCACGCTGCCCTCCAAAGCTAAATTTGTGATCCTTTGATGCCTCAAAACATGTCCTACCAACCGATCCCTTCTTCTAGTCAAGTTGTGCCACAAACTTCTCTTCTCTCCAATCCTATTCAATACCTCCTCATTAGTTATGTGATCTACCCACCTTATCTTCAGCATTCTTCTGTACCACCACATTTCGAAAGCTTCTATTCTCTTCCTGTCCAAACTGGTTATCGTCCATGTTTCACTTCCATACATGGCTACACTCCATACAAATACTTTCAGAAACGACTTCCTGACACTTAAATCTATACGCGATGTTAACAAATTTCTCTTCTTCAGAAACTATTTCCTTGCCATTGCCAGTCTACATTTTATATCCTCTCTACTTCGACCATCATCAGTTATTTTACTCCCTAAATAGCAAAACTCCTTTACTACTTTAAGTGTCTCATTTCCTAATCTAATCCCGTCAGCATCACCCGATTTAATTCGACTACATTCCATTATCCTCGTTTTGCTTTCGTTGATGTTCATCTTATATCCCCCTTTCAAGGCACTGTCCATTCCGTTCAACTGCTCTTCCAAGTCCTTTGCTGTCTCTGACAGAATTACAATGTCATCGGCGAACCTCAAAGTTTTTATTTCTTCTCCATGGATTTTAATACCTACTCCGAATTTTTCTTTTGTTTCCTTTACTGCTTGCTCAATATACAGATTGAATAACATCGTGGAGAGGCTACAACCCTGTCTCACTCCTTTCCCAACCACTGCTTCCCTTTCATGCCCCTCGACTCTTATAACTGCCATCTGGTTTCTGTACAAATTGTAAATAGCCTTTCGCTCCCTGTATTTTACCCCTGCCACCTTCAGAATTTGAAAGAGAGTATTCCAGTTAACGTTGTCAAAAGCTTTCTCTAAGTCTACAAATGCTAGAAACGTAGGTTTGCCTTTTCTTAATCTTTCTTCTAAGATAAGTCGTAAGGTTAGTATTGCCTCACGTGTTCCAACATTTCTACGGAATCCAAACTGATCTTCCCCGAGGTCGGCTTCTACCAGTTTTTCCATTCGTCTGTAAAGAATTCGCGTTAGTATTTTGCAGCTGTGACTTATTAAACTGATAGTTCGGTAATTTTCACATCTGTCAACACCTGCTTTCTTTGGGATTGGAATTATTATATTCTTCTTGAAGTCTGTGGTTATTTCGCCTGTCTCATACATCTTGCTCACCAGATGGTAGAGTTTTGTCATGACTGGCTCTCCCAAGGCCATCAGTAGTTCTAATGGAATGTTGTCTACTCCCGGGGCCTTGTTTCGACTCAGGTCTTTCAGTGCTCTGTCAAACTCTCCACGCAGTATCTTATCTCCCATTTCATCTTCATCTACATCCTCTTCCATTTCCATAATATTGTCCTCAAGTACATCGCCCTTGTATAAACCCTCTATATACTCCTTCCACCTTTCTGCCTTCCCTTCTTTGCTTAGAACTGGGTTGCCATCTGAGCTCTTGATATTCATACAAGTGGTTCTCTTCTTTCCAAAGGTCTCTTTAATTTTCCTGTAGGCAGTATCTATCTTACCCCTAGTGAGACAAGCCTCTACATCCTTACATTTGTCCTCTAGCCATCCCTGCTTAGCCATTTTGCACTTCCTGTCGATCTCATTTTTGAGACGTTTGTATTCCTTTTTGCCTGCTTCATTTACTGCATTTTTATATTTTCTCCTTTCATCAATTAAATTCAATATTTCTTCTGTTACCAAAGGATTTCTATTAGCCCTCGTCTTTTTACCTACTTGATCCTCTGCTGCCTTCACTACTTCATCCCTCAGAGCTACCCATTCTTCTTCTACTGTATTTCTTTCCCCCATTCCTGTCGATTGTTCCCTTATGGTTTCCCCGAAACTCTGTACAACCTCTGGTTCTTTCAGTTTATCCAGGTCCCATCAACTTAAATTCCCGCCTTTTTGCAGTTTCTTCAGTTTCAATCTGCAGTTCATAACCAATATATTGTGGTCAGAATCCACATCTGCCCCTGGAAATGTCTTACAATTTAAAACCTGGTTCCTAAATCTCTGTCTTACCATTATGTAATCTATCTCATACCTTTTAGTATCTCCAGGATTCTTCCAGGTATACAACCTTCTTTCATGATTCTTGAACCAAGTGTTAGCTATGATTAAGTTATGCTCAGTGCAAAATTCTACAAGGCGGCTTCTTCTTTCATTTCTTCCCCCCAATCCATATTCACCTACTATGTTTCCTTCTCTCCCTTTTCCTACTGACGAATTCCAGTCACCCATGACTATTAAATTGTCGTCTCCCTTCACTACCATACATTTCATCAATTTCTTCATCATCTGCAGAGCTAGTTGGCATATAAACTTGCACTACTGTAGTAGACATGGGCTTTGTGTCTATCTTGGCCACAATAATGCGTTCACTATGCTGTTTGTAGTAGCTAACCCGCACTCCTATTTTTTATTCATTATTAAACCTACTCCTGCATTACCCCTATTTGATTTTGTATTTATAACCCTGTAATCACCTGACCAAAAGTCTTGTTCCTCCTGCCACCAAACTTCACTAATTCCCACTATATCTACCTGTAACCTATCCATTTCCCTTTTTAAATTTTCTAACCTACCTGCCCGATTAAGGGATCTGACATTCCACGCTCCGATCCGTAGAATGCCAGTTTTCTTTCTCCTGATAACGACGCCCTCTTGAGTAGTCCCCGCCTGGAGATCCGAATGGGGGACTATTTTACCTCCGGAATATTTTACCCAAGAGGACGCCATCATCATTTAATCATACAGTAAAGCTGCATGTCCTCGGGAAAAATTACAGCTGTAGTTTCCCCTTGCTTTCAGCCGTTCGCAGTACCAGCACAACAAGGCCATTTTTTGTTAGTGTTACAAGGCCAGATCAGTCAATCATCCAGACTGTTGCCCCTGCAACTACTGAAAAGGCTGCTGCCCCTCTTCAGGAACCACATGTTTGTCTGGCCTCTCAACAGATACCCCTCCGTTGTGGTTGCACCTACGGTATGGCCATCTGTATCGCTGAGGCACACAAGCCTCCCCACCAACGGCAAGGTCCATGGTTCATGGGGGTAGGAGCATAGTAATTCTAAGAGCATAGTAATTCCTGTATGCCTCTGCACGACACTCTCATCATCTGCCTGTCCCGTCCCGTCGTGTGGAGAGGGAGCAGACATCGTAGAAGCCCGTAAAGGCGCACTCGTATCACTCGCTTCGGTTTCAGCCATCATAGGTACGAGTGATAAAAAGATATGGGAGCCCGTCTCTTGCCCTGGACCGGCTCCTCTGGCATGGGGGGGGGGGGGGACTGCTGCAGCTCGCCCACCGACCTCGCCCCTAGGTCAAGGGCACTCCCGAGCTGCTAGGTTCAACGCGCCGTTGCCAGCGCACTGGTCCCCCTCAGTGGCCCCGTCATCGACGATTTCAGGCGACGCTCCTCGGCAAGTGCACCCCGCACTCCGGAGAGGCGGATGCACCTCTCGTCCTTCGCCGCCTACTTGCCCGAGTTTCCACCTCTCGGCCAAGGACCCACTCCTACTCAGGTGGCGGGTCGGTCCCCAGTCGTTCGGCGGTCTGGACCCATCTAACCTGGCCCAGGCGATGTCACCACCTCCTGGGTTTGGCAGAACACGCCCCAGTTACCCAGGGGCGCGGCGAAGCACCCTTGCCGACTCGCGCCGCGATCCCACGCCGACAAACGAAGTCGCCGGCATGCAGAGCACCTGTTGGTCTGGGCCCTGCGAACAGAGACTATTTGCGAGATACACAGTCAGTCGTTCAGTACTCTTCTTGTACAGAAGTGCTCGCCACAAAGTCTAGTAACTTGCACGAAACACGTCACGCGGTGTTTATGTATGACTGCGAACAGAGACTATTTGCGAGATACACAGTCAGTCGTTCAGTACTCTTCTTGTACAGAAGTGCTCGCCACAAAGTCTAGTAACTTGCACGAAACACGTCACGCGGTGTTTATGTATGACTTGTAATGTTCTCACGCGTAATCTCCTAAAATAAATCACTCACAAAGCTCAAACTTTCTCAAAATACTCAACACTGTGGTCGCTTTTCATCAACTGCACAAGATCCGATCAAACGCGCGGATTTCTTCATTTTGGTACAAATTTGATCAGCGTGATTTAACGTTGGTGTTAAACAGAAGACGGCTCCCGTGCGACTATCTCGACTCAAAGATCTTAGGCACCAAGCTCTACTCAAACGCGCGAGAAAAATGGTTGAAATGGCTCTGAGCACTATGGGACTTAACATCGGAGGTCATCAGTCCCCTAGAACTTAGAAGTACTTAAACCTATCTAACCTAAGGACATCACACAGATCCATGTCCGAGGCAGGATTCGAACCTGCGACTGTAGCGGTCGCGCGGTTCCAGACTGAAGCGCCTAGGCCGCTAGGCCACACCGGCCGGCCGCGCGAGAAATGCTGAGTTACGATTGGCTAATGTGTTAAGCAGCCAAGCAGACCATCTCGAGCACTTCTGTACTCGCAGTATTTCTAATGTCAGCCAATCAGATTACCACACATAATTTAGAGTAGAAATTTCGTAATTTTGAAACTAGGTAAAATTTAATGAAAACAAAATACGATTTCTTTCCACAAAATAAATTACTAATAAATTTAATACTCAACGCCCCTTCTGGCTGCCCTTTACAAAATCAAGCTCACTCGGACAAAAGTCACAAAATTCCCTATAACACAACAACTTTTTCACGCTTACATTTAGATAGTTTTAATAAAATATCACATTCTCACTTTACGTATGTCCTCCATTCGCTCCTTCAGCCTCTTGAAAACACTCACACAACCAAAACACAATGAAATAATAATTTTCCAATGCACTCTTAATTACGCTGGATATCTGTGGCAATGAAACTGAAGATATTTCCAGAAAACTAGATTATACGAACCTATCCTCTTGGTTGTAGTTTCAGTTGATACTACAGATGAATACATTACAGTCCCTAACTCGGTTTCACAATGCCAGCACAGTTATAATGTGTTTCAGGCAGAATTTTATATCTCCTAAAGTAGTGAAGTTATTTATTTGAAATTTTAGCAGTATGGTTCTATTGTCCATAGAAGTTGGTACACTAAATATGAAAAAGATCGATTAATATTTAATAGTACTTCTTCAGATTCACACAGAGAATGCTCGCCGGCCCAGTAGCCAGCGTCAGCTGTGCGAGAATGGGAACCATTTCCTCTCCTCCCGGCTCCATGGCAAGCTACGTTTTGAGAGCAAGATGACAACTCGTAATAATTTGCTACATTACAGTATGAACTACATACATGACAATATACAGAGCGGGGTCCAAAAAAATGTATCCACTGTTTAGAAGTCCATAACTTGCAAACTAATTGACGGAGTTGTCTCTTTTTGGTGAAAGTGTAGCTTAAAGTCCAACTTAAAGATATCACTGTAGGTATTCGAAATGGTCACCATTGACATCCACACACAAACGATGCCGCTGAACCGTAGTACAGACTACTGAGTGCAACGTGTTCGGTTGGATATTTGCACTTGAATGTACGATGGATTCTCGAAACTCATCTAATGTGTGTGGCTTTTGTCGATAAACGACGTCCTTTAGTGTTCCCCACAAGTAAAAGTGCAGAGGAGCTAGGTCTGGGGAACGTAGTGGATACTCCACAGCACCTCTACGGCCTATCCACCTTCCTGGTAGATTTTCGTCGAGATACGCCCTAACACGATTTTGGTAGTGGGCTGGGGCACCATCTTGTTGAAAGTAAACTCTTCCGTCTCCACACAAGTCTCGGATGGCAGGTAAAATGGATGTCTGAAGCTTCTGAAGGTACACCTCACCGGTAACTGTGCCGTCAAAGAAGAATGGCCTAATCAAGCCCCGGTAAGACAACCCACGCCACACATTTACTCCTGGCAAATTCGTGGCTTTGTCTACGTGGACGTTCCGTTCGGATTTTCGGCGGCCCAGTAGATGCAATTGTGGCGATTTACTGTACCATTGAGTTTGAACTGTGCCTCATCAGACCACACAATCATCTCTGTAAACTCTTCATCATTGCGCACCATGTTAGTAAACCACTCGCAGTACTCCATTCTGCGATCTGGGTCGTCCTCGTTCATTGCGTGTAGCAATCGTGGGATGTATCACTTCCACATTCCTGTATTCAAAAATCGCCGAATACTTGAGCGACTCACTCCAGTTTCACGGGCACACTGTCTCACAGACTTCTGTGGTGAGCGAGTGAATTGTTGTAACACAGGACGGGAGTTAGCTGGACTTGTTACTATTACTGGTCGTCCAGATCGTTGTTTGTGTATATCTTTAACACAGCCTTTGGCTTAAAATTTGTCTCCAATGCGACGAATCGTTAAACGTGTTGGTGTCTCTGTTTGATACTCATTTCTCCATTGCCATTGAACCTCATTAATGGTTTCGTACTTAAAATACCACTTCAAAACTGACTTCCTTTCATCGAATGTAAGCCTTGCGCCAGCCATGTTTACTCGAAACTAGGTGCAACTAAGAACAAAACACTATCTGGCGACTGTCATCTGACAAAACAAGAAAAAAAACAAAAACGCAATACAACACTTGTGTGGCGATTACCGGAACTACAAACTATTACACTACCAAAGATGAGACAACTTCGTCAATTAGTTTGCCAGTTATGGACTTTTAAATAGTGGATACATTTTTGGGACCCCTCTGTATGTTTGGAACACATTACATTAAACACAAGACACTATATAGAGTCAGCAGCTGCAATTACAGAGGATTATTTGAAAATGTAACTGCTGTTTTATGGCTTACAAGAAATAGGTTCCAAAATGTTTACAATATTCACATTTTAGACATTCATCAGAGTCTGTTAAATGCAGTAAGCTCTACAGTGTAATGTATTGAAACATAAGTGAAGTAGCTTTTGTTGATCTTGGCTGTGGACTATGTGGTCAGAAATTGACTGACAGAAATTATGGTAATGGGCTCAATGTCATAACATTAGTGCCCATGCACAACAACTGCAAAAATTGATGAAGGACGGATGTATAAACAAAAGCTAATAAATTAACCTTTCTTTCGTTATACCACCCAATGTTACTTCCATTGCTTAATTATTCAGTGATGCAAATACAAAAAGTTAGCCAGAGAATAATACATCGGAACTATTAGCCAAGCCAACAAGTTATGTTCAATGAAAGAATACTACCTGCATGGCAATAAAACTGTACAACTGTTCACCGTATCATATTTCAAACATTAGCTTGAAAGATAAATTTTAACAAACAACAAAACTATTGCTTATAAAAGCCCTTTCTACTCAGGCAATGATTACATACTAAATGTAAAAAATTGAAAATAGCCTACAGTGTAGTAGAATTAAAATATACACAGATGGATAGGATACATAATAAAATCCAAATGTGTTATTATGTGAGGTGGAACTGAAATAAAATCAGTGTACGTAGACAGTACAATAAGTACAAAATGTGTAATTATGTATGATGCCATTGTATTTAAGAATGATATGCCTCGATAATTAAGTAGCGTGTACGATCATTATTGTGTTAAACTGACTGTGCAAATATGTACTTGGATCTGATCCATATACTTACATCGAAATTTGCTAAATAAATAAATCTCTATGTTATAAGATAACGCAGGGCACGGAAAATGCCAAATACGTGGGTTGCCCAGAAGATGATGCACTGCATTTTTTATCTTCAACGATTCTTCATTGAACATAGCGAGAATTACACACAAGAAAGAATGATGTTTTATTTGCACACCCTATTTTTCCACGTAATCTCCATCTCGTCTATGGCCTTCCTCTAGCTCAAAACAAGGGCGTGTAAGCCCTGTCGGTACCAGTTCTCGTGCTGGTGGCGGAGCCAGTGCTTCGCTGTGAGAATCACCTTCTCATCGTCCTCAAAATGTCTTCCACGAATGGCATCCTTTAATGGCGAATGACAACATCAACTCGCAACAACATGTCAGGTATGACAGCTGTGGATGGTCTTCTCCACCGCTGCAAATCGTGGAGCTCCACCGAACCTCCTGGTGACGTTACCTTCCGTGCCCAGCGATTAACTGTACTTCTGTCGATAGCAGATGCTCCATTGACTTTGCACAAGCGTTTGTGAATATTCCCCATAGTTTCTTTCTCTGCAGTGAGAAATTCAATGACGGCACGTTGCTTGTAACATACATCACCTACAGACGCCAGTTTGAAACTGTCCTGCAGCTACCGTATCTGTCGGAAGTGACGGAAACTTGGTACGCTCACTCAAGAGACTCCAAATAATACATACGTAACGTTTCGCATTCTGAGAATTGTTTCCGGCTGAGAAAAAAAATGATGTGCATTACTTTCTGGGCAGCTCTCGTAACATACAATAACTTTTTAACAAATGAATTATCTTTCCAATATCACTGCTACAGTGCACAGAACAATAATAATTTCAGGAGCTGTAGGATCAGATGCAACATAGATTTTTTCACTGATGTGTTCCATATCCTGAAAGGCATCAGAACTTTACTATCTCACGTACTGTAATGTACATTATGCGAGACGTATGTGCTATGTTCTGAAGACCGCCAGTCTGCAATCTCTATTGGCTTTGTTAGGCATATTTCCTTTATTTGTGTCCTGAGAGTGTTTCTCAGTGACATACCTGAATAAAATCTTCTCGGTTTACAACTCACATAGAATAAAACACTTAATTTCCACTATGACCAGGACTTAAAACTATATAGACTGGCACAGTGTTCTGTTTATATATGTGCAACAGCAGCAAATGAAATCTTCCAGAGAGGGCCGAAGTGACACATGCAAGTAAGGTGAGTTGGGTAATGCATAACAGCCCCCATCTGCTGCGGGACTAATTGACGTCAAGTGACTGAAGGGGCCAGCACCACGTTTGTAAATGTCACACACAGCTCCCCCCAAGCGTCAAGCATCTGTCTTTGTTTTTGCTTTATATCAAAGGCCTGCTCTCAGTTTCAAACGTAGCTCCAGCCCCTCATGCCACCAGACATCACTCAGTGCCGCTTCAGACTGGAGCTGTTTTGAGCTGCCGAAATCGCCTTCCACATGTGCATCACTTTGGCAGCCTTTGGAAGATTCCGGACACTGCTGTCACACTTATACAAACAGAATATCTTGCCAGCCTCAGCAGTCAGTGATTTTAACTCCTGATGAAAATGATAGAGACAGCTATCAAAAGCTCGAATGAGAAAATTGAGGAGATTTCACTGAATTCCTTGATCGTTTGTAACAGTGACGTATTTCTGCCTCAGCTGTGACCTTATCTACGAGTAAACGTTCGGGATATGAAAATATCAGATCCTTTTTTCCCATTTTTTTCCCGAAACATGCATCTGATTCTTCATTTAACTGATTGTAAGATAAGAATGTGTTACATTTATACATTGTTTTTAAGCTTAGTAAAATGTTTTTCATGGATAGTTTCATTATTTGTGACATTATCAACTCTCTCGTTTTTCCATTAAGTTCTTGGGACCTGTAATGATGTCTGCTAACTTCAGTGTTCTCAACAGCATAATTCTGATATTTGGACTTCTTCTCACTCGTGTTTACTTTTGTGATAATCGATTATATTTGTTTCTCTGATATTCGTAAACAGTGCTATACTTACCCAATTCTGTGTGGCATACGTTCCAGTTGCTTGTACTATGATTCCATTTGGGACTCCTACAGTGAACTTACAGGTGAAAAAGACTGCTATTTTCCTATAATGTTTGTATCACGTTTTTGCACCCATTTAGTGAATAAAACTTTGTCATCATCCTACAGTGAGAATCAGTGCTGTTTTGCTGTGACTCGTGTATAAGGCCATGGGCCCAGTAATGATTGAGACGATTTTTTTTGCCATGCAAATAAAATGGAATACTGGGTGCAGTATCAAAATGGTGTGTGAGCAAAAGTTTTTGAGGTTATTTCCGCCATTTGCCAGTGAAAACATAAACTTAAAATCATAAAAAAGTGGCATTACAAGCATTACCAAGCTCAAAGGAGTCAAGAAGTGGCTGGCTTGCTAATTTCAAGTGTATGGAACCTAAGTGCCATGGGAGCTTGGGATAATCTGACAAGCCAAACAGTTAAACCAATCTGTAATGATGACATGAACACTGCAGCAATACCAGTATATAAAAAGGAGCCCATAGTGTGCGAAAAGATGGACAACCCAGCTCAGAAAATTATCAGAAAGTCAACTGAGGAGAAGCCATTGCTACATATTATAATTTATGAATCTTCAGCTGCCATGTGGACCTAACTACTTTCAGTTTATGAACAGAAAAAGAATGAAAGCATATATTTACTCCAGTAGCAATGGTACAACTAAAAAAAATAGATGTTGAAAGTGGTGGGGCTACAACTACACTGATGGAAAAAAATCCCTGTACCAAAAAATAATTAACATAAGGTAACGAAATTTCTAGAATAACTTTGTCTTGGTTACATGTTTAAGGGATTAACTTTACAATAGCACACGTTAATACTTGTCCAAGATATTACAAATGTGAAATGCTGGTACATTAATAACCAGTGTAAGCACAAGAATGATGAATGCAAACATGCATGCATTGTGCTGTACAGGTGCCAGACGTCAGTTTGTGGGATTGAGTTCCATGCATGTTCCACTTGGTCTATCAATACAGAGACAAGGAACCGTTAGTGATGATTGTGGATGACGCTGGAGTTATCGTCTGATGAAGTCCCATATGTGCTCGATTGGAGACAGATCTGGTGATTGAGCAGGGCAAGGCAACATTTCGACGTTCTGTAGAGCATATTGGGTTATAACAACGGTATGTACTCAAGTGTTATCCAGTTGGAAAACACCATCTATACTACTGTTCATGAATGGCAGCACAAGAGGTCGAATCACCAGACTGACATGCAATTTTGCAGTGCATGGGATGACCTCAAGTGTGCTTGTGCTGTCATACGAAATCGTACCTCAGACCATAACTCCAGGTGTAGGTCTAGTGTGTCTAGCACACAGACGGATTGGTTGCAGTCACTCAATTGGCATGCTTCTAACCAACACACAGATATCACTGACACCGAGGTAGAACCAACTTTCATCAGAAAACACAACAGACCCCAACCCTGCCCTCCAATCAGCTCTCACTTGACACCACTGAAGTCGCAAATGACGATGGTTTGGGGGTCAGTGGAATCCATGCTACAGGGCGTCTGGCTTGGAACTGTCCTTGAAGTAACCGATTGTGTCACTGTGGTGCCAACTGCTACTCAAATTGCTTCTTCAGACGCAGTATGACGCGCCACAGCCATATGCCAAACAAGATGTTTTCTTTTGTTGATAGTGCCATGTGACCGCCTGGAGCCTGGTCTTCTTGTAACCGTACAGTCTCCTGATCACCACTGCCAGCAATCATGTACAGTGCCTATGTTCCTCCAAATCTTCCTGCAATATCGCAAAAGGGGTATCCAGTTTCTCGTACCCTATTACACAACCTCGTCCAAACTCAGTGATGTGTCGATAATGACGTCTTTGACCCCTTAAACGCATTCGTGACTAACATTTACTCGCCACATCCATTCTCAACGGTAACTGACGCTCACGATCATTACAGCGAATATTTAAAGCAAACCTGATTTGCATCCTCATAGTGGCGCTACTACCGCCACTCTTACGCGACTGAATAGACATTATTTTTCAGATGTACAAACACGCCTATCAACCTTCGTTTATTCCTTCTTGGTGTTACGGTCTTTTCTCTATGAGTGTATTTCATTGGTAGAAAGCCTGGTGCATCGCCTGCCGAATCAAAGTGGAAATATTTCGAACTCTATCGTGGTCACAAAAATGTTAATGATGTTACAAAGATGCAACGATCATTTCAGTGTGCATGAAACTCAACAAATCCTGATCAACAAACACTTGCGATTTTGATTTCGAGATTTTTGGTGGAAGAAAAGTGTCAAAATCTGCAGGAAGATACAAAGAGGGAGGCTCTTGTGGCAGGTGAACAACAGAGAAACAAACACTTTAAGGATAAATGTCGTTTTGAAGAAAAAAATTTCCAAACAAAGGTAAATATTACAAGTGTAATAAACCTAGTCATTGTGCAAAAGACTGTAGAAACGTTGGCTTCATATATAATAAACGTGGAAATTAAGCAAAAGAAATCTTATGTCAAATGACCAGGGTCAGAATCGCTATAAATCTAGAGGAAATGCACTGATTACATAAACTTTTTCGTAGGAGGTAAGCAAGTAGACGAAAATGTGTGTTTTTTTTAGTTTATGACGCTACTGAGCATTTATGAATCAAACTGAATGGTTTAGAAATTACTGGCATGAAGTGCCTATCTGTACTGTTGATGGTAGCTTCATTGTATAAAGAAAACTTGCAGACTTTTCAAGGGGGAAAATATTGTTGCATGGGGGATTTGTGGAGAGACATTGTGTAGGATTAAGCTTAAGATTTCACTGAGTGAAAGTTACATCATTCGGGCGAATATAGCTACTAAAATAGATCTTATAATCTTACATAAAAGATTTGCACACCAAAACGTTCTCCATGAGAATAAAATTTTGAAAGACAGGAAATTCAATTTAAGGAAGAAGCTAAAAGCTTATGAGAAGATTGCGTTTTGGGTACAATTCATAAGTTGCCTTCTGTTAAACTGACTCAGACTCAACAAATACAGGAGGCCTGAGTTACAGTGATTTGTGTGGTCCTATGCAATTTCATTCAATTGGTGGTTCGTGATATTTTCTTTTGTTGAGGCATGACTATCTCCATTTATGAACTACATATTTCTTAAAACATAAAACTCAAGTGTCCAAACACCAGGAATATTTCATAAAAACTGGTAACAAGCAAATTGATCATATAATTAAAGTGATCAGAATTGATAATAGACTAGAGTTCATTAATGAAGAGATACATAGAATAATGCTGAATCATGGGTTAATACATAAAAAAGTAGTAGCCTACTGTCCTCAATAGAATGGTGTAGCTGAATTTGAGAACAGAACCTTGGTGGAGATTGCAAGGACAATGCTTCACACAAATGGGCTGCCAATATGATTATGGGCTGAAGCCACTGACATGGCAACTTACATTTTGAACACCACAGACTTAAACAGTGTTGATTGAAAATCAATTCTCAAATTATGGATTGGATTTGACCATGATGTGGTCAAACTCAGGATATTTGGAGATATTATTTATACATACAGCCCAAAGGAGAGATGGCAGAAACGTGATTTCAGAGCTGTAAAAGGTCTTTTGTTTGGATATGATACCGAGGTAGAAGGATCTCACATTAGGTATCCTCATAAAAACCAAGTTAAAATTCATAATGATGTTATTTTCATGGGCAAATATGACAAGAATTATCAATTTGAGAAAATTATCATGAGAAAAGATTAAACCACTTATAATATATCGGACTACTGAAGATGAGCAGCCTTCTTAAGAAGCGGGCCTGAATGAGGCAGAAGAAGAGGAAATTAAATCACCTGAACGAGCGAGGCCGAACAGTGGTTAGCACATTGGACTCGCATTCGGAGGACGACAGTGCAAACCTACATCTGGCCATCCTCATGTAGAGTTTCCATGATTTTCCTAAGTCGCTTCAGGAAAATGCCTGGATGGTTGCTTTGAAAGTACATGGCCAATTTTCTTCCCCATCCTTCCCTCATCCGATGGGACCGATGACCTCGCTGTTTGGCCCCTCCCCCAAATCAACCAGCCAACCTAAATCACCTGAAGAAGAAGCATATACTGAAATCAATTGTACTAAATAGAATGTCAGTGAAGTTTGCGTAGTGTCCATGACTCAAATAAGAAGAAAAGTACAAGACAGGGTAAAAATCAAAAAGGCTATTAGATTAGCCAACCCTCATGTAAACTCTGCATATTTGACACAGTGTTATAAACCTGTCTCATACCAATATGCAATGGACTGTGACAACTCAAAAAGTTGGAAACCGCCATGCAAGAAGAAATGCATGCACTTAATATTAATGAAACTTGGATCCTGGCTGAACTCCCAGAAAACCAAGATGTACTCGACTGTAAGTCTGTATGCAAAATGAAGATGAAAATAGATAGAACTGTGGATGCAGTTAAAGCTTACTTTGTTGGTAAAGGTATTATAATTAAGTGATTACCATTACAAAGTCTCAGGTTAATGCAAGCAAGAGAAAAGCCATTGCAAACGTGGACTGCTGGTATATTTACAACTGGTGTAACCACCAGAATATTGAATGCGAGCATGCAAATGTGCATGAATTGTGTTGCACAGGTGCCAGATGTCAGTTTGTGGGTTGGTGTTCCTTGCCTGTTCCACTAGGTCTGTCAATACGTGCTTGATTGCTGACAGATCTGGTGACTGAGCAGGCCAAAGCAGCATGTTGGTTCTCTGTAAAACATGTTTGGTTGCAATGGTATGTGGGCGTTCGTAATACTGTTGGAAAACACCTCCTGCAATGCTCTTCATGAATGGGAGTGCAACAGGTCGAATCACCAAATTGATGTACACTTTTGTAGTCAGGGTACTTGAGATAACCACGAGAATGACCCTGCTGTCCTATGAAATTATACTCCGGACCATAGCTCTAGGTCTAGTGTGTCTAGCACACAGACAGATTGGTTGCAGGCAATCAATTGGCCTGCTTTTAACAAATTCACAGCCATCACTGGCACTGAAGGAGCACCAGATTTCGTCAGAAAACACAACAGGCCTCCACCCTGCCCATCAATGAGCTCTCGCTTGACACCAATGAAGTCGAAAATAACGATGGTTTGGGGGTCAGTGGAATGCACGCTGCAGGATGTCTGGCTCGGAACTGTCCTTGACGTAAACGCTTTGTAACAGTTCGTTGTTTCACCGTGGTGCTAACTGCTGCTCAAACTGCTGTTGCAGATGCAGTATGATGCACCACAGCCATATGCCAAACACGATGTTTTCGTCTATCGATAGTGCCATGTGGCCGTCCAGAGCCCGGTCTTCTTGCACCTGTACAGTCTCATCATCTTCGCTGTCAGGAATCATATACAGTGGCTAGGTTCCTGCCTGATCTTTCTGCTCTATCGCAGAAGGGACATCCAGCTTATCATAGCTCTATTACGCTCCCTTGTTCAAACTCAGTGAGGTGTTGATAATAATGTCATTGTAACCGTAAATGCATTCGTGACTAACATCAACTCACTGTGTCCAATCTCAAAGGTAACTAAAGCTCACGACCGTTACAACTTTTATTTAAAGCAAACCTTATTTGCATCCTCATAGACGTGCTACTAGCACCACCCTTATATGGCTGATGTGAAATTTGAATAGACACCTTCTTTCAGATGTAGAAACACGCCTATCAACTTTCGATTATGTCGCACATTTCTTTGGTGCTGCATTTTTGCTCCATCATGGTATATGCAATATCCAGAGTGCTTTGAGGATGGCACCAAAAGGGTATGCAAGCTGAAGAAAAGTGTCTATGGACTCAGACAAGCATCTAATCTATGCAGTGTAACGAATCACCAGTGTGGTAAACAAATTTGGCCTGCTACCAACAGATGCAGAGCTTTTTCTTTTGTAATAAAAGGTGGGCTCTTGATCATCCTAGATATTCACACTGATGATGGTCTGCTTATAGCAGAATAGAGAACTGATGATGGTTTGCTTGTATCAGAATCTTGAGAAGCCACCAATATATTTGCTGAATGATTTGGAGCAGGAATTTGGTGTAATTACGGGCAGTGCTAGTTATTATCTCAGTTTGCAAGCAGAACAGTTTCAAGGTGGCTATATCTTCTTAAATCAAGAGGCATATGTAAGAGCATGCTGCAATGGTACAACATGAAGGACTGAAATGCTGTGGCAATACGTGCTGATCGTGGTCGAGTCTACTCTAAGTAGGGATTCTATCCAAAAATTTTGTCACTTATGCATATATGTTGTCTAGGGCATTATTTGACTACCACTATGATTCATGAATATGATCACTAACCTACCTTCGCGCAGCATATTGCTATTGTTGTATTGTATTGTATTATATTAAACTGGGGACTGGGGACCTAAAAACGATGTAGAGGCTTCGTCCTGTCGTAGCCGTAAGTGGTTCACAATCTCACAAGAGGCCACAGCAGTCCACCCACCTCACCGTCGCTCCACACTGAATCCAGTGTTATTGTGCGGTTCGGCCCCCAGAGGACCCCCCTCCCCCCCCCCCCCGGGAATGTCTTATTCCAGACTAGTGTAACCCCAGATGTTTGCATGGTAGAATAATTATGGTGTACGAGTACACGGAAATGGTGTTTGCACAGCAGCTGTCAACACAGTGTAACTGAGGTGGAATCAGGGGAACCAGCCCTCATTCGCCGAGGTAGATGGAAAACCGCCTTAAAAACTATCCACAGGCTGGCCGGCACACCGGACCTCGACACTGATCTGACAGGCGGATTTGTGCCGGGGACCAGCACCCCTTCCGGCTCGGGAACATCACATTAGACCGCACTGCTAGTTGGGTGGGCTGCATATTGCTATGGTTTGAAGTTTTTACTTACCATTTCAGGCTCGCCTATATTCATATTTGACAAATATGACTGATGCAGCCTCCGGTATTCAATATAATCCGAAGGGAACATCGAACCACTGTTGCTGCATCAGGCCAAAATGAAGCAGAGTAACGTGTTCAAAAATTATCAGTGCTCCATACCGTCAAGCTGATCTTGCTCTATCTGTCACTGGAATCTAGACTTGACATTAATTTTGCAGTGCAAAGCGCTAGGCAGCGCCTTGAAACATCAGTAAAGACACATTGGAATGCTTTGAAGGGACTCTTTAAAGTATCTAAGAAGAACAGCCTCTTATGGCTTATATAACCCAAGAGGTGGGGGATATTCGTTTGTCCTTATTTAGTGACTCAGATTATGTGTGTGATGTTTTGTTGCTAAACATTGTGAAGCCACCACAGCTTGGAAGGTGGTGGCCTTGTGAACAATAGACGCAGAATATCTAGCTTTCTGTAATGGTGCAAAATACATTATATGGATCCACCTAATTCCGCAAAATTTCATGAGGCTGAAATAAATAAATAAATACCATCTTGTATAAGGTCTGTAAAAGTGCCATCTGGTTAATCAAGAATTCTGAGCATCATAAACTAACTTAACACATAAACGTGAATTACAATTTAATACATGAAAAATCCAACTTGGGCGTCTGCAACATGGAAGATTTCATCTCTGCAGATCAGCAAGCAAATATTCCCACCAAGCCACTTACTAGAAGCAACTTTGATAAACTAAGAAAGCTACTTTCTGATGTCAACACTGAAGATCATAGAGACAAAATACAGTCAATATGTTAAAAAATTTACTAACCAAAGAAGGAGTGTTGTGGTAATTTATAAAAATGTTTGTTTTGTTTGTTTATCCGAAATTCGTAAACAGTGCTATAATTTCACATTTGTATTTGGCGAACTTGCCAGTTGCTGATGCTGTGCTGCTTTCAGTGACGTCTTTAGTCAGATTAGTGATAAAAAGACCACCTTTCCCTGTAATATGTGTGTGTGGCTGTGTGCGTTGTGTATCACGTTTTTGTACCAGTTTCGTGAATAGAACTTCGTCATTATCCTACTACGTCAATTGGTGCTATTTTAATATGACTCCCTTATTATTTACAAGTGTAATTTCCCCAGGTGGCGGCAAAATCAACTAAAATTATCGTCAAGGCATCTGAAAGTGCTTAACCCTTGCGTCCATACTCAAAAAATTATACTTCGTTCTATAAGGAGGTTAACGGGTTAACCCAATGAATTTACTGTCGTACAGTCACGGTTGGCAACACTCAGCTCTGTGGATATACGAAATCTTTGCAACTAGACATGCTAATTGTTGCTGACTACAGTTGTATAATATTATGAACTGTTCATCATTGTGTAAGCTGTGAACCTCACTGTGAACCTCAGCTCTGGATTATCAAGGATGATAAATTGGAACTCTCTAAATCTGAATACAGCAGAGTAAGCTATGAAGCGAAAGAAGAGAAAATTAGAAAGTTATTATCTACTGTTGATACAAAAGAGGACGACGGTACGGATTTCAGCTACAAAGATTCTACAGTAAGATACCTAGTAAGGAGAAGGCTGCTGCTGTAGATATTGAAGATGCTGTTGGTGCTTCTACTGATATTGAAGTTGACAAGTATAACAGTAACGATGAAAACGACAGAGTTGACGAAAACAGTGCAGCGATTGTGTCTTCTGCAGGCATTCTAGATGGGAAAGATGGAACTAAATGGCATAAGGAATATTTTGGGACAAAAAAATCTGCTGAAGCATAATATTTTGTGGGAAAGGGCTGGTTCAAAACGTACAACGAAGCTTCTTTTTATAAAACACACCTTCAAGAGTATATTTACAGAAGAAATGTGTGATATAATAGAATGTGAAACCAACAGAAGACACATCAGGTATTCACAAACTATAACATCAGTTCAGAAGGAGCAGCGAAAGTATGGAAGCCATTGACAACTGAAGAATTTGATGTTTATCTCCATATACTGATTACAGCTGAAGAAAGTCTCTCTAACACTGAACCCACAAAGGAACGGTGGAACCCAAATGCAAGCTTATCACTAAACAGATGTTGACAGATAAACAGGTTTATAAGATTTGACAACGTGAACAGTAGGCCTGAGCACTTGAAAAGTGGCAAAGCTGCTGCAGTATCTGATATATTTGCAATGCTAAATTCAAACCTCATAAAACCTATGTGCCTTCTGATTGCCTCACTGTTGATAAGCAGCTTTTTCCTTACAAAGGAGGGACAAAATTTACTCAGGACATGCCCTCCCTCACAGCTAGCCAAATATGGCTTGACGGTTTGGTGAGTTTGTGATTCGCGAAATTCTTATCCAATAACTGGGCAACTTTATACAGGTAAATCTGCACCTGGAAGAGAAAATAATCAAGGGGAGAGGGTAGTAAGGTATTTGGGATTTGTCCCTAATTGGTACTGTGAAATGACACAAGCCCTATATACTACCATAAAAGCAGCCTTCCACTTCACGCCAAGAACTGTCATTTGTATTTGGATTCAGGGAAGATAACATTTCTCTGTGTTCACACATTCCAAAGAAGAAGAAAGCAGTTCTAATGTAACCCACAATGCATTATGATGCATCCACTTCTGCTCCCCTATCAACGCCAGGTTTTATACATTATTATAAGAGCATAAAAGGGAGCGTTGATAATATGGACAAGGTGTGTGCCCGTTACAGTGTAAAAAGGAGAACGTAAAGATGGCCACTTAGATTTTGTTACAACATTCTGGATATTTATTGCTTAGCAACATACATAATTTACACAGAAAACAATCCTCAAGCAAAAAATGTTACTCATAGAAGCAGACTGTTTCTAGTGGATCTGGGGAAACATTTGGCAATGCCTTCCATTATCTCTAGATCATCAAATCCTAACTGACTGAGAAAATTTTCCGTCAGATCAGGTATTGAGTACATGATAAGAGGACCTCTAATTCTGGTTTCTGAACAAGTGACGGCTCTGCCAAAATGGGACACATGTGGACGTCTGATAGTTGTTGGTGACTTGTTTTGTATGCAAATCTCACTCAAGCAAATGGAAGAAGAAAACAAGAAAAAGTTGCAAAAAATGTAAATAACCAATATTTGGTGAGCATTGCATTACAACAACACTGTACAGAATTTGTGAATAAATAATAATTCCAAGTTTATCTTTCATTTTAATGAGCTGCAAAATTTAGTAGCTATATAATATAATGTAATTTACTCCATGACATATTATGAAAAATTGATACAGTCTGCACATATTTATGACTGTATCTGTTGCATTATTACTCAGTTTTCTAATAAATAATAAAACTATTGGTATAATATATACAATAAAGTATTTAATTTGTGAACTTCACACCTGTTCTAAAGGAGATATGTGGTTACCTGGGTAAGCTGAATATAGATTAGGAAATGCATTATGTTTCTTCTCATTTGAATGCTCTTATTTGAAAGTATTTAAATTTTGCTTTTATTATGACATCTATAAAGATGTATATGAGGAATGACCTGAGGCTTGTGTACACTAATTTTAATACACCTGAAAAATTGGCTGTCATAGTTATAACGGTTACCCGGGTAACCCAACATGGGCATTAGGGTTAAGTAAAACCAATGGCCGCTTTTTCTTTGTCTCATAGCGCTTTTATGTGAAGTACAGCTGATTGACGTAACTTTCTCGTGCAAAAATACTCTAGATATTTGATTTGTGTTGGCAACCTAACTGAATGGGAATCCTACTCCAGGAATAACTAACTGTGGAGTGAGGCGGATCATACAATGAACACTCAGCGTCATACTGTAGTTAGCACAGTCCTCGAATAGCTATTCCTGGATTTACCGTGTGATCGTACAATTGGCCTTCAGTGAAGAAGTAAGTTTATGCCTGCCTGTTCAGACCCTTTCCTCTCGTATCAATACCCCATATTCTTCTTCTTTTTTCAGTGTCTTGACCTCCGAGAACATTGGTAATCAGTAGCATGCTCTGTTGTTTGTCTATGGCTTTTCTGAACAGTGATTCTGTGCTCATTTCAAACCACTTGCAGTTCTTCAGCCAGGATAATCTTCTACATCTTGGACTACGTCAACCAGAACACTAACTAAAGAAAAGGTGTCCCATCCAAAGGCCAAGACAGATGTCAATAGAAAATAAAGCAGCAGCAGAGCCAGACGTAATGAAGACCACTAACAAACATGCCTACACAGCTGCGGCAGAAAGAAAAGAAGACCAGCAACTAAAAGCAGCAGCAACCACACTGCATGTTATTGAATCCAACTTGCAGGAGGCAAACACCTGTGAGAAATCAGGACTTTTGGTGGGCTGACATCGGCAACAGTACAACCTAACAGGCAAAGCGATCGCCAATCTGACAAGTACACCACATCCAGGTAACACACAAAATACAAATTTTGGTTAAAAGTCAAACGGCTTCCGGAAAAACAAAAATGGAGATAAATTAATCACATTATTACAAATTAATATTTGCCGTATCAAAAATAAGCTGTTAGAATTAGAACACTTCTGTAATGATAAGCATGTTTATGTCATATGTATGTATGTGTGTGTGTGTGTGTGTGTGTGTGTGTGTGTGTGTGTGTGTGAGAGAGAGAGAGAGAGAGAGAGAGAGAGAGAGAGAGAGCACTGGTTGATGGAAAATCAGGGAGATGTTTTTTTCAAAAAATGGCTCTGAGCACTGTGGGACTTAACGTCTCAGGTCATCAGTCCCTTAGAACTTAGAACTACTTAAACCTAATTAACCTAAGGACATCACACACATCCATGCCCAAGGCAGGATTCGAACCTGCGACCGTAGTGAACGCGCGGTTCCAGACTATAGCGCCTAGAACCTCTCGGCCACCCATGCCGGCAGATGTTTTTGTCCCTCAGGGATACATCGCTGCGGACATAATGTGTAGATATTATGTTTTTATCAGACATAATTTCTAATTTTCAAAGAACATTTAGAAATGAAAAGTTTAATTGGTATACCCAGAGAATCTGACCAAGATAAGACAGAGCATGCACTTAATGTACTCTACACATAAAATGCGTCTAAGCAAAGGCCAGAGCAGAACACCTTTTATGAATTTTGCAAATTTAAGCTGGTACAAGAACAAAGGTTATCTATGAAAGGTGCACCCGAAAAATGCAAGGTAGCATGGCAAATTATAGCTCAAGAGAATCCTTGAAACCACACGCATGAGACCCAGCTCATTGCACCTGAATTGACTGATAACTTTATTAGTTCTGTCAAAGAAATAGAAAGTTATACAGAAGCAACAGAAACACCAGCATGGGATTTGCTTCACACCCATCCACCACAAGATTATGTCTTTAATTACTATAGTATTATACCCACTGAAATTAGAACATTAGTCTCTGAATTATCAAGCACTAAAAGTTTTGAATGCTACTGGTTCTTTAATTCGATTGTTAAAACAATAAATTTGATCTATAAGCCATTGGCTTTCGTATTTAACAAATGTTTACAGTCTGTAGCGCTTACTGATTCCCTCAAAATTTCCAAGGTTATGCCAGTGTTTAAAAAATCTCAATTGTATCAAAATTTTCTAAGATATTTGAGTCACTTGTGTACAGCCAATTAAATAGCTACTTTGCGACACACAACCTTCTGAGTAACAAACAGTCAGTTTGAATTTCGACAGGGTGGAAATACCACTGTGACCAGTTTGGAAATTATTGAGAACACATTAACAGCCTTTGAAAACCGAAATATATTGTCACTTGCCTTATGCGACTGAAGCAAACCAGTTGACTTCCTGACATCCTGATAGCAAAACTAGAATTTTATGGTCTTTGTAATCCATCATTAGCAGCAATAGATTTGTAACTTCACGATCGATGATAGTTTGTCACAGTTAATAAACATTCTGCTATAGAATTCATTAGTATCAGTTTTTAACTGGGCTCGGTTTGTGGACCCTTTTTTCTTCATCATCGTTATCAATTACCTATGATATTGCATAAATCATACTGTCATATACTGTGCTGATGACACAATTTATCTTACATCAGAACATCTCAGCTTTTGGTAATAGTACACAGGAATCATTCAGATCTGGCATTCACTGGTTCTCACCAAATAAATTACTCTGACATCCAGAGACTGCTAAGTATGTACATTGATTCCAAACTTAATTGGGAATGACATGTAAGTCAGGTGTGCAAAAAGATTTCAAGAGCCCCCCATCTCCTTTGGAAACTTAAGAGACATGATTAGAATGGTCTTTCTTAGTGTATTCTAGCAACACACCTATAGCTTACTCCAGGCACTTAGCTGAATCGACATAGGATAAGTACCAGTTCGCATGTACACTTGGCATTTGTGTGTGATAAGTGGTTAAGCCACCTACAATTGATAACTGTTGAATAAAATTACAGTGCCGTCATCAGCCCAAGCCCTTCCTAATACACGAGAAAAGATTGGACTGGAAATTATCAGACTAAATGTTCAAAAGAAGAGATAATAAAGTTTCAACTGAGATGAACTAGGTGAAAACCAGAGCACATAATATAGTTAAGTAAACTCGAATAATTAATCAATAACTTGTTAACTTGGCACATTAGTTCTATGCACTTCTCTCTCTGGCAATATTTCTTTGATATTACTGCACCTTTGTGTAGCCTGTAAAACCAGGTTAATATTTAAATAAACAAAGGCATGAAAAGCATTAACTTACAAATCAGGTAGCTATTTAGTGAACTATAAAGAAGGTAATAGGACACCTGACTTGAGTTTTCACTAAATACGTTTATTCAAAGAGAGTCACAAAGAGCTACGGGTGGACATCCTATCAATATTCTTATCCGCTGCCTGAACATGAAATAAATTAATCAGCTGTGATGTGAAGTTAAGTTGTACTATTTAACTACGTGTAGTGAGGGAGAAGAGAGGAAAAAGAACAGGAAAGATAGACTTCATTCACCCAGTCTAGATCCACACGACAATGACGATGTTCAGCCGAACAAAGTACCACCATTATGTGCGTGCACTAACCGCAAAGAGGTTTTACTGATTGAAACATATGGTTAGCATAAATACATGACATGAGAATTTGCGCGCACAACATACAAAGAATAGAACTGATCACGCGCTGCGAGTAACAAATCTAACTGTTCCGAATAGAAATAAATGAAAATCACGAAATGTATAGAATCAATGAGGGAACACTACTACAAGAACGATTAGATCGATATTCACTGCGAATTGATACCAAAAGTAGCAAGGCAGAAGGCTCCAGTGGTTCAAGGAACACGTGGTTCCCACTAAACAAAGGCAGTTACTGAAACGCGATAGTCCAATTAATTCACACGGCTCTGAGCAATTAAACTAGCGCAGACGACGTACTGAGATGTAGTAACGGAGCAGAAGACTCACAGAGTAAAGAACACAAGAATCAACACAAGAACAAGAAAGACAATAGAACAGGTGAAAGAAAAGTACAATAAATGAAAAGAAATATCTCACACACATGAAGACACAATTATGCTCACCTTCACACAAGATTAAAAGCACCTTAGCTCACCCATACCATATCCTGTGGAGCGTACTCCACATTGCAATGTACCATAGGAACAAAGCGTCCTCTGACCACCAGTAAATTCATAAACTCTAGCTCTGCTTATCATGAGCAATGCAGAGCACATCCCAAAGATATAACTGGAACACTTCGGTTAGTCTGAAGAACTTAAGTATCTTCAGTTACTTAACACATAAAGACTGTGGTTGAAGCTATGACCGTTCTGATCACCGATAGCAAAAGACATACTTAAGAAACGCGAACCACACTCACCAACATTCAGCAGCAGAGTGCTGCTCCATTCAGAGTACCCAACAACCCTCATGTGAAGCGAAAGCGACCAGAGAGTTTGTTTCTGCAACCAGTCCAACAAACAGACAACATGCAGACAATAGGAATAGACGTTTTTGGGCAGGTAAGAGATAAAAAGTTAGTTATCGTATGCATCCAGCAGGTTAAAAGCAACTCAACTACCAAACACAAGACAAACACCAACTCAACTCACATTCTAAAACACACAAGGTAAGGTAAAGGAAGGATATGATAAATATGGGTCTGTATTACACACATAAAATAAATAGATCACATAAAGTATTGACAAAAGATGCAAAGCACAAACTGCCTGCATTTAAGGTCAGATAAACATTGAATTTTCGTCAACACCACCGCTCAGTCGTTGTGGGTGAGTCAATAGAACTATACTGCAGACAGCTGGTGCAGAGAATGAAACATAAACGGAATCCATTGGAACAAGGGTCTTATGAAGTGACTTTAGAAAGATGTTTCAAATAATATACTTTGGACTCTTCGAATCACATATTATTTACGATCTTGGAATTTGAAGAAATAACTGTAACCATACCAAAATTATGAAAATACGGTAAGGAATGTTACACATAATGTGTAATACTGGTCCCAGAAGGCACTGTCGTCTTCCGTTTGCCAGGCTTAGACTATTGACAATTGTATAACTGTATGTATAGGTCTGTGTATTATTTGTAAAAAAACAGTGGAATGAAAGGTGTTGTTCGGGAAGAAATTCATGACTACAACACTAAAAGAAGATAGATTATGACATATTAGGGTACATGCTAACAAAAAGGGATAACTCATAGCGAGTGAATAATTTAAACACTTTCTATAAACTATCACTAACCGCTTGGTCCATGCCATTAAAAATTCTTAAAGAAAGAGTGCACAGATGGTTATTGGACAACCTATTTTACTGTACGAAAGAATTTTATGATTTCTATAGTGCTGGCATCAACTTGTAAAAGCAACTGTATTCACTAGAATGAGATTTTCACTCTTCAGCGGAGTGTGCGCTGATATGAAACTTCCTGGCAGATTAAAATTGTGTGCCGGGCCGAGACTCAAACTCGGGAACTTTGCCTTTCGCGGGAGTCTCGGTCCAGCACACAATTTCAATCTGCCAGGAAGTTTCATATCAGCGCACACTCCGCTGAAGAGTGAAAATCTCATTCTGGAAACATCTCCCAGGCTGTGGCAAAGCCATGTCTCCGCAATATCCTTTCTTTCAGGAGTGCTAGCTCTGCAAGGTTTGCAGGAGAGCTTCTGTACAGTTTGGAAGGTAGGAGGCGAAGTACTGGCAGAAGTAAAGCTGTGAGGATGGGGCATGAGTCGTGCTTGGGTAGCTCAGTTGGTAGAGCACTTGCCCGCAAAAGGCAAAGTTCCCGAGTTCGAGTCTCAGTCCGGCACACAGTTTTAATCTGCCAGGAAGTTTCAACTGTATTCACTGTTTGTTCTACTTAACATAGGCCTATCGATCAATAAACGCATAATTGTTATTAGCATGCAAGATAGTAGTTGAATTCACTAAGCCGGCCGGTGTGGCCGTGTGGTTAAAGGCGCTTCAGTCTGGAACCGCGTGACCGCTACAGTCGCAGGTTCGAATCCTGCCTCGGACATGGATGTGTGTGATGTCCTTAGGTTAGTTAGGTTTAATTAGTTCTCAGTTCTAGGCGACTGATGACCTCAGAAGTTTAGTCGCATAGTGCTCAGAGCCATTTGAACCATTTTTGAATTCACTGTCTTACGAATGTTGCATATCATTTATAACATTAATTTATTAATTTTATTTAATCATTGTATTGACTGTTTCAATATATTTTGTATTTGGTAGCTTTGTATGTTAACTGTGTTCACCAAGTTAGTAACTGCATTCTGTTTCAATATATTTTGTGCTTCAATTATTTGTATGTTAACTGTGTTACCTAAATTAGCAATTGTAATATGTATTTAACACTACATTTACTGTCTTAATATTTATGGTAATTACAAATTGCTGTTATATTAACTCTAACTAATTACTGTACATAGCATTAGAAATTTTTATTGTGATATGAACCACAGATGAACCCTATTTCGTCTCTTATGATGGATGGCCAATAAAGATTCTTGATTCTGCTATCAGTCTGACGTTACAACATCTTGTACTTGTTATTCGGCATTATATGGCCAAAGTATTCGAGTTCTCTTCTCTTATCTAAATCTTCGTTCACAAACCCTACTACTACCACATTTGTGACTAGCTGTCCATGATATTCTTAACATCATTCGATATGCCAAAATTTCAAAACAGGAGTAACGCAGGAGTACATCTAACGAGTATGAAAACAGAAATATGTGGGAGCTGCTGTACAGCAATAGCCAAGACCTGCAGACACTGGAAGATAATATAGCGCTGAAACAGAGATTTCCAAACCTAATTTCAAACTATACAACCATACATTTCCAGGATGAGATGTGAAACTAAACGTAATTTTTGATTATGTAATGTAGATTGCAACTGAAGAAATGGCACAAGGAAAGGCAATTTAGGAGATGGGACCCAGTTAATTTGAAAGAACGAATAGTAGCTGAGCGTTTCAAAGCGAGCATCAGGTAACAATTGACTGAAACAAGCAAAAAAGAATCCAGTCAAAAACAAATGGGTAGCACTGATAGCTGATTAAATGAAGGCAGCAGATTTTACATAATTTAATTCACAAAAGGAGAAAATGTAAGACGAAAGTAAGTGAATTAGGTGAAAGAGAATATATATATCTGTCTAGAAATGAGACTGACAGAAACTGTGAAACATCAGGAATGGTTAGAAAAAAAATATAAAGGTGGACAAGCATGAATAGCTTGGGGAAAAATAGATGACATTTATAGATGAAGGAAAGAAAATTTTGGAGAAATTAAAAGTACTTACGCTATGTGATGAAAAGTATCCAGACACCCACAAAAACATACGTTTTTCATATTAGGTGCATCGTGTTCCACATACTGCCAGGTACTCCATATCAGCGACCTCAGTAGTCATTAGACATCGTGAGAGAGCAGAACGGGGCACTCTGTGGAATTCACGGATTTCGAACGTGGTCAGGTGATTGGGTGTCACTTGTGTCATACAACTGTACGTGAGATTTCCACACTCCTAAACATCCCTAGGTCCACTGTTTCGGATGTGATAGTGAAGTCGAAACGTGAAGGGACACGTACAGCACAAAAGCGTACATGCCGATCTCATCTGTTGACTGACAGAGACCGCCGACAATTGAAGGGGGTTGTAATGCGTAATAGGCAGACATCTATCCAGACCACACACAGGAATTCCAAATTGCATCAGGATCCACTGAAAGTACTATGACAGTTGGGCGGGACGTGAGAAAACTTGTATTTAATGGTCGAGCGGCTGGTCATAAGCCACACATCACGCCGGTAAATGGCAAACGACGCCTCGCTTGGTGTAAGGAGTGGCGAATCACGATACACAATGTGGCGATTCAATGGTAGGTTGTGGGTATGGCGAATGTCCAGTGTACGTCATCTGCCAGCGTGTGTAGTGCCAACAGTAAAATTCGGAGGCGGTGGTGTTGTGGTGATGTCTTGTTTTTCCTTGTTGTTTTGTTGTTTTTCGTGGCACTATCACATCAAAGGTCTACATTGATGTTTTAAGCACCTTCTTGCTTTCCACTGTTGAAGAGCAATTCAGGGATGGCGATTACATCTTTTAACACGGTCGAGCACCTGTTCATAATGCACGGCCTGTGGCGGAGTGGGGCCGGCCGGTGTGGCCGAGCGGTTCTAGGCGCGTCAGTCTGGAACCGCGCGACCGCTACGTCGCAGGTTCGAATCCTGCCTCGGGCATGGATGTGTGTGATGTCCTTAGGTTAGTTAGGTTTAAGTAGTTCTAAGTTCTAGGGCACTGATGACCTTAGAAGTTAAGTCCCATAGTGCTCAGAGCCATTTTTTTGTGGCGGAGTGGTTACACGACGATAACTTCCCTGTAATGGACTGGCCTGCACAGCGTCTTGACCTGAATCCTATAGAACACCTTTGGGATGTTTTGGAACGCTGACTTAGTGCCAAGCCTCACCGACCGACATCGATACTGCTCCTCAGTGCAGCATTCCGCGAAGAATGGGCTGTCATTCTCCAAGAAACATTCCAGCACCTAACTGAACGTATGTCTGCGAGAGTGGAAGCTGTCATCAAGGCTAAGGGTGGGCCAACACCATATTAAAATCCAGCATTACCGATGGAGGGCGCCACGAACTTGTAAGTCATTTTCAGCCAGGTGTCTGGACACTTTTGATCACAAAGCGTATGTATGTATGGCACGCCACTACTAAGCAAAGTAGGCTGTCTGAGAGTCAGAAGAATATACAAAAGGAGTATGTAAAAGAAAAAAAACTTGAAGATAATTCCTTGAAATGGAAAAGGAAGAAGATGAGAGTGCCATGGGAGATATCATACTTTGAGAAGAATTTGACAAAGCACTGAAAGACCTCTATAACACAAAATTCCCCGAGATATAAAAACACCCTCGGGGGAGCCAGCCATGACACAACTACCCTACCTGATATGAATGATATATGACAGAGGGATGATACATTCAAAATGAATGTATTAATCTGAATTCCAAAGAACACATTTGCTGACAGGTGTGAAACATTTGAACCATCATTTCAATAAGTTATCGTTACGAGTTAGTAACATGAATTGTTAACAGAAGAATTGGAGGAGTGGTGGAAGCCATCCTATAGGGAAATCAGTTTGGATTCCAGAGTAAATGCAGGATCACAAGAAACAATACTGGCAGTATAATTTATCATAGAAGATAGACTGAAGAAAGGTAAAACCACGAACATAGCAGTTTAGTTCATAGAAATCGTTTGACAATTCTGACTTGAACACTTCGTCAATTCTGACTGGAACACACGGTTTGAAATTCTGAAGACTTCATGGATAAACTACATGGAGTGATAATTTTCTCACAACTCGTACATAAACCAGACTGATAATGTTAAGGGGGCAGTAGTTAAGAAGGAAGTATGACAAGTCTGTAGCATATATCCAATGTTATTCAACCTAAGCATTAAGCAAGCAGCGAGGGAGTGCAAGAAGAACTGACAAAAGGAAACTAAAGGTCATGCAGAAGACATGAAAACCTTGTGGTGGCCTATGACACTGTATTTCTTTCAGAAATAGCGTAGCACTTCGAAGATTGCGTTTATAAAACGAATGTCAACAAAAGTAAAAGAAGTGTAATGGAATGTAGTCAAATTAAATAATTCGTTACTCAAGGAATTAGACTTGGAAATGAGACACCAAAAAGGAGTAATGTTTTCTGGTATTTGGGAAGCAAAATAACTGAAAACTGCTGAAATAGATGTTTGAAGAAAAGAATTTTTATAGTCGTCAGCTGTACAAATTCAACTTTATTCTTTAATGGTTTTGGTTTTAGTAACCATCATCATCGAAAGAAAAGAAGTACATCAGATGGATTAAAAATAAATAGCGCTATGTTGCTTTTCTTCCAGTGATGATAGTGACAAAAACTGAAACTGATAAAGAATAAAGTTGAATGTGTACAGCTGATGGCTACAAAAATACTTGTCTAGAAACATTTGTCAATTGTAACAAGTTAACCACATAAAGGATGAAGTAGAGACTGGCAATGGCAAGGAAAACATTTCTGAAAAAGATAAATTGGTAACATCGAATTTAAGTTTAAGAGCAGGAAGTCTTCTGTGAAGGTATTTGTCTCGTGTATAGACCTGTATGCAAGTGAAATATAGACGATAATTATTTCAGACAAGAATGGAATACAATGGTCAGTCAAAAAGTAATAACTCCTTTTTTTTTTATTTGTCAAGAATTTCAAATCCAACTTCATAGGTTGAAAACCACAACAGTGACAATTAATTTATGACTTTTTAATATAATCTCCATCCATTTCAATATTTTTTTCCTTCTCTTGACAAGGGCGTGTAATTCAGTGTGATAAAACACACGTCCTGCTAACAAAGCCATTGATGCACGGTCTTTTTCACGGCCTCCTCAGCTTCAAAGTGAACCCCACATAGAGCTCCTTTTATTCGTCCAAGCATATCGAAATCTGTTGGTGGCAGATCAGGGCTGTATGGGAGATCAGGAAAGACTTCCCATCTATTTTTTGTAATCATGGTGTGACGACTGGTGTGTGATGTTGCATTATCATGCAAAAGTAGAGCATGCGTCATGGCTTTTGTTTAATAATCCTCATAACACTACCTTTACTGTGGGAGGTAATGTGACACAAGTCATCTGCGGTCACCCAGCGATCACCATGACTGATGTCATCGACTTGTTGAATGCTGTGTGGAGTCACTGTAGTCACTGACCTGCCACTCCGCATTTCGTCAGCCAATGGTGGTGATAACGATGTATGGTTTATGGGGCGCACAACTGCATGGTCATCAGCGCCCGGCAGCCAACAGTATTTACCCTTTATCTCAATTACAACTATGACTCCATCGTAACTGTGCTGATATCTACTGTTGCATCACTGAACATGTTTTTCAGTCTTTCTTGAATGCGAATTGGCGTTTCACCTTCTGCATTCACGAACTCTACCACAGAACATCGTCTAATAAGAACAACGATGTCAGCCATTCTGTAAGCGACTGCAGTACAGGCATCTCTTGACGCAAAAAGTTATTGGTGCAGTGGACTGGAGAAGAAGTTTTGGGGAATAGTGCCAAATTCAAAGTTTTCACTTAACAAACTATATTTAGGGGTCGTGACTTTTTCACTGAACCTTGTACAAGCTTTTGAAATGTTTTGTTATTCAGGGTGAGTCACTAACTATTGCCACCAAGAATAACCCCGAAAGTATGATAGGAGCCGAAAGGTTTGTGGGACAAAAGTTGCATAGGACAACGGGGTCCTAATATGACATTGATATTTTGTTGCTAGGTGGGGTCGCACCAGAGATATGAAGCTCAACTTTGTCTTTTTTTAAAAATGGGATGCTATAGTTTGGTACTTATTTTCTGATAGCGGCTATCGAGACGAATCCAATGATGTGTGACAGTAAGGTCTTTGAGGGTCAACGAAGGTCACAAAGGTGGTATGAATGTCCATTTACAGAAGGTGTTCGTAGTGATGACCATTGGTATCAATGCAGTGCTGCAATCTTATTATCATGAATTGAGTGGTATTCCTTATCACTGTGGCACTTATAGAAGCACATGCTCTGACAATTCTCTCTCGCATGTTTTCAGGTGTAGTTGAAACGTCTTTATAAGCAGTGTCTTGTACGAACCCTCACAAGAAAAAATCCAGAGGCATCAAGTCTGGAGAACAAGCTGGCCACGACACATCCAACGAGTTGGGAATTGTCTCTCCAACTCATTTCTAGCCATCAGCGAAAAATGTGCCGGCCACCCATCGTGTTGATACACATTCAGTTCCTTGTTCCTAAGATATATCTTCCAACGACAGACCTAATGTTTCTTGCACGAATGTGGTGTAGTTCCTACCATTGAGATTTCTTTCAATGAAATAGGGGCCTATAATTCTGTCCTCCAGAATCCCACACCATACAATCACCAACCACAGTTTTTGGTGTGCAAATTGCCGCAGCCTACATGGATTTTCAGTTGCCCAATAATGAATGTTATGCAAATTAACATTTCCATAGTTCGTGAATGTAGCCTCTACAGTAGATAAAATCAAATTAATAAATGCATCATCCCTCTTAATCTGAAGTTGAGCCCATCAACAGAATTCAATGCGACACATACAATCTGTACCAGTTAATTCTTGATGGAGACTGATGTGGTAAGGATGATATTTATGGCGATGCAGAACACGAACAACACTACTCTGGCTCATGCCAGATTACCTTGCGATTTGACGCAAACTAACACAAGGATCTCGAACCACTGAATTTCGCTTGCATTCTCTGTACATGAGAAGCATATCGACTTGTTTTTCGAAGAAATACATAATTCACATTCGCTTGATTCGACGACACTAGGCTTATCGTTCCTATTAGTGTTGTATTGCGAAACCGTCGAATGGTTTTTACATGTCAATGGCGCGTTAGATGGATACGCCATATTCGGTGAATATTTACTATTTGCAAGATATACGAGAGAGAGTTGTCGAAGCATGTGCTTCAACATGTGCCACAGTGATAAGGAATACCACTCAATCCATGATAAGAAGATGGCAGCACCACATTGATACCAATTGCCATCAGTTCGAACACCTTCTGTAAATGGACATTCATGCCTCCACTTTAACCTTCGTTGACCTACAAAGACGTTACTGTTACACATCATTGGATTCACCTCGATAGCCGCTATCAGAAAATAAGTACCAAACTATAGCATCCCATTTAAAAAAAACAATGCTGAACTTTATACCTCTGCCGCGACCCCACCTAGCAACAGATACCAACCTCAAATTAAAGCTCCCGTTGTCCCATGGAACATTTGTCCCACAAACGTTTCAGCTACTATCATTCTTTCGGAGTTATTCTAGGTAGCAATAGTTAGTGACTCACCGTGAAGAGTGGTGCTGATAGATGAGTACATCAGTAGTCTAATGAAGAGGGACTGAATCCAACCACGGAGAAAACAAATCTATGGCACAATTTGATTAAGAGAAAATATCGAGCGAAAGGATGCATCCTAGAGGCATCAAGAAATAGTCAGTTTCGTAATGGAAGGTAGTGAAAAGTCCAAAAATTGTTGAGGGAAGCCAAAGCTCAAACACAGTAAGGTGGTTCAGAGTTCATGGTGTAATCACTTAACTGTTTGCGAAGAAAATGTTCATTAACAACTAGTTCCAATTTCAGACTGGTTCATCATCAGGTTTCTACGTCAAAATGAAAGGTTAGGAGCTCAATGCATACATGAATAATACTATCAAACGTGAATAATGAATACATATGCAATCCATACATATTACAAAAATGGACTTATGTATGTGTGTTCCACATATCATATCGTCCTAAGTTACTTGACCGATATCAACCAGACTTGGTACTCATATCACTTACTGTCTGGAAAGAATCGATGTGGGGGTAAGAACCACAAAACTATCAAATGAGTAGGGGTGGGGTGAAACAGCACTGCAGCCCACAACATGCGAATTGCCATACCTTATTCATCCATTTTTGAGAACTAGAGTACTTGGTGACTAGCAACAATCATTACACATAATTTCAAACATTTACGAAACTTTTTGTAGCTTAGAACCCCTGCAAAATGATGAAAGGAGAAAAAGTTTGCCGTTTACTACATTTTCACCGTTCATGCAGAAAAACTGTGGGATAAAGCATGACGTTTTAATTTATTCCTTCTTTCCTACTAACTTTATTAGCGACATATTTTGCAAACGGTATTCACATATACCACTGGATATACTTGCAAAACTATATCATTGCATGGTACATAGCTCAAGAGATACGACGTCATAAACACTGACATGCGTGAAAAATGCCACATCATGTACGACATTTACATTTAATACATTGTTGCTACTAACGCTATTCGCAATACATTTCGCAGACAGTGCCCACCTATGCCACCAGCTGTACTTACAGTATCATTGCACGACACATAGTTCAAGAGATATGACAGCAAATACTGAGATGCGTGACATCCACGACGTTTTAATTTGTTATTTCTTTACTTCTAGCTATATTCGCACCACGTTTCGCATGTAGTATCTGCATATGGTGCTGAATGTGCCCACAAAAACATATCATTCTGCGACACGTAGTTCAAGAGATATGACGCTATAAAGACTGAGATCGGTGAAAAACCGCCGCAACATTCATGACGTTTTAATTTATTATTTCTTTACTACTAATGCTATTCGCAACACATTTCGCAGGCAGTAGACTCATATACCACTGGATGTACCTACAAAATTATATCATTGTACATTTTATAAGAAATAATGTATGAAGTTGGGTGAATAGGTTAACCACCAATAGCTAAGCGTTGTCGAATCCTCAAGTTGGTGAAAACATGGCAGACGATTCAGCCTATTATACATGAGCTCTAGAGAGGTATCATTGCAGTTAGAGCTCCTATATAATAGGGTGAATCGTTTGCCTTCTTTTCCCCAACTCGAGGATTCAGTAATGTTTATCTTGTGGGTGGTTAAACTACACTCCTGGAAATTGAAATAAGAACACCGTGAATTCATTGCCCCAGGAAGGGGAAACTTTATTGACACATTCCTGGGGTCAGATACATCACATGATCACACTGACAGAACCACAGGCACATAGACACAGGCAACAGAGCGTGCACAATGTCGGCACTAGTACAGTGTATATCCACCTTTCGCAGTAATGCAGGCTGCTATTCTCCCATGGAGACGATCGTAGAGATGCTGGATGTAGTCCTGTGGAACGGCTTGCCATGCCATTTCCACCTGGCGCCTCAGTTGGACCAGCGTTCGTGCTGGACGTGCAGACCGCGTGAGACGACGCTTCATCCAGTCCCAAACATGCTCAATGGGGGACAGATCCGGAGATCTTGCTGGCCAGGGTAGTTGACTTACACCTTCTAGAGCACGTTGGGTGGCACGGGATACATGCGGACGTGCATTGTCCTGTTGGAACAGCAAGTTCCCTTGCCGGTCCAGGAATGGTAGAACGATGGGTTCGATGACGGTTTGGATGTACCGTGCACTATTCAGTGTCCCCTCGACGATCACCAGTGGTGTACGGCCAGTGTAGGAGATCGCTCCCCACACCATGATGCCGGGTGTTGGCCCTGTGGGCCTCGGTCGTATGCAGTCCTGATTGTGGCGCTCACCTGCACGGCGCCAAACACGCATACGACCATCATTGGCACCAAGGCAGAAGCGACTCTCATCGCTGAAGACGACACGTCTCCATTCGTCCCTCCATTCACGCCTGTCGCGACACCACTGGAGGCGGGCTGCACGATGTTGGGGCGTGAGCGGAAGACGGCCTAACGGTGTGCGGGACCGTAGCCCAGCTTCATGGAGACGGTTGCGAATGGTCCTCGCCGATACCCCAGGAGCAACAGTGTCCCTAATTTGCTGGGAAGTGGCAGTGCGGTCCCCTACGGCACTGCGTAGGATCCTACGGTCTTGGCGTGCATCCGTGCGTCGCTGCGGTCCGGTCCCAGGTCGACGGGCACGTGCACCTTCCGCCGACCACTGGCGACAACATCGATGTACTGTGGAGACCTCACGCCCCACGTGTTGAGCAATTCGGCGGTACGTCCGCCCGGCCTCCCGCATGCCCACTATACGCCCTCGCTCAAAGTCCGTCAACTGCACATACGGTTCACGTCCACGCTGTCGCGGCATGCTAACAGTGTTAAAGACTGCGATGGAGCTCCGTATGCCACGGCAAACTGGATGACACTGACGGCGGCGGTGCACAAATGCTGCGCAGCTAGCGCCATTCGACGGCCAACACCGCGGTTCCTGGTGTGTCCGCTGTGCCGTGCGTGTGATCATTGCTTGTACAGCCCTCTCGCAGTGTCCGGAGCAAGTATGGTGGGTCTGACACACCGGTGTCAATGTGTTCTTTTTTCCATTTCCAGGAGTGTATATACGCAATTTTTTACAATATTTCTTATAAAATATTTGACATTGCACCTATGAAGTGTATTAAACAGTAATTACTGCTTATAGAGGTATTTAGAATGCTTTTTTCATGTAACAAAAGAAAGTGAAACGAGTTTTAACTAATAGTTTTATCTATCATTTAATCAGTATTCATTTTGTGTGCTTCATGATAGGTTTCTTGCTTGCTGAGTTGTGCTGAAAACTTTATTCTTTGAAGTCTATATTACTTGTGCAGGTTCCCCCACAATGACCAATCCGCTATAAATATGCCTTAATTATCACTCTTCCTATTGTACGTATATAAGAAATGGGGTTAAGTATTACTCAGTTCGTGTATGTATATTTATGATAATGACATATAAATACATCACAAATATTCCTCTCCACTTTGCCAACTGTGAAAATATCTCAGGAATCGAAAAATTTTGAATGAACTGCTTCATTACAGTTTTCGACTGGGGGAAGAAACACAATGGCATGCAGCTGGTTTCAGGTTTATAACTATTTTTATTAACGTATATTTACAATACACAATTGCGCGCCACATCCTGGTTCCCAGAGTTCTCTGATGCAATTTAGGGCCCACATATTTTTCTTCGTTCAGGGCCACCTGGAAATAGGCTCACCATCCGTCCCAATATATTGGGACCATCACCAAATGGATCTTCCCATCCCAACATCCCGACAAGACCTAATTTATACACCATTTTTGCATCATACTGTTACGAGCTCGGGTCTAGTACTGAAGTAACGCCATCTGTAAGCACAACGTGTAAAGGCAGGCTCACTTAGTTCCAGAAAGTCAAATCGAACATCTTTCAGCCGTCTAATTTCCAAACTTATTTTATTTGGATACCAGTTTCGGTGATTTACTGCGCCATCTTCAGGCCCCTGACCGCTGTGTAGGAAGATTCCACCTCGGTTTTGGTCAAAACATGGCCATCATTCGAATACTGGTATCTGTAGATTTGTGCTTGCTATAGCAATCACTTCAACCATCATCTGCGAACAGCCGAGTCCCACAACCATCTCTGTAAAGATGGACATACAGATATCAGTTCCATTTTTGTCAACTAGTTTATGTTCGTAACCAGGATTGAAGTTGTGATTTCGGACACGAATTGACGTTTTATGTGATTGTTATTGGCACAACACACAAATTAACTGGTCCATGCCTATATACATTACTTAACTGAATGTATGAAGTCTGTGAAGCAGTGGTGAAGATTAGTGGCAGGTGAAATGGCGGCTAACTGTACTCACGGCTCTTGATGTGCGAATGCTCTACAAAATCTCTTCTTGGCGTCGGATTTTCAACATGTTAGAGCCATTTCATTATTCTGTGAATACCAAATAAGAGCCAGATCCACATCCGAGGCAAATCCCTTCTAATGCAGCTTCCAATTACCTCTCTTAGCACCGTCAAAGTCTACTGTGCTAAGGCTAGCCACATACCGCGTGCCGTTCACACAAAGGAGCCGCTCAGTTCGACCGCCAAACACGTTTTACATCGCACAATGCCAGTTCCGTTGCGGAGGGACTTCCTGTCAGCGTTTACATGTTACAAATACAAGTGCCATAAGCATGAACCAGCTTTTAACAAACATATTTTTATAAACATATTCATATTGTAATCATTTAAAATTTCAACTTATTCTTTTGTTTTTTTTTCATATATTCATTACAAAACTTTAATTTTCTTTCCATACGTCAAGGAGGTCAAACAACACAGAATGAACACTTCATAAGTTGCAGATACATAGTTACCTAAAATAAATCTACTCCTAACCAATATAAGTGTTACAAACTGCCCACACTCTCCACAATACTATTTCAAGCGCTGCTGGAGTCTTAACAGTCGACATTGACATAATGACCATGAAAATATTTAAAACGGAGAAGCTGGAAGAGTTGTGCTTAGACGTTCATATCAATCATTAGACTCTTCTATCTCACTCAGAAACAAGATGGCTGTCGTTAATGCCGACAGTTGAGAGAATTCTTAAGCTTTGGATTCCGTTAAAACAATTTTTTGCCGCCGAAGACTGGCGAGCTAAAATAATTTCAGATTTTTTTTTTCAGTAGGTCGATCAGTGAAATTTGCTTCATGTTTCTGCAGTCAAAATTGGCTCTGTTTGAAAAAATATATAAAAACTGTGGAGAGGCATAAAGTGTCGATAACTGTAATAAGAAATATATTAATTGACACTCAAAGATGTCGGAATGAAAGGAAAACTGCCAGTTTTCTTGGCATGCCAACCAAGATGGATTTGTACAAATTAAAGAATGAGAACCCTAACCAAGAAATAATAAACTAGATTTCGAAATCCGAGGAAGAGACAATGGCTTTCTGCACTATAGCAACTGATTACCTAGAGAAATGGGCTATTTCTTTTAATAAATGTCAGGTATTTGACTGGATGACTTGATATGAAATCTCTTGGGTTATGATTGAAAACAGTATTATACAGGGTGAGTCACTAACTATTGCCACCAAGAATAACTCCGAAACTATAATAGGAGCCGAAAAGTTTGTGGGCCAAAAGTTGCATGGAACAACAGGGGACGTGATATGACGTTGGTTCTTTGTTGCTAGGTGGGGTCGATTCAAGGATATGAAGGTTAACTTTGTTTTTGTTTTTAATGTGATATTATAGCTTGGTACTTATTTTCTGATAGCGGCTATCGAGACGAATCCAACTATGTGTAACAGTAAGGTCTTTGTAGGTCAACGAAGGTCACAAATGTGGCATGAACGTCCATTTGCAGAAGGTGTTTGAAGTGATGACCATGGTGTCAATGCAGTGTTGCTATCTGCTTATCATGGATTGAGTGGTATTCCTTATCACTGTGGCACTTATCGAACCACATTCTCTGACAATTCTCTCTCACATATCTTCAGATGTAGTAGGAATGTCTTTATAAATAATATCTGTTACGAATACCCACAAGAAAAAAAATCCAGAGGCATCAAGTCTGGTGAACGAGTCGGGCACGACTCTGCGTCCAATCCAACGATTTGGGAATTGTCTCTGCAACTCATTTCTAGCCATCCCTAATGGTACATCTTCCAACGACAGACTTAATGTTTCTAGCACGAATGTGGTGTACTTCCTACCATTAAGATTTTCTTCGATGAAATAGGGGCCTATAATTCTGTCCTCCAGAATCCCACACCATTTATACCACGGTTATGATGCGCAACTTGCTGCAGCCAATATGGATTTTCAGCTGCCCAATAAAGAGTGTTATGTAAATTAACATTTCCATGGTTCATGAATGTAGTCTCATCAGAAAATAAAATCAAATTAATAAATGTGTCATCCCTCTGAATCTGAAGTTGAGCTCATCGGCAGAATTCAATGCGACGCATACAATCTGTACCAGTTTATTCTTGATGGAGACTGATATGGTAAGGATGATATTTATGGCGATGCAGAACACGAACAACACTACTCTGGCTCATGCCAGATTCCCTTGCGATTTGACGTGAACTAACACAAGGATTTCGAACCATAGTGGGAAGAGTACCAATTTCCGTTTCCTCGTTAGTTACCTTAATTTGTCGGATATGTTTCAGATGCGTTAAAGATCCAGTTGTTCTCAATTTATCATACACATAATTAAATGTACTATGCATAGGGTGAGTACGTTGAAGATATCTTTCAGTAGGGAAAGGTGGGGGAATTACACGCATGCGGGTAATCCCGCGCAGGCTGATTTACGCAGTTTGAATAGCGCACGCCGTTCCCAGTTGGTGCTACACCCTGCCGGCAGGAGTAACAACTACTACGCGGCTTACGCCAGCCATTTTCCAGTGGCATTGTTGGAGCAGTGAAGTATTGTTCATTTTCGGCGTGTCTCATGTAATTTTGGTCATCTGTGTTTTGCAAGGTAAGTGCTACTATAAGTTGCTTTAATGTAATTCTTGCTTATCAACTACTAACCCTAAATAAAACCTTTAATTTAATTGTAGATTTGTCCCGCAATTTGAATTAGGTGCCGAGTTATGCTTAGGTTAGTCATCGAACTTACAGTGGGGTAATGCCACGCAGATGTTGAAGTGCATGGTATTCCCCCTTGCAGGTTCTATTTTCGATATTAACGAGGTTTCTTTTAATTTCAGACGGCTAGATATTACAAAGAAAAACTCAGAAAGCAAAATGGACGCAAGAGGAACTTTGTAAGGCTCTTGATGCCATCAAATCTGGAAGAAAAATACGAGAAGTATCAAGAGCTTTTGGGATTCATGAAGTTACTCTGCGAACGAGATTGAACATTAAAAGTACCGAGGGTCCAAAACTTGGAAGAAACCCAACATTTTCGACAGAACAGGAAAATGAGATTAGGGATCATGTTATTACAATGGCCAAGCTGCTCTATGGCATTACATGCATCCAGCTGCGAAAGATTGCATTTGAGTATGCAGAGGCTAACAACATTGAAAAAAAATTTGGTAAGTCATCTAGGTTAGCTGGAAAGGATTGGCTAGCTCTATTTTTAAAAAGAAACCCAAGTATTAGCATGGGAAAGCCAGAAGCAACTAGCATTAACAGAACACAGGCATTTAATGAAGAAGAGGTTAGTGCATATTTTAAAAACTTAGAACATGTCTTTGAAAAATATAAATTTAAAGAGTGGAGAGTGTTCAACTTCGGTGAAATGGGCATAAATACTGTACAAAAGCCCAAGAGAATTTTGGCTCCTAAAGGTGTTAAACAAATAGGTGGGGCCACATCTTGGGAAAGGGGGAAATACGTGACTGTGATATGTTGTTTCAGTGCTGCTGGTACCTACATCCCCCCTATGTTTATCTTCCCCAGGAAGAGGATGTCATATCTCTTAAGTAAAGGTGGACCAGTTGGAGCAGTATATGGTTGTTCCGTCAATGGCTGGTCCAATGAGTCATTATTTTTCAAATGGATCCAACATTTTCAGAACAATGTAAAATCAACTATTGATTACCCTGTGCTGCTGATTTTAGATAATAACAGCAGCCACATTTCACTTGAAATTTTTGAATTTTGAAAAAAACATTCTATTGTCATGGTAACCATACCTCCACACACTTCTCACAAGCTTCAACCAATAGATGTTACATTCTTTTCTTCTTTGAAATCAGCCTTCAATCGTGAATGTGACATGTATATGAAGTCACAGGTGTATCAAAAAATTACACCATATGAGTTACCTGAAAATTTTAATAAAGCATATAGTAAGGTGACTACCATGGACAAGGGGCAGTCAGGGTTTAAGGCAGGTGGGATTTGCTCTTTCAATCCAAACAAATTTCAGCATGACGACTTACGACAATGTGAGATCTTAAGAGATGTTGTCCTTGAAGATGAAGAGGTTCCGACTGCAACAAATGGAAACGAAGTGGTTGCATCTACAAACGAGCCACATATCCCCAAAAGGAGTCAATAACAGATTCCTGGATCTCCAGCAGAAGATGTTCCACTAAAAGTGCATGTGTCAAGCACATTAGTGTATTTGACATATCTCCTGTTCCAAAACAAAAACAACTTCTTCCTAAGACGAAACAAGCCAAGGGAAAGCCTAAGGGAAAGTCAGTGATCCATACAGCAACTCCAGAGAAGAATAAACTGCTAACACAGTTATCAATAAAGAAACAAAAAGAAGCCATTAAAAAGAAATCTGAAGGTAACAAGAAAAGAAATCTTAAGGATAAAGCAGATAAGTGGAGAAATCTGCAACTTAAAAAAGTCTCGAAGAAGAAACAGACATTATATAAAAAGAAACACCACCAAGAAAGTGAAAGTAGCAGCGAGGATGACCTAAATCTGGACTTGCAGAACATTTGCAATGACAGTGAAATGGATGATATTGATCCATTGGCGATTTCAGAAGATGTCTGTTTACTTTGTGGAGAGTTTGGGAAAGATGGAGAACTATGGTATCGATGTATTTCTTCTAGCACATGGAGTCATGAAGAACGTAGTGGCTGGAGCACTCCAAAAGGTTGCAAGTGCGATTTTTGCTGTATGAGAAAATGAACTCTTTTCACATCAATAAAAATGTAAAAAACGAAAATTATAAAAGATGTTTGTAGAATTACATTATTTCGTTCTTAAATATACTGTTTACTATTTGTAGTAACTAATAAGCAAATAAAAATAGCAAGTATTGTACATTTTTATGGTTTGTTTGTTTTGCGTGCTATTACCCAGTACTTTGCGTGTCATTAGCCTCAGGGGTATTTTAATGTTCAAAATTAAGGTACCGTTTATAACTATTTACAGACTACTGGAATATGTGGAGAAATGTCGATTGTATGGGATGTACTTATTTTCGTAGGTTTTAATGACGTAACGAATGGTTCACATCGATTTTTTCTTAGGTGCGTGTATTTCCCCCACTCTCCCCTATATAAGTCTCTAGCTGACACGGAATTTCGTTGGCATTCTCCATAAATGAAAACCATATCGACTTGTTTTTTGAAGGAATACATCATTCACATTCGCGAGATTCGACAATACTTGTCTTACGGTTCATATTAGTGTTGTATTGCGAAACCGTCGAATGGTGTTTACATGTCAGTGGCACGTTAGATGGATATGCTGTATTCGGCGAATGTTTACTATTTGCAAGATATAAGAGAGAGAATTGTTAGAGCATGCGCTTTGATAAGTGCGAATGTGATAAGAAATACCACTCAATCCATGATAAGAAGATTGCAGCACTGCATTGACACCAATATGTCACCACTTCGAACACCTTCTGTAAATGGACATTCATGCCACCTTTTTGACTTTCGTCGACCTTCAAAGACCTTACTGTTACACATTAGATTCGTCTCGATAGCCGCTATCAGAAACTAAGTACCAGACTATAATATATGATTTACGAAAACAAATTTGACCTTCATATCTCTGACGCTACCCCACCTAACAACAAAAGACCAAACTCATATTATAGCCCCCGTTTTCTCATGCAATTTTTGGCCCACAAACTTTTCGGCTACTATCATACTTTCGGAGTTATTCTAGGTGGCAATAGTTAGTGTCTCACCCTGTATATCTGACTAAAAATAGTGTGAAGATTTCAGGAGTCAATTCTTTTCAGGAATATGTGTATTTGAAGAGCTTTTTAGAAACTAAGTGTGATTCACAAGAATGGAAGTCTAAACACTCAGTCGAAGAAAGGTAAATTTACTTTGCAAAGAAAAACGAAAATCCTGAACGCAAATGCCAACTACTAAAATTAAGCGACTATTTGTTTTCTATTCCTGCTAACAATACCACTGCAGAAAGTGTATTTTCGGTGACGTCGACCCACAGGACTGATGAAAGAAAACGACCGCTACCAAGGACTGTGGAATCAATCTTACAGTACAAGTTTAACTACAATCTGACTTAGAGGGAGTTTTATACAGTAGATAAGTAAAAGGGAAAAAAGATGTGCTGAGAAAGGTGAAACTTTCCGAAACTTCTTCTGCCGCAAGAAGTTGCATGTAATTGTGCTCTAAACAAAAAGTGATTGTATTAAATAAATGTTTTACTTCATTTCTACACACACATCTCAGAGTGTACCGATTAGGTTCCAGCTAGAGATGATAACCGTAATTGGAAATGTGTATATGTGAAAACATATTTTGCAGTAGCAATTGCAGTTCACAGCTGAGCTCCCACCCATATTTACGAGTTCTTCAATACATTTCATTAGAAGTCTCCACCCGCATCGTGACTTTTATGGAAACACCTATGAATGTCTTATACTTTAAGGAAATCATGGTGGACAGTTCAGCTCATATTATAGGAGTGATGTTACTATGAAGTGTACAACCCAGTTTCGACCGTTGGGGATGTCTGTAGACTTTCGTGGTCATATAGAGTTTTGAGATAAGAATTAGGTGAATGTATTCTGTACCATGGTCGTGTCAGTAGTAGGGCTTGGCCAGTGCAGCCTCATGTTGCATTGCGCCAAATTTATTCAAGATGGCGGCTTCAAGATGGCGGCGATAGATGTGGCAGCGTCGCAATGACCACATGGTGGGAAGTTCAAATTTTGGTGGGAATTGGACTACCTCCACTAATCTAACCCTTCCCCTCCCTCACCCCAAGAAAATACCAGGAAAATTTAGGCAGCAAAACATGGCAGGAAGAAAAGGTCACTTGGGTCACCTCTACTAACCTAAGTCATTCAACCACCACCTCTTCCTTGGAACTGCTCCTCACACTCTTCCTGCCATCCCTGCAGCTTTCCACATCTGATCATTCCAATTTAAGTCAGACCTGTGCAAAAGTCGGAGAGAGCTATATTTACCACATTCTGCAGCCCGTGTAGAAACAGACTAATTTTAGTTAGTGCGACAAGACCGTGTTTGTACCATTGAGTGTAAATGGGAAAACGTTGTCATAGCTTGCCAACCATGTATCATGTGTAAGGTCAGCCCACTCCTGCAAAATGAGATAGTATAAAAATAAAATACAGTACGAACAGTTACGGTGGTGTTTCTTATCGCAAAAATTAGGAAGACTCAGCATCACACACTTACAGCAGTCCAAAGCAGATCCATGTGCCTCAGGTTCTGTTCACGTCTAGCACCCCAATATTCTATCGTTGTTATTCAGTATCATCTAACAGATAAAAATTACGAACTAAAAAAGCTCCGCTAACTTCATCATATAGAGAACTTGATAAGATTTTTACCACATCTCTCTCTTCCAATATATGGAAAAAAACGTATGCATGCCAGCACTGAGCATATGTGGTGGTCCTATTAGATATACAGGTATTGATCCATGGAGCAGAAGTCCAGAAATCGAAGTCGCTTGAACAGACCAGTGTAAAGCTTCATCGACTGTATTGTAGGAGGATGACCATATCTCACAGACTATACTATCAGTCACAAGAAAGGCTTTCTGTGACCCTGTGTCATTGTTTGAAACATTGTTCTTTTTTACTGCATCTCTCTCTTCCAATATATCGAAAAAAACGTATGCATGCCAGCATTGAGCATATGTGGTGGTCCTATTAAATATACAGGTATTGATCCATGGAGCAGGCGTCCAGAAATCGAAGTCGCTTGAACAGACCAGTGTAAAGTTTCATCGACTATATTGTAGGAGGATGAGCGTATCTCACAGACTATACTATCAGTCACAAGAAAGGTTTCCCGTGACCCTGCGTCATTGTTTGAAACATTGTTTTTTTCTGCTCTAACACGCTTTGTACATTGCCATACATTTCATTTTTTTCACCACGACTTCAGGGTCTGTGTCAGCTTCTAAACTGACATTAACACGTTCTGATCCATTGCCTCTCACAGAAAACTAGACGTACAGTGTAAATCATGTTGTTGCTGCTGCTGTCACAGCGCGCACACACACACACACACACACACACACACACACACACACACACACATACTGGATGATTTTAAATGAAAGGCAGTCACAGCATAAGGGAACTGGAAGAGTTTCGCTGGGTTTTGAAGCGTTTCCATACTTCTGTCTGAAGGTGACTGATAGCCTCTACATTTAAACTCATCTGTCACAGTGACGAGATAGCTGATGGCTCTGTTCCCTTTCGACTGATCCCTCAATTTGCAATCATGTACGTTATCGCTGTTTCAGTGCTAGCCAACCGCAGATGGTGTTGCCCGTCCACCGAGACTCTTTCCCCATCTCAAACAACCGAGCTCAGTCAATCGTTTTGTGGTAATCAACAGCGTAACGGTGAAAGGATGGGATGGAAAAGACACTATCGATGAACTGTAATAATAAGCAACACAGTTGATAGTGCTAGCAATTTTAGCAATTTTACAGTAACTTCAACACCACTGGTCAATGACGCAGCAGCATGCTTTCCAGATTCTGTACCATAGCTAAACCGTTCCTCCTCTACTTTTCGGGTACCATTGAGAATGTAGATAGATGACTGTGCAATATGTCCATTCATTGGTAATTCTCGAATATATACATCGAAGTATACCAGACAGAGATGAACATATTTCTAGCACTTCGAGCATAGTGTGTAATTTATGATCACCCTCTATGTGAATGGGAGTCACAGAGCATTCTCTCATTCTTAAGATAAAGTTAGAGACTGAAAGATCTCCTTGCACTGTCTTTGACCAGCCCGCTTTGTAGCACTGTCACTGATTTAATCTGTAGCTGACCAGAAGTACACCACTACATGCTGCGGCTCATGAAAGAATGGAGAGTACAGAGTCCGTAACTGCTGTTCCGCACCCATCCAAGTACACAAGATTTCTCCAAGTGCATGCATGTCGAGGGTGTTTGCACCCCTTATCGGTATACAGTAGCAGATGTGAAGGTGCTGTGATGTAATGATGATGATGAGGTCCCATATTCCAAGGAGCGCAGGGATGATGCGGGAAACCCGCACTGCTGTACTAGGCAATGTCCTAGCGGGGGTGGTTTGCCACTGCCTTCCTCTGACCGTAATGAGGATGAATGATGATGATGAAGACGACACTACGACACCCAGTCATCTCGAGGCAGGGAAAATCCCTGACCCCGCTGGGAATCGAACCCAGGCCCCATGCGCGAGAAGCGAGAATGCTACAGCAAGACCATGAGCTGCGGACTGTGGTGTAATAGCAAATTGTTAAGAAGAACAAGAAACGGGTGGTTTTTTTATGCATAGCGGAGCTTCAGACATACGGAGTTCGAAGTATTTTGCGTAAATCAACGAGGCTATCAATTTTAAAGTATTGTTCTAGTGTCTGGGATCAGTATAATAAAGGTATTGGTAAGATAGAATACAAATACGGCTAAGGCTACACAGCTCTGCACTTAAAACAGGCTATAATGTTAGCTCGTTGTAGTTTTCGACCTATTAGTCATGTGGAATGCAACTGTGTTAATATTCCAATGTAAGAAATGTATTTCCAGCGCTCGACATACATTATTCTTGCAGGTTTCTCTACGATAAACTGGGGTTACAAAATGTAAAATGAAAAACGGACTTCCTTAAAACATCGATTCCATGTTATACATGCACAATATAGCTCTCCAGATTTATACAGCGTCCACTGTTCACATCCGATCACGGTTCAGAAATTATACTATGCTCGCATCACTCCTATAAAATGATCGTTAGTAACGGAGAATATGTCTTACAAAGAAACAGATAAACGCTTATCAGTTGTATTTGACATGTGAAATTACACATCATGCCGCCACTAACTCTGTAAACAGGACATCTGTCAAGCAGATGTATACATAGGGATTAAAGTATCTCGTCTGGCAGAAGTAAAGTTATGAGGACAGGGCGTGATTCGTGCTTGGGTAGCTCAGTTGGCAGAGCACTTGCCCGCGAAAAGCAAAGATCCCGAGTTCGGGTTTCGGTCCGGCACACAGTTTTAATCTGCCAGGAAGTTTCATATCAGCGTACACTCCACTGCAGAGTGAAAATCTCATTCTGATTTTTTGTATAGTTTACAATTAGTGAGCGTGTTTGTAGATCGTTTTACACACATTATTTTGACAATTTACTAATTGTTTGCGTGTCTGTACATCTGTGTACTGCATTATTTTGGTAACTTCTGTGTAGTTTGCTTGGTGGTAGGCTGTGCACTGCATTATTTCGACAGTTTGCAATTCCTGAGCGTGTGTACAGAGCGTTGTACACGCATTATTTTGACAATTTACGAGTTGTTTTTGTGTCTGCACATCAGGGTACTGCATTATTTCAGTGATTTATGTGTGGTTTGTGGGTCTGTAGGCTGTGTATTGTGACCCCAAGCACGCCAGGGGGAGTGTTTTGTATCAGTTTAATAAATAAACTATATGAAATCCGTCCCTAAAAGAATTGTTTCTACTTCCCAGTGAAAAACTAAATAAAAGTACACTCCTTCCTCACTCCAGCAACTGGACACAGACTGAGTCCTTTTCCAGCCAATTTTCCCCAGACCGCCATGGGACGACAGTGCCCTCTGGTTGCAGTACTGAGTATTAGGTCAGATGTACACTGGACCTCATGGTGAACACACTGGATGGAGCTACTCCTTATAACAACTCAAATTGTTTAAATAAACATCAGTCCTTTTCCTGCCAATTCCAAGGAAGAGGTGGTGGTCAGATGACTTAGGCTAGTGGAGGTAGCCCAATTGACCTATTTTCCCAACAAAATTTGAACTTCCTGCCATTTTCTGGTTGAGGGGATGGGTGGGGGAGAGGCAGTTAGGTTAGTGGAGGTAGAACAATTGACATACTTTCCCACCGAAATTTGAACTTCGCACCATGGTGTCATTGCGACGTTGCCACTTCTATCGCCGCCATCTTGGATCCTCCATATTGAATAAATTTGGCAACACTGCAGAGTGGTGCAGACTGGAGTTTGCCCTACCACTAAAGTGTGCTATGTATGGCATAGTACTAAGTGGATATAAGACCACCGAACAAAAAATTAGTCACCTCTTTGCGCCCACACACAAAAATCCTCAAGTCCTTAAAGTTGGTGCAGCCATCAAATCATGCACTCAACCACTGACACACTGCCTATACGTGAATATAAGGCAGTAGCAATCAGTGAGAGATATATTTTAAGCGAACGTCATACGAAAATGAGGTAACTGTGCAGATGTGACAGAGTGGCAAAAAGCGACAATCGTGTTTGGCAGTGCTCATGGCCATATGGTATGCGAAATTGCTGGATTTGTTGGTGGCAGACTCTTAAACGTGTCTACAAGCAGTGGTATAACATGTGTCTGCGAAACACGATCGTAGTTGTGATTGTAGTGACTGTTGTCGGAAAAAGATCCTGACTTAGAGGGATTGGAGACGCGTTTCATGGCTTGTGAAACAAAATCTCTCGCAAACCCGACAGCAATTGTTGCAGGCAATGAATGAAGGTCCATCTCAACCTGTTAGTGACAGAACATAGCGACTGGAAATGTATGCAGTCTACATATGGAGTTAGTCATCTCGCAACAGGCCGTTACTCACACAAATGCGTAAAGACACAAACAGCTGAGATCATCAGGCTGGAAGAAGATGTGACTGAAGTTCTGTACACTCCCCCACCCTATTACATCTCGTTTGGCCTGATAAATGATCTGACGTGAACCCCATAGAAAATCTGTGGGACATGTTGGAACAGCGGGTAAAACGCTGACATCACCATACTCCCAATTTAGTGGAATTGCAAGATCATATCCTCAGCGAGTGGCTTATCCTGGATGCAGCATACCTGCACAACTTTGTGGACTCACTTTCTAACCAAATCTAGGTGGTTTTCAGGTACAATGGAGGAATTATGTGATATTAAATAATGCTTGTAATAGTTTTCTTAAGGGTGACGAATTTTTTGACCAGTTAGCTTTTTATTCCAACAGGTATCATTTGAGGCAAACGTCATACATCGAATTATGATCTGTCACGCACATTTTTAAATATAAACAATTTATAAGCCTTCATTACAACGCTAACTTCCACTTGCGTATTGATAGAAATTTCACAGCCAGGCCAGGCACCGGGCGCTATGTGTGAGACTTTGCTGTGGCTGCCAGCAGCAGTGGAGCTACCTTCATTCAAGCACATTTTGTTAGTGTGGTTTGCCTACATCAGGAGCAGGTATGCGCTCAGGGGCAAACCTATTGTTCGCCTTTGAATGACAGGTACTTAACATGTTGTTCTGCTATAATTGACAGGTACTTAACCTATTGTTCTGTAAAGTTGTTTTCCGTGTTACCCCCATTTCCTTTTGATTGACAGACACTTATTCTGTTGTCCCCCGCTCCCTACCCTTCCCCAACTCCTTCCTGCCCCTCGCTGCTACAGATACACTTTCAGGTCTGAGTTATTGGAATAGCTCCTCTCACTCTTATCAATTTGATTGACTACTTAATTAAATTAATCAATTAATTAACCTCTCACCCACTGGTAACCCCCCCCCCCCCCGAAAATGGTGCTAAGTTCAAATTCATCACGACAATGCAGCACACCACGGCTAACTTCACTCACCTAAGAAAATGGCGGGGAAAAAACGGGCACTTTGGCTACCTCCACTAACGTAAGTCATCAGAACGCCACCTCTTCCTAGGGATTGGAGGGAAAAGGACTCTGGACATAAGTCTTTATTTTCAGTCTTTATTTAAACAACTAGAGGCAGTACTGCCACCAGAGGGCGCTGTCGTCCCTTCCATGACGTAATCCAAGATGGCGACCTGGTGGGGGTGGAGAGGAAGGATCTCATAACAGGAAATCCAAAGGTATATTGTTCATTTATAAAAAATTCAGTTTGTGGGGTTGGATTTCTCTTGCTCATCATTCTCTGCTGTTTAGAAACATGTAGATCTTGTAAGAAGCAATTACATGGGGCAAACATGTTGCATAACCTAATGTTCAACACTGTGCTCTGGGGGTCTTAACCTAATGTTTTGGCTTATGTTGGCACTTAACCTATTGTTCTGTTAAGTGGTTTTCCATAATCACCCCCATTTCCTTAAACTATTGTACTGCCGTTGATACCAAATTAAGTAAGTAGTTATGTCCTCCTACCATTTTCTGGTACACTTTTCGAATTTCACATGCTCTTGAACGCCATTTCTGGCGCATTCTTCTTTCTCACCCATCCCCTTAAACCGTTGTAGTCCGTTTTGCATAAAAATTATGCAGATTAACCTATTGTTCTGCCCTTAACCAGCTGTTCTACTCCGTGTCACCCATTCACACACACTCTCCCCTTAACTATCATACCGCTAACACCATGTTGGTATAAAAAATGTATGCAAATTAATTAAATCGGTATTCTTCACATGTATGGGGCAGTTTTTATTAATTCGCAGCATCCTATTGCCTGGCGAAATCGATGGAATGTAGTTTAAACAAAAGATTACTAATAAAAAACACTTCCACCCGACGTCCGACGTCAGAGACTGGGTGCATCGGCGAGTCCTGTGAAGTGCTGATGTGGCCATCAGCTGCCCAGTGATGCACAGGTGTCCGTTTGGGACCCACAAGCATGAGGTGGTGGCATCCCTTTCGTACTTGACACCCAAGAAATTCCTGTGGAAATACGTGTTTACCTAGGCACTGTTGCTGGTGCAATGATGCATAGCTGACATGCGAGTCCAATGCTGAGTGATATTGCAATGCTTCCCAGAATAGCACAGGGTGCATTGTCCCTAGCAATCCTAACAGAACTGCCTGTCCGTCACTGAATTTACCCATCAAACTGCTGCTGCTGCCGGTGTGTGAGCACTGTCTGCCCTTTTTTTCTGCAGACGAGACATTCAGTGGCAAAATACTATTTTCTACAGATTGTCATCTTGCACTGAGAGTTAAACCTGGCAAAAGTTGTCTACAGATCATCAAATACATACAAGACTCACAAGGATATTGGGAGCCAGGAACATATTGACCACTTTAACTACAATTAAATGTTACGATTGTTGCAACATTCTGACACCGATCGATTTACAGATAATGTCTCCTCTTGACAGATGTGGTTCTGGAATGAATCCCAGTATCTATAGCTCACATAATTTTCCATGTAAAAATCTCTCTCATACCCTCACAGTTTTTGTGATGCTCCCCTCACGATAGGACACACACTCATTTTCTCTGATCATGCCATGACATAAGCCACAGTAACTTTGCACTGCAACATATACGCATTTCAGTCAAACAGTGCAGTTATCTTTTCTATATCTGTACAGCGCCCCAAAAAATTATGGTATGCCTACACTCACACCAGCTATGTCTCGATTCTGCTCAATCCTAGGAAAGTATCTGACAAAGTCTTCAAATTGGCGCCTCTGGAGGGTGCTGCATCCTGCCAAGATTCTTTCAAACAAGTGTTATGAAGGACAGGCGTCCAGCACTATGTTTGATAATGAATACCGCACCCGCAGGCGTAATGCTTGGTATGACGTCACCGACGTGGGTTGGTGTACTGAAATCAACATCACTATCAATAGAACAAGAAGGAAAATGCGAGGTTTCGCTTAGGGGTGCCGATAACGTTCTCACCACTATGTAGAGACTCCTATATCCCAGCGCAAAGGGTGTCTTGTGAATGAATGATTATGATTGTCTCTTACCGAATTTACCAACGGAAATACTGATGCCACCAGTGTGAAAGCACCGTCCACCATTTTTATTTCTGTAGTCAAGACTTTCAGCAGCAAAAAGCTATTTTACACAGATCGCTCCAGAACCACAGCTGTCAAAAGGAGACGTTACCTGTAAATCGATCGGTGTCAGAATGTTTCAACAGTCGTAATATTTAATTGTAGTGACAGTGGTAAATATGTTCCTGGCTCCCAATATCCTTGTGAGTCTTGTATGTATTTGATGATCTGTAGACAACTTTTTCCGGGTTTAACTCTCAGCACAATATGGCAATGTGTAGAAAATAGTTTTTTCCACTGAATGTCTCGTCTGCAGAAAAAAAAGGGGAGACAGTGCTCCCACACCAGCTGCAGCAGCAGCAGTTTGATGAGTAAATTCAGTGATGGACGGGCTGTTCTATTAGGATTGCTTGGAACAATGCACCCTGAGCTACTCTGGGAAGCATTGCAACATCTCTCAGTGCTAGACTCGCATCTCAGCTATGTGTCATTGCACCAGCAATGGTGCATAGGTAAACATGTAATTTGACAGGAATTTCTCAGGTGTCAAGTATGAAAAAGATGCCGCCACCTCATGCTTGCTGGTCCCAAATGGACACCTGTGCGTCACTGGGCAACTGATGGCCACATCGACACTTTGCGGGGCCCAGCATCGATGTTGGGTGGTGATATGTGTTTTTATTAGCGATCTTTTGTTTAAACTATATTCCATCCATTTCTCCAACCAATAGGATGCTGTGAATTAAGAAAAACTACCCCATACACGTGAAGAATATAGATTTAATTAATTTGCATACATTTTTTGTATCTCTGTGGTGTTAGTGATACAATAGTTAAGGGGAGGGTGTGTGTGAACTGTTCATGTGGAGTAGAACAGCTGGTTAAGGGCAGAACATTAGGTTCATTTGAATAATTTTTATCTAAAACGGAGTACAACAGTTTAAGGGGATAGGTGAGAAAGAAGAATGCGCCAGAAATGGCGTTCAAAATCATGTGAAATTCGAAAAGTGTACCAGAGAATGGGGGGAGGACATAACTAATTACTTAACTTGGTATCAATGGCAGTACAATAGTTTAAGGAAATGGGGATGATATTGAAAACCACTCAACAGAACAATACGTTAAGTGCCGACAAAGGCCCAAACATTAGGTTAAGACACCCAGAGTACAGTGCTGAACATTAGGTTATGCAACATGTTTGCCCAATGTAATTGCTTCTTACAAGACCTATATGTTTCCAAACAGCAGATAATGATGAGCAAGAGAAATCCAACCCCACAAACTGATTATTTTATAAATGAGCAATATACCTTTGGATTTCCTGTTATGAGATCCTTCCTCTCCACCACACCAGACTGCTATCTTGAATTACGTCATGGAAGGGACAAAAGCACCCTCTGGTGGCAGTACTGTGTACTAGGTCAGTTGGACTCTGCACCTTGGGGTGAACACACTTGATAGTGGTACTGCCTCCAGTTGTTTAAATAAAGACTGAAAATAAAGACTTATGTCCAGCACAGGCAGAGTCTGTTTCCCGCCAATCCCTAGGAAGAGGTGGCGGTCGAATGACTTATGTTAGTGGAGGTAGCCAAAGTGCCCTTTTTTCCCCGCCATTTTCTTAGGTTAGTGGAGGTAGCTGTGGTGTGTTGCATTGTCCTGATGGAATTTCAACTTAGCACCATTTTCTGGGGGCAGGGTTACCTGTGGGTGAGAGGTTAATTTATTGATCAATTTAATTAAGTAGTCAATCAAATTGATAAGCATGAGAGGAGCTATTCCAATAACTCAGACCTGAAAGTGTACCTGTACCAGTGGGGGGGGGGGGGGAAGGGGGCTTGGGGAGGGGAGGGGACGGGTGGATAATAGAATAAATGGCTGCCAATTAAAAGGAAATGGAGGTGACATGGAAAACCACTTAACAGAACAATACGCTAAGTACCTCTGAATCAAAGGAGAACAATAGGTTAAATATCTGTCAATCGAAGGACAACAATAGGTTTGCCCCTGAGTGCATACCTGCCCCTGACGTAGGCAAACCACACTAACAAAATGTGCTCAAGCAAATGTAGCTCTACTACTGCCAGCGACTGCATGTCATCTGGCGTGGGACTCTGCTGTGCTCGCAGGCTGCGATACGGCACCAATATGTTAAATATATTACGATTTATAAACCCTCCTGTTCCGTGACTACACCGAAAAGCCCGATTTTGAGCTTGCCCTCAACACAAAATTAAATAAAATAAATCTATTTCCTTCTTGAAAATAAGTTTTTTGTCATGTTAAACTTAAGAATCACATCATTGAATCAAACATTGGCACGTGATTCGCGTGATAACGTGAAGAATGTCTGGTCGGTATTCGATTTCCATGTATGCCTGATGCAATGTTTCTGGAGGGATGGTAACGATGTCTTCCACAGTTCACGTATGCAGGTCTTGAATGTCCCAAACTACAGTGGTGAAAACCCAAGCTGCACAAGAAACAAATACAATGGTGTGATGTCAGAAGAACATAGTAGCCAATTCAAAGGTCCAACTTTTTCAATCCTGTGTCATGGAAATCTTTGATTCAGAGTCCTCTGAACATCCAATGACCAGTGAATGGGGCACTACCTTGCTAAAATCAAATGTTTGATTGCAGGTATACAACCTGGGGTAAAGCAAACATCTCAACCATGTCTAGATACATTGTTCTCGTGAGAGTCTCTTCAGATAACAAGAACGGTCCAATTATCTTGTTGCACATGAGGCCACACCAAACGATCATTTTCGATCTATTTTCCATCTTTTCCCTGGTATTGTGTGGATTCTGTGACATCTAAATGTGAACGTTATTCCTTTCATAGTTCCAGAGACATGGAATGAGGCCTCATCAGAAAACCTTACACTTGACAAGAAAGCAGGATTGTGGTCGATTACGTTATCTATTTCACTTACAGATCTATATCGTCGTTGCTTGTCATTGGGCTTCGTGTCGTGCAGAATCTGCACGTTGTATAAATGCAGACGCAGACCTCTTATTGTGGACTCTGTGAATAGTTGTAGGTGGCGTCTGAAGTTGCTGTGAAGCCTGAAGAAATGATCTGTGTGTACTTCAGTGGGATGCTTCACAGACTTTCTCAAATTAAACTTCAGAGAAACGCCGACCATCTACATGCTGCTTCAGAACGTTTCTGGTGTCCAGAAATTGCCTATATCATGCTTTTACCCACTTGCAGTATGCTGCTACTTTCTAGTAAACCAGAACTAACTGCTTTTGCGCCGTAACAGTGGATTTAAACTCAGTGTACCACAGCAAAGTGTGTGGCTTTTCCTGGACTGACGCTATTTTCGCTTGAACGAACAACAGTGAAATAACGAAAACGCGCCAAACGTTTACAAATGATAGGCAGCAATTTTAGGTGCTTCTAAACATAACGGACAAGTCAGACCTGAAACAAAGAAAGATTTTTCCCCTTTTTAAACCGCCTTAAAAACGTTATTTCTGTGTAGGCACCCTGTACGACAATTTATAGACCTTTCTTAATGAGACTCACATTATTACTATTTTTTCCTTAGGTGAGCGCTTATGTGCGTCACGACGTGCACAATATGTATCAACACTGACTATAAGATTTCAAAATACACTCCTTAAAAAACATTAAAACCTGAACGTTGTTACACAAGAGGAGGAGAAACGAAATTTTATTACGATAACAGGAAAAGGATACAAGGATCCTTTTTTATGACTTCCAAAGCAGAAGATCGTGTGTAACAATTACACTAAGTTAATATATAAGTGTAGGGGACCATCAAAATGTATCCGTTTGAGGGCATTGCTACAGCGTATATGCAAAGTATTGTGACTAATGCGGATGCATAAGTGCGGACATGTAGGCAAGGGATTAGTGTGGTATTCGTTTCTTTGTGACGTGCGTCCAGTAAATGTGGAAACGTGAACAGTGGCGATGTTATTAACAACTGCATCCCAACAGGACAACTGTTCTGTTATTCTTTTTTTCGATGCCGAAGGACAAATACTGGCAGAGATCCGTAGGAAAATAAAGCATGTGTATCCGGCAGCACGACTGCCGAAAATCACCGTTGTCGGGTGATAGACCAAGTTCCGTGCTGGCCGCATATCGACGTCCCCATTTCGCAAATGTCGTAACGCAGAAGTTACTCCAGCTCAAGCGAGAGACACTCCAGCGCCCACCCTATAGTCCTGTTCTTTCCCCATAAGATTATTGCGCCTTTGGTACCTTAGAAAACGCCTAGAAGTATCGACGATTCCTGTCGGACGAGGATGTACAGTAGGCAGTTACAGATTTCTCCACGCAGTAGGACATAATGTTTTTATAGTTGATGACAGTATTCATTATAAATGGTAATAAATCACACTATCACTATGGCTGTAGCTGTTGTCCAAAATCTATAGTAAAATACTTCTGTAGAGGTTATGTGCTGTAATAAACTGCCAAAGTCGTGAATAAACCACGTGAGGTGACTTTTGGAAAATGTCCCAGACATTGTAACACAGTAGTTACTATTTATCTACATACCACTTCTGATATGCAATGCATGCAATTACAAAACAGCCTGAATGTATTATAAATGTCTCATGCTCAAATCACAGACGGAAAACTGATCATCATATGCAACATTCTGCATAGGGTTATGTGGTAGCATGTACTTACCGACGCAATGTACACTCCTGGAAATGGAAAAAAGAACACATTGACACCGGTGTGTCAGACACACCATACTTGCTCCGGACACTGCGAGAGGGCTGTACAAGCAATGATCACACGCACGGCACAGCGGACACACCAGGAACCGCGGTGTTGGCCGTCGAATGGCGCTAGCTGCGCAGCATTTGTGCACCGCCGCCGTCAGTGTCAGCCAGTTTGCCGTGGCATACGGAGCTCCATCGCAGTCTTTAACACTGGCAGCATGCCGCGACAGCGTGGACGTGAACCGTATGTGCAGTTGACGGACTTTGAGCGAGGGCGTATAGTGGGCATGCGGGAGGCCGGGTGGACGTACCGCCGAATTGCTCAACACGTGGGGCGTGAGGTCTCCACAGTACATCGATGTTGTCGCCAGTGGTGGGCGGAAGGTGCACGTGCCCGTCGACCTGGGACCGGACCGCAGCGACGCACGGATGCACGCCAAGACCGTAGGATCCAACGCAGTGCCGTAGGGGACCGCACCGCCACTTCCCAGCAAATTAGGGACACTGTTGCTCCTGGGGTATCGGCGAGGACCATTCGCAACCGTCTCCATGAAGCTGGGCTACGGTCCCGCACACCGTTAGGCCGTCTTCCGCTCACGCCGCAACATCGTGCAGCCCGCCTCCAGTGGTGTCGCGATAGGCGTGAATGGAGGGACGAATGGAGACGTGTCGTCTTCAGCGATGAGAGTCGCTTCTGCCTTGGTGCCAATGATGGTCGTATGCGTGTTTGGCGCCGTGCAGGTGAGCGCCACAATCAGGACTGCATACGACCGAGGCACACAGGGCCAACACCCGGCATCATGGTGTGGGGAGCGATCTCTTACACTGGCCGTACACCACTGGTGATCGTCGAGGGGACACTGAATAGTGCACGGTACATCCAAACCGTCATCGAACCCATCGTTCTACCATTCCTAGATCGGCAAGGGAACTTGCTGTTCCAACAGGACAATGCACGTCCGCATGTATCCCGTGCCACCCAACGTGCTCTAGAAGGTGTAAGTCAACTACCCTGGCCAGCAAGATCTCCGGATCTGTCCCCCATTGAGCATGTTTGGGACTGGATGAAGCGTCGTCTCACGCGGTCTGCACGTCCAGCACGAACGCTGGTCCAACTGAGGCGCCAGGTGGAAATGGCATGGCAAGCCGTTCCACAGGACTACATCCAGCATCTCTACGATCGTCTCCATGGGAGAATAGCAGCCTGCATTGCTGCAAAAGGTGGATATACACTGTACTAGTGCCGACATTGTGCATGCTCTGTTGCCTGTGTCTATGTGCCTGTGGTTCTGTCAGTGTGATCATGTGATGTATCTGACCCCAGGAATGTGTCAATAAAGTTTCCCCTTCCTGGGACAATGAATTCACGGTGTTCTTATTTCAATTTCCAGGAGTGTATATAATCTGATGTGACATACACATCAGTATGGGACAACCTGTGTTTGAGGGCAAGTTACCATTATCCAAGATGGTGGTGATGACGTCATCCAAGACGGCGACGATGACGCCATCCAAGATGGCGACGATGACGTCAATCAAGATGGCGGATTCTGGCGGGAAGTTTGAATTTGGTGGGAACGTGCCACGCCCCCCTCGTCCAGAAAAATGACGTGAAGTTCTAATTCCAACATGATAATGCGTCACACCTAAGAAAATGGCGGGAAAAAACGACTTGTCTTTATTATTTAAGCAATTTCAAGCAGATGTGTTCGCCACTGGGTCTGGACTGCAACTGACTTAGTTCATATCTGTGTCAGTAGGCAGCGCCACCGCGATATCGGGTGATGATGCAGGTACCAGTATTTTAGATGACCATATACAGTGTGTTCATCGTGAGCTCCAGAGCCCACCTGGCTCATTTCATATCGGTGCCACCAGAGGTCGCCACTGCGACGTTGGGTGATGACGCAAGTACCGGTATTCTAGATGACCCTATACAGTGTGTTTACTGCTGGCTTCAGAGCCCAACTGACTTAGATCATATCGTGGCCACCAGAGAGCACTACCGTGAAGTCACGTGATAACACAAGATCGCTGCTCTCTCGTGCGCGTGCGTTATAACCGGACACGCGCCGCGTCAGCAGCCTGCGAGAGACCGCTTACATAAAAACCTTAAGCCCACACCTTTATACTCACGCTGGACATAGTCCTCTATAAGTATGCCAACTAAAGGAACACCCACATCGCTCATCTAACATACCAATTAACGAAGTACTTAATTCCATTTCAATTTAATCATATTCAATATAGTCCGCAGCTCGTGGTCGTGCGGTAGCGTTCTCGCTTCCCACGCCCGGGTTCCCGGGTTCGATTCCCGGCGGGGTCAAGGATTTTCTCTGCCTCGTGATGACTGGGTGTTGTGTGATGACCTTAGGTTAGTTAGGTTTAAGTAGTTCTAAGTTCTAGGGGACTGATGACCATAGATGTTAAGTCCCATAGTGCTCAGAGCCATTTGAACCATCATATTCAATAAGTCAATTTACAATTTCAATATTCAATGATCAAATGAGAAGTTCCACAATTTCCCACTATCAGCGCTGTGGTCATTCATGACCTAGCACCCACCCAATCCCTAGAATGTTGCACTCCTTATTGGCTACTGCATTAGTCACGTGATTCGACTTCAAAGAATCTAGGACTTGGAATCAATATTCACCAATGCCACACCCACCTGGACTTGGAATCAAATATTTAAATTCTCAACCACGATCCTGACCCCAGCACCACGCCCCCTTACCAACCCATGTTGGCGGGCTAACATGCACTAACCTGTACTAACGTGCACAGCGCATGACGTCATCCAAGATAGTGGGGCGAAATGACGGGAAAACAGATCTGAACACAAGTCTTTATTTTGCAGGCGGTGTCTCCACCACGAGGTTTACAGTCCAACTGACGTAGTACACATTTCTGCCATCAGATCATACTGTCATCCCTCCTATGACCTAATCCCAGATGGTGGTCTGTAGGAGCGATAATTATGCTAAAATTACTCAGGCTGCGCTAGGCTGCTGGGGAGAGTAAGGAAGGAGTCCACTCTATTTACTTTCGAGCATTTTATTTAGAGGTCGAATATATTTATCACACTCTCCATCTTATGCTTGCGCTCACAAAACATAGTCTGCAGACACGCAAACAACTCCTAATTTACGCAAATAATTTAATTTCAGACATTCATACTCCTAAATAATTCAGCACACGTATGTCTAGAGACGCTCAGTACTCGTAAACTATCCAAAAGCTCATAGCACAACCTACACACCTGCTCACAAAATAATTCAATCAACGCCCGCAAGCACCCTCCCCCAACCCATGTCCAGTAGAGCGCAAACGCTAGAATCTCGTTCGCGCGCAGTTGCGGTCAACGTGGCCGTCAGCTGTCAAACCACGCACAGGCACCCGCCCGGGTCCCGCGCACTCCGTCACAGTCCCCGAGCCGGCGTCGTCGAACACCGGTGAAAGTTGCACCCCTCTATACACTCATGGTTATACCGCCGTCGCAGAATTCCAAGGCGCAGCCCCCATATGCGAGACACCTCCTAGCAGCAGTTGTCTTTACCGCCTATGACACAACTCTCGCCTCGTCGCGAAACTTACGCGTCGCGACTCGCCATCTAAAACGTTCTCAATATTATTCTTATTTCACAACGCTACCTCCACCTAATTCTATAGTCCCCAGAAATAGTTAACGCTCGCTTTCTTAATCTCTTACTTTTGTGAACGGAAATTCTTCTCAGAACGCCGGCCGAAATGGCCGAGCGGTTCTAGGCGCTTCAGTCTGGAGCCGCGCGACCGCTACGGTCGCAGGTTCGAATCCTGCTTCGGCCATGGATGTGTGTGATGTCCTTAGGTTAGTTAGGTTTAATTAGTTCTAAGTCCTAGGCGACTGATGTCCTCGGAAGTTAAGTCCCATAGTGCTCAGAGCCATTTGAACCATTTTATTTTCTTCTCACAACACAACCTCTTTACCAAAATAAGATCCAATTCACTCGCCCCACCTCATCTAACCTGATACCCTTCCTACTCTCAACATACGCAAACGTCCTCAACCCTATCTTGACGCTCATATATCCCACCACAAACCATGTCATTCAATCAATCTAGCATTCCCATTCGTTCTTATCGAATTTGCACACCGAATTACAAATGCCGCCTCTATCCAAGCACCATTCACCTTTTCTTTCTCTGACTTCCAGCGGTAAAATTATTTATACACAGATCGCTAAATCCCAGTGACAGTTAAACCCGCAAACTTTTATGCAGATCATCAAATACATACCACACTCACAAGAATATTGTTAGCCACGAACGACCATATTTACCATTTCCAACTACATGTAAATATTATTACCATTGCCACAACACTCTGTCAGTGGTCGATTTACACGTAATTTCTGCCCTTGACTGTTGTCTTTTGTGGTCGAATATCACTATCTATAGAGCCCATAATTTTCCACACAAAAAATCTCACGCCTTTATCTATGTGCTGAATCTATACATCCCTCACTATAGCACACACACACATCTTCTCTAGTCATTATACAACATAAACCAAACAAGTCTTATCATGCACACGTGTCAAGTGCTATCCGTGATAATGAATACCCTACCAGCAGACGTAATGCTTGGGAAGACATCACCGACGTGCGCTTGTGTACTGTAAGCATCATCACAATCGATAAAACAACAAGGAAAACGCGAATTCGCTCATCGTCGATGTTCCAATGCGGCACTGTTTCCATCATGCATTACATTTCATGCTTCCAACATACGCATTCGTTCGCGCCGCCGTTTAGAGACTCCTACTCGTATATCCGAACACAGAGCAACAGTCAAGCATTACCATTTGCTGTTATCTAATTACTCACCCATATGATGTGGAAGCAAGGTCTGTCTTCTGTTTCTTTCTGCACACCTGACTTTCAACAGCAAACAACTATTTTACACTGATCGCTATATTGCACCGGCAACTAAACATAGCGAATTGCCATACATATCGTCAAATACTTAAAACACTCTTACTGCGTTCCCACCGAGGACATGAGCTTCAATATTACAGTTCTGAATGCAGTAACAACCAAAACCATTACTAAATCGCCAACCCATATTTCATCTCTAACGGTCACAACCCTTAAACAGCACGTGGAGGAAAAAAATTCAATCCATAAACACTCTTTGCATATAGATAGGTCGAGCATGCTCTATACCACTGAGTAACTAGAAACAAACACATCAGAAATTATATCTCCACCCGCGAATACCGATCTCGCTCATCTAACAAATTCCAAATCATCCCTATAATTTACAAGCCAGCTAAGGTCTTTCCCATGTCTAGAGAACAGACAAATGTATCTTCCACACAACACATTCGATCTTGTCTCAACTAAATAAACGCGCTAAATGTTCAGAATCAGTCAACCGAACAATTAACATGGGAGGGAATAATGGTCCAGTGCAAACCCACCTCCATACACAATGTTCCCAAATTTCCACTTGATCACGAAAGCCCCCCATCTTACGATCGCGACCTGAATTGAACGTCATTCGACAATGAGCGAAGTATCGTAAATACACTCTACCGAAGGTTCAAAAATGGTTCAAATGGCTCTGAGCACTATGCGACTTAACTTCTGAGGTCATCAGTCGCCTAGAACTTAGAACTAATTGAACCTAACTAACCTAAGGACATCACACACATCCATGCCCGAGGCAGGATTCGAACCTGCGACCGCAGCGGTCGCTCGGTTCCAGACTGTAGCGCCTAGAACCGCACGGCCACTCCGGCCGGCTCTACCGAAGGTGGTTGCTCTGGAAATTGAAATATCTGTGCCTTCCTTACGACTGGACATACTATTCCCTTTGCTATCACAGTACTCCAAGTCCCTACAACAGCGCATAGTCATCCCCTTTCCACAGACACATACTTTATAAACCTAATTCTCAAATACATACATATCACGCACCCACTGCTACTACTAAGTATAAAAGTTCGTCAATGAATCATTGCCTACGATACTAAATAATACTGACGAAAAATCAACGATGGGTTTGCATGTTCCTTAGATTCTTCTTGCGAGTCCTGGCACAGTATCATAGATTCGAGCAGATGTTAAAGAAAAAACTCAATGAGCGAAGTATCGTAAATACACACTACCAAAGACGGTGGCTATAGAAATTGAAATATCTGTACCTTCGTTACGACTAGACATACTCTTCCCTTCGCTATCACAGTACTCCAACTCAAATCCATACCCTCCCTACAACAGCACATAGACATTTCCTTTCCACAAACACATATACTTTATAAACCTGATCCTCAAATGCGAACATATCACACCCAGCACAAAGTATATTACCTCGTCAATAACCGGATGCATACGATACCAAATAATATTGATCTAAAATCAACGATGAGTGTGCATGTCTCTGAAGTTCTTCTTTCGAGTCCTACCACCCTGTCATAGATGTAATCGAGCCGATGTTAAAGAAAACATCCCGATCCCAACAACTACTGCATGTTCCTCTCACAAGCGCTCTTGGTTCTACAGATGCACCCAAGTATCCATGTTAAAACCTACTTTACGAATCGAGGCACGACATTTCCTCTGAATGAGGTGGTGTTTTCCAGACAAGTACCGTGACGGTGATAGTAGAAATGTGTGTATTAACAGTCAATGATGCAACTTCAGGATAAAATCACTGAACTTTGAAAGTGATTCGGCTAAGGAACGTGGTATGTACGCGGTATTTGCGACACTATCGCCCCACATCCAACTAGATAGTTCATTAGTTTCTGCAACGCATTCTGTCTCGAGACCATATCAGAGGTTCCACGATATATCCACTGAGTTATAGGTGGTGGTGGTGGTGGTTAATGTTTAACGTCCCGTCGACAACGAGGTCATTAGAGACGGAGCGCAAGCTCGGGTGAGGGAAGAATTGGGAAGGAAATCGACCGTGCCCTTTCAAATGGAACCATCCCGGTATTTGCCTGAAACGATTTAGGGAAATCATGGAAAACCTAAATCAGGATGGCCGGAGACGGGATTGAACCGTCGTCCTCCCGAATGCGAGTCCAGTGTGCTAACCACTGCGCCACCTCGCTCGGTGAGTTATAGGTGATGACAGACAGTAGTAGTAGATGATGTGCCGATTGAGGTCATAAGAAGGAAAATATACACTAACTTCTCAGATTTATAGTGTTATGTTATACACTCCTGGAAATTGAAATAAGAACACCGTGAATTCATTGTCCCAGGAAGGGGAAACTTTATTGACACATTCCTGGGGTCAGATACATCACATGATCACACTGACAGAACCACAGGCACATAGACACAGGCAACAGAGCATGCACAATGTCGGCACTAGTACAGTGTATATCCACCTTTCGCAGCAATGCAGGCTGCTATTCTCCCATGGAGACGATCGTACAGATGCTGGATGTAGTCCTGTGGAACGGCTTGCCATGCCATTTCCACCTGGCGCCTCAGTTGGACCAGCGTTCGTGCTGGACGTGCAGACCGCGTGAGACGACGCTTCATCCAGTCCCAAACATGCTCAATGGGGGACAGATCCGGAGATCTTGCTGGCCAGGGTAGTTGACTTACACCTTCTAGAGCACGTTGGGTGGCACGGGATACATGCGGACGTGCATTGTCCTGTTGGAACAGCAAGTTCCCTTGCCGGTCTAGGAATGGTAGAACGATGGGTTTGATGACGGTTTGGATGTACCGTGCACTATTCAGTGTCCCCTCGACGATCACCAGTGGTGTACGGCCAGTGTAGGAGATCGCTCCCCACACCATGATGCCGGGTGTTAGCCCTGTGGGCCTCGGTCGTATGCAGTCCTGATTGTGGCGCTCACCTGCACGGCGCCAAACACACATACGACCATCATTGGCACCAAGAAAGAAGCGAATCTCATCGCTGAAGACGACACGTCTCCATTCGTCCCTCCATTCACGCCTGTCGCGACACCACTGGAGGCGGGCTGCATGATGTTGGGGCGTGAGCGGAAGACGGCCTAACGGTGTGCGGGACTGTAGCCCAGCTTCATGGAGACGGTTGCGAATGGTCCTCGCCGATACCCCAGGAGCAACAGTGTCCCTAATTTGCTGGGAAGTGGCGGTGCGGTCCCCTACGGCACTGCGTAGGATCCTACGGTCTTGGCGTGCATCCGTGCGTCGCTGCTGTCCGGTCCCAGGTCGACGGGCACGTGCACCTTCCGCCGACCACTGGCGACAACATCGATGTACTGTGGAGACCTCACGCCCCACGTGTTGAGCAATTCGGCGGTACGTCCACCCGGCCTCCCGCATGCCCACTATACGCCCTCGCTCAAAGTCCGTCAACTGCACATACGGTTCACGTCCACGCTGTCGCGGCATGCTACCAGTGTTAAAGACTGCGATGGAGCTCCGTATGCCACGGCAAACTGGCTGACACTGACGGCGGCGGTGCACAAATGCTGCGCAGCTAGCGCCATTCGACGGCCAACACCGCGGTTCTTGGTGTGTCCGCTGTGCCGCGCGTGTGATCATTGCTTGTACAGCCCTCTCGCAGTGTCCGGAGCAAGTATGGTGGGTCTGACACACCGGTGTCAATGTGTTCTTTTTTCCATTTCCAGGAGTGTATGTTAGAAATTACGTCCATTCAAACACATATTTCCATAGGATCACACCCACAAGTCAATCATATTTCACGCACTCTCATATCTCGAAACGAGTCACCTTTCCCGAACCTAGCTTCCAGAGTAAAATACCAACGTGGTTTTCATCACCGCCTACACGTCGTGCAATTGATCCCATTTCTACAGCTTCGTGCATGTGATCGGTCCAATCTAAGTCTGAACTGAGGACAAGTCGGAGGAAGACATATCCACCACCTTGAGCAAGCTCTGTAAAAACAGAACGATCTGAATTACTGCGCCGGCCGAAGTGGCCGAGCGGTTCTAGGCGCTACAGTCTGGAGCCGCGCGACCGCTGCGGTCACAGGTTCGAATCCTGCCTCGGGCATGGATGTGTGTGATGTCATTAAGTTAGTTAGGTTTAAGTAGTTCTAAGTTCTAGGGGACTGATAGCCTCAGCAGTTAAGTCCCATAGTGCTCAGAGCCATTTTTGAATTACTGCAACAGGACCGTGTTTTGACCATTCGGTGGAAAGGCACGTAATTTTGTATGTCCCCAAACTAGACACAAGTACTACAGCTCCACGTCCATTCAAATCAATCAGCCCAACAGATAAAAATTACGAACTATAAAAGCTCATACGAATTAGAAGTCACCAAGGCACTGATGCAGGCGCAATTGCACATAGCTGCGGTCGGCCTCCAGCACGGAGAAACACATTTCACAATACTTCCCACAATAGTGTAGTGTGCAGCCATCCAAGCATTCTTAGCAGTATAGCCCCTTCCTCACCGGCTCTCACCTCAAACTGCTACTCCCACTGCTGCTGTATGTATGACACGATTCTATTAAATGTACAGACACCGCCGAGGCCAGTTTAAAGTTTTATCACTTATACTCTACGCGAATTATCGTATGACACGCTCCATCTGGTCCTGCTAAAAATAAGACGCCCTGACACACAGCCGTCCGCAGCTCGTGGTCGTGCGGTAGCGTTCTCGCTTCCCGTGCCCGGGTTCCCGGGTTCGATTCCCGGCGGAGTCAGGGATTTTCTCTGCCTCGTGATGACTGGGTGTTGTGTGATGTCCTTAGGTTAGTTAGGTTTAAGTAGATATATAAGTTCTAGGGGACTGATGACCATAGATGTTAAGTCCCATAGTGCTCAGAGCCATTTGAGCCATTTGATACTCAGCCTCTAACAGAAAACTAGACATCGCACGGTGTAAATCGTTTTATTACTTCAACTACCATAACACGCTACACATCTGCTTATTTTAAATAAAAACCCACTTACAACATAACGAACGTAGAAGACTTTTTTGACGTTGGCGTAGGTCTCCAAACTGATGTCAGAAAACGAATGACGTCCTGTACATTTAGATTCGTCTCTCACACAGACGGAATAGCTGACGACTATGCGTCCCCATGCGACTCATTCCTCATATTGCACGCATATACGCGATCACTGTTTCGATGCTAGTAACCCCCAGAAGTAGCCGTCCATCCACGAAAAAATTTTCCCCAACTTAAACAAGCCATATGAGTCAGTGATAATCTGATAACTAATGCAGGGATGGGATGGAAAAGACACCATCCATGTACTCTAATAATAAACATGAAACTTGATAGCGCGAACAATTTTACACTAACTTCAACACGGGCCAATCACGTGACAGCATGTTTCCTCAATTTCAGTATCACAGCTAAACCACCCCTTCTCTACTTTGCGAGTATCATTGGGCACATGGATAGATGACTACTCAGTACGCCCATTCACAGTTAATTCTCGAACACTTAAATCATAAAAGTATACCAGACAGTGCTCTACATATTTCTAAGACCTCGAACATAGTACTTAATTTACGATCCACCTCTCTGCGTATGGGAGTCACCGAGCATTCTTCCCATCTTAGGGTAAAAGATCATCCTCACACAGTCATTGACCAACGCGCCCTGCAACACCGTAAGAGAATTAATCTCCAACCGATCAGAAGAATACTGCTACACTCCACGTCTCATGAAAGAATAGAGATTTCCAAGTCCTAACCCATCCAAGTGCACGAGATTTCTCGAAATGTGACCATGTCAACGAGCTTAGCACCCCTTATCGATGTATAGTAACAGATTTCAAAGTGCCGTAATGTAATATCATGCAGTTAAGAAGAACAAGAAAAGACTTATTTTTATACGTGATGGAGTTCGAGACCAACTGAGTTGGACACATTTTTACATAAATCAACGAAGCTATCAACCTTAAATTATTGTTCTAGAGTCTAGGATCTGTACCTGGAAGGTATTGGTAAGACAGAGAACATAAACACACGCACCCCTAAAACTGCAACGTTCTGCACTTAAAAACCGGGCTATAATACTAAATCGAATACCTTTCCAGCCTATCAGACATTCATCCTTCTTCACAGTATCTCTGCGCTGAACTATCTTACCCAATAATAAAACAAAAAAACTACTTCCATAAAACGTTTACTTTGCATCATACGAGCCAAATATAGCTTTACGGAGACGTATTGTGTCCACTGATCACATCTGATCACAGTTCAGAAATTATACTATGCCTGTATCAGGCCTATAAAAATGATAGTTAGTAGCGGGGGATACGTCCTACAAGGAAACAGCAGCAGTGTCCGACATGTGAAAATTACAAGTCATTCCGCCACTAACTCTGTAAACACAACATATGTCGGGCAAATGTGTACACGGGGATTATAGCGTGTCACAGGCTCATACCACTAACTTAGTTATGTCGCTGAAGTTTCGATTTTACACACTATATGCTACAGGTCCGATCGCATAAATCAAAGCTCGTTTAGAGGAGTGTGTCAAGTTTCGTCACACATGAGATGGAAGTCCTCTGATGACCGACAGGTTTACTGTTAATGATCGCAAGTAGCCAATGCTTTAAAACACATACAGAACACGTAGCTGTATATGAGTAGGACGCAGGCTATGTCATGTGGCGCCCTGTGGTGGCCACGATATGAACTAAGTCAATTAAGCTCTGGAGCTCGTGGTGAACACACTGTATACAGTTATCTAGAATACCAGTACTTATGTCATCACCCGACTTCGCGGTGGCGACCTCTGCTGGCACAGATATGAACTAAGGCAGTTGCAGTCCAGACCCAGCAGCGAACACATCTGCTTGAAATTGCTTAAATAATAAAGACAAGTCCTTTTCCCGTCATTTTCTTACGTGTGACGCATTATCATGTTGGAATTTGAACTTCGCGCCGTTTTTCTGAGTGGGGGGGGGGGGGGGGCACTTACTCGCCAAAATTCAAACTTCCCGCAAAAATCCGCCATCTTCGTTGACGTCATCTCCGCCATCTTGGATGACGTCATCGCCTCCATCTTGGATAACGGTACTTTGTCCTGAAACGCAGGTTGTCCCAATTCTCATATCCCTCATATTGTACCTACTAGCAAAACTAATTGCTGAACATTAGTGTTACAATACGAAAAACCCAAAAGTGGCAGCACAAACCTATGGAAGCAACATCAGTTGATTACCATATGGACCGACATACACATCCACTGTTGCACATAGCTGAAACTAAATCCCTGAGCAATAATATTTATGGGTTAAGCAACATGAATTGTCAATGCAGCATAGCAAGGCCTTGAAAATCTCCATTCATAGGTCCAAACTCAGTATTTAACTATGCCAAAAAATACGCTTATTGCTTAAAAAACGTTGATACATCGAGTATAAAAGAAGAATTAGACATGTATAATGCTATGTGAAAAATTAACAAAAACTTTATCTAACCTGGAAACCGTTGTATATGGTAATATACCTTGTACATGTTTTGAATAACCAATAGAGGCAACATGCCTCTAACCATTGGTACAGTAGCACTTATGAAATTCCCGTTGTTCTTCCCCCGTGATGACTGGGTGTTGTGTGCTGTCCTTAGGTTAGTTAGGTTTAAGTAGTTCTAAGTTCTAGGGGACTGATGACCACAGATGTTAAGTCCCATAGTGCTCAGAGCCATTTATGTTTCCTCAGTGTCTCCTGCAGCTTTTGTGTGTAATATTGTGGACCATTGTGAGACAGAATATGATCTACACATCCCAGTTGCCTAAGGAAGTCCTTGCACAAGGCCTTGTTTATGGGACAACCAATCACCTTAACGACTGGTGATCACATCACCTATTTTGATGTCAGTTCAACTACCACCATAATGTATATAACCCCATGTGACGTGCGAGGTACGCAGGCACATGAGACCACATTCTGCTGTTTCCTTTAATTTGGAGGGCAGAATGGATGTATTGGTGCCTGCATTCGGACTGTTATGGTTTTGGCCTTCTTCCCCACTTAATGGGTAAACAAAGTCTAAAACAATAAAAGCATAAAAATCAAACATTAAAAATTGAGCATAAATTATTAAAAAACAGAACACACTGTCAGAGCAGCATAAAAGTACTCAAATAAAACGATAAGATTTCTTGCTCAAGCTACTGCTTGGCTGCAGTAGCGTTCAAAAAGTAGAAACATGCTGTTCATAGCCATAATTGTTATAAGACGTAACTGGTGTTGCCCAATAATATTAACCAACATTTACAACAGTACTGATATGAATAAGATAGCTAGGAACTAAATATATGGCATTTGAATTACATGCCATTTAGTCAACACTAAATCAGTGGAAGAGCAATCATTGTGGTTTTCATTTACCATTCTCTAGATTCTTTTTTACAATGAGCAAGAACTTCCACTTTTTTGAGGACATCTAAAGTTGTACTTTTTGCTGCATGCTGTAGGAAGTTATTGATTAGAAAATATATCTCCTAAAATAACTGGCATGTAGTTTTCTTTTACACTTATAGACATGATGTATGTAAGCAGACTGAACAGAAAAATTGAAATTTGTACCAACACTGTGATTCTACCCCACATCTCCTGCTCACTAAGTAGTTGCACTAACCACTACGCCAACCTGGCACAGTGGCTTTGCACAACTCCATCCATGCCTCTGTTCACTTTGTATTCCACTGAACTGGAACAGCATTTCAGAGGCTTTACAACTTGTGGGGCGGCGGGTGGAATTTTTGAGAATATATGTTTTGTTTGTTTTTCCCGGCCGATGCACCATATGTGGGGCGGCGGGTGGAATTATTTGTTAATAATAATGTTTTGTGTAATGTAGAAAAGATGCATTTCCCAGCCGATTAACCATATGTGGGGCGGCGGGTGGAATTAATTCTTGTTAAATGTTCCTATTATTTATGCAGTCTTTTGCCGTTCTCAACACTGGCTCACTAACTACAATATTGGCAACCAGAAAGTGATTAGCAAAACGTGAAGTCTGTAATTAGAATTCCTAGTGCCCACTTAATCTGAGAAATACACTTATAGCTACAGCTTATAGCTCTGAGGAATTAGGAGATTGTCTGGGATTCATAATCAAAAACGGTTCTCTAAAAATGTTCACTATATTCTGAAAGTCACAGACCATAAAGAATACACACAATCCAACTAACAGAGCAGTTCAGAGTCTAATGCGCTGATACAACTATAACTGTTCAAATTAAATGTTTAAGTGAATGCTCGCCATAATTTGATGATAATGTTCATCAAACGTCACGCTAAATAATGGTAGAATGTCTGTCCCGCGGCGGCACGTGAAAATACGACATACGCAAACTGAAGATAGATCATTAAAGTCACCCCAGAATCAACACTTCACTCGAAAACGATTTCATGGTTACGCATATCCCGAGTAACTTATTACGGCATCCGAGGCTGTTTATAGCAATGATACCGACGCGACGCGACTCGACTCGACTCCCGGCACAGGTGGTGTGCTAATCAGCGTCTGGAGAGAACTGGGGCCTTTCTCTCTCGCGCAGCGTTCTTGTATACAAAGCCGCGGTGCGGACGGCTAAGGGAATGCCTGATCAATTCCGCTCTCCCGACTAGCCGCTGGCTAGTAATGCACCACTTTAAGTTATTGAATAAATCATTGCTTCCTTTGCTGATGGCCGATGAAGCTCTCAATTTAAATGTGCAATCAGCACACAGGTAAGTAATCATAATAAAAGTCTGACGTGGCTAAGTCAAATATTTTGGGTGAGAGAATTAATTTAATTACGCTAAATGCAGTAGACGAGCTCTGAACTTCCCTTTTGGAGATACGCTATCGCTATAGTGTTATAGTTATTCAGTTGAAACTTCTCATATCTTTATGATTATAGCGGATCTCCCTTCTACTTAAATTTAAACATCCTAGCCTTATTTATTCGCCTACTTAATCTATCTTGCTTCCTTAATTTTTAAGACAAAAACAAGAAAATCATGAATTTCAACAAAAATTTTGATTTGTGAGATCCAGAATACTACTAAATTATTATGAAAAAGGAATGTAAATATAAATTTTTAAGTTTCTAGCTCTTTTCTGTTGCGCCAATGATTTTTACAGAAAAACGTCCAAATTTCGAAAATGGTTAAAGTTATTGAACTGACATTCAACACATATTGATTTAGTATTACTCCTGACATGCTAGAAACGTTTCAGGTTATTTACTTGATTTTTAAAGTATTGCGCAACATTTATGACGTCAGAGCTAGTTACAGCGGACTAGCCTGGCACACAATGGAAAGACTGATGTGAATTTTATACGGCGTGAGTAGGCTGCTTCCCTACAAACTGTATTGGAATATCACCTCTCCATAGAATGAAATCGTGAATCCTGCCTGAAACCCAGGCATAGGTGCTTCAATCAAATAAAACTTTATGGTCTCAGGGCCAGTTTAAATCTCAAACATCTATGATGTACATATGCAGAGTGAAGCAAGAAATGAAAATTTGTACCAAGACTAGGATTCAAAGCAAGGTCTTCTGCTCACTAGGCAGATGCGCTGACCACTATGCAACATGGGCACGGTGGCGTTACACAAGTGCACGGAGTACCCTAGGATGCCTTCCCTCTCAGTCCAAATTAATATTCACGCTTCGGCCCACTTGAATACCATGTAGCACTGTGTGGGCCGTGATTTTGTTATGTTGATGTTTCGATCTAACTAGCCCTGCCATGATTTACCCACCTCAGACATTACACAATAATTACTCAATTAATCCCAACTGATTAATATTCTGAAAAAACCTACTCAGCATGAGGGGGCAAAGACTAATCGTAGTTAAAGAAGAATAGTACGATGGTATCCGCATCTACATCTATGAATTATCTTACAAAATAAAGTTAAGAATGCAAACCATCATTTATTCCATTTGTGGGTTTACGTCTACATCTACTTAGCTACTTTTCAAATCACACTTAAGTGCCTGGCAGAGGCTTCATCGAATCACCTCCATTATTCTACTCTCAAACAGCGCGCGGAAAAAACTGACACCTATGTCTTTCCGTGTGAGCTCTGATTTCCCTTATTTTACTATGATGATCGTTTTTGCATATGTAGGACGGCGTCAACAAAATTTTCGCATTCGGAAGAAAAAAGTTGGTGATTGAAATTTCGTGAGAAGATCCAGCCGCAACGAAAAAGGCCTTTGTTTTAATGATTACCACCCCAAATGATGTACTGTACTCGGTTAACCCTATATGATACACATCCTACTCCACACAGTAGTACTCCAAAAGATGATGGACAGATTTAGTGTATGCGGTCTCTTTAGTACACCTGTTGCATCTTCTAAGTGTTTTGCCAATAAAACGCAGTCTTAAGTTTACCTTCCCCACAACATTTTCTGTCTATTCTTTCGAATTTAAGTTGTTCGTAATTGTAATCCATACGTATTTAGTTAAATTTACGACCTAAAGGTTGATTGATATATCGTGTAACCGAAGTTTAACGCCTTACCTTTAGCACTGTTGTGGATGAAGTCACTCTTTTCATTATTTATCGTCAATTGTCAATTTTTACACCATACAGATACCTTTTTTAAATCATTATGCAATTGGTTTTGATCTTCTGATGAGTTTACTAGACGATAAACGACGGTATCATCTGCAGACAACGTAAGATGGCTGCTCCGTTTGTCTCCTGAATTGTTCATACAGGCAAGGAACAGCAGAGGGCCTATAACAATACCTTGGGGAACGCTAGAAATCACTTCTGTTCTATTCGATGACTTTCCGTCAGTTATTACGAACTGTGACTTCTCTGACAGAAAAGCACGAATCGAGTCTCACAACTGAGACGATAAGCATGTAATTTGATTACAAGCCGCTTGTGAAGTGCGGTGTCTGGAAATCTAGAAATACGGAATCATTTTGAAATCACTTGTCGATAGCAGCCAATACGTTGTGTGAGTGAAGAACTAGTTGTGTTTCACACGAATGATGTTTTCTAAATACTTGTTGACTGTGTGTCAATAGACCGTTCTCTTCAAGGTAATTCGTAATGTTCGAACACAATATACATTCCAAAATCCCGCTGCGTATCAACGTTAATAATATGGGCCAGTAATTAATGGATTACTCCCATTACCTTTCTTTAATACTGGTGTCACCTGTGTTAACTTTCCAGTTTTTCGGTACGGATCTGTCGTTCAGCGAGCGGTTGTACATGATAGTTGAAGTTAAGTAAGGAGATATTGTATCAGTATACTATGAAAGGAATGTAATTGACGCACAATCTGAACCGGACAACTTGCTTTTATGAAGTGACTTACATTGCTTCACTACTCCGAGGATATCTACTTCTAAGTTACTGATGTTGGCAGCTGTTCTTGATTCGAATTCTGGAGTATTTACTTCGTCTGCTTTGGTGAAGGAATTTCGGAAGGCTGGGTTTAGTAATTCTGCATTAGCAGCACTGTCATCGATATTATTTCCATTGCTATCGCGCAGAGAAAGCACTGATCGCATTGATTGTGTCTTGCCACTAGCATACATTACGTATGACCAGAATCTCTTTGGATTTTCTGCCAGGTTTCGAGACGAAGTTTCGTTATGGAAACTGTTATAGGCGTCTATGCAAAATTTTGAGTATCTATAAAAGATGGCCAATCTTGGCGATTTTGCGTTCGTTTCAATTTGGCATGCTTTTTCCGTTGTTTCTGCAACAATGTTCTGACCTATTTGCGTATCATTTATTTGGGATAAATCTCTCAGTTGCTGTCGCCACTATTTCTTTTAATTAGAGGCACGTCTGATCACCACTTAAATTGTTAATTTGGAAGGAGTGGAGAATGTCTCTCAGGAAGGCGTCAAGCGAATTTTTATCTGTTTTTTTTCAATAAATATACTTTTAGTCTATTTTTGGCGGATTTGGGAGTTGGCCGGCCGGTGTGGCCGAGCGGTCCTAGTCGCTACAGTCTAGTACCGCACGACCGCTACGGTCGCAGGTTCGAATCCTGCCTCGTTTAGGTTAGTTAGGTTTAAGTAGTTCTAAGTTCTAGGGGACTGATGACCTCAGAAGTTAAGTCCCATAGTGCTCAGAGCCATTTGATTTGATTTGGGAGTTACGGTGTTTAGTCTTGCTGCGACAACCCTGTAGTCACTAATCTTTTTATCCGTTTTCATTGCCGGCCGGAGTGGCCGAGGCGCTGCAGTCTGGAACCGCGCGACCGCTACGGTCGCGGGTTCGAATCCTGCCTGGGGCATGGATATGTGTGATGTCCTAACGATCCCTATTTCTTAAGCCACAGGGTGTATATCACCATATACAGTCGAGTGGAGGGCATGTCTGACGCACCGATCTGCGGAAGGCTGCGATCAGCGTGGAACCGAAGTATGATGAGCAGATGTGAATTTGACTATGCAGAGGACGTGTGGTTGTGTCTGCGAACTCCTATGTTCGAAGTTACTCAAGTGCAGAGTCTATTCACGAGTCAAGACGATCTGCTTGCGCACTTGCCGGGAGCAGACACTTGACTCAAGTGCGCGGTCGTGAGTGAGTGCTTCGGAATGCCTTAAGCTCCATGGAGAAGCACAGATTTGTCCCTCTGCTCTCAGAGAAACAAAATGATTCTGCTTTAGGTGGTAAAATTGGCACTTTCTCAGACTAAGTATGAGAGTGATCAGTCGACGCTTTGCGAGCAATCTCTCAAACAAATAATACGCTCTCCAGCGATATGTGTCGACTCACCCACCAGAGAGTCCACGACACCTCCTGCCTCTATATTCGCAACCCCGGTTCACTAATGTGGACTCTCGATTAAGCCAATGGCTGTCTTCATTACAACTTGATTTCCTCCCACTCTTTCTAGAAATGAAACCACCGGCAAACCCTGAGCAGTTCATACAGAAGTGTTCTAGAAGTTTCTCAAACCATTTAAAGCACCGTCCACCCAAAGGGCTTAGCCAATTACAGGGCCTTCTGGGAACAGTCGTGGGAAAGTGCTACGCGTTCTGCATTGGAAGAATTCTTAACCGTTGACTCCTGGGCTCCTGTGTGGAGACAGGAGACACATTCCGATGGTGTTGGGGCGGGGGAAGGGGCAGGGAACTATAGGTAATTATTGTAAGATGGCTGTTTACTGCCCGCTTTCAACTTTTATCCACATCCCTGACAACTTGAGGCGGCGATTGCTGGGCAGCTCCATAGGATGTCTGTTGTGAGCTGTAAAAATTCTGCCCTTCGGGTCTTCTCCGACCTGCCCGAAGTCCATGGCTTCCTCAGTCTCTCTCGCGAGCCTAGCCAGCGCAAATGTTACTTCCGTGAAGCATATAGTACTGCATTTGTTACTGTGAAGTTGACCAGTATAATACTAATAAACTGATAACATACAATCTCAAATGATATAAATAAGTTAATCCTGTTGACCAAATTAATTACGTTAATTGATCGTGCAAGGATGCAAAATACCGCGGCTTTTCATAACATTCCCTTTAACGACCAATTTTCTGCTGTGATCAGGGAACAATTGAGGTGTTGCCTGACAGCTCCGTCACTGGTATCTCTGGATGGAGAACTATGTGTTCTGTGACTCGAAGGTTACTTTTCGAATGGCAAATTGACCAAGGCACAAAAAGCAATTTTATTGCAGATCAGTCGCAATGAGGACAATTCCTTAGACTGTCCTCTTGACAAAGGCATTCTCCAACCTATCCTCGAATGTGCTGAAGCATCTCAAATTGCAAGTCTGCCTAAGTGATCTATCTGCAAACATACTCTAAACCAAAACGAAAAAATATGAAAAACTCCATGTCATTGGCTGTCCTCACTCATTATTCTTTGATGATCAATGTGCAATTTACATATAAAACAATTTATCAAAGAAATGATTTTTCAGCTGCAAAAACTGGCATGACCACATCCTGAATCTGGTAATACACCTGGAATTATTGTGATCTGCATTTATTTTTTTACACTAATTTACATTTAAGATAAAACAAGAATCAAGGAGAATCACAACTGTGAATAAATTTTGACATAGAACTTAACAACGAGTGATCTGTATTCTTTTTACGTTAATTTAAGACTGAGGACTGCATGTCAGCCAGGATCGCAAACATAATGTAACAAAGAAACGTATATTATAAATTACTTGTGGTCTGCAGCAGCGGTCTTTAATTTAGGGTGCACGTCATTAATGATGGAAATTCAATTAACTAAGCAAATCAGATATATATGTGTAAATATTTTATATGGAAACAGAAATTATGTAAAAGTTCAAAATATTACAGGACATACAAAGAAATTGTGTCCAGTGGCTTTGACAAACAGAGACACCATTTGATGATAAAAACAAGAAATGTTACATGAGTATGAAAGTACGAATATAAAATATATTAAAACTGCAAAACTTCGTTAAAAGTTGAGCAGAAATTATAAATATTACATTAATACAAAAATATGAACATGAGACTTCTGAAAACGCAAAACGTCACTAAAAGTTGTGCGGAAGTTTGAACTATTACATAAACAGAAAAGCATGTATATTGAAAATGCAAAACGTTATTAAAAGTTGTACAGAAGTTCTTTTTTTGTTTGTGCACACAACAGCTGTTTTAAAAGAACTGATGTTACTTTTTTCGAAGTTAAGAGCTATCAGACTTGGCTAGCACTTGGATTGATCACCGCCCAGGTCTGCCTAGTGCTGCTGGTAAGCAGGGTGCACTCAGCCCTTGTGAGTCCAATTGAGGAGCTACTTGACTGAGAAGTAGCAGCAACGGTCATGAAAACCGACAACGGCTGGTGACGCCTAAGGGCTGAGGATGACACGGCCGCTGCTTGGTACCATTGGGCCTTTAAGGCGTGTTCAGTCGGTGTTTGACTGTTTAATGACGTTAATTTTTTACAGGGGAAAACTAGGTTTCACTGGGAGAGTACCATATTTGAACAGTGGACGCACTGTATTTTGAACAGGGGACGCACTGTATTTTGAACAGGGGAGGCACTGTATTTTGAACAGGGGAGGCGTAGTACTGCTCACTCTGTGGTACAAGTCTGTGCATTCGGCCAACTCTGTGAAGGTCTAATGACTATTGGAAGAGAGTGTGCTGCTTTGCAGTAGTGCAGATGAGTCGGTTGATGAACTGGAAGATGAACTGATGTACCGCATGGCGCAAGTACACCAGATGCTCAACGCTATGGCATGTGATCGTGGCCAGCGAGGATGTGGCGGTTGCTCACTCACATGTGGAACTGGTGCACTGTGTGGTGCAAGTACACAGGACACTCAAAGCTACTGCTTGCTGTTTTGACTGGTGTGAGTGTGGTGGTTTCACAGTCGCATGTTGAGCTGGTGCACTGAGTGGTGCAACTGCACTGGATCCTCAACCCCACTTTTTGCAGTTGTGGCTGGTGTGGACGACAAGCCAGTAGCTGCCTAGGGTTGTTTATTGGGAGCAGAAGTAAGATTGATAATCTGAGACACCACGTTACTTGCAGATTACCTCTTCTTGTGGCACAACTCACTCTCTACAGTCCCCAGGGTTGGTCATCCACGCGGCGAGGCATCGTTACTGGCCAGTTTGATGACCTCCAATGGGTGCCTGGTTCTTCACCCCTGGCCTGTGGTGCACTTCGCGCTGCAACCAGCCACCCAGTGCCACGGGACCTCTCAAATGGTGCTCCTCGGTCGCCTCCCCCATCCCTTCTTTCGTTTGAGCCTGGGACAGCTACTAGCTCAGCTTCTTGATAGTGTTGGTAAGCCACCTGCCCACGCCATTGCCTCTCCCCAAGTCTTCCATGTGGCGAACCCTTTGCTACTCTTCCATGCCCTGTCAGCGCTAGGCATTCGCTCAATATTTATTTGCACAAACTGTACATAAAGTCTTAATCTGCAGTTTATGACTAATGTTACATCTTCTTTGCATTTACATAATGCACAAACATCGTTCTTGTGCAACGCAGCTAGCTCTTTATTCGCACGAAGTACTGGCCGCTATCGAAAGGGGATCTCAAGTTGATTCCGTATTTCTAGATTTCAGGAAAGCTTTTGACACCGTTCTTCAAAAGCGACTTCTAATCAAGCTGCGGGCCTATGGGGTATCGTCTCAGTTGTGCGACTGGGTTCGTGATTTCCTGTCAGGAAGGTCTCCAGTTCGTAGTAATAGACGGGAAATCATCGAGTAAAACTGAAGTGATATCAGGTGTTCCCCAGGGAAGCGTCCTGGGACCTCTGCTGTTCCTGATCTATATCAATGACCTGGGTGACAATCTGAGCAGTTCTCTTAGGTTGTTCGCAGATGATGCTGTAATTTACCGTCTAGTAAGGTCATCCGAAGACCAGTATCAGTTGCAAAGCGATTTAGATAAGATTGCTGTATGGTGTGACAGGTGGCAGTTGACGCTAAATAACGAAAAGTGTGAGGTGATCCACATGAATTCCAAAAGAAATCCGTTGAAATTCGATTACTCGATAAATAGTACAATTCTCAAGGCTGTCAATTCAACCAAGTACCTGGGTGTTAAAATTACGAACAACTTCAGTTGGAAAGACCACATAGATAATATTGTGGGGAAGGCGAGCCAAAGGTTGCGTTTCATTGGCGGGACACTTAAAAGATGCAACAAGTCCACTAAAGAGACAGCTTACACTACACTCGTTCGTCCTCTGTTAGAATATTGCTGCGCGGTGTGGGATCCTTACCAGGTGGGATTGACGGAGGACATCGAAAGGGTGCAAAAAAGGGCAGCTCGTTTTGTATTATCACGTAATAGGGGAGAGAGTGTGGCAGATATGATACGCGAGTTGGGATGGAAGTCATTAAAGCAAAGACGTTTTTCGCCGCGGCGAGATCTATTTACGAAATTTCAGTCACCAACTTTCTCTTCCGAATGCGAAAATATTTTGTTGAGCCCAACCTACATAGGTAGGAATGATCATCAAAATAAAATAAGAGAAATCAGAGCTCGAACAGAAAGGTTTAGGTGTTTGTTTTTCCCACGCGCTGTTCGGGAGTGGAATGGTAGAGAGATAGTATGATTGTGGCTCGATAAATCGTCTGCCAAGCACTTAAATGTGAATTGCAGAGTAATCATGTAGAGGTAGATGTAGATGAATTTTGAGTAAAAGTAAAATTCGTTGTAATAAAGAGAAATGACCTAAATTTTGACACGAATATTGTTTCTGGTTTACCAATTTCAATTAGGAATCCTTTTCAGTAATAAATTTTGACATTAAATATTATTTCTCTTTTATCAGCCTGAACTAAAAATCCTTTGCAATAATAAAAACGAAGTAACATTAATATTCTTAAAACGTTTCAGTCACAGTTCCTAAAAATCTTAGACTAAATATTGTTTTGCAGCATGACTTTCACGCAGGTTAGCGTTAGTGTGGTTTAGTGTTTTTGTTACTATGTCAGTAAGCATGCAAGTGTATAGTAAATATGAGTTTTACTAGTTTGGTATGGTACACATTCTACTACCCATACCGCTACAGTTAGTTGAAATTACTATGATACATTATCTAATTCCCATTTATTGGCGTCTGTCGACCATCTCGAGGACGTTGCTGCACTCTGTGTCCAATCAGCTGTCGCCATCATCTTTTTTCCACTATTACTCCTTTTTGCTTTGTACCTCTGTAACTTTTTTGCATTTTACTTTTGTAAATTTGATGGTATTTGCCCGTTGGACAAACAGATCAGTAGTGGTAGAATACATTTTTTTATCGAAGTTTTATTATGGATCTTTCTCTTAGACATGTGGTGCTGTTATACATACACCACTCTATTGTATGTCCAATTGTTCATACATTGCCCCGGTTAGTCCATCAAACAATCTGTTGGCAGTGTAAGTTATGAGCATGATGATCATGATAATGGAAAAATGACCACTTGCTAGTTTCAGGGACTGTTTGCAGTTCTTGTACGTGACATTTGAGCTTTGTTCTCAGGTGTGTTTGGCTACAAACTAACACTTCGCTCATTGAAACGCTATCTTGAGAAAGATTGGTTGAACAATTACTTTGACACTACTCTTTCCTATCCTTGTTTCTTTGTGGTTTTTGCAAAATACATTTTTCTTATCTTCTACTCTATTCTAACATTTACAGACCCTGCACTATGTTTACAATTTCGTACCTCAGCCAACATTATTCTACAAATGCCTTCAGGTGGCTAAAATGGTGAACCCCTAAGGACTTTCTCGATTCGATACTTTCTAACTCCATTGAGTTGGCATTGGCTATGTGTCGCAGCCGGACTGGACCATAGTAAGCAGCAAAGAATTTTTGGCATACTCTCTTTTGCCGGTTCGGTAAACAGAGTGATTTTACCAGGACTTTCTGGCCTATACCAAATTGTCTCATCATCGCTGTCTTATCTGCTTATTCCTTCTGTTTTTGCCCCGCTGTCATTATGTTGTAAAGTGCCTCATTCACGATTTCAGCATATCGTCTTCGTGACCTCGGAGAGAAGTTCACTGAAATTCAACGGTGGGAAAAGAGTGATGCTATGGGGCAGCACATTTATGGTATCCTGAAAATATCACAGGTACACATCCCAAGTTGCATGCTCCTTGTAGCATTATACCCTACAAAGGTTTCCTAAATCCTTCACAATGTATTCGCAAGGGTTGCAACTTGCGTGGTACCTACTGATGTATACACACTTTATATTATGTTTCCTCAGCCGGCCGCGGTGGTCTCGCGGTTCTAGGCGCTCAGTCCGGAACCGCGCGACTGCTACGGTCGCAGGTTCGAATCCTGCCTCGGGCATGGATGTGTGTGATGTCCTTAGGTTAGTTAGGTTTAATTAGTTCTAAGTTCTAGGGGACTGATGACCACAGATGTTAAGTCCCATAGTGCTCAGAGCCATTTATGTTTCCTCAGTGTCTCCTGCAGCTTTTGTGTGTAATATTGTGGACCATTGTGAGACAGAATATGATCTACACACCCCAGTTGCCTAAGGAAGTCCTTGCACAAGGCCTTGTTTATGGGACAACCAATCACCTTAACGATTGGTGATCACATCACCTATTTTGATGTCAGTTCAACTACCACCATAATGTATATAACCCCATGTGACGTGCGAGGTAGGCAGGCACATGAGACCACATTCTGCTGTTTCCTTTAATTTGGAGGGCAGAATGGATGTATTGGTGCCTGCATTCGGACTGTTATGGTTTTGGCCTTCTGGTAATATTTACATTTTGCCAGTACCTTCTGTCATCATCTCTCCATATTATTAAAATGACACTGACTTTTTAGGTAAAGAAAGTACTTCTTGGCACCGAAGTGTGCACTACCGAACAGAAGGCGATGTCGACCTTGCACCTGGGGAAGACTACACCTTCACATAACAAACAGTGCTGTCTGATTTGTGCCTGAGTCTTATCTTTGTACTCTGTCTTTATTCTAAGGAGATGTGGGTCTGTATCCTGTTCCACACGTTTGTTCTTCTTTAATGCCTTGATGAAGTTTTCGAATGTCACCTTCTTGATGTAATAAATCGAGAAAGGCTTATCTTCAGTGATTTTGACCCTTTGATTTGTGCCTCCAGTAGGTGACTGAGACAGCACATGCAGTAACATTTGTCCGGCCTGGGGCGTAAACTGAAATAAAATCTTACTCCTGGAGTATAGGAAGTAACGCCCCAGTCTCCCAGTTGCGTGTTTTGTGGTCATTAAGAGTTCTAATGCCTTGCAGTTGGTGTAGACCCTGGTTTTTCTCCCATAGAGAAAATAACAGAATTTCTGAAATCCCAAAACGACTGCTAGGACCTTCAGTTCAGTAACTGAATAGTTGTGCTATCACTTTGTGATCACACGGCTATTGAAAGCTGTTTTCTTGTGTGTCACACCAATATTCAAGAAAGATAGTAGTTAGTAATCCACTAAATTACAGACCCATATCATTAACGTCGATATTAATTACCTCGAAGAGAACGGTCTATTAAAATACAGTCCACGCAGATTTAGAAAACATCGTTCTTGTGAAACACAACTAGCTCTTTACTCGCAAAAAGTGTTGAGTGCTAGTGACAAAGGATTTCAAATGGATTCCGTATTTCTGGAGGGCTTTTGAGTCTGTACCACGCAAGCGGCTTGTAGTGAAACTGCATGCTTACGGAATATCGTCCAAGTTATGTGACTGGATTCGTGATTTCCCGTCAGAGAGGTCACAGTTCGTAGTAACTGACATAAAGTCATCGAGTAAAACAGAAGTGATATCTGGCGTTCCCCAAGATATTGTTATAGGACTTTGCTGTTCCTTATTTTTATAAACGATTTGGGAGACAATCTGAGCAGCCGTCTTAGGTTCTTTGCAGATGGCGCAGTCGTTTATCGACTAGTGAAGTCATCAGAAACAATTGCAAAACTATTTAGAAAATATATCTGTATGATGCAAAAATTTGCAACTGCCCCTAAATAACGAAATGTGTGAGGTCATCCACATGAGTACTAAAAGGACTCCGTTAAACTTCGGTTACACGATAAATAAATCAAATTAAAAAGGCCATAAATCCAACTAAATACCTAGGAATTACAATTATGAACAGCTTAAATTGGAAGGAATACATAGAAAATATTGTGGGGAAGGCAAACCAAAGACTACGTTTTATTGGCAGGACACTTAGAAAATGTAACAGACTTACTAAACAGACTGCCTACACTACGCTTGTCTGTCCTCTTGAGTCTTGGCTGTATAAAACAGTAGTAATACATAATACTGTATTGTACAGTAATCTTGAAAGAACTGTGACAGTAGCCCTAACAACAGGGGACTGACGTACTAGAACATGCATTGATACGATGAAGTAGTGCATTGATTATGGCTAAGCACTAGTCGAAATATAGATTTGCCGAATAAAACTTGCAAGAAAAGAATGAATAATTGCTGTGCTCTATCATTTGAAAGTCATATCACAGTTGTTGAGTGCACCCACGTTCGTAATGGAAGGTAACCTGATGACAGTCTGTGCAGTTGCAATAACGCTGGGGCCCGGATGGCATAGTAGTTACTGCACCTGCCTTGTAAGCAGGAGATCCCGGGCTCGAATCTTGGTCCGATACACATTTTCGTTCGTGCCCGCTGAATCCGCCTAATGTCCCATTGCCGCTGATAGCAGTGATCCCCCTTCAATTTACATATAGTGATTTCGTAATAGTACTGAATACATATCGTCTTATTGTTTCAGTACTTCTCCACCAGATAATTGACCAGCTGGATGCTGAGAAGCAGCAACAGCAGCAGCAACTGCATTTTAAGTAGTATATACAGTACTGTGTATAAATAATATATTGCTGTTCGACAAAAATTTCATTGTATATGTAATACGGTGCATATTCTTTGTTGTAGTTGTATACGATTTCCTGGTAGAAGTAGAGGAGTAGGGAGGGGTATGTGTCCAGGATAGACAAGAGCCATCGCAGATCTCCTGTAAATGTGTACTTAAAAAAAAAATTTTTCGTACTTTTTTGCGTGTGTATATGTTTTATTATTTAAAAAATTAACATGTGGTTTCAGATGATATTAGTGAGATGGACAGATGGCTCTTCCCCAGTTCAGGGGAGGATCAAATGCCACAGTGGGTGGAGGAGACGGAGAGAGACCTTCGTCGGCTGAGGAGGTGTTGGATGACCTGAGGGAAATGCCAATGAACCAGAGCGAAATAGATAACACATACTCACTTCGCTTACAAATAATAATAGTTAGTGCCCTCTCTTTCCTTGTAGCAACCATGTTATAGTTCTGGGTGGAGATTTTAATTTGCCAGATATAGACTGGGAGACTCAAACGTTTATAACGGGTGGCAGGACCCAGAACCCAGTGAAATTTTTTTAAAGTGCATTATATGAAAACTACCTTGAGCAGTTAAACAGAGAACCGACTCGTGACGATAACATATTAGACCTTCTGGTGACAATCAGACCCGAACTACTTGAAACAGTTAACGCAGAACAGGGAATCAGCGATCATAAAGCGGTTACTGCATCGATGATTTCAGCGGTAAATAGAAATATCAAAAAAGGTAGGAAGATTTTTCTCTTTAGCAAAAGTGACAAAAAGCAGAATTCAGAGTACTTGACGGCTCAACACAAAAGTTTTGTCTCAAGTACAGATAGTGTTGAGGATCAGTGGACAAAGTTCAAAACCATCGTACAATATGCATTAGATGAGTATGTGCCAAGCAAGATCGTAAGAGATGGAAAAGAGCCACCGTGGTACAACAACCAAGTTAGAAACCTGCTACGGAAGCAAAGGGAACTTCACAACAAACATAAACATAGCCAAAGCCTTGCAGACAAACAAAAATTACACGAAGCGAAATGTACTGTGAGGAGGGCTATGCGAGAGGCGTTCAATGAATTCGAAAGTAAAGTTCTATGCACTGACTTGGCAGAAAATCCTAAGAAATTTTGGTCTTATGTCAAAGCGGTAAGTGGATCAAAACAAAATGTCCAGACACTCAGTGACCAAAATGGTACTGAAACAGAGGACGACAGACTAAAGGCCGAAATACTAAATGTCTTTTTCCAAAGCTGTTTCACAGAGGAAGATTGCACTGTAGTTCCTTCTCTAGATTGTCGCACAGATGACAGAGGGATAGAAAAACAATTAAAATCGCTCAAAAGAGGAAACGCCGCTTGACCTGATGGGATACCAGTTCGATTTTACACAGAGTACGCGAAGGAACTTGCCCCCCTTCTTGCAGCGGTGTACCGTAGGTCTGTAGAAGAGCGTAGCGTTCCAAAGGATTGGAAAAGGGCACAGGTCATCTCCGTTTTCAAGAAGGGACGTCGAACAGATGTGCAGAACTATAGACCTATATCTCTAACGTCGATCAGTTGTAGAATTTTGGAACACGTATTATGTTCGAGTATAATGACTTTTCTGGAGATTAGAAATCTACTCTGTAGGAATCAGCATGGGTTTCGAAAAAGACGTTCGTGTGAAACCCAGCTCGCGCTATTCGGCCACGAGACTCAGAGGGGTTCCCAGGTAGATGCCGTGTTTCTTGATTTCCGCAAGGCGTTTGATACAGTTCCCCACAGTCGTTTAATGAACAAAGTAAGAGCATATGGACTATCAGACCAAGTGTGTGATTGAATTGAAGAGTTCCTGGATTACAGAACGCAGCATGTCATTCTGAATGGAGAGAAGTCTTCCGAAGTAAGAGTCATTTCAGGTGTGCCGGAGGGGAGTGTCGTAGGACCGTTGCGTTGCTATTCACAACATACATATGACCTTGTGGATAACATCGGAAGTTCACTGAGGCTTTTTGCGGATGATGTTGTGGTATATCGAGAGGTCGTAACAATGGAAAATTGTACTGAAATGAAGGGGGATCTGCAACGAATTGACGCATGGTGCAGGGAATGGCAATTGAATCTCAATGTAGACAAGTGCAATGTGCTGCGAATACACAGAAAGAGAGATCCTTCATCATTTAGCTACAATATAGCAGGTCAGCAACTGGAAGCAGTTAATTCCATAAATTATCTGGGAGTAGGCATTAGAAGTGATTTAGGTAGGTAGGTAGTTAATGTTTAACGTCCCGTCGACAACGAGGTCATTATAGACGGAGCGCAAGCTCGGGTTAGGGAAGGATGGGGAAGGAAATCGGCCGTGCCCTTTCAAAGGAACCATCCTGGCATTTGCCTGAAACGATTTAGGGAAATCACGGAAAACCTAAATCAGGATGGTTGGAGACGGGACTGAACCGTCGTCCTCCCGAATGCTAGTCCAGTGTGCTAACCACTGCGCCACCTCGCTCAGTTAGAAGTGATTTAAAATGGAATGATCATATAAAGTTGATCGTTGGTAAAGCAGATGCCAGACTGAGATTCTTTGGAAGAATCCTAAGGAAATGCAATTCAAACACAAAGTAAGTAGGTTACAGTACGCTCGTTTGCCCACTGCTTGAGTACTGCTCAGCAGTGTGGGATCCGTGCCAGATAGTGTTGATAGAAGATATAGAGAAGATCCAACAGAGAGCAGTGCACTTCGTTACAGGATCATTTAGTAATCGGGAAAGCGTTACGGAGATGATAGATAAACTCCAGTGGAATACTCTGCAAGAGAGACTCTCAGTCGCTCGGTACAGGATTTTGTTGAAGTTTCGAGAACATACCTTCACCGAGGAGCCAAGCAGTATATTGCTTCCTCCTACGTATATCTCGCGAAGAGACCATGAGGATAAAATCAGAGAGATTAGAGCCCACACAGAGGCATAACGACAATCTTTCTTTCCACGAACAATACGCGACTGGAATAGAAGGGAGAACCGATAGAGGTACTCAAAGTATCCTCCGCCACACACCTTCAGGTGGCTTGCGGAGTATGGATGTAGATGTGGATGTAGAACAGCAGCTGGCGACGTCTGGAACATTGCACATAATTTTCGTTATTCTCTTTTTCTTCTACAGCAGCTGGGTCAGGGGAATAATTCCTGCAATACACTGTTGCGTGGGTACCAGGGGAGACAAAGCTGCTTCACCAAAGCGGGATCCAGTGAGGCACCCTCCGCCATGTAAGGCGGACCTCGTTGCCACACGGGAAACTGTGACCACCGCCGCTGCCGCCCGCGCTTCCGCTCCCCTGCTGCTGCAGCCCCAGCACCGCTCTGGCGTCCATAGCCTCCATGGGCCACCCTCTGTCCGGCAAACGGGTCAGGGCTGCAGCAGCAGCATCTGCAGCCAGGTTGCTCGCACTGCCCCAGTACTGCAGTGTCTCCTCCTCCTCCACCTTCTCATCATCACCAATCTCACAAGGTATGACACATACCCCTCAACACTTCACCGAAAGCAGCTTCGACATCGTCGTCAACTACTTGTAGTCATAGCATTAGTAATAGCAACGATCCTGTGGTTAGTGGAAGTTCCAAATCCTGTCCTTTTAGTGAAGGACATCAGGTCAGTGACACCATACCACAGTAAAACACTCGGTGATTGCGGACGCCGTTTAGGAGTAAATCTCGTTCTCTAGGATCAAGAATCCGGCAGGAGGGTGCCGCGACCCTGTTGCATTTCTAAGAGCGTGCCTTCCTATCATGGAAACAGAGCTCCTCAGGGTTGTTAATGCTCTGCGGTATCCCGCCATTAAATGCGGTGCAGTGCTGTGCACTGAACTGACGCACGCCCTCGAAGTTGCCTCTGTCTTTGAAGAGACTAGTCTTCATTATCTTCGGGTGGTGGGGGGGGCGGGAGGGGGGAGGGAATGGCGTCGTAATGCGGAGCACATCAATCAACGAGTGGTTTCGTGAATCCCCCGTGAGAGGCATACGTGCCTGATTTTCTGAGATGGAAGTTAGGGGCTCAGCTAAAGCACTCAGCCGAATACCACATCTGGACGTTCGTACACATGTCTGTGATCCAGTAAACGGAGGGTCTAGCTAAATAGAGCTGCCTAAAGATGTAGCAGATAAGAAAGTATGCACTAATCTCAAAAATGACAAGGATAACACTTGTTTTGCATGGCCAATCCCAGCTTATGAAAGAAATTACATGAAAAAACCGCACCATGCATCTTGATACTTTGACGTTCGTAAGTGTTATAACTATGATGGTATCAAATTCCCCCTTAAACTCTAGGACATACCTAAATTGAGGCACAGAGTACTGGTATATTGGTTGATGTCTAAGGCCTGGAGAAACATAAGTCCGATGCGCAGAATGAGCATATAGTTGTCGGCCCCCTCCATTTCCCAAAATTTGCCAGTGAGTGTAAGATGCAAGTAAACACTCTCTTACTCTGTGATGAGAAAAGTAAGGAGAAAGGCAATTATTGTTATGTTTGGATCAAAGACATGTCCCGACTCCTTTCCTCACAATTATCAACCAATCATCGTTAAAGCATATTTGCTTAAGTTGCCTGAATTATTTTTTCTCAGACAAATTATTAGCAGCACGTCTAGTAGATTGCACTTCATAGACCTGGTACATGTTATTATGCCAACTGGGGAAAACAAATTTATAAAGTTTAAGAATGCTTACCATCTGGAGCAATTCCCATTTGTGATGTGAACCGACTTTGAATGCCTCTTCGCCCCTGTGATGGTGGTGGCCCTGGAGCCTCACATACTACCTTTACAGTAAAACAAATACCATATGCAGCAGTGTACCAAACTGCATCGTTTTACAACGTCGGGGATAATCCTTCGTTTCCTCTTACACCAATACTACAATAAATGTTCGAAATGACCACCATTCGCTTCTACACATTCTTCATTAAGGCGAACCCAGTTTCGTCGCACTCGTTCACACACATGCACATTGGCCTTTATGGTATTGGCAGCATCTAAAATCTTCTGCGTCAATTCGTCCACATTATTTACTAGCACAGCATAAACAAGTTCCTTCATATGACCCCAAAAGTAAAAATCCAGTGGATTTAAATCAGGGCTGCGTGCTGGCCATCGACGTGGACCCGAACGCCCGATCCGTCGTCCTGGAAATCGACTATCCAAATATCTGCGTACTCTGTGACCAATGTGGGGTGGAGCACCATCGTGGAGGAACCATATGTTATGACGTATGCCTAACGGAATGTCTTCTAACAACGTTGGTAACAATGTTTCCTCTAGAAACGTTCGGTAATAGTTACCAGTCAAACGTGCAGCTAAAACATAGGGCCCAATAATGTAATTATCGAGCATAGTCGCCCACACATTTACGGAAAATCGTCGCTGAAAATGTGTTGCCACTACGTGGCGAGGATTGTGTATACTCCACGTGTGCTCCGGCCGGTGTGGCCGAGCGGTTCTAGGTGCTTCAGTCTGGAACCGCGCGACCGTTACTGTCGCAGGTTCGAATCCTGCCTCGGGCATGGATGTGTGTGATGTCCTAACGTTAGTTAGGTTTACGTAGTTCTAATTTCTAGGGGACTGATGACCTCAGATGTTAAGTCCCATAGTGCTCAGAGCCATTTGAACCATTTTTCCACGTGTGCATGTTATGGAAATTAGTTATTCCGTCGCGAGTGAAACACGCTTCATCTGTGATGAGTATTTTGTTGACAAAATCATGCTACGCACTGTGTAACAAAAACCACTCTGAGAATTCACGTCGTGGAGGGAAATCTTGTTCTTCCAGTGCTTGTACGCGATGAATGTGGTAAGGCTGCAGACGCTCCTCTTTCAAAATGCGATGAACGATAGTGTGCGATATACCCACGTGGCGGGCGATGCTTCTAGTACTCTGAAAAGGATCCTTCAGCCAGGGGGACTGCTTGGAGGAGACAGCTGGGTGATTCAACCAGCTCCAGCCCCAAGCTGAGACACTGCTGGAGATTCTGATAATGAATGATGTAATTCCATTTATACCCCAGCGTTGTCATCAGTTTTGGGGCGGAGCCTCCCTGTGGTACTAGTTGCTCCAGGCACAGTGGCAAAATGGCGTGAGCATCGTACAAGCGAATAGGGTGTGTGAGTCCTGCCTCCATCAAATACACCATGTCAAATTCAGCCACCATACACCCCCCCCCCCCCTTGAGTTTTCCACCTAATCCCTTGGATTCATCTTCGAGCATCCATCGAAACTCACCAATCAGTAGTGACTGTTGCATGGCATACCTGTATACGTCATTTACATCAAGATACATGATGTAACTCGAATCAAGGGATACATTGAACCTGTCACCCATCTGTAAGTTATTTACCTTGCTGTGCCAATGGACACACTGGCAAAGTCCCCCATGATCCCTCACTTGAGGAAAAGAAGCATTCGCCATTGGTCAATAATTCCATGGTGCTTTTCATTATCTTGAGCATAGCATCCTGAGATAACCCAGGTGCTGTGAAATAAAAGGCGGGATCCAGAGAATATGTAGTCATGCACAGACCCTGGAATTTCTCGAAAATGTTCACAAGCAAGCACATGTCAGTGTCAATGTAGAGAAGTGTGTAAGCTCCTAAAGTTGAGCTGTCGAATTCCTGCCAGACATTCACAGCACACTCATACTCTGTATCTGTTATGGCATCGCCAGTGAGATTGCTGGAAAATGCAGTTATCTCAGATAGCCTGATTTCGTTAAGCTTTGCTGTATTATCCAGATACTCATATGGGAAAACCCCCTTCCTAGTTACAAGTTGAAACAAGAGTGGTACCTACATAAAACGTAGCGAGTCAAGAAAGGGGAGCATAATTCTTGGCGTCATTTGTTTGGACAATGAAATTTAATTCTCGACGCTCTAACCTGATCTTTCTTCATTCCAAAATCAGCCAAGTACTCAACAAGGAATTGAGCATCATACCTTCTTATATTATAGAAGAAAACTGGTATGTGCCTGGGTAACTGATACTCCAAATTGCACGTATAGTAAGCTTCACCATGGAACTTCCCAATAAGATGACAGTGGTCCCTACGAGGAGTTTCCGCTTTCTTTTCGTTACGATGTTGTTGTACAGAAGGAAAATAATGTGAATTTAGTATTCATTATGGCATTGCCGTAAAAAGGTGAAACAGTTGATTGTAATTAATTACAACTATCTACTTGGTGATTGATTGAATTTGTACTAATGGAAATACATTGTGTTTGATATTAGCTTGTCATTACTACTACGACCTTCGTTATCGACTTGTTGAGAAACAGATTGATTGTATTCAATTCACGTAAAGTGAATTACACATTCTTGACAACCCAAAAACCGTTTACATTCCTTTTTTTCGGTACCACCTGATTATCACACCACGTCTTTGTACACGTCTAACGATTTCAATCCTCTGGTCGGCTCGTTGCCTTTCTCTGGCCGCCCCGTCATTGTAGGCAATAAGCTCGGTACTCCGTGTACTGTCGGTTGACTACGTAAACAGAAATGCGTATACTACCTATCCTACGAACATTAAGTTTTAATAATACAAAAATAAAGTACATGATACAAGAAGATGTCATTAGACTTTTTTGTCAAGCACACCGAGATGTACCATCCGTATAATTTTGGCGCCTTATACCGTTTACACCCTGTCTGTAGTTGGTTTCCTAAGACGACTCTGTCTGTTGTCTGGGTGCATGGTGGAGATAGCCGGTGACCGAAACCATTGGACATTTCCGTCTTAAGGTGCTAGCTTCCGCTAAGCCTCCACGAACCAGTTAGGCGGAGTACAACCGTGTCGCCCTCTGCACTGGTGAATAACGAACTAATACTCAGTACGTGTTCCGCAGCGTTCACGAAGCGTGTGTTGTTAGCATTCTCCGATTTTTAGGTGGATATTTGAGAAGATTCAATATCGATCACTGAGAAGTATTGGCGCTGCACGTATCGATAACGTCCAAATTCCTACCACTCCGATCATCCTGGACACCCCCACAGCTGGGTCCTCTCTGGTGAGCCGTGTCCGACTGCTGACTTGGTGCGATTGCTTAGACGCTCGGACAAGGCGGCAACTAGCTCTGCGTGACTCTCTGGCCTGCGGCAGTACGTGTCGACATCGGGAGGTAGATGAGTGTTTCAGTGATCTCCTACATCTAATCGTGACAACTGCTACTACAGAATGGAAAGTTCTTTAAGTGCATGGTATTTACTGCTTCTCAATACAGTCCACTTGACTCTGTCCTGCAGCGGAAAGGAGGAAGTGGTATTAGTTGTTGTTGTTAACCTACAACATGTTATACCCTTCCTCTTCATCCTACTCATTCTTCCTCCTGGTGTAGTTGAGAGAACCAAGTTATGGTTATATATTGGTTTATAAAATACACTTAGCAGACTGGTAGTTCTCGGGAATTCCAAAAGCGTGAGGTATAACGACGAAATTTGAAATTCCAACTATCATTTTATACAGTGCCGCTTCCAATCGAAATGTTAGTTACCTGCTGTTCTTGTAGTTCCAGAAACTGTCACAATGTACCTGCCGATCAATGTTTTTACTTTTTTCAGTAATAAAATGAAAACACACTGAAATCAAATGAAGTACAGAAGCAATTACTCCTCGATAACTGCAACAGAATGCTCGTGTTTCGAAACACTGCCAACAGAGAGCAGTGGTCGAAGGAAAGTGGTGCAACAAAGTACAACCAAGTTGAACTTTGTGTGGTTTGACAAAAGATGCTTTTATTAAGTTGCGCCACTAAAAACTGGGAGTTTATACATGCAACTGCAGTATACCAATAGCTGTGGCAACACTTTTGTTGTGTGTGTGAACTCAGCTGTAAACCTAAACAGTTTACTCGCGGAAAACGCAGCGAAAATATGTTCCAAGTCCCATCAAAAACCCGTTTTAGTGTTCTAGACACAGTCAGTAGTGCAGAAGAAACGTGTACAAACTAAATTAGAAACACAAGTGCATTTACAAATATGACAAGAAAGATAGGGAAGATATCTTCCAATAAAAACATACATGCTGATTGTCATGGATGTAGACTATCAAAAACCTTACATGAAGATTACGGTATTAATGTGTGTAGTTATGTGAAACCAGGAGCACCTGTGTTCGAAACTGCAACACACATAAAAGCGGGAATTTCATCAAATGCAAATGAATATACAGTAATAGGGGGGGGGGGGGGGGGGACTCCAACGATGTTTAGAGAAATGACTTGTCTAGTGCTGTCCAAAACTTGAAGGTACTATCCTACTCTAATAAAAGCAAAAGTATGGTGGTCATTGGAATACCACATGGATGCAACCATATAAATGACTCGTGTGTAAATAAAGAATTTATTAAGCCCAACAACCAGTTTGAATAGATCTGCAGAATGTATGAAAACATACAGCTTTTACCTCTTGGCTGTCCACAGAGAGACAGTTTCACAAGGTATAGACTGAACCTAAATGGGAAGGGCGAGATACTTCCCAGCTATAAAATTTTAGAAATGTTGATGACAGTTAGTAGAAGAGTGAGAAAAGTGTCCAAAACAGCAGAACAACCTGTAACATACCAACCACAAACAATAGTACAGCAGAACCACCACCATCAGCTACTTCAGTAGAACCATCACGAGTGGCAGAGAAACCAGTATCCACTGAAACAAAACTATTATCATCGGGAACAGCAGCAACAACAGATAAAGCAACTTCATCATCCCAGCCAACCGCAGAACCACAACCACCATTGGTGACAGCAGCAGAGTCACAGTTGCCAGTGGCAGCAGCATCCCGAGAATCAGAATTATCATCAGAAACACAGGCAACAAGAGAAGAAGCAACAGCAACAACGGAAAATGCAATATCAACAATGGCAGAAGTAGTAGGAGCCACGTGTCCCATTAACAAGAGAACAGTTTCGCCACCATGCCACCTGAAAGCTTTTCTAGTGGAAACTGCTATGAAGAAAACACTGAGGTAAGAAATCTAGGAGAAGTTGTCCATAGAGAGATAAAAAAAGTGACAAAAGTTACTTAATGCACTGGAATATAAATGGTTGGATGGCAGGTAGTACCAAAATTGAAGAACTGCAAATTATCCCCCAATGAAAGCAAAATTATGAAAGTTGTTTGCTTAAATGAGCATTGGTTAACTATTGACTCTATAAAAGTTTTAAATAAACTGGAATATTTCAATGTAGCAAGCAGTTTTTGCACAAGAGAGGGAATCCACGGAGGGTCATGCATACTTCTTGATACCTGCTTAACATACGAAATATAGACAGGTATTGATTACTTACATGAGGAGTGCTCTTTTGCAAATTGCTGTGTTGAACTAAAAGAGATGAACATGGTAGTCATATTATTATACAGAACTGCAGGAAGTGCAACAACTAAAACTTACTTGCCCCAACTGCAGTATCTTCTTGATAAACTTCAGAAAGAAAGGAAGAAAAATGTTATCATAGCAACTGATTTAGATGTAACTATGATAAATCATGACTAAAGCTCCAGCCAGTTTATTGACTTAATTCAGAACTCTGGTTTTAAACTAATATTTTGTGAATTCACTAGAGAAAATACTCATTCAGCTACTTGTATAGACTATATGTTGACAAATTACATTTTTGACAGTGAAAACAAATTCTGTTTAGACTTAGGAATTTCTGACCATTCTTCATTGTTTATTCAGCTGCCAGTAATAACTAAATCAAATGTAAGAAAGGTTTTATGAAAATAAATTTTTGTAATAATAACTTGAACCTGTTTCAAGAAGAGATAAATGCAGCAAAATGGTGCATAGATAATAGTGTGTCAAGTACTGAGAACTTTGATAAATTTCTGAGAAGTTTTCTAGATGTATTCGATGAATCATTTAGACCAAAGATATGGCACCAAAAAGCTACAAGTAAAGAAAAATCGATTAGTCTGGGCTTAAAAATATCTAATGTGAGAAAATGTGAGCTAAATAAAGAGCTGACTTTAGTAACTATGTGAGATGCTAAAAGTTGAATTTAAAGATGATGTCAAAACTGCCAAAAGAATGTCAAGTCATCAGAATGAGATTTTCACTCTGGAACATAGTGTGCGCTGATATGAAACTTCCTGGCAGATTAAAACTTCCTGGCTGCAGAGTGCAAATCTCATTCTGGAAACGTCCCCCAGGCTGTGGCTAAGCCATGTCTCCGCAATATCCTTTCTTTCAGGAGTGCTAGTTCTACAAGGTTCGCAGGAGAGCTTCTGTAAAGTTTGGAAGGTCGGAGACGAGGTACGAGCAGAAGTAAAGCTGTGAGTACGGGGCATGAGTCATGCTTGGGTAGCTCAGTTCATAGAACACTTGCCCGCGAAAGGCAAAGGTCCCGAGTTCGAGTCTCAGTCCGGCACATAGTTTAAATCTGCCTGGAAGTTTCGATGTCAAGTCATTTTAGGCCATAACAATAAATCTAACGCAGTGTGGTGTGTTATTAAATCCGAATTAGCTATAGTAGTTAAGTACCAGGAAATTTCAAAAATTAAGCAAAACAACAACACCTTTTTGAACCCTGCTCAGATATCTTGGTGCTTTAACAAATTTTTTATAAACATATTAGAATCTAATGTTGATGTGATTAATTATTTGAAAAAATAATTGCAGTGCACATAACAAATTTTATCATGAAAGATGATGTTTTTCTCAAAAACCAATATGGGTTCGGAAAAGGGAAAAGCACCCTGAATGCAATTAAGGAGACCATTAAAAAATCAGATGATCATTGGAGAAAAGCAGTAATATGGCAGGTATCTTCTGTGAACTTACAAAGGCGTTCTATTCAATGAATCACTTCTTGCTGCTTCATAAGCTAGACAGGTATGGCATCAGATAAAATGCTCTACAGTGACTCAGGTCTTATCCGAGAACCGGGAAGCAAAGAGTAATCATAACATCTAATCCCGTAAATTATGCACTTCAGTGGAATACAATTTCACAAGGAGTCCCCCAAGGCTGAATCTTATGGCCAATCTTGTTCTCTTCTACGTAAGTGATTCACCTCTTAATATCAGTGCCCAACCAGTCATGTTTGCTGATGAAACATCAGTACTTATCGAAAAAGAAAATGTGAGGAAATTCTGGATCCTGTAATAAAAACAAAATGATTTAAACTTAATGTTTCAAAGACCCTGTTTAGTCAGTTTGAAACCAAACAATCAAAAATGAGTGAAATCAGTATCACACATAAAAATCAAGTTATGGAAGAAACTCAGTCCGCCAAGTTCTTGGGGCTAAACATGGAGAAAAATCTAAGCTGGCAAGCATATACACATTATTTAGCTACTAAAGTGAACAGCCATGCTATTGCAATAGGTATGCTATCTGGTGTAACAGGTATAAATAGCAGGAAAGTGGTGTACCACAGTTACTCTGAATACATAATTATATATGGTTATTTTTTTGGGGGAGGGGGATTGAAGACATTGCCAAGAGACTTGATATTTCAAAAAAGAACATCCTATCGCTCGCTATCAAAGATCCTAAATAAAAACCTATCCCTGCATTGTACATATTTGACATTATCATCTTTTTACACAGTAAACCTGAGCTAACTTGAGAATACCATTTCAAATCTATGTACAACACAAGAAATAAAGAAAATTTCCTGCTTACAACACATCTGTTAAAAGTCTTCCAACAGACACCCAAGTAAATAGGAGTGAAAGTCTGCAAGAAATTCAAGGGTAGAGATGTGAACAGTCTAACTATTTAATATCTTAGTGCTGGGTATAGTACTATATGTATAAAAGAACGCATGGAAAATGTAGACACTAAATACAGGTACATCATGAGAAAAACAATATAATAATATTATTGTGTTCAATATAAACCTCTGCTGATAAAAGTAGCATTAAAAATTGTGTAACTATGTATATCATAAGCCATAAATCGACATGTCTTTTGCACAATTCCATCGATGATGTGTAAAAAGTATGTTATGAGACGAAAAAAATACAGATACAAAATACAAATATAAGCTTCACTTCTGTTTAGATATTTTATTGTAAATGCCTCGCCAGTTAACCATTAGGATTTTAATACTCTCAACAGTGAGGGACATTTCTTTTTATTTTATGCTGATACTACTGGGGTTCCTACAGCTATCGTTACCTGAACTGATCAGTATAGTATTTTTTGTCTTTGTGTACGCAGTCAAATCTAAAATGGTTGATATGTCTGAGTGCTTTAGGGAGATCATTGTTGGATTTACTGAAATATTTGGGAGTCACGGACGTTTGTGGAAAGTTAAGACCAAGGATTAGAGCGATTGAGATAATAAAGAGGCTGCTTATTATTCTTTAACAGAGGAAACCGGCAGTTGACCCTATGAAATAAAGGGAACAGTTACGGACGTAAACAGATATTTATCTGTCTCCATGTACATTCGCAAGTAACTGCGTCGGGTTCGTGCTGTAACTCGTGATTTAAATGAAAATATGAAAACTGCTGGCGTTTGAGGAGCCACTATGTAGTTACGAACATAGGCCGCAGTAGAGTCTTTTGCCTTGTGAGCTAGTGTCCTTAACTGAAATATCCTCACGACGGGGAAGCTACTTACAGCTGAAATTTCTTTCCTAGACGGACAGAAGACGAACCAACAGTTGAATGAACCTGTGTCGAGTGGACGAACGATTTTTGCGGCGATGTATTGCATGTACCGACATCTGCACAGGAATCTGCGAAGCCAAATAGCTGCGTGGAAACTGCCGCCTGTTTTGCGTTGATGTGTCAGAGATGTCTTACAAGTACTTTGATTCTAGTAGGAACATCTTTGGAATTGTAAGTTTGTTTTGAAACATTAGCGGTGTGACAAAATTTATGTTTGACGTGTGTGGGTGAAGCCTGTATACCTATGCAACAAATGTAAACATAACGTCGTCGTCAGGAAGAAATTTGGCAAGGTATGCTAGTAAACTCTTCTTCTGAGTTACAGCGTAGTGAAACTGTCTGACGCTCGTTTACTGAATAAAACCGGCAGAATGAGGTTGTAAGATGTGTGGAGCGAACAAAAATGTTTTGTGATAGTAGCACCACTGCCACAGCGATAACCCGGCACTGATGATATAAATTGCAGTGAACCTTTGCAAGAATTAAGCATTTACAACTATTGTTTCTGTTCGTTTTATATCCTGTTATCAGTATAAAGTTGGGAACACCGTATTCTCGGAGCTTCACATTACACAATCACGTACTTTATCACATTTATCACGTGAGTTACATCATATTTGTAGTTTTTTTGGGACCCGTACGTCACCTGTAGTATGGGATAAACGGTACTTCATTTACGGGCAGCAGTCATCATTTTGTAACCTGGGCATCTGTCCGAATGGTACTATTCGATCTGCCACCACCATCGTTGCTGAACAACTGCCGTTAAACTATCCCCAAGTCTCAGCATCTGAAACTTACCATCCACCATCACAAAAGACGAGCGGAGGTTACTTTCCCATAATTCCATTCTATACCCTCAAAAACATGCAAGGAATGAGTACTCACCTTCACAATGGTTAGCCTGTTACTGTTATCTAATTTTTAAACATCACAAGATGCACCGAATGTTGGACACAATAAGAAAACAACAGTGAGCAGTGTTATTTTATTATTAGCTGTGTAGCAAGATAAAATAAAGAAATCGTTAGCGGGAGGAGATAAAATGTCCTGTTTCCTTCTCCACATATGAAGCAAAGTTATTAGTAAACCACTGTCTAATATAATAAATACTTCATTTTAAGATACAATATTCCCAAGAGAATAGCAAAAGTCATACTCATACATAAAAAGGGATCTAAATATGGTCCTAGCACTACTCTCCAGTTGCATACTATCTGTATTCAGTAAAATATTTGTATATGCATGGCTGCCTGACTAAATTAATTTCTTAGAAAAATATAACATTCTTTTTTTCTGCTCAGTATGGTTTCCAAGAAAATGAAACTGGTGCTGATGCCATATATGAATTCCTTGATACTACTCTACATCCTGCCAACAACAAATGCCTACCTGTAGGTGTCTTTCTTGGCCTCAGAGAGATCTTTGATGTAATATACCACAACATATTCAATCTTGCAAAAGTTTGATTAATATGAGATTAAAAAAAGTGTAATACGTTAAAAGGTACATATTGTAGATGCCCTTTATGCCAAATATAATTCACTTAAAAAGGGTATAAATTTTTTGTGGTCAGCTTAATGTGACCTAAACACACACAGAACTCATCATACCCATATCAGTCACACAAACAGAGTTACATGAACACGAAAATACAAAAATTTGAAAAATTACCTGAAAAACATGGATTTTCTAAGTGTGGTAGCACAAAAGGGACAAGTGATATCAAGCCACATTTCAAACACTGCATAAGTAGACCATAATATTATATGTGGCAAAATTTCAACGTGTTATTGCAAGGCATTTGTGTACAATAAAATTTGACAGAGATGTATTTGGTAACGTTTCTTTTAACACGATTTAGCAAGTAATAGTGATGATGCAGACAGCTTGTTTCAGATAAAGCTGCAGCAATTGTTAGGAACCATTAGGCAACAGAAAGTTAAACAATGGTAGTTTTCAGGGACAGAATGAGTCATTGTTAGACAGGAACAACAAAGGAAACAAGCAACAATTACAGGTTACTCATGTTTTTAAGATTCTAGTTCAGACTGGTCAGCACTGTTGTGGATAGTCAATATGGAGCCAGAAGAGAGTACTAGTGGTTCTTTTGTTCAAAGAAGTTGCAGTATTGGTAGAGCACAGGCATCTGAATGTCATGAAACAACATATGGAACAAAATGTGGCATTTGCTTTGTACTTTATGATCTGGATGAATCGGACCAAGATCTGTTGCTATGGAGATCCGGGATACACCCTGTGGGCACAAGAAGTACAGTTCCAGGAAACTTTAGTGTTTGTTGTCATCATATGAAAGTGTTTCTGGATAAGTATTCTTTCCTACAAAGAAGTTGTTTTGATCCATTTTGGATTCATAAGAAGACAGTGAAGTGTAGCTTCAGAGAAATTGATAGAAAATCAGTATTGAAAGTGAATCAGTGCATGGGACTTAACATGAAACCAGGACAAAAATTATGTTCCAGGTGTGTTACACTGCTAAAAAATGAAGAATATTCTGATAATTTACATGACAATGACGAGTATCAGTCACCTACAACCACAGCGGATGAACAATTAAATACTTCAGTGACTGCTCTTGGTTTGTCTCCCATGAAGACACACAAAGTTGGGAAAAGAGAAAGGCCCAGCTATGGTAGAAGAAAACTACAAGAAGCTCAAATGGAATTTAAACACAAAATAGCTGACACACTAATGGTGGAAGAGGAAGAACTATCTGCTCCAAAGCAACAGAAATCATGCCAGAAATGCTCTGATTTGGACAAAATTATGCATGATTTGAAAGAAAAATGTGCCATATCCACACGCCAGAGAAAAGTAGCTATTCGTACCCTTGCACCTTCCAGTTGGTCTATTGATTACACTGCAAAGGAATTTTGTGTTTCTACATATATCGTAAAGCAAGCTAGGAAAATAAAAGCAACCCAAGGAGTGCTTCCACAACTTCAGCAGGCTCAGGGTAAGCAATTGAGTTCAGAAATAAAGGTGCTATTGTCCATGTTTTATGAAAATAATGACTACAGCCGAATAATGCCTGGAAAAAAAGACTATGTAACGGTGAAAATTGGAGATATACGTGTACAGATGCAAAAAAGACTGTTGCTATGCAACATATCAGAACTATATGTAGAATTCAAGGAAAAGTATCCCAATACCGAAGTAGGTTTATCATCTTTTTTCAATCTTCAGCCAAAATGAGTTGTGCCTATAAGTGCAAGGGGCACACACAATGTTTGTGTATGTGAGACCCATCAAAATGCTAAGCTGATGTTTGCTGCTATAAAGGATTCTGGTCTGGATTACAAAGGTGCAATTAAGCTGCTAGCGTGTGACATCAGTTCCTACCAGTGCATGATTCACAGGTGTGAAAAGTGTCCTGGTAAGGCAAATCTTGCACAACTCATGAATAACAAACTGTATGGTGAACTCCTTATGGATGACGATGAACATGTTTCTTATAAACAGTGGACACACATACACTCCTGAAAATGGAAAAAAGAACACATTGACACCGGTGTGTGAGACCCACCATACTTGCTCCGGACACTGCGAGAGGGCTGTACAAGCAATGATCACACGCACGGCACAGCGGACACACCAGGAACCGCGGTGTTGGCCGTCGAATGGCGCTAGCTGCGCAGCATTTGTGCACCGACGCCGTCAGTGTCAGCCAGTTTGCCGTGGCATACGGAGCTCCATCGCAGTCTTTAACACTGATAGCATGCCGCGACAGCGTGGACGTGAACCGTATGTGCAGTTGACGGACTTTGAGCGAGGGCGTATAGTGGGCATGCGGGAGGCCGGGTGGACGTACCTCCGAATTGCTCAACACGTGGGGCGTGAGGTCTCCACAGTACATCGATGTTGTCACCAGTGGTCGGCGGAAGGTGCACGTGCCCGTCGACCTGGGACCGGACCGCAGCGACGCACGGATGCACGCCAAGACCGTAGGATCCTACGCAGTGCCATAGGGGACCGCACCGCCACTTCCCAGCAAATTAGGGACACTGTTGCTCCTGGGGTATCGGCGAGGACCATTCGCAACCGTCTCCATGAAGCTGGGCTACGGTCCCGCACACCGTTAGGCCGTCTTCCGCTCACGCCCCAACATCGTGCAGCCCGCCTCCAGTGGTGTCGCGACAGGCGTGAATGGAGGGACGAATGGAGACGTGTCGTCTTCAGCGATGAGAGTCGCTTCTGCCTTGGTGCCAATGATGGTCGTATGCGTGTTTGGCGCCGTGCAGGTGAGCGCCACAATCAGGACTGCATACGACCGAGGCACACACGGCCAACACCCGGCATCATGGTGTGGGGACCGATCTCCTACACTGACCGTACACCACTGGTGATCGTCGAGGGGACACTGAATAGTGCACGGTACATCCAAACCGTCATTGAACCCATCGTTCTACCATTCCTAGACCGGCAAGGGAACTTGCTGTTCCAACAGGACAATGCACGTCCGCATGTATCCCGTGCCACCCAACGTGCTCTAGAAGGTGTTAGTCAACTACCCTGGCCAGCAAGATCTCCGGATCTGTTCCCCATTGAGCATGTTTGGGACTGGATGAAGCGTCGTCTCACGCGGTCTGCACGTCCAGCACGAACGCTGGTCCAACTGAGGCGCCAGGTGGAAATGGCATGGCAAGCCGTTCCACAGGACTACATCCAGCATCTCTACGATCGTCTCCATGGGAGAATAGCAGCCTGCATTGCTGCGAAAGGTGGATATACACTATACTAGTGCCGACATTGTGCATGCTCTGTTGCCTGTGTCTATGTGCCTGTGGTTCTGTCAGTGTGATCATGTGATGTATCTGACCCCAGGAATGTGTCAATAAAGTTTCCCCTTCCTGGGACAATGAATTCACGGTGTTCTTATTTCAATTTCCAGGAGTGTATATTGCACAAGTCTTGAAACAAAGCAAAGTACAGTGGAAGATTTTGTTGAAATGTGTTGTCAAAAAACAGACAGACTGGCCACACAGCACAATCGGCTTATCTCCAGTTTTGTAAGGATAATTTGAAACAAGATGAAATTAAAGTAATACTAAACTTTTGTGAAAATTATGCATTTATAGTTCAAGATGCCGTCCAAGGATATCATTGGGACAACAATCAAGCAACTCTCCAGCCATTTGTGATTTACTATAGAGGTGTGTCAGGTGATATGTCTGTCATGAACCTGTGCGTTTTTTGTGACTGTTTAATTCATGATGCCATTGCAGTTCATGCCCACATTCGCACTGCCATGGCATATGTGAAAAAACAAGCTGCCTCACATACATTTTGTGAAATACTTCAGTGATGGGGCAGCTAGTCAGTACAAAAACTGTAAAAATCTCAAAAATTTATGCATGCATTACCATGATTTTCAGATTCACACAGAATGGAATTTTTTCGCAACAAGTCATGGTAAAAATGTATGTGATGGTATTGGTGCTACCATTAAGCACATGGCATTATGAGCTAGTCTGCAGCACCCTAAAGGAGGTCACATTCTAACACCTCTTCACTTATTTACCTGGGTACAGAAAAATATCTCTGGCATACGATCATTCTATGTTTCGAAAGATGAGGTGAAATCAGTCGAAGAGTTGCTAAAAAGCAAACTAGAACACGTTAAAACTGTTGCAGGCACAAGGAGCCATCATCACTTCTCTCCAGCGGACTCTGACAATGTGCAGATGAGCAGACTGTCCAGTTACAACTATAGGTTCATCCACAACATGTGTCTTCACAGTGTGTCTGACTCAGGATTCAGAAGCAAAAGCAGCAACATACAACCAGGTTGCTATGTTATTGCTATTTATGATGACAAATGGTACTTAGGATGTGTTGCAGAGTGCTGTGAAGCAGAAGGTGATGTATTTGTGAACTTCATGGCACCAGCAAGATCATTTCATTGGCCACGTTTGGCAGACAGGTGTTGGATTCCTTTTGAACATATTCTTATGACAGTTCCAATTCCTACCACAGTGTCAGGAACACAGTACAATTTGCCACTCAATGTACAGAGTACAGTAGCTAAAGTGTGGGAGAACTTCTGTTCGAAGCACAATTGACTGAGTTTTAGCAGTTAAGGGTGCAGTAAACATTAATGATAGGTTGTGTTAATGTGTCTATATGTTGTTGCATAGTGATTAAACAGTTTTGGGAGAGGATAAGAAGAGACAGAACAGTTTACGATATGTTTTTACAAAATTGTGTTATGGAACAATGGCCACATCACCAAATACCTCTGTCAATTTCCATTGTACACAAATGTCTTGCAATAACATGCTGAAATTTTGCGATATATATCTTTACGGTCTACTTATGCAGTGTGTGAAATTTGGCTTAGATACCACTTGTCCCTTTTGTGCTACCACACTTCGAAAATCCATGTTTTTCAGGTAATTTTCCAAATTTTTATATTTTCGTGTGCATGTAACTCAGTTTTTTGTGACTGGTATGGGCATTATGAGTTTTGTGTGTGTTTAGGCCACATTAAGCTGACCACAAAAAATTTATATCTTTTTTGAGTGAATTATATTTGGCATAGAGGGCACCTACAATATGTACCTTTTAACATATTACACTTTTTTTAATCACATTTTGGAATTTTTTATTTTCCCTCAGAAATATGTTGTTGGTGTTTTGATTCATGGAGTGTGTTCTCTAAATGGATGTTACTGGGTTGTAAAAATTTCACTGGACTATGTGGAATAGTTCCAAAGTTGTTAAGACCTGAAGTTGAGTCTGAACATAGATTGCCATATGCGGGTTGCAATTTCCAGGTCACGCCACCTTCTTTCACAAGTCATAATTCTGGAACTAATTGGCAGGGGAAACTAAAACTCTGTACACAAGTGTTCCACACATGCTAGAATTAGTGTACTGGATTTCAGTCAAATCTGAGACTATGAGCTGGAGCCCCTGGTTGATCTGACATGGAATGACCCTATGCTCAACCTTCCCACTGTTGAGAACAGAACTCCCCAGGTTCCAACAATAACACTAAGTGACGCATCCATAACACTGACATATTCACACAGAAAAACCACATGGACATGATTAATTCCAGGCTAAGCAAAGTCTCCTGCACTCCACTCAGTGAGGGATGACATATATGTATTATGCTCTTTTCTGTTCATTACTATGCTATGGATCATTTTGGGGGGAGAGGGGGTCATAGTATTGAAACAGTGATATTATTTAAACTGAAAAAAAATCATTTGCAACAATCCTGCACAATAAAAATGAGAAACCTGTAAACCACTTTTAAAAATGTAAGCATAATGCTTCTCCCTAGTCAATATGTGTTTGACCTGCCCTGTTTAACAAACATCAATAGACTGTAGAGGAACGTAGACAGTCACCACCATGACACAATGTTAAAAAGTTGATAAGATTAGTGCTCACTTCTTTAAACTGTATAGCAATAGTGTTTAATATGTGAGAATTGAAATGTACAATTATCTCCCAAAATAAGCTGAAAAAATAGTCAAAAGCCAACAAAATTTGAAATAAACTTAAAGAGCACTTCTAGCAAAGCATTGCTTCTACAACACACAAGACTTTCTGGAACGTGATCTGTCATAAATCATACATTTCGATTATCTTTCAAAACTAAACTTTTTTTGTTATAAGTATAACCTATTGCCCATTAATGAACTTTAACTGTTTGATATAACCAGCATTGTTATTCAAGGTTACTATTACATTATTATGAACACATATGGGTAACTCCATGTCAATTCAATGCAGCACTCAACCCATACAGATTTCTTTCAGATTTGGTGCATTCAGTGACCCAGATAAGAGAAGAAAAACTAGCAGTTTGCAGAGGTATATGACAGTTGTGAAGAAAGTTACAGATCTGTAAAGTTTGGAAATTGTGTGAAATTTATGTGCATCTGTCTCAGCATAAATGACTATAATTCTGGTTGTAATCCAAATACACCAATGAAACTTTTATTACTAAAAAGCTAATTGAGAAGAGCTTTACATTGATATGCAATGTGGCAGGTTTCTAAGAATTTCCACATTCAAGGTCATTGACCTTGAATAACTCAAAATATATCATCCTCAATTATATATGCAACTATAAGTATGGTAAATATCAAGATGGACACCAAAGGCATCATGGCCCAATTTTTTTCTGTGTCATTACATTAACTAATGCAATAATCAGCAGTGTGTGTGTGTGTCATTTATTTATTCCTATTCAAAAGTTCATCAATGGTATAGAAGTAGTTGTAAAGGAGATATGATTTTAGTTTATTTTTGAAACTACTTCTGCTGCGTTTCAGATATTTTATTTCATATTGTAATTTGTTGCAAAGTTTTACATCAGCATATTTTATCCCTTTCTGTGCCAAAGATAGCATAAGTAGAGGATAGTGTAAGTCTTTCTTTTCTCTGGTATTATAATCATGAATGTCACTGTTGTGTATAAACTGGTCCATGTTGTTGAGAACAAATTTCATTACTAAGTAAATGTACTGTGAGGATGTTGCGAGAACTCCTAACCTTAAGCAGATACCTACAGGATGTGCGGCTATGAGCCCCAGACATTATTTTAACTGCCTTCTTTTGAGCAGTGAATACTTTCTGGCTAAGTGTTGAGTTATCCCAACATCGTATTCCGTATGACATCAAAGAGTGAAAGTATGCAAAGTATGTTATCTTGCTAATTTCTATATCCTCAAAATTAGCAATTATTCTGATTGCAAAAGTTATTGAACCTAGTCATTTTAGGGGATCCAAAATATGAATTTTCCAATAAAGATTCTCATCTATATGTACATCCATAAAATTAATGTGCTCTACCCTGGCTACTGACTTCTGTTGATGTGTTACATTTATTGGAGGAACTGTACTCCTCATAGTAGAAAATTGAATATACTGTGTTTTTTCAATGTTCAGTAACTTTTTGTAAGACATTATTTGCTTCATTTTCAATTGGAGTTTCTTATACTGAATTAATAATGATGCTTTTATCATCAGCAGACTGTGTCAGTTTAGCTTCTTGTCTCAGATAAGAAGGGAGGTCATTCACATACATCAAGAACAGAAGGGGACCCATGATCAAACCCTGTGGAACACCTAATGTAATTTCACTTCAGTTAGATGAAGTGGAAGTGGGAAACTTCCTTAAATCACGTAATCCATATGAAGAAACTTTTTGCTTCCTTGCTGTGAACAGCCAATCAGGGAGACTTTATTTTTTTCAACCAGCCACCATTAGCATGTCTCATGGATGTGGCTTGTTTACTCAAACTACAGTGTACATGTGTTGTGAAGTAGTTTTTTCAGGTCAAAATTGTACTGTTACTATCGATTTCAAGGAGGAGGTCATGCAAGAGTACAGAAGAATTTGAAAAAATTCAGGAGTGTCCTAATGTATTGCTAGATGGTAAAATTTGCAGCAAGTCTAGGACGTAAATATCCCAAAATGAAGCTGTGCTTATTATTTCTAGAGAGGATGTTAGGTGAAGATGAAATAACCTTGGCTCTGGCACTGGATTCTTTAAATATTAACATCCAGTTTTTAGACAAACCACTTGTGAAGAAAAAGAGGGTGCAGTGTGAGAAGAAGTACACAAAGCAAAAACTGAAATGGTTGTCTCGGTGTTGGAGCATATCTTTGTGGCACAGCTGGAAAAAGAGGAGTGTGAAAAGCCCAATAAAGACTGTAAGTGTGGCAAGACACAAATTTTGACATTACTTCCCAAGAACCGCTGAATAAGGAAAACCATGAAATAATTTTCCATTTCACATTACATGATTTGAAGAATAAAACAGATAGAAGCACAACATGGTATACTAGTGACATCAGATCCAAAGCCAGATAAGACGTGTTGTGAAAAAATTTCAGTTTGTACCTGATTTTTGCTGTGATCTATGTGATGCGAGGAAGAAAAGACTGTGTGTCTGTGAAAGAAAATGGAATTAGAGTACATAAGCAGAAACAGTGAATTCTTAAGGAATTGTATGCATATTTCAAAGGTATATACCCAGATGTAAATGCTGAATTTCAAGATTTTTTTGAGTTGTGACAAAAGCAGTGCCTTTGCCAGTGGCATCCAATCCATACTGTTTTTTGTGGGTCACACCAGAATTTTAAGTTAAAGGATGAAGGATATGAATTGAAAGAACTAACTATATGTGAAGAACACACATCACCATCATTAAAGTGCTGTGTAGCATTTGTTATGTGCAGTCCTGTATTTCCAGCATGTTTCTTAGGTGCATATCCCTGTCGTCCAAGTTTTACAAGAGTGACTTATCTGTTTGAGCTGTTTGGTACCAACTGCATTGACAAAATTACATACAAGTGCTGGTTAACAGTAGGCAGGGTAATTCTGGAGACGATAACAAAATCAGTAGACAATTTCATGGAGCAGTTGGCATCAAGTTTACAGCAGTTACTATGGCATTACAGAAGTGTCCGATTCCACCTATCTGCTTTGACGCATGACATCATCAATATAGCGGAAATGGCTGCTTCCAGCGTATATAAAATTATGATGGTGATGTCACTACATACATACGCCGACAAACCTGAACAAAAATAAAAATGACACAATAATGTCTCACTCCAAAAATAAAATGAAACTAACAAGGCAATCATGGAAAATTGGGGGTTAGGTCGGGGACAAGCTAATTATACAAAATGAAAAAGTACCCCAACATCCCAAAACAAATAATATCAAAAAAATTTAAATTAGAGAACTCTGATGCACTAACAGAACCACAGCAATTGGACAGTTCCCTTGACCTATATAGCTCAACTGTACATACCAATACAAAAAAACCAATGTGTATTACCCCAAAAAGGGGAATTGGACATTTCCCTTGTCATATACAGCTAAACTGCAGCTATCGATACCAAAAAACCAACTCAAAAACCCAAATACCCCATATTCACTACATCAGTTAAAACACAACCAACCTACCATAAATATACAATACACAAAACATCACAATTACTGTTGAATAAAACCAAAACAAAAATTACCTGCCAACAAAAGCCTCCTACAATACCGTCATATCATCACCCATCTGAAAATGCAGTGATACTTTCGTGAACTTCACTGTCATGTCCATACCTGGCAAGAAAAGCAATTAAAAAAAAAAGAAAAGATTTCTTTCCGCACAACAAACTCCAAACTAATCAGACCTAATGAAAATGCCAAACATGTAAACATAATAAAAAAGTTAATAGTTCACTGAAAACTCATCTGCAACACATGTTATCACATCAACTCAAAACCACGTTTTCACGGTGACAACGAAAACTCAACTGAACTCAATACCATTTGTTAAACTCAACATGTACACATCCACCATCAGAGGGCACTGTCACATATAACAACATGACATCCAGAAACACAACCAACTCAAAAATTCAGTACCATAGTGACGTTACACACCACAACACATCACAGGTCAAAGCAGACTTATGGAATCGGATGCTTCCATTGACCTCTTACTGCCACACATACATATCACTCAGCAGCAACCACAGATCTTTAAAATCACTGAAGAGGAACTTAGAGTAAATAAATATCATGTTGTTTGTTATTTTGTAGAGAATTACTCCTTCAACATTCAGGGTGAAGTACAGGGATTTCACTGGTATAATTCGCAGGTTACGAATAACTCATTTGTAGCTTACTGCAGAGATGCAGATACTAGTGAAATACCCCATGTGTCGTATGTGGAAACATCTGATTGCCTTCGGCATGATACAGTGTGTTTGTGTGTGTGTTCTTTCAGCACAATTTCTTAAAATGTCACTTTCAAACTCCAAAACACATTTACTACATTTTGGATGGATGTGTTGCCCAATAGAAAAACAGAAAGAATTTCATGAGTTCTGTCCATTCATCAAGAAGAGTTTGAATGGCATTTTTTTGCTACAGCACATGGCAAAGGAACTTTTCATGAGGTTGCAGAGGCTGTAAAGAGATTAGTCGTACTGGCCAGCCTCAAACGACCTTACGGAACTGTTTTGACACCATGACAGTTGTTTCAGTGGTGCAAAGAAAATATTCCTCTATATGTCTTTGAGTATGTGTCAGTTTCTCATCACAATTAAGACATTGCCCAGCTGAAGCAACATTTCAAGAATAAAAGCATGATTCCAGGTACCCATAAGCTTCATTGTGTAATTCATATTAACAAGGGTGTCGTAAAAGCAAAGATATAGTGTGCGTATTTAGTGAGCAGACAAGAGATTGCTATGTGGAAAGAAATGCTGGTAACAGACAGATGCATTTGTTGCAGCCACATTTTCACTTAGAATCATTGCAAATTGTGGGGAGAGACATATCAGTAAGTTGACGTATTTTGCATATTTTCAATCTGTAATGTCATATGGAATAAGGTTCTGGAGTAACTCATCTTTAAGAAAGAAAATCTTTATTGCGCAAAAATGTGCTGCAAGAATATAATGTGGTGCTCACCCCGATCATCTTGTAGACATCTGTTTGAGTTAGGGCTTATGACTACTGCTTTACAGTATATTTATTTCCTCATGAAGTGTTGTTTTTTGTGTGTAAATAATCCACTTCAGTTGAAAGAGAACAGTGATGTACATAATTAAAATACCACAAGGAAAATTAAAATTCATCACTTCATGTTAAGGTTGTCTTTAGCACAAAAAGGGGTGCTCAATGCTGCAACAAAAATTTTGATCACTTATCCAGTGATATAAAATGTCTGGCAGACAGCAGAGTAAAACTTGAAAACTGAGAAAGTTTCTCCTTGACAACTTCTTCTATTGTGTAGAAGAATTTCTATTACTGTAATGTGCAGAAGATGGTGAGTAGGACTTACTAGCTCACAACATCAGTATATATTTTTTCTTATTGGGAAAAAAACCTTAGAAACATAGAGAATGTAACCATACACTGATAAGCCAAAACATTATGACCACTGCCCACTGTGGCATTGGATGCCACCTGGTGGCATTGTGAGTATATGACACAGTAGAAAGAGTATGTAAGTGGAGCAGATGCAGATGGGAGATCACCCTAGCAAAGGTATGGGAAATCCACTGAGATAAGCTACTTTGACAAAGGGCAGATTATTATTATGTAGAGCCTGTGAATGAGTATCTTGAAAATGGTGAAGCTGGTCAAAAGTTCACATGCTACTGTTGTGAGCATCTACAGAAAGAGGTAGAAGGACAGAAAAACTACCTCTAGGCGCGAAATGGTTGGACGTCCACGACTCTTCTTACAACATGGGGTTCGGAGGCTTGTCTGCTCTGTAAAGTAGGGTGGTTGGTGATCTGTGGCATCTCTGCTGAAAGAGCACAATACTGGTGCATGCACAAGTTTTTTTTTTTTTTTTTTAAAAAAAAAAAGCACACTGGTCATTGTTCATTGTTAAACATGGAGCTCCGCAGCAGACCACCCATACGTGTCCACATGTTGAACGACACTGTCAGTTACAATTCCAGTGGGCACGGGACAATCGGGATTTGACCATCAATCAATGGAAATGTGTTGGCTTTTTGGGTGAGTCACATTTTTGCTACACTAGGTCAATGGTTGTCACCACAAACTCTGTCATCGAGGTGAATGACAGCTCAAAACGTGCAGTGTGCCATGTATGAAGGCTGGTGGGAGCAGTAGTGTGCTGTGGGAGACACTCTCTTCTGCTTGCATGGGACTTGTGGTAGCAATCAAAGACACGCTAATGGCTGTATAGCTGTGAATCACTTGCATCCCTTCATGCTAGTTGTCTTCCCTGATGGTGATGTCATCTTACAGCAGTATAATTGTCTGTGCGTCTCAGCCAGAACAATGCTACAGTGGTTTGAGGAGCATTATAATAAACTCATATTGATGTTTCGGTGACCAAATTCACGTGATGTAAATCCTATGAAACCCATCTGGGTCGCTATTGGGTGCCATAAGTGCATACTCAAATCAGTGGGCCACCATTTACATGAATTGTGTGACCCTCGCATAGGTATCTAATGCCACATACCTCCACAAACCTACCAACAAGCTGTCAGATCCCCGATATGCAGAATCAGTTATGTATTTCGTTCCAAAGATTGACTGACAAGCTATTAAGCAGGTCATAATGTTTTGGCTCATCAGTGTATGTACAAATTAATTTGCGATTTAAATGTAAAATGACTCATTCCACATCATTACGATCTATCATGCAAAATGATCCATGGAACATGAAACTGACTAATTGTAGGACAGTCATTGGTTAGTTGTGTATGTGTTACAAACTTAACAGATGGGGTACAGGCCAGCTTCTAGCATTCTTATAGACCATCTCCATCATTTGTGTTTCCTGCCATACTGGATACTTACGTTATCAGAAGATGTGACATTCTCACAAGAGTAGATCCAGTGATACAAACTGGAAGGACATACTCTGTACTTGCAACAGATCTGGTGAACATTAAAAATTTAAGTGGCAGCTTGTGAAACAAGATGTAACCTCATTTTGTTACCTTTTCATTGAAGGTACACTATAAATGGTTCGTAATACAGTTACAGTAATATAAACCATATTTTTGTACAATATTACTTATGATTCTTTTCAAAATAATTCGTGTTCAATTTTATGTGCTACCTTCTGAATTTCGAAAGTGTTCTGATGCTGAAGAAAATAAAATTTTGGGCATGATGGCTTTGGTGTGCCGTCTTGATATTTACAATGTTTATAGTAGCATATTGGAGCTACACAATATATATATTTTTTAAAAAATTACGGTGGTGTTTTTTGAGACATTGAAGGGCAAAGGTCAAGGGCAATGATCTTGAATGTGGAAATTCTTAGAAAAACACCCTGTTATAGGCTTGAAAAAGTAAATTATAACAGATTTCTTGAGAGCTTTTTGTATGTTTTAGTGAAATATTTCCCCTACAGTCTGCCATAAAAAATTGACAAGCAAATTGAAATAGATAAATGCTGGTATAAAAGTGTCAAGTGCCAGAAAAAGAGAGTTACATACTGAACTAAATAGTAATACAAATTTAGATATTGTAAACTGTGTACAAAGGTATAAAACTGTATTTGGAGGGGTGGTAAAGGCAACAAGACAAATGGTACACAAAATATTCATTCTGCACCATACAAATAAATCAAAGGCAGTATTGTCAGTCGTAAACTCTGAACTTGGTGTAATAGATGACAGTCCACAGGTTTCCGTAATTAAGATAGGTGGCAAATCCAAATCAGATGTTAATGTAAGTGGTTACCTAGGTAATGTCCAACCCTTCAATTTCAACCAGGATAACAGGCAAGTTCTAACTACATTTCAATGAATTGCAGTGAAAGGTGTAGAAAAAGTAGTAATCTCCCCCAAAAATAAAAATTTGACTGGGTGTGATGAAATACCCACTAGAGTAATTCAAACAGTTTCTAGTATAATATCAGCACCCCTGCCTGAAATAATAAACCAGTCTTTTGAAGAAGGGTGATTCCCATATGCTCTAAAATACACAATAGCAAAGCCATTACTGAAGAAGTGCTCAAAGAAAGGAAGATGTAGAAAACTGTCAACCAATAAGTCTTCTCCCAATATTTTCAAAGGTATTTTAAAAAGTTGTTGCAATACAGGTCCAAAATTTCATGGCAAAATCTAATATTATCACATTAAATCAGTTCTGCTTCCAGAAAGGAAAGAGTACAATGTGTGCCATCATGAAGTTTGTACAGAAAATTTGCTTATCTCTGGACAAATTCCAAAAAGTCACAGGAATTTTCTGTGACATTACAAAAGCTTGTCACTGTGTAAACCATGCCCAATTGTTACATAAATTAGAAGTATGTGGAATAAGTGGTAGTGCTTTGGAATGGTCCAAATCATATTTTAGCTGATAGAAAGCAAAGGGGTTGGTGTAACATCAGTTACAGGAAATTGTTTCTCAGAATGGAAAATTATTTTACAGGAAGTCACACAAGGTTCCATCTTTGGCCCAATCTTGTTTTTATTTTATAACATCCCACTCAGTTTTATTTTTCAGAAGACACATCTGTACTCATTGGAAGTGAGACCACACAACAAATTCCTCAAACGGTTATTGACATTCTACATAGTTTAGAACATTGGTTTGATATAAATGGATTAAAATTAAACTTGTAAAAAACCCACTTACATAGTGTAAAACCAAACAATCAAAATCAAGTGACTTCCAAATTACCATAAAAATCAGAAACTTGGGGAAGCAGAATCTGTCAAATATCTGGGGATATTTACAGAAAAAATGTTTATGCTGGTCTTCTTATGTAAGCTACTCGGCAGACAAGCCAAACAGTCTTGCATTTGCAATGGCAATATTGTCTTACACAAGTGACATGGACATTAGGACAGTCGTTTATCACAGCTGTTTTGAATCTATTGTAAATTACAGAATAATCTATTGGGGGGAATGCAGGTAGTGAAAATACTTATTACTTCAAAAAATTATTATTTGAGATGTGTGTAGTATTGGGCATAGTGTGTCATGCCAACCTTTATTCAGGTATCTGAAAATTTTAACTATTCCACATATTTACATTTATGAAGTGTTTGTCATTATCTGTACCAAGCCAGAATATTTATAGAAAACCATTTTCAACATATTTGTGACACAAGAAACAAAGATAATTTCATGTTACAATCTCATAGACTAAAACTCTACTTCAGTACTTCTCAATACAGGGCCATGAAAATTTATAACAAATTAAATCTGAAAAACTTACACGGTATGGAACTAAGTTTACCGAAGATAAAATTATGTGCTGTCCTAATGCAAAATATCAGTGTTCACTCATGGAATTTTTACATAAAGAAGAAGATTTCATCCCAGAGTGATGAAACAAAAGTGTAATGATTTTTTAAAATTAAGACTGGCTTTTATTTGACACATTGTATGTATCTCTGTACATTATTTATATTGAGGAGTTTCTTGCACTGCAAATCAATTGTGTATGTATGTCATGAGCCAATAAAATTCTAATTCTGATTGCAAATCATTGTAAAGCTCTACTCATTAGCTTTTCAGTGATACTAGTTTCATTGCTGTATCTGGATTAGAACCAGAATTATAGTTATTGGTGTTGAGACAGGCACATGTAAATTTCATACAATTTCTAAACTTTGCAGGCCTGTAACTTTCTTCACAATTGTCATATACCTCTGCAAATTGTTAGTTTTCCATCTCTTATCTGGAGCATTGAATGCACCAAATTTGAAAGATATCTCAGATGATCAGGTTGAAAATGTTTCTTTTCTGTATTGAACCGATGTGGAATTATCCATACGTAACACATCTTCAGTGTGATGCTATATGAAACAATATTGTGTCTATATATATTCTCATATCATCTGTTTGGCTTGTCTTATATTATGTTGTTCACTTCTGTACATTGAATAATTGGGTGGATCAATAAAGATGCAATACAATACATTCACTGTCTCTGGTACTGAGAAATATTGTTCACGTGTGAAGTCTTCGTGCAGAATCAGAATTGTATTGTCTCATGATGTACATACACAAATCATTGATTTAAAGTGCAGGAGAATTGTCAGTATGAGTAATGTAACAGAGATACGTATGATGTATTGTCATGGTTTAAAAATGCTATGAGTGAACAATAACGTTTTTGCATTAGAATTGCAGGTAATTTTATCTTCAGTAAAGCCAGTTCCCTACTGTGAAAGTTTTTCATTTTTATTGTATTATAAATTTTCATAGCCATGTATTGAGGAGTCTGGGAGTAGAGTTTTAGTCTATGAACTGGCAACATGAAATTATCTTTGTTTCTTGTGTCATACATATGTTGAAAATTGTTTCCTATAAATAATTCAACATTGTTACGGATAAAGACAAATAGTTCATAAAAATAAATACATGGAATAGTTAAAATTTTTAGATCCCTGAATAAACGTCAGCATGACACTCTAGCTTAATATTACACATATTTCTAATAATAGTTGTTTGGAGTAATAACTTTGTATTTACACTACTTGTATTCTCTCAAAAGATTATTCTGTTTCTTGCAATAGATTCAAAATAGTAACTTGAAAGAGAAGAATTACATTTAAAGATGTATGTCATTTAGTACAAATTGTATCTGGCCCTTACTGTACATCTGCTTCACTTTATGAAATGCTTTGCATTTCCTGTATGAGATCTGAAGGAGAGGCCAGTTTCTGTGTGAGCAGTGAGCTCACTATTTTGTATGTGATTTGAAATGGAAAAAACGGGTATTTTTCAAAATAGGTGCTTCGCTTCTAATATTTATAAATATATGTTATTCACACAAAACTGGGGGTAAACGGTGGTCGTTAGTTGGGATGTGTACTGAGGAGATTGTAGATGCCTAATTGCAGAACACTAGCTGTAATCAGTAATTATACTGCATTACAAACAATACTGTTAAATCCTAACATTTATCATCAAAAGAGCAAAAAGCACGTGCACTATTAAAAAATCTGGAAAAGTAAAATGCTTGGATGTCAAAGTTTGTTTTCCCCCCAGGATCTTCTAGTACTGTATTTGGATGATTGATAGGCTTTGTAAATGTCTATTTCTCTTAGAATCTAGTTTCCTACCTAGAGATTAATTTTATATGATCATCTTGTACATTGTTTTAGTGCCCTTTATAAAGAGGTTTTTTTCTGCTGAAGTAATTATTGGAATTTTTGCTGTCCTGACATTTTTGTTTTTAATTTGATCTAGTTTGGTACTATAATTACATTTACTCTTTCTTCTATTGAGAGCGACATGTCATTTGTGTACTATAGAATATGTAGTAATGAATCCTTTCACTTTCTGCAGTCTGGGGAAGTGATAAACTTTATGCTGCTCTAGTGTTTGTAAGAAGCTTAAGTAAACTTTCAGTTAAAACTGAAGAGAGATTTTAGTCTATTGTATTGGAATGTTTTAGTATTTGAATTTGTCAGCTACTACAACATATATTGAGCAAACACACATCTAACTTCTATCCCTGTATATCCTTCCTTTTAAAATATGGGGTGTCCATGAAGTCCCATTATTATTTCAGAAAATCTTAACACTGAAACTATTAGAGATAAAGCATTGTGATTTGCTGTAAAATGTGTAGGAGCTCTGAAAGTTTTCTTCTGTTACACCCCACTCATCATAAGTAGAACATCGAGGTGATATTCGAGTGCTGCCCATGTAAGGATCAGCATTGCAGGTTCGACCATTCTGATTGCTTTATTGTTTTGTGTGCAAAGGTTACCAGTATCATTGACTATGTTATACACACACGATCCTTGATGTCACCCCACAAGAAGTAGTAAAATGGTGTGACATTGTGAGAGCACGAGGACCATGAGATGAGACTATCATGATCTGTCCACCTCTCAGGAAAGTTGAGCAATTGATTTTGCTTCCTCCAGTGCACATGATGCACAAGAAATTGACTTCTAGGGGCTGCAATGAAATGCAGCTTGCTTTCTGTCAATACATGCTAGTGACACAAAGGGACATCAACTTTGAGGAAGGTCTTTGACACTGCTTGTCTCTTCAAAGTTTTTAGACCACCCCATGATGCTTATTTTCCCCAGTGGTGTCCTCACATACTGGGAGCAACAGTTACACTGTACCACGGTCACAGATTTTGGTTCTCCGTGCCAGACACCACTTTCCGCTTGGTCTGTTGCCATTTTGATGCACTCCAAGTCATATCTGCAACAAAGGAGAAATCAAACTTTTAGACCTGCTAAATGTTTTACAACAAACTAAACTTACCTATCTCTGATAGTACGCAAATTATATTTGTTTAAAATGATAGTGGGACTTAGTGGGTAGCCTCCACATTGCTTTCAGTTTCAGCTTGAGCTGAATCTTTTCATTCAGTCTTTATATGTAACTAGATTTTTATAAGAACATTCACCAATAAATCTATTTTATTTTGTAGCTTTTATGGAGTCTAATTACACCATGATATGTTTTCTTTGTGTTCTTGTTAATTTCATAAATAACTTGTATTTTATTTGTTTGATATTACTCATACTCTAATTTGAGGTACTCATTAAGGTGGCCCAGTACACTGGACCCGTATTTGGGAGGATGCCAATTCAAATTCTGCACCCAGTCATTCAGATTTGGTTTTCCATGATTTTCATAAATTGCTTAAGGGAATGCCAGGACAGTTCTTTTGAAAGGTCATGGCCAGTCACCTTCCCCATTTTTTTCCCCTACTCCGAGCTTGTGCTCCATCTCTAATGACGTCATTATTCATAGGACATTACCCAGTAATCTTTCTCTTTCTGTTTCGAGCTGATCTCTGGACTTCATTTCCATTGCTGGAAATGTGTGTATAATGATCCAGTACAAAACAGAAATCCTCTCATTTCTATTAGTTTCTTTGTGTGTGGGAGAATTTCTGAATGCTGAAACCCTTTTAGCATGCGTGCACGTCCCCTGCCCCCCGCCCCCCCCCCCCCCCCCCCAAAAAAAAAACCCCAAGAATTTGCATCACATCACATGATGCGTACAGGAACACATGTTTTTACATGGCATATAACTGAACTGCTGTTGACAAACGGCTTCTAAGTTCTTGCTTAATGTATTTAGCATCCCAATATTTCCTTTCATGCACAAGGGTGTCAAATGCTTTTAGCATTTAGGAACTATTTCTCTCTTTCAGTCATAATTATAAACATGTTCCCAGTCATCATCACTGATCACTTAGTCTGATATTTCAGTTGTATACATAAAGCTTTTAATGTCATGTCAGTACAATAAAATATTCTCATGTTACTAACTATGTGAATCTATATGGTGTTTGTTCTCTCACTTTGTCAGAAGACAGATGAAGTGGGAGAAGAGAATATACTTCCAAAAGCATCCTTTGAATTGATGTAGTTAGTAGCACAAGAAAATTTTATTGGGATTTCAATCATTTATCCACAGTAGTAGAAAGTGACTGTATTTACGATACACTTCCTTAGCTTGCACCTTCACCTCACCCTTATGACAGCCGTTGGCTGAAGGAGGTGTGGGAAATGGACTATAGGTTGGCTCATTCTTCTTTTTTCCAGAAAACCACACAGATATTTCCCAACTGGGACTAAAATTTCCACCCCCACCCCCCTCAAAAAAAGAAAAACCTGAAGGAAAGGATGGATCTAGTAACCTCAAAGATCCTGGATCCCGCAAAATCCACTTACAGAAACTATGTAAATTGAAATTGATCCCACACAATAGGTGGTATCGACCGAAATTGAGTTGCAACATAAATTTTCATTGCTTTCACTCCCCCCTCCTTCAAAGGTCCACACAGTTATTATCCAAAGGAACTGGGATGTCTACAGCCACCACCTTATGAGCTTAAGCAACTAATAACACTTTACCCAGTAGCTTGTATTGCCCTACAGAAAACCCAGTTTGCTGCAGACTATTCTAATCTCACCCATTACAAAGCATATTACAAAAATTGAGCTGACCCTGCGAGAGTGTCAGGTGTTTTTGTACATCTATCTCTGAGACCAAATTTAGTAAACAGCTTTTAGTTAATAGTTCATTGGAAGTGATAGTTGTATGTATATGGACACACAGTGACCTTAAACTCTGTAACAGTTACGTACCTCCAGATTGAGAGGTCACACACCAGCTGACCAACGATTTGATTTTGTGACTATCTTCACCTCTGTTCATCTCAGGGGATTTTAATGCCCACAGTCCTTAGTTATTCAGTTCCAAAATCTCTCAGCAATGTAGTATACTAGAACAGATATTTTAAAGTGCTAACGATCTATCAGTCTTTAGCCTCAGCTTTCTCCCGTCCATTTACTGAAAAGTGCATGATGAATTATGTGACAGTGACTACTTTCTGGCCAGTCTTTCTTTCCTGCAGTGATATCCATCATAACACCTACCATGCCAATTGTCATAGTTTCACATTTCTTTCATTCCTGAACTCCCCTCCCTAGGAGTAAGTGACGTACCGTGCATTACAGCTACATGAATGACATCCATTGAGGAGTACACTTACCACCTTCAAAAGGCTTCGACTCTGGAATCCCTACCTAATTGAAAAATACAAGAACTGCTGTTGGGAAAGATGTGTAACCACTACTTGGTCCCATCCTTTTTCCTCTCAGATTTGATATAAACTATGCTTCATTTATGGCCACCAGTCATCATCCAGTATTGCCACCGCTATCCTTGCTGAATAACTAACAACAGACTTTGCCCAAGCCTCATCATCTGAATGTTATAAAAGATGCACAGAGAGTATTTATCTGCCTTCCATTCCCCATCTTCAGAAACATAAAATTATCCATACAATAAATGGAAACTCATCAGTACAGTGGCAAAAAGTCTTGACACAGCCCCAGACACTGATCAGACACATAACTAGATGCTACATCATTTTCACCTAGATCATAAACATAATATTTTTGCACATTGTAATCACATCTGCCATGGGGATGAATTTCCTGCCAGTGGATAGAAAGCGTAGTTACCCAAGTTTGAAACCATTTTGGAAAGAGCTCTGATGAAGTGGACATCTATCACTCTGTTTTTGTTAAAATGTTTTATGCAAGCAGTTTGAACAGATGGTGACTATATGACACATTTGGACTCTTGACAGTAAGGGATTTCTACAACCCCCCCCCCCCCCCTCTCTCTCTCTCTCTCTCTCTCTCTCTCTCTCTCTCTCTCTCTACCGAGCAATGAAAAGCCTATGACATCACATGACAGCACTGTATTCTTACTACAGTACTCTACATGAAGATGCCTTTCTCATTTTTAGCTGGATTTTTTTGTATTGTTGGTCCTTCCATTTTCAAGTAGCCACTGCTCACAGGAATCTGCTATTGTATTCTTACTACACTACATGGAGTGGACTTCAGAGGTACCTTCCGAATTTTTATCTGTAGTTTTTTTTCTCTCATTAATCCTTCCATGTTCAAGTAGGCACTTTTTCACAATCTTTCCCACAGACAGGACAACAGAGTTCTACAAAGCTATGTTCTATCTTCCCCACAGACAGAACAACAGAGTTCCACAAAGCTATGTTCTAAGCAGAACTCTTTTCCTAATAGCAGTTAACAGATTTATAGAGGCCATAGGCCGTACAGTCTCATATTTCCTGTATGTTGATGGCTTCTGCACCTACAAATCTTCAAATGCAAGTATTGCACAATACCAGCTACTGGCCCTCACCAGCAGCATGCAGTTCACTATTTCAAAACATGTCTAATGCAGTTCTGCCATTGCTGAACTGTCCACCTACTCACAAATATATTTTCATAATAAGTTACTTGTTCTTGTTGTGGTCTTCAGTTTGAAAACTGATTTGATGCAGCTCACCACCCTTTTCTGCCCTGAGCAAGCCTTTTCATCTCTGCGTATCTGTCGAATCTACATCCACTTGAACCTGCTTAGTGTATTCAAGCCTTTCCCCCAGCAGTTTTTACCTCTCACACTTTCTTCCATTGCTAAACTGACTATTTCTTGATGCCTCGGAATGTGTCCTGTCAACTGACCCCTTCTTTTAGTCCGGCTGCACCTAATTTGATTCAGTACCAACCAAATTTCAGTAGCTTCTATTCTCTTCTTGTCCTCTTCTTATCATCAATGTTTCACTTCTTTATGAGACTACAGTCCATATAAATACCTCCAGAAAAGATTTCCTAACATGTAAATGTATATTTGATTTCTCTCTTTCAGAAACACTTTTCTTACTGTTGTTGGTCTACATTTTATAACCTTTCTACTTTGGCCATCATCAGTCATTTTGTTGCCTAAATAACAAAACTTACTGACAGGTTTTAGTGCCTCATTTCCTAATCTAATTCACTCAGCATCACACAATTTAATTTGACTACAGTCTGTTATCCTTGTTAACTTTTGTTGATATTCGTTTTATAATCTTTTTTTTTAGACAATATCCAATCTGTTCAAATGATCATCCAAGTCCTTTACTGTCTCTGACAGAACTATAATTTCATTGACAAACTGCAGTGTTTTTTTCCCCTCCCTGAACTTTAATTTCTACTCCAAATTTCTCCTTGGATTCCTTTACTGCTTGCTCAGTGTACAAACTGAATAACATCGGGTGAGGCTACAGCTGTGTTGCACTCCCTTCTCAGCTACTTCTTCCTTATCATGCTCTTTGCCCCTTACAACTGCAGTCTGGTTTCTGTACAAGTTATATATAACTTTTCCCTCCAGTATTTTACCCCTGCTTTCTTCAGAATTTCAAAGTGTGTATCCCAGTCAACAATGGTAGACTCTTTCTCAAAGTCTACAAATAATATAAATGCAGGTTTTCCTTCCTTCAGTTAGTCTTATAAGATAAGAACCCAAACCAGTTTTCCCCAAAGTTGGCTTGTATAAATTTTTCCATTGTCCTGTAAATAATTCATATCAGTATTTGGCAGCCATGATGTATTAAACCAATAGTTTGGTAATATTGACGCAGGTTAGCACCAACCTTCTTTGTACTAGGATTTGTTATAGTCTTTTTTCAAATATGAGGGTGTTCAACTTGCCTCATATCTCTTGAATTCAAGTGGAATAGTTTTGCCATGGCTGGCTCTCCCAAGGATCCAAATAATTCTGATGGAATGTCGTCTACTCCAGGAAACTTGTTTTGACTTAGGTGTGTCATAACTGTGTCAAATTCTTCTTGTAGTGTTATATATCCCATCTCATCTTCATTTACTATTTCTTCTCATTGTTTAATATTGTCTTCAAGTTTGTTTCCCTTGTATAGCCCTTCTGTACTGTATACATAGCTTTCTTTTGTTTGTGTAGTACTGGATTGCATCTGAACTTGTGATATTCTCACTGGTATTTATCTTTTTTCTAAAGGTTTCTTTAATTTTACTCTAGGTGACTTCCATATTTCCCCTACATGTACTGTATCTGATCAAACATATATGGGCATCTCTGTATAAATCAGAATTGGCAACAAGATGTCACGAGAGGTGGACTCACCAGTATAAAGGGAGAGAAAGAGTATTTTGTTGTCAATAGAGAAGCAGTCTTAGCAGAATGGGTCAGTTAGGAGAGGCCAGTGACTTTGAATGAGGACTAGTCATTGGGTGTATTGGATGTGACCTAAGTAATAGATCCACCATGGACATTTTAGCCCTTCTAAAGCTGCAGTGTCAACTGTTTGTGAAGTGGAAATGTGAAGGAACAACCACAGCTAAACCAGGACCATGCATGCCTCACGTACTGACAGACAGGAACCTTTGAGCATTGCAAACAGTGTTTGTAAATAAAAGGAGGGACAAAAAGAATGACTCGTGAGTTTCAAAGTGCTACCATCAGTCCAGTTAGCAATTAAAAAGAATGAGATGCAGTGGTTTAGCAGCTCCTCACTAGCCATAAACTTCTGTGTCAGTGCTAAGTGACACATGAGATGACATAAAGAGCAATAGGAAATGAGTTATACGCTGTGGCGATCTGATGGAGGTGTTTGGATTTGACCAATACCTGGAGAACATTACCTGACATCATGTGTAATGCCAACACTGAAGGAAGATTAGGACTAAACATCCCATCGATATAGATTGTTAGAGAAGGAGCACAAGTTCGGAATGTTTTTATTAAGTATAAAAAATGAAACCAGCTGTGCCCTTTCAAAGGAACCACCCTGGCATTTGCCTGTACTGATTTAGGGAAATCACACAAAACATAAATCTGGATGGCTGGAGGTGGGTTTGAACTGCTGCCCTCCTGAATGAGCGTCCAGTGTTCAAACTACTGTGCCACCTTGTTTGGTGTCAAAAGTGAAGTACGGAGGAGGTAGTGGTGGTATGGTATGGGGCTAAATTTTGAGGTTAGGTTGTGGTCCCCTTATTGCACTTAAGAAAATGCTAAATGTGGAAGAATATGAATGCATTTTACAGCATTGTATGCTGCATACAGTAGAGGTACATTTCAGAGATGATGATTGTTTGATCAGCGTGACGATGCACCCTGTCATAAAGCAGCATCTGTGAGGCAGTGTTTTGCGGACAGTGACGTTTCTGAAATAGACTAGTCTACCGTGAGCCCTAGCCTGAACCCAGTGGAACACCTTTGGGATAAGTTAGACTGTTAACTTAGCTTAAGACCCCAAATTAAAAAATTTCTACCATCCCTGGTTTTGGCTATTGAGGAGAATGGGCTGCCATTCCTCGAAATACATTCAGACAACTCAGTGACAGTGTCCCCACTATAGTTCAAGGCATCATAGAGGTGAAGGGTGGGCATTCGCCATATCAATCCCCACTAATAGGTATCTGAATACTTTAGACCAGATGTATACTTGCATTTCCTGTCCATCTCATTTTTTAGATACATATATTCCTTTTTGTTTCCTTCATTTGCTTTATTTTCTACTTTCATCAGTTAAATTCAATATCTTGTGCATTAGCCAAGGATTTTTATTGATACTTGTGTTTTTGCTTATCTGATTTCATCTGTCGAGGCTACCCCTTTTGTCTTCTGTTATGTTCCTTGCACCAATTTCAGTCAATTTTTGCCTAATGCTCCCTGTGAAACTGTCAACAACTTCTGTTTCTTTCAACATATCCTGGTCTCAACTCCACAAGTTTCTATGTTTCTGTAATTTCTTCAGTTTTAGTCTGCAGTTCATAACTAGCAAATAATGGCCAGAGTCTACATGTGCCCCTGGAAATGTTTAGCATTTTAAAATCTGATTTTGAAGTCTCTCTCTGACCATTATGTAATATATTTTAAACTTTCTAGTGTCTCCAGGTCTCTGCTATGTTTACAACCTTCTTTCGTTATTTCTAAATCAAATGTTAGCAATAATTAAATGGCGCCAGACAGCTTTCCCTTTCATTCCTCTCTCCCAGTCCATGTTCTCCTGCTATTTTTACTTCTAATCCTTTTTCTGCTATTGCATTCAGTCTCCCATCAAAGTTAAATTTTCATCTCCCTTAACTGCTTCAATAATTTCTTTTATCTTGTCATACATTCTTTCTGGCTCTTCATTGTCTGCATACTTTTCATATAAACCTGATCTACTGTAGTGGGTGTTGGATTCATGTCTGTAGAGTTACTTAAGGCAGTAGAAACATACCACTTTCTAGGATTATTTTTTGTTGAGCTGACTTGGCTGCCTTATATACACAAGCTGAAAGAGAATTTCCTGATAGTATTTTATGCTCTATGCTGCCTTAGCAACACTTCTTGGGATGCGAGTCACTCCATCCTTTTACAACTGTCCCATTCGGACTACAGAAGCCTGGTCTGTGAATTGACAGCTCCATCTGTGCAAGGCCATTTAGATCCAATGGGATCAGACTTAAAACCAGCACCTTTCAGTATAGCCCCATAGATGGCATACTGATGGAGGCAGGAATACCCCCTTAAGGTATGTGACAGCTCAAACTATTATTGAACTATGATTTCCATGAAACAACCATATTCTCTTCCCAGATAAAAGATATAACATCTGCAAAACATTGATACCCCTGACACCCACCCCTATTGTCCGTTAAAGACCTTCTCTCTGGGATCCAAAAACAATGGAAGGCTGATTGTATTTTTCTGGCCCTTGTCATGCCCAAATCCCAGGAAATGAACTTGCAGATCATTTATTCAAGGGAGTTAACCAAAAAAGGACACCCTGGTATTAAAGATATCTACATAATCTGCAAGCCACTGCACGCTATGTGGTGAAGGGTACCCTCTACCACTAATAGTTCCACTCACAAATATAGTGAGGGAAAAATGACTGTCTATATGCATCCATACGGGCCGTAATTTCTCGTATCTTATCTTCATGGTTCTTATGTGTAGTGCACGGTAGGGGCAGTAGAATCATTTTGCAGTCAGCTTCAAATCCCGCTTCTCTTAATTGTCTCAGTAGTGCTCCTCAAGCCTCTGAATTGCTTCGATGTCTTCCTTTAATCCGACCTGTTGTGGATCCCAAACACTTCAACAGTACACACGTATTAGTCATACTAGTGCCCTGTATGTGGTCTCTTTTACAGATGAACTCCACTATCCTAAAATTCTCCCAATAAACAGGAGTCGACCATTTGCCTTCCCTACTACAATCCTTACATGCTCTTTCTATTTCATAATGCTTTGCAGTGTTATGCTTAGATATTTAATCAACATTACTCTGTCAAGCAGCACATTAATAATGCTGTATTTGAACATTACAGGTTTGTTTTTCCTACTCATCTGCATTAACTTACATTTTTCTACATTTACAGCTAGCTGCCATTCATTACACCAACTAGAAATTTTGTGTAAGTCATCTTGTATCCTTCTACAATCACTCAACACCACCACCTTCCTGTACATTACAGCATCATCAGTAAACAGCTTCAAGATTGCTTCTCACCCTGCCCACCAGCTCATTTATGTGTATAAAAAACAACAGCAGTTCTGTCACACTCACCTGGGGCACTCCTGATGATCCCCTTGTCTGTGATGAACACTCGCCGTCAAGAACAGTGTACCGGGTTCTGTTACTAAGAAGTTTTCGATACCTGGCTCTGACCTATGGAAGACACTATATACCAACATATTCTAGCATCATGCTGTAGGGAGTGATATGCTGAAGCAAACACCAACAAGCTCTACATCATAAAAGATGACATCCTGTCATGACTACAATTCTTTGGCAACTCTGCATCAACGACACTAGACTGTCCTTGAAGACCTTGTTAAGCAAGTCACTAACACTTTCTGGAGTTGTGCTGAACCTTTATCCATGGCACACATTTTAATAGAGTATGCTACTTTTATTGCAATAAGACAAATACTTGAGGGTAACTGACTCATCACTCTCAATTTCAGCTGATGACATCTAAGCAGTGTTCTAGATTTACACTTTATCGAACCATGTGGCCTGTATAATCGTGTTTGAAAGCCGTACAGTATCCTTTATGGTGGTGAGTCACCTCGTGCTGTAGTCTGTCCTGGACAGCATCTGGCTGTCCCTGGCTGGTGGGTTGGCCTAACCCCACCTTATCATGTGTTTTGCATGCTACATCTCTCATGATTTTAATGAAGAATGCTACCTTATTATCCCCTATGAGTCCGGGGATTAGAATAGGCCCGATGTATTCCTGCCTGTCACAAGAGATGAATAAAAGGAGTCTCACACGTTTTGGCCTTTATGTTATGGTCCCCTGTAGGGTTTGACCTCCATTTTTCAAAATTTTCCTAAAGAGCGAGCCAATTGAAGAAGGGCACCTTACATGGTGCATCATGTCCATTGTGCCTAGAGATCTTTAGCCCACTTTCTCATCATCACACTGCAGTCCAGCAATCCAGCTCATTCTCCATCTCTTGGGCGAACACGCCTTCCTGGGTGTGTTTTCCACCACGCACTATGCAGTGTCGCTTTTTGCGCTGACGGTGACATGGATTTCTTTGCACCTCATATCCAGCACGGTAGCCAGTCTGTTGTGGTGGGGCCACCATGTACACTGTTGGTTGTAGGCCCCTGACAACACAGGGATCGCTCTGCTGATTACTGTGCTGTTAACTCCGCACATATGCCAAGGAGTAGATGCCCATCACCCTGGGGAATCGGGACTCCTAGCAATGGCCACCCTGCCAGGTGGCCTTTGCTGTGGCTGGTTGGTGCCCATGGGGAGACCAGCAGTCTCTAAGCATTCCAAATCTCAGTACAGCGCAAGAAATTACTACCCTAAATCATTCCCCTCCATGGCCACACCATGGCACCGTGGGAGGAATGCCAGGCTAAGGATGGCAGCGAACCTTATTCACCCCGGTACCTCATATGTACGAGAACTGATTGGGGACTCCTTTGTTTTGATGAAGCCACAGTTTTTTTTGTAGAACATTTAGAGGACAATTTTGGGGAGGTGGAGGGCTTGTCCAAAATACGATCTGGGTCAGTCTTGATAAAAACAGCATCCTCTGCCCAGTCACGCATTTTACTCGCTTGTACCAAGTTGGGGGATGTTTCTGTTACCATCATGCCACATAAGAGCTTAATTATGGTCCAGGATATTATCTTCCACAGGGACCTTCTTTTGCATTCTGACGATGAGCTGCACTCCAATTTAGAGTGGTAAGGTGGTCATTTCATGTGGCGCGTCCATCGGGGTCCGAGGGATAATCAGGTTGCCACTGTTGCCCTCATTTTGGCTTTTGAGGGTGACACCTTAGCCGAGAAGGTCAAGGTGATGGTCTACCACTGTGATATCAAGCCATATATCCCTCCCCCGATGCGGTGCTTTAAGTGCTGGAAGTTTGGCCATGTGTCTTCCCGCTGTACTTCCAGCGTCACATGTCGATATTGTGGACATCCATCACATCCCAATAATCCATGTGCCCCGCCTCTCACCTGTGTCAGCTGCAGAGAGCATCTATCACCTTGCTCGCCAGACTGCACAATTTTACAGAAGAAGAGGAAAATCATGGAATGCAAGATCCTGGACTGATTGACCTACACTGAGGCAGGCTAAGAGAAAATATGAGCGCCTATATCCTGTGGCTATGACCTCCCCATACGCCGCTGCTGCGAGAGCAGTTGTAGCCCCATCAGTTACGCTAATTCCAGTTGGCTCTTAGAGCCAGAAGGCTACACGTGCCCCCTTGATGGTGGGGGCACTTCCACCCCTGTTGTTCTCACACCACCTACCTCAGGAGCACTGCCCCCCAACCATCGGGGACACCAATTCCCACTTCACAGCCGGAGAAGTGTAAGTCGTCTTCGGCTCCTCTCACCAGAAAGGGGTCGCTTGGGTCACTCCCTTCCCAGGTTTCTACTAATGGGAAAGATGATGCCCACCAGTGGCTGAAGTGCCCAAAAGCAGCTGGCCGTAGGGCTTCACGATCATCCTCAGTCCTGGAGACTGAATCAGTGAAGCCTTCCCAGAGAAACCAAGGGAGCAGCAAGAAAAGTCCAAAAAGAAGACCCCTAAGACCAAGGAAATTGCGCGGGCACCCACATCACTGCTACCTACATTCTGCATCTGGGGATAAGGTGGAGATTCTGGCATCCGCTGAGGACCTAGATCTTGCCGGACCCTCAGACACAATGGATATAGACTGCTCAGGCAATAAGTCGGTGGCAGCAGGTGACCCTGAGGCGTAAACTGCTTCATTGAATGTTCCATGCCTCCCCAGCGCAATGACGCATTCCTCCAGTGGAATTGCTGTGGTTTTTTCCACCACATGGCTGAGCTACGGAAACTGTTAAGCTCTACACCTGCTTTCTGCATTGCCCTCCAGGAAACCTGGTTCCCGGCAATGCGGATCCCTGCCCTCCGCAGCTATAAGGGATATTACAGGAACCGTAGCGAATATAATCGAGCTTGAGCCTCTATGTCAGAGAACTACCCCCCAGCCTTTCGCACCCTCAAACAGCGGATGGAAAGTCCACTCGCTCGGTACACGCCATAGTGAGCCCTTTAACACCACATTTACACAGTTGGAGCCACTGAGTGCCCTTGCACACTGCCCCGACACAGCTCCTGGGCCAGATTGGATCCACAGTCAGATGATTAAACATCTCTCATCTGACTACAAGCAACATCTCCTCATCATCTTCAACTGGATCTGGTGCGACGGCGTCTTTCCATCGCATTGGCTGGAGAGCACCATCATTCTGGTGCTTAAACCTGGTAAAAACCCACTTGATGTGGATAGCTATTGGCCCATCAGCCTCACCAACATTCTTTTTAAGCTGCTGGAACGTATGGTGTGTCAGCAGTTGGGTTGGGTCGCGGAGTCACGTGGCCTACTGCCTTCATGTCAGGGTGGCTTCCGCCAGGGTCACTCTACCACCGATAATCTTGGGTCCCTCGAGTCTGCCATCCGAACAGCCTTTTCCAGTCGCCCACACCTGGTTGCTGTCTTTTTTTATTTACGGAAAGCATATGACAAGACCTGGTGACATCATATCCTTGCCACATTATACGAGTAGGGTCTCCAAGGCCCGCTCCAAGTTACTAGGAATGCAGCATGTCTTCAGCCAGAAGAACGCCAAGCAACATTGCAAGGTGGCCCAATCCAGGCATTTGTAGTCTGGAACAAGCTTTGCTGGCATCGTGCAGGGAAAGGCAGCCACCTGCCGTCCCCACCCTGCACCAGCCCAGCAGTCAGGAGTGAGAAAATGCACAGAAGCAGTGGACACTGGTGGGCCAGCCCCACCAACAGCTTCACAAGACACAGATGCAAGTGTGGACATATGATGTAGTGTCCTGCGACCCCTCCACCACCAGGGCACACCGAACATGCTTTCCAGCAACTGCAGCCTACATTTCCAGCGTCAGTGGTACCCCCCCTCCCCCCCACCCCCAGTGCCACTTGCGGCCAGCGTGATGATGGAACCTTGAGCAGCAGTGACACAGATGGCCTCCGATCCTTTTTGTGGCCACTCAAGAAGCTTATCCTACAACTCTTGTCCCTGTTAACCACCACAAACATGGCGGCTGTCCAGGTGGGCACTGCAACACCTCATCAAAAACACCATGGGTAATGCAAATAACTTTGGTTTAACCCTTTGTGCCTCTAATGGAAACAACCTCTGTCCCCAGGAGGGTGAATTTATCCAGTCCCTGAAGGATGAGGCCATAGACATCTGTCTTGTTGGTGAGATCCACTTCAAATCTGAATTCAGCCTACTGGCAGCTAACTACTGCTGCTGTTGCACGAACAGGCTGAGAGTAGGTGGTGTCACTGCTGTATTATACATCAAGAAGTTGCTGCAGCACTACCAAGTACAACTGTCAGATTTAACCACTGTGGAGGCCATGATGGTTGCAGTCAACACTCATGCAGACAGATCACTTTAATCGTGGTATACTGACCATCCATAGGGACCCGGAGGAAGCCAATGTCCTGCTGGCAGTGGAGGGAAACTTCTTGTGGGTGGTTTCTATGCGACCAGCATCTCCTGTGCACTGTACTGAGGAATGGTGAAATCAGCCTGCATCTGTATGACCACATCATATAGTCCAGCAGTGGCCAGACAGATGCCCTGGATGTCACCATTCTGAAAGATATCACTCAATTCACTTCTGCAAAGATGCACTGTGCCCTGACGTTCGACCACCTGCCAGTGGTGTTTGACGTGGATGTTAACAGTGCAGCATAACTTCCTGATTGCTGCAACTTCTGTGGTGTTGATGGAGAGTGCTTTGAGACTCAGTTGCTCCACTTGCAAAACAATGCTCCAGACGCAGACGTCATGAGGGCTCACTTCATGCACCAGGCACTGAGAGAGGCGTATGCAACCTTGCTCAGATGTCCTCGTGGGCCACAAAACTTCTCGCAGCTATTCACTTCACTCAGAAGAACTGCCTCTTCTTTAAATGGCAGCTCACTCGACAGCTGGTAACAAAGAAGCCTATCTACCTGATGTATTACGACATAAAGGCTGCAGTGGAAGAACATCACAAATGTGACTGGGCTGGCCTGGTGGCGTCGCTCAGTCCCAAGTATGGCAGTGTCTTGCACATGACCAAACAGTTCCTCCATCGTTGGCAATGGATTCTGCTGTTGCAGATTTTATAGACCTTAATCTGTGAGCCTTATCTCTAGTCCAGCGTCTTAATGGATAAGATTGTAGCAAACTTCACTCCTGTGGTCAAACCTGTCAACAATGCACACATCCACCTGGTTGAGGAGTGGCTGCCCATGTTCCTGCTGGTCATGGCAAAAGAAGATGTGATAAAACCAATCACAGAAGAGGAGATGGAGCTGCAAATAGTGAGGCTCAACACTAGGAGACTGAGAGGAAGCAGTGGGCACGACAACATCCTGCTGCACTACCTGCCAGCTGATTTCCACAGTCACTTGCCATTTTCAACAACATACTGTTTGTTGTTGTTGTGGTCTTCAGTCCTGAGACTGGTTTGATGCAGCTCTCCATGCTAATGTATCCTGTGCAAGCTCCTTCATCTCCCAGTACCTACTGCAACCTACATCCATCTGAATCTGCTTAGTGTATTCAGCTCTTGGTCTCCCTCTACGATTTTTACCTTCCACACTGCCCTCCAATGCTAAATTTGTGATCCCCTGATGCCTCAGGACATGTCCTACCAACCGATCCCTTCTTCTAGTCAAGTTGTGCCACGAACTTCTCTTCTCCCCAATCCTATTCAATACCTCCTCATTAGTTACGTGATCTACCCACCTAATCTTCAACATTCTTCTGTAGCACCACATTTCGAAAGCTTCTATTCTCTTCTTGTCCAAACTATTTATTGTCCATGTTTCACTTCCATACATGGCTACACTCCATACAAATACTTTCAGGAACGACTTCCTGACATTTAAATCTATACTCGATGTTAACAAATTTCTCTTCTTCAGAAACGCTTTCCTTGCCATTGCCAGTCTACATTTTATATCCTCTCTACTTCGACCATCATCAGTTATTTTGCTCCCCAAATAGCAAAACTCCTTTACTACTTTAAGTGTCTCATTTCCTAATCTAATTCCCTTAGCATCACGCGACTTAATTCGACTACATTCCATTATCCTCGTTTTGCTTTTGTTGATGTTCATCTTATATCCTCCTTTCAAGACACTGTCCATTCCGTTCAACTGCTCTTCCAAGTCCTTTGCTGTCTCTGACAGAATTACAATGTCATCGGCGAACCTCAACGTTTTTATTTCTTCTCCATGGACTTTAATACCTACTCCGAATTTTTCTTTTGTTTCCTTTACTGCTTGCTCAATATACAGATTGAATAACATCGGGGATAGGCTACAACACTGTCTCACTCCCTTCCCAACCACTGCTTCCCTTTCATGCCCCGCGACTCTTATAACTGCCATCTGGTTTCTGTACAAATAGCCTTTCGCTCCCTGTATTTTACCTCTGCCACCTTTAGAATTTGAAAGAGAGTATTCCAGTCAACATTGTCAAAAGCTTTCTACAAGTCTACAAATGCTAGAAACATAGGTTTGCCTTTCCTTAATCTTTTTTCTAAGATAAGTCGTAAGGTCAGTATTGCCTCACGTGTTCCAACATTTCTACGCAATCCAAACTGATCTTCCCCGAGCTCGGCTTCTACCAGTTTTTCCATTCGTCTGTAAAGAATTCGCGTTAGTATTTTGCAGCTGTGACTTATTAAACTGATAGTTCGGTAATTTTCACATCTGTCAACACCTGCTTTCTTTGGGATTGGACTTATTATATTCTTCTTGAAGTCTGAGGGTATTTCGCCTGTCTCGTACATCTTGCTCACCAGATGGTAGAGTTTTGTCAGGACTGCCTCTCCCAAGGCCGTCAGTAGTTCTAATGGAATGTTGTCTTGTTTCGACTCAGGTCTTTCAGTGTTCTATCAAACTCTTCACGCAGTATTGTATCTCCCATTTCATCTACATCCTCTTCCATTTCCATAATATTGTCCTCAAGTACATCGCCCTTGTATAGAACCTCTATATACTCCTTCCACCTTTCTGCTTTCCCCTCTTTGCTTAGAACTGGGTTTCCATCTGAGCTCTTGATATTCATACAAGTGGCTCTCTTTTCTCCAAAGGTCTCTTTAATTTTCCTGTAGGCTGTATCTATCTTACCCCTAGTGAGTTAAGCCTCTACATCCTTACATTTGTCCTCTAGCCATGCCTGTGCACTGGAATCTATCCATCCACAAGAAAACATGCAGAAGTAGTGGCGATGCCAAAGTCTGGCAAGAACCTACGGCTTGTGCAGAAATATCAGTCAATCAGTCTGTTTTCCTGCTTCCTCTTGAAAGCCTTCAAGAGGCTGTACACCAAATGACTACTCCAGCACATCACTACAGGTCATCTCACACACATGAGCAGTTTGGGTTCTGGAGGGGCCGTTCCATGGCATGTTGCTGGCTGCGGCTGGTGGAGCAGGTGATGTGAGCCCTGGAGATTTGTGAGTACCCTGGGCCAGTATTCCTATATATCTCCAAGACATTCAACTCTGTGTGGCCCAATGGCCTCATGTACAGTCTCATTGTGTTTGGGGTACTGTTGTCGCATGGGATCGTACTCAGCTCTTACCTGTCATGGAGGACATTCCACGTTTGCGCCAACGCTGGGACATTGATAGTGCAGCTGATGCTTGCCAGTGTGTCACAGGGGTTGGGGCTCGGCCCCTTCTGTACTTCCTGTACGCATCTTATGTTGTAAAGGTTCGCCCAGGCTTGTGGCCCAGTATGTGGATGACACCGTGCTATTCGCCCCTAGCATGCACACTGTGATGATACATCGCCGTCTCCAGCTCGGCTGTGATGCCCTGGGCGCCTTGTCAACAAAATGGCGGCTGAAATGTAATACCATAAAGAGGAAAGCAGTCATCTTCTCAAGGAAGAAGCTGCCTTATAACCGGCCACCTGTCACCATCCTGGGAGGCCCCACTCCATGATTAAAGACAGGAAAATATCTAGGTTTGACCATCACTTAACCTGTCTCCCACACATCAGAGGAGTCAAGAGCAGGGCAGTGTGGTGCATCCATGCTCTCTACTCACTCCTCAACCCGAAGCTGACACTGGCCCCACATCACAGCATCGTACTCTATCTTGCTCTGGTCAGACTAGTACTAGAAATCGCTGCTGTGGTGTGGGGGAAATGCCACTGCTTCACACATTGGAGCGCTGCAGAGGGTGCAGAATCGGGCTGTAAAGCTCACTATACATCTTCTGAAACAGTACTCGATAACATTACTGCACGAAGGCACCGGCATCCTCCTCCTGCGGGGTAATTCCCGCCAGTCTGCGTGACTGTTCCACACCAAGACATTGCAGTCGACTAATCTGCTCATTCAAGGCCTGTGCCAACAGGTGCACCACCTTCTGACAACCTGTTGACCAGACCTACTGTGGGAGTAACACACTTCCACGGCAACCAGAGGAGGACATCAACCCTTCACCCTGAGCCAGGTCCACTTAACATTAAAAAGAGGATATACACTCCTGGAAATGGAAAAAAGAACACATTGACACCGGTGTGTTAGACCCACCATACTTGCTCCAGACACTGCGAGAGGGCTGTACAAGCAATGATCACACGCACGGCACAGCGGACACACCAGGAACCGCGGTGTTGGCCGTCGAATGGCGCTAGCTGCGCAGCATTTGTGCACCGCCGCCGTCAGTGTTAGCCAGTTTGCCGTGGCATACGGAGCTCCATCGCAGTCTTTAACACTGGTAGCATGCCGCGACAGTGTGGACGTGAACCGTATGTGCAGTTGACGGACTTTGAGCGAGGGCGTATAGTGGGCATGCGGGAGGCCGGGTGGACGTACCGCCGAATTGCTCAACACGTGGGGCGTGAGGTCTCCACAGTACATCGATGTTGTCGCCAGTGGTCGGCGGAAGGTGCACGTGCCCGTCGACCTGGGACCGGACCACAGCGATGCACGGATGCACGCCAAGACCGTAGGATCCTACGCAGTGCCGTAGGGGACCGCACCGCCACTTCCCAGCAAATTAGGGACACTGTTGCTCCTGGGGTATCGGCGAGGACCATTCGCAACCGTCTCCATGAAGCTGGGCTACGGTCCCGCACACCGTTAGGCCGTCTTCCGCTCACGCCCCAACATCGTGCAGCCCGCCTCCAGTGGTGTCGCGACAGGCGTGAATGGAGGGACGAATGGAGACGTGTCGTCTTCAGCGATGAGAGTCGCTTCTGCCTTGGTGCCAATGATGGTCGTATGCGTGTTTGGCGCCGTGCAGGTGAGCGCCACAATCAGGACTGCATACGACTGAGGCACACAGGGCCAACACCCGGCATCATGGTGTGGGGAGCGATCTCCTACACTGGCCGTACACCACTGGTGATCGTCGAGGGGACACTGAATAGTGCACGGTACATCCAAACCGTCATCGAACCCATCGTTCTACCATTCCTAGACCGGTAAGGGAACGTGCTGATCCAACAGGACAATGCACGTCCGCATGTATCCCGTGCCACCCAACGTGCTCTAGAAGGTGTAAGTCAACTACCCTGGCCAGCAAGATCTCCGGATCTGTCCCCCATTGAGCATGTTTGGGACTGGATGAAGCGTCGTCTCACGCGGTCTGCACGTCCAGCACGAACGCTGGTCCAACTGAGGCGCCAGGTGGAAATGGCATGGCAAGCCGTTCCACAGGACTACATCCAGCATCTCTACGATCGTCTCCATGGGAGAATAGCAGCCTGCATTGCTGCGAAAGGTGGATATACACTGTACTAGTGCCGACATTGTGCATGCTCTGTTGCCTGTGTCTATGTGCCTGTGGTTCTGTCAGTGTGATCATGTGATGTATCTGACCCCAGGAATGTGTCAATAAAGTTTCCCCTTCCTGGGACAATGAATTCACGGTGTTCTTATTTCAATTTCCAGGAGTGTATACAGGAATAGTATCGGAATATTTAACCTTCCCGATCTGAAGCGCAAATAGGGTTGCTAGTCCCAGCGACACCCTAACCAGTCAGTTCATCAATACACTTGATGATGGCAGCGTGGTTGCTTGCCAAAATATAGTGCCCGTTGGACACTGACCCGCGGCCGTTCACCTATGAACTATTTAGTCATAAAGTACGCTGAGAGAAGTTGGAGAATCGGAGAAGATTCTTTATTAAACTTGTCCATTACTCTGTACCATTACTTTATTAGTCTTTTATTCTTATTTGCTGTACAAAAGAAACATTAGAATACCAATAGAGATTTAGAGATTTATTTTTTAATTCATTGCACAACGTAAACTAATATGATTTAGTTTAGTTTTGTCCTTAATGAAATGGTCCATGAAAGCCTGCCGCTGTAAAAAGAAAGAAAAATGGTTTTCATGTTACACAGTACCATTCGCATTTGTACAGTGACAGCAGATGGTTGACATCACACTTTTAGTGTCTTGTAGAATGTTAAATAATGCAGCCAGTTACCTAAATGCATTCATCTTAGGAGTTCTGGTAACTGCCCTTTTAGAAACAAAAATCCAATGCAAAATGGCATAAAACATTAAAGTCTTATCTTCTGTTAGAACTGCCAAAGTCACACACACACACACACACACACACACACACAAAAACCTAGGCTACATAACTGGAAGTCACCTCAAAAGGAACGATAAGTAAGCCTCCGAATCACGTCTTAAAATGTTTGTTTACCTCTACCGTTGTTTTATATTTCTCTAAACACCGCCTGCCTGTATAAATGTATGTTTTTGATAAATACATAAGACAACACTTGCTAACGTGAAACACGCGAAATGTCATTCATTCTAGGCAGAGGTATAATAACCGTAAGTAAATATTATAAACATATTCACCCGTATTTATAGGAAAAACTACATTGGTATTCTAGGCAGAGGTATAATAACCGTAAGTAAATATTATAAACATATTCACCCGTATTTATAGGAAAAACTACATTGGTAATTATATAGATACCCATATTGACATTAAAGTCACCATAATAATGCAGCAGCTCGCAAATCATAAACATCACGCTTAAGGGCCATAGTACAGGAAGAGCGCACTAGATACTGAGAATTATTTCCCGATAGTAATCGTACAGAAGAAAAAAAGTCGCCACTGGCCGCAGCCAGTGTTGATGTTTAACAAACGAAAGCATACGATGTTGTGCTAGTAGGTGATTCGTTTCACCCAACATGACGTTGCAAAGCATAGTGGCGAAGTTTCCAATCGTTATGGTCTAGGGGTGCGATTTCGTCTGACAGCAGGAACGCTCTCATGGTTATCCCACACACCCTGACTGCAAAATTATACGTCAATCTGGTGATTCGACTTGTGTTGCTATTCATGAATAGCATTCCAGATGGTGTTTTCCAACAAGATAATGCTCACTCTCATACTGATGTTGTAACCGTTCATGTTTCACATGCCCTGCTACGTGAAGCAGTGTATAACTGCCTGGTGTACGTCATGCTGTCTTTGTTGTTGTAGTTGTTGTGGTCTTCAGTCCTGAGACTGGTTTGATGCAGCTCTCTATGCTACTCTATCCTGTGCAAGCTTCTTCATCTCCCAGTACCTACTGCAACCTTCATCCTTCTGAATCTGCTTAGTGTATTGATCTCTTGGTCTCCCTCTACTATTTTTACCCTCCACGCCGCCCTCCAATACTAAATTTGTGATCCCTTGGTGCCTCAGAACATGTCCTACCAACCGATCCCTTCTTCTAGTCAAGTTGTGCCACAAACTTCTCTTCTCCCCAATCCTATTCAATACCTCCTCATTAGTTACGTGATCTACCCACCTAATCTTCAACATTCTTCTGTAGCACCACATTTCGAAAGCTTCTATTCTCTTCTTGTCCAAACTATTTATCGTCCACGTTTCACTTCAATACATGGCCACACTCCATACAAATACTTTCAGAGACGACTTCCTGACACTTAAATCTATACGTGATATTAAAAAATCTCGGCCTGTATTCCGTCTTCACCTGGCCTCTTATTCTTCTGAAGCCATTTGATTTGAGTGTGATGGAGGGCGGGGAGGCGGGGATAATCTGGGTTAACTGTGGTTAGAGACTGAAAATCGAACCATCACAGTCGAGAAGCTGGTTGAAGTACACCTTCCGTCTTTCAGTGATTTCGCTATCGTTGGTCAGGATTTGATGATCAGAATCTTTGACAGACTTCTGTCTGGCGTTGTATCCTTTGCTAGAACGTCACAAATTCAAAATCAGGATTTGATCCAACAACTTTGTTTAGCTTATCTTTTGCTCCAACACCCATTTCTCCATAGGATGGTTGCAAAGATTTTTCAACTTTTTCAATAATTGTCAAAGATTCCGTCAGTGGTAGGTCTGTGGCTTCCAACTCGGTTATTGCTGCAGGAAAATGGGCGAAATGTTATATGTCAATAATTGTCAAATATTCCGTCAGTGGTAGATCTGTGGCTTCCAATTCGGTTATTGCTGCAGGAAAATGGGCAAAATGTTTATGATGGGGATCAGGTCTTGCTTCAAGTCTGTTTTCTGGAATGCAACTTGCGTGTCTTTAATAGAAGCTGCATCCGTGATTTCAAAAGTGTTTCAAGAGTGTCTACGACCTAAAACAAATACAACGACAACAAAATCATTTTTGGGATGGGGGTAGTAACTTAAGGCTTCTCAATAGAATGGACCAAATAGATGTTAACAGTAAGATGAGAGAATTTATCCAGCAGGTACCGCATCTGGTTAAAATAGGACAATGGCGAAGCTAAATCTGGTAGTTTATCACACAGTTTGACGACACGGGAAAGTGCTTTCCAGAATACCTTTACTAGGAAAAAAAGTCGGCGTTGGATTTAATTAGTGTTGTCAGAATTATCAGACATTTGTATTTTATGTGTCTGTTTACCTTTTTTGTGGAAGATATCAGCTAATTGTTGTTATTGTATCTGTCCTTAGTTTCATCTTTGCAGTATGACATGCAGAAATTACATGCTAATCTGCCTGAAGCCTTTTAGAGCCTGTATCAACAATACTTTTTTTACGCATGCATTTTCTAGACTTCGTACGGTTTAAACAAAGTGGCTTGATTATGGTTGCCATAAATGGTGGTACAAAAATTGGGACGAAACCAACAGAAATCCAGTCATTAGATGTGGACGAGGATGGATTTCAAGCGGCTGGAAAAATTAACCTATGCGTCACTACTGAGTATAATACAAGTATAAATATATTTGAGAAGAACAAAGTATAACATAAGTATGAAGATAGTAACTGTTGTCGAAAGAACAGATACCATTGATGACCGTGCAGCTTCTCTAGAATAAAGCACTCTGTCTTCAGGCCATGAGTGGCCCATCGGGACCATCCGACCGCCGTGTCATCCTCAGATGAGGATGCGGATAGGAGGGGCGTGTGGTCAGCACAGCGCTCTCCCGGTCGTTATGATGGTTTTCTTTGACCGGAGCTGTTACTATTCGGTGGAGTAGCTCCTCAGTTGGCATCACGAGGCTTAGTGCACCCCGAAAAATGGCAACAGCGCATGGCGGTCCGGATGGTCACCCATCCAAGTGCCAGCCACGCCCGACAGCGCTTAACTTCGGTAATCTCACGGGAACCGGTGTATCCACTGTGGCAAGGCCGTTGCCCTTCTCTAGAATAAATGATAATTAATTGAAACCCTCAGCTGCCGACAGGTGTTGTTGATCTACCTCGATGGGGACAGCTGAAAATGTGTGCCCTGATCGGGACTCGAACCCGTGATCTACTGCCTGGTGAAACGTTGTTGTGATACCTCGTGAAAGGAGGAGAAATGCGCGCCATCACGTTTCCGACTTTGATAAAGGTCGGATTGTGGCCTATCACGATTGCGATTTATCATGTCGCGACATTGGTGTTCGCGTTGGTCGAGATCCAATGACTGTTAACAAAATATGGAATCGGTGGGTTCAGGAGGGTAATACGGAACGTCGTGCTGAATCCCAAAGGCCTGGTATCACTAGCAGTCGAGATGAAAGGCATTTTATCCGCATGGTTGTAATGTCTCGATCCCTGAGTGAACAGATGGGGACATTTGCAAGACAACAACCATCTGCACGAACAGTTCGACGACGTTTGCAGCAGCATGGACTATCAGCTCGGAGACCATGGCTGCGGTTACCCTTGACGCTGCATCACAGACAGGAACGCCTGCGATGGTGTACTCAACGACGAACCTGAGTGCACGAATGGCAAAACGTCATTTTTTCGGATGAATCCAGGTTCTGTTTACAGCATCATGATGGTCGAATCCGTGTTTGGCAACCTCGCGGTGAACGCACTTCGGAAGCGTGTGTTCGCATTGACGGCGCTTTGAAAAGTGGACGTTACATTTCAGATGTGTTACGACCCGTGGCTCTACCCACCATTCGATCCTTGCGAAACCCTACATTTCAGCAGTATAATGCACGACCGCATGTTACAGGTCCTGTACAGGCCTTTCGGGATACAGAAAATGTTCGACTGCTGCCCTGGCCAGCACATTCTCCAGATCTCTCACCAACTGAAAACGTCTGGTCAATGGTGGCCGAGCAACTGGCTCGTCACAATACGCGTCACTACTCTTGGTGAACTGTGGTATTGTGTTGAAGCTGCATGGGCAGCTGTACCTGTACACGCCATCCAAGCTCTGTTTGACTCAATGCCCAGGCGTATCAAGGCCGTTATTACGGCCAGAGGTGGTTGTTCTGGTTACTGATTTCTCAGGATCTATGCACCCAAATTGTGTGAAAATGTAATCATGTGTCAGTTCTAGTATAATATATTTGTCCAATGAATACCTGTTTATCATCTGCATTTCTTCTTGGTGTAGCAATTTTAATGGCCAGTAGTCGCGCTATTCATCTGTGTCCTCGGTAGCTCAGATGGATAGAGCGTCTACCGTGCAAGCAGGAGATCCCGGGTTCGAGTCCCGGTCGGGGCACACATTTTCAGCTGTCCCCGTTGAAGCATATCAACAACACCTGTCGGCAGTGAGGTTTTCAATTAATTATCATATAACATAAGTTATTTACACAAATTGTTTTATGGGCCAGCTTACGTCTCAGACTATTTGACAGAAGATCAGTTTGTTTACTTGCATAATTATAAAACTCTCCACAGCTCATTTGAAAGTTATAAGTAAACTGTAAGATGCTCTCAATTGTTGATACATCCAAACCATTCTGTTACTCGGTCTACTGAGTTCTCATTAATTTAAAAATTCTCTCAACAATACAGTTACGTGCTACTATTGAAAACATATATTGTCATATCTTTACCAATTCTGACGTCTGAATGCAGATCTCGTCAGTTCTGAAAAATTCCAAATAGTTGTTCGGGGCTGGTAATACTGACTTCCAATTATTATCTGAAACTTTTGAAGCCAGAAAATTCCTCAGATTCACATACTGATTAAACACTACTGACTCACAAATATCCACTTGTTTTCCTTTTAAATAAACCAATATCCTTTGTATATTTTCCCATTCCACTAATTTAGTCATACACATACACTCAAAAATGACGGCAGTTTCATAAAACTCTTTTACGTCACTGTGAAATTTTTCGGTGGTTACTACAGAGCCAATGATCTACATTTTTCAAAAATTTGTTTAGTTTTCATAGTCAGATAACAACAGTTTTATTTATCTTCTTGTGAAATTATTTTATACTCAATAATGACCTTCACTTCAATCACAGATATGTTACTACTATCAAATTTCTTTATTTGATTACTAAACAATCTCAGCTGATGGTGAATAAATCAAAAGTAAGTCTTACTTAAAAGAGCAGACAAAAATTCTACCAAGATCTGCGGAGGTTGTTCTTCTGTCAGGAAGACAGTTTTCAGAGCTTTCCACAGTTGTAACGTTCTCTCGAATGCAGACATTAAAGACAGCCATCTAGTTTTAGAGTGTGACTAAAGGCGGTGGTGGTTGTTACTGTTTATCGTCCCGTCGACAACGAGGTCATTAGAGACGGAGCGCAAGCTCGGGTTAGGGAAGGAAATCGGCCGTGCCCTTTCAAAGGAACCATCCCGGCATTTGCCTGAAACGATTTAGGGAAATCACGGAAAACCTAAATCAGGATGGCCGGAGACGGGATTGAACCGTCGTCCTCCCGAATGCGAGTCCAGTGTGCTAACCACTGCGCCACCTCGCTCGGTGAGTGTGACTAAAGTTCTCAATAACAGATATCCACAAATTCAAAGAAGTCAGCAAGTTTTTGAAGTTCTCATTGTGTAGATGGAAAAATAGTTATAAAGTTTCAAGACAATTAACTCGATGTCAATAAATAAAATGTCTGCAACAGTGAAACAGTGTTATGTAAAATGTGTGGTGGACAGCCTACTCCTTCCAAGTTCTTCCCAAGTTTCCTTTTTAAACGACTGACTATATTGTTATCACCTCTTCGGTTCCACCCGCCCCACACCCGAAACTGGTGTTGCAGTTTTCGCCGCAAAATGCTACACAATCTTTTAAATTAATTGTAAGATCTTTGAGTTCTTAAATCAATAAGTCGGATGTAGTGTCCAATGTTTCATTTTGTACAGAATCCACCATAATTAGTTTAGTTTTAACCCTTCATCTGCATCAAAATACTGAACAACTATTGGAAACAATTTCAGTGCGTTGTGATTGCCGCCTTCAATTGCTAGTCCGTAAAACGAAGGGTTTCTCAAGTTCAAAGTGCAAATGGATACAAAATGAGGAGCAAGTATAGGTTTGATTATTGCAGTGGCTTTTGTTCTTGCAGCACTTTGATTTTTAGCTCTTACAGACTCGGCATACATAACTGAACACAATTTCGTCGTGTAATCAGGTGATTTGAATGAAAGGTAATGTTTTACAGTTCATTTCCTGTTGTCAGTTCAGCATAATATGAGCATTTCCTCTCTTGTATCGGGTAAAAAAAAATGTGTCACGGACTGGAGGCCTCTTCCTTGAGTACTTCTTAGTGCTTGTGGATCTCGAATCAGATTTCCCACCGTGCTCGATTGAAAAATAACAGCAATAAAGTTTGCGGAATGCTTCCGTATCTCGTTTGTCTCTTTTTTAATGAAAGGCCATATTTCTGTGTATCCGTCAATGGAAGAGCACTTACGTTTCACTTTTGGCATCACAAAACAATGAGAACTGACACACAAGCACTGCAACAGTAAACGGATTCATGGAACTCAAGTTAATCAAAAATATGAACAAGTGAATAATGGTTAGATGAATGCATAGCAAATGAGCTTTCAGACATATCCAAAAGAACATACAACACGCATTCATATAATTGGTGGGCAGTTATCCACCACCTTCATTGCGGACGCACAATACGTTCGACCTCGTGCAGGAACCTCAAAGCAGCGAACATGGAGAACATGCACGGAGACAGCGGATAGGTGCCGATAGGTAGGAGTGTGGATCAGCGATAAACAATGTGTCCGGGTGGCGCAGTGGTTAACGCAACCTCCCAGTGAACAGGAGATCTCAGGTTCGAATCCTGATCTTGCACACATTTTCGCTCGTCGCCTCTGATTCCGCATGAAGTCCCAATGTAGCTGACATCAATAGTTCCTTTCTCCTTCCTCCACCTTCAATTTACATAATATGAATAATGGTTGTTACACAGCGTTGCCAACTACAATCAAATAAACTATACATAGTATGAGAGTAAGCCGCTGGCTGTTGTTTATATTGGATATAATAATACATATAACTATATTGAACTACTACTAGAAATAAATCTTCGATTTGCTTACTTGAAAATCGGGACATTTAGCGTCCCGACTGAGCCTTTTTGGAACACCGGGACGAAGAGTGCAAAATCGGAATATTCCATATCAGTTGGGACATATAGCAACCCTAGGCTTGATATTTTGTACAAATGTACAAAAATAGTCCTATATTCTTTAAAACCAGTAACCCTTCAGTTCTTTAAAGAATCTAACTCCCCTGTGTAAAACAGTTTCAAACGGTCTGATTACTTGACAGATGAGATGATGTGTTACATATTTGACGTTAAGCATGTAAGCGAGAAAAAGTTTGGAAAAGATTTTAAATCATGCACAGAGTTTACTGGAAGTCGCTAAATGCTCTCATTATGGAACACTGAATTAATATAGTATGACTAATTTGCGCTCCATTTTAAGCAAATGCAAGCTTTTCACGCATGTCTGTGTTTATGACGCCATATCTCTTGAACTGTGTCATACAGTAATATAATTTTGCAGGTACATCCAGTGATATGTGTAGTATAGATTCTGTGTGGAAAGAGTGTTGCGAATAGAGTTATAGTAAAGAAGTAACAAATTAAAACATGCCTGATGTTGAATTTTCACTGTGCGCCATTTAGCCGGCCAGGGTGACCGAGCGGTTTTAGGCGCTACAGTCTGGAACCGCGCGACCGCTACGGTCGCAGGTTCGAATACTGCCTCGGGTATGGATGTGTGTGATGTCCTTAGGTTAGTTAGGTTTAAGTAGTTCTAAGTTCTAGGGGACTGATGACCTCAGAAGTTAAGTCCCATAGTGCTCAGAGGCGTGTGTGTGTGTGTGTGTGTGTGTGTGTGTGTGTGTGTGTGGGCGCGCGCGCCATTTTAAGCAGAAGCTAGTTTTTCACGCATCTAAATTTCTGTGTAATCTCATCTCCTGAACTATGACTTGTACAATGATACAATTCTACATCTATTTTCCGGTAGTATATGTGGGTTCTGTCTGCAAACTGTGTTGTGAATAGAGTTGGTAATAATAAGTGATAAATTAAAATGTTGTGTCTGATGCTGAAGTTTCACTGTATCAACAGCGAAAATGTAGTAAGGGACGAACTTTGTTCCTTTCATTATTTTTTGGGGGCTGTCATCGAGAAAACGTTTCGTAAAATTATGCGTAAAGTTTGTTGGAAGTAGACAAACACAGAGTATGTAACTGTAATACTTTTAACGTAAGATTATATCTCTTAACGAGTAGATTATGATAGTATTTACAATTTTTTAATTCGGTCAATAATCATGCGAAATGCTGAAAATCAAATTTTTGTCGCTGGGATCTATTAGTTACGCAACCTGTCACTGTTATTGGGTCCTGGGTTCCAGGAAAGTCGCATAGTATTAGTAATATAGATATGCGATGGCCTGATAATAATAGACTAAATACACATCTGCGTACATCCTGATTGCAACAGTCACAGTAAACGGCAGCACCGCCCTGCATTATGACACAAGGTCTCTTCTTGCATTCCTATTTGGAGGCGATCAAAAAGTTTCCGTTGGAGGGCGCTGCTGTGGCGTATATGCAACGTAGCGGAACTCCGATGCAGGTATGTAAGCACTGACACGTAGGCAGGGGATTAGTGTGGCATTCGTGTCTTTACGACGTGCGTGCGGTGCATGCGGAAACGTGAACTACTTGTATGACGATGTTATTAGCAAATTCGTTCCAACAGGACCAACGTTCTGTTATTCTTGTATTGGCCAGTAACGTTCATCGCAGAATGAAGAATCTGTATGGGGCAGCAATTCTGTCGAAAACCACAGTTGTGAAAATGTGCACCAAGTTCCGTGCTTAAAGCATGTCCCCATACTCCAAATGTCGTAACGCAGAGTTACGCTTACTCAAGTGGGTGATACTAGAGCACCCACCCTGTAGTTCTCATCTCTCCCCATGCGATTGTCATGCCTTTGGTGCCTTATAAAAGACCTCGAAGACTCAAGATGGAGGCCGTTATGTCATCTGATGACGTCATTCGAGATGGCGGATTTTGGCAGGAAGAAATTGATGGGAAAGAAAGGGCAGTTAGGCTACCTCCACGAACCTAAGTCATCCAACCGGCACATCTTCCTAGGGATTGGCGCAAAGTTTGAATTCTGGCGGAAAAGAAATTTCACTTGGGCTATCACTACTAACCTAAGAAAATGGCTGGAAAGAAAGGGTACTTGGACTACCTCCACTAACCTAAGTCACCCGACTGCCACCTCTTCCTAGGGATTGGCGGCGAGAGGACTCAGCCTGTGCTCGACATAAGTCTTTATTATTTTGTACTACCACCATCCAGTGTTGTCGCCAAGGGGTCCTGACTCCAACTGACCTAGTACACAGTACCAAAACCAGAGGGTGCTGTCATCCCTCTTATGATGTAATCCAAGATGGTGGGGGGAATGGCCGGAAACAGTGTGGTCGCCATGGGGTCCATACTCCAACTGATATAGTACACAGTACCACCACCAGAGGGCAATTCTCATCTGTGATGTAATCCAAGATGGCTGCCATGACATCAGCTGATGGCACAGGTACTGTTATCCAAGATGGTGGGAAACAGCGTGTTCGCCACAATGTCCAAGTGGCCTTGTACACAGTAACACCACCAGAGAGCACTGTCATCCATTCTGTGATGTAACCCAAGACAGTGGGGGAAAATGGAAGTAAAAGGAATCTGCCTGTGCCGGTCATAAGTCTTTATTTTGCAGGCAGTGTCTCCACCACGAGACCTTGAGTCCAACTGACCTAGTACACAATACTTACATCAGAGAGTGCTCTCGTCTGTGAAATAACCGAAGATCAGTGTCTGGAGGGGAAAATGACTCAGCCTGTGCTGGGCTACTGTAGAGAGTAAGGAAGGAGTGTACTTTATTTATTTTGGAACAATTTATTTAGGGACGGATTTTGATAGATAGTATATTTATCACACTGACACAAAACACTCGCCCTGATGTGCTTGAGGTCAAAATACACAGCCTGCACACCTGCAAATTACTCATAAATAATGCAAAAGACACGCTTGATAATTGTAAACTGTCGAAATAATGCATTCCACAGCCTAAACACATGCACGTGACTGGACGGGACTGAAGACCTATTTGCAGAGTCCGCCGACGCCGCCGTGAACCACCACTGAACGCAAGCCAATGTGAGCCACCACTGTCATGCCGATGCTACCTGGAGTGAGCGGGTGAAAGTTGCTTCTATTTTTGGGTGTACAGTTAGAGTTCTCCATGTGTTATACTGACGTCACAGAACTCCAGCACACACTCACGCCAGTCCCATATGAGAGACATCTCTGGGCAGCACGTGTGTTTTACCCTTGCTGATGCGATGCCTGGGGATACTAATGTCACCAAATAGCACAGGGTGCATTGTTCCTAGCGTGACATGCGAGACACGTCTAACCATACTTAACTGTCCAGCGTGACTCACGCAATGCCACGAAGTCAGAAATTGTATAGAGTCCCAGAAATAGTTAACGCTCGCTTTCTTGATGTCTCAGCTTGTATTCACGGAAATTCTTGCCCTACCAGAACCTGTTTACTATAATAGTGCAGAATAATCTCAAATGCATTCTTCCTGAAGGTCCTAATGTAGCATCCCGTCCATCACATTACCCTTCCTGCTTTCAACATACACAAACGTTCTCACTGCTATGAAGAGACTCCTATATCCCAGCACAAATATGTCCTGTGAATGAATCGAGCATTATGATTGGCTCTTATCGAATTTACCCTGCGAATTATTGATCTCTCCGGTGTGGAAGCACTGTCCACCTTTTCTTTCTTTCTGCAGAAGAGACTTTCGGCGGGAAAAAAACTATTTCACTCAGATCGCCATATTGCACAAACAATTAAGCCCTGTTAAGTGCCCCTATTTATCGTCAAATACGGAAAAACTATTACTCAATCACACTGCTCTCCAACTGAGGACAGGAGCTTGAATATTAGTGCGTGAATCTGATCTCCAACCTAGCAATATATCACCACGTACCATGTCGATGTAGTAAACCTATAATTCCTATACTGCACCATACAAAATCATCCCTTTTACATCGCTTGTACATATACCACGAAGACAGACAGCATTGTATCTACCCCTTGCAGCACTAGATATTTCCCAGCGAGGTCAGTGGTCAACCACCCCTGACAGGTCACCAGAGCAGCAGCGGCTTGAATGTGGTGGCTCGCACTGGCTTGCGTCTGGTGGTGGTTCACGGCGGCATCAGTGCACTTGGGAAATAGATCTTCGCTCCCGTCCGGTCATGTCGGCAATGGTGCCTAGCTGAACACATATTTCGAGAGGAATTTCTCAGGTGTCGATTATGAAAGGGATGTCGCCGCCTCATGCTTGTGGGACCTGTGCGTGGTTTGACAGCTGTGTGACAGCTGCATCACGTTGCGGGTGCTGCCGGTAGCCTCCTGTACGGTCCAATGGTCAGGGCCGGCGGGCGGTGTCTGCGTGCATTGATTACGTGACTGTTGCATTATTTTGCTAGCAGGTCTGTAAGCTGTGCTATGCGTTATTTGGACAGTTTAGGAGTTGATTTTGTGTCTGCACATCGGTGTACTGCATTATTTAGCAGCTTGCAGGTCTGTACTGAAATTACTTGGGTAATTTAGGAGTTGTTTGCATGTCTGCAGAGCATTAGTTTACAGGTCTGTAGGCTGTGCTATGCATTATGTGGACTGTTTATGAATACTGAGCATGTCCACACATGAGTGTGCTGCATTATTTAGGAGCAGTTTGCAGGTCTGTGTGCTGTGTACTGAAATTATTTCGGTGTACTAGTTTACATGTGTGTAGGCTGTAGAATCCATTATTTTGACAGTTTACAATTATCAATCGTGTATGTTGCGTTATTTATGAGTAATTTGCAGGTGTGCAGACTGTGGATTTTGACCTCAAGCACATCAGGGCGAGTGTTTTGTTTCAGTGTGATAAATATACTATCTATCAAAATCCGTCCCTAAATAAATGTTCCAAAATAAATAAAGTACATTCCTTCCTTACTCTCTACAGCAGCCCAGTACAGGCTGAGTCATTTTCCTTTCCAGAAAGTGATCTTCGGTTATTTCACAGACGAGAGCACTGTCTGGTGTAAGTATTGTTTACTAGGTCAGTTGGACTCAAGATCTCTTGGTGGAGACACTGCCTGCAAAATAAAGGCTTATGACCGGCACTGTCAGAGGCCTTTTCCCGCCATTTTCCCCCATTATCTTGGGTTACATCACAGAATGGATGACAGTGCTCTCTGGTGGTGTTACTGTGTACAAGGCCACTTGGACATTGTGGCGAACACGCTGTTTCCCACCATCTTGGATAACGGTACTTGCGTCATCAGCTGACATCATGGCAGCCATCTTGGAGTACATCACAGATGAGAGCGCCCTCTGGTGGTGATTCTGTGTACTGTGTCAGTTGGTGTCCGAACCCCATGGCGATCACACTGTTTCCGGCAATTTCCCCCCACCATCTTGGTTTACATCATAGGAGAGATGACAGCACCCTCTTTGGTTTTGGTACTGTGTACTAGGTCAGTTGGTGTCAGGACCCCTTGGCGACAACACTGGATGGTGCTAGTACCTCTAATTGTTTAAATAAAAAGTGCATACAAAATAATAAAGACTTATGTCGAGCACAGGTTGAGTCCTCTCCCTGCCAATCCCTAGGAAGAGGTGGCAGTCGGGTGACTTAGGTTAGAGGAGGTAGTCCAAGAGCCCTTTCTTTCCAGCCATTTTCTTAGGTTAGTAGAGATAGCCCAAGTGACCTTTCTTTACCACCAAAATTCAAACTTCATGCCAGGCCCTAGGAAGAGGTGGTGGTTGGATGACTTGGGTGAATGGGGGTAGCCTAACTGCCCTTTCTTTCCCACAATTTTCTTTGGTTAGTAGATGTTGCATTATCCTGATGGAATTTGAACTTCCCACCATTTTGTGGGGGAGGGGGTTAGGTCAGTGGAGGTAGCCCAATTGACCTATCCTCCCATCAAAATCAGCCATCTTGAATGACGTTATCAGATGACATCACAGCGTTATCAGATGACATCATGGCCACCATTTTGGATGACGTCATCGCCTCCATCTTGGATAATGGTACTTTGGGGTAGAACCGCCTTGCCCCAATACTACCCATTTGGTAAAACACAGTGTCCTATTGCGTGAAGAAGTACATAACTGCCTGCTGCACATCCTCGTCTGACAGGAATCGCTGACCCTCACTGCTCTTTCTTTCCCGCCATTTTCTTAGGTTTTCTTTCCCGCCATTTTCTTAGGTTTTCTTTCCCGCCATTTTGTTAGGTTAGTGGAGGCTGCATTATCCTGAGGGAATTTGAACTTCCCGCCATTTTCTGGGGGGAGAGTGTTAGGTTAGTGGAGCTAGACCTATCTTCCCACCGAAATTTAAACTTCCCGCCAAAATCCTCCATCTTGGATGACATCTTCAGATGACGTCATGGGTGCCATCTTGGATGACGTCACCGCCGCCATCTAGGATAACGGTACTTTGTGGTAGAAATCGCCTTGCCCCAATACTATGGGTACATTCAACCTGGTCTGTCTGTAGAATGATTGCCTCAATGCTAACATCGATTTTGCGTGATGGCATACCGATTCTGGATTGTACGGCGTTTGAATGGAAACTTTTGGATCGCCCTGTGTAATTCAGTACAAATGTATCAGTTGTCAATGCCCATTAGATTCTGGGCGGTACAGAATCCAACCTCTTTCCTTTGTCTCTCTCTCTCTTCTCTCTTTTTATCCTCTTAATCAAGAGGTTGTGCTTGTGAATGGTGTTGTCGCTCTTGGACATTTCCGTCTCTGTTGTGTTTGGTGTTTGATGGGCTGTTCTTTTCGTTCTTACCTTTTCTTTGTGAGAGTTTATATTATCTATTCTGCTACTGCAGAAGTACCGTAGTGATTTTAGTCATCTGTATTTATTTCTGTCTTGGTCATACTGCCAAGGGCATTAATCAGCTCATTCTGCAAATTCCACGTCCTGGGATAGAAGGCTTCTGCCAAGGTGCGGAAATGCTTTGTTAACCTTTCAATGCCTGCAGCTTCCTGTGCCGTGGGGAATCACGTGGCGACATGGAGAGCCCATCTTAGCGCTCTGTTTTGGACATTTTGTAGACTATCTACCCTCAATCTGGCTGTGTAACCCTGTACAGGCATGCGTATTCCATTATCGGTCTAATGAGACTTTGGTAGACCACTGAAACTGTTCCGGGATCAAGGGAACTGCTCCTATTCAAGACAGGGTAGAGAACCTGCATCCTGGCATGAGGTTATCTGCGAAGCTCCTCTATGTGACATTTCCATGTTATGTGCCTGTCTAATGTGACAGTGAGGTACTTCACAGAGTTTCTCCTTGGCTGGTTTTGGCTCTGCAGTCACAGCAGTTGGTAGGGTTGTCTTGGTGGGCAGCGTTGCCATAGCGACTGGTGAGCAGCATGGTTTGCATCTTGTCAAGAGTTGACGGTTATGCACCATTGCATAGCCCAGGTTTCCATCCTATTTAGGGTGGTTTGCAGACATCTGATAACCACGTCCCTGTTTTTCGAACAGGAGAAGAATGCTGTGTCATCCGCGTATTGCGCAGTGTGTACATGCTGCATCGTGGGAATATCACCATTGTACACATTGTAGAGGACGGGCCCCAGGACCGAACTTTGGGGCATGCCTGCACAGTATTGGTTGACAGGGATCCATCGATCTTGACTGAGAAAGTCCTACCGGGGATATAGTTTTTTACGATTTGGTCGATCTTTCTGGGGAAGCCTAGTGAGTACATCTTGTGTAGTAGCTTGATGTGCCAGTCTTAAGCGGAACGCTTTTGCTACGTCTAATAATACAAGCCCGCAGTAGCCCTTTTGATTGAAGCCATCTGTGGCTGCTTCAACCAATCCCCATAATTTGCTGGGGAGCGGAGTAACTTTGCTGGAAGCCGAATTGGAATTTCGGCAGTATCTGCTCTCTTCTGATATGGTCCTGTATAGGGGTGAATAGGAGGCGCTCACGATCGCAATAACTTCTGCGTGTTTCCACTGTTTCGGGAATTTTTGCAATCGCTTCAGTTCATTAAATATGTCGGTCAAGTGGGTGATGGCCAGAAGCGGGAGAAGTTTTAGTAGTTCGTTGGTGACCTGGTCGTGTCCTGACGCCTTCCTGTTCGGCAGAAACTTGATGCAGCGCCCCACGTCCTCAGAACTGAATAGTGGTGTATAGTCATCTTCGTCATCCGCTTGGAGATACGCGGCCAGTTGTAGGCCGACAGTTGCGACGTGTTCTCTGTCCTGTGCTTCAGCTGGTTTGAATTGCTTTATGGACAAGTCCGCTAGTGCGTTGGCTTTGTCAATAGCGCTGAACTGCAGTCCATGTTCGCCATGCAGCAGTGGAATTTTCGCGCATCTTTTCGTGAACTACTTGGCTGCTTGCCATAAACTGTTGTCTTCTAGATGGAGAGCTGAAAGCCCTGCAGACCATTGCTACTTGCGGTACTCATTGATATCTGCTTTAAGCTCTCTCTGTAGTCTATTGAGCAGCCTCAGTGTGCCTCTGTTTCTGCTGAGCTTCCACTCTTTGGCAATCCTGTTTTTGTGCTGTATTTGCGCAAGCAAGTGCGGAGGGAGTTACCTGGAGCGGGGAAGGGGGGAGGGGGGAGGAGGAGACAGTGTGGCTTTCTCAGCAGCTCATAGGATCACCTTTGTGAAGCCGTCTAGCGCATGTTCTGTGGTTTCAGTTGGAGGCGGGGTCTGGACAAGTTCAGCAGCTACTGCGTTGCTGAACGGCTCACTATTAATGTGCCTGTACGTCGCTTGGCGCTATGAGGTAGAGCGCAATTCTCCCACGTCGAATCACAGGGTCCGACGTCATTCTGTTTAACAAAGCTACCAGATTCTTTGTTATGGCGATGTCGAGGACGTCCGGTCTTCCTCCATTCTTTGGGAAGTGTGTCGGTTCCTCTGTGCTCCATACCTGTTACTGGTATGCGTGCCAGCTGTTACAGTTATTGACCAGCTTGATTTCGATGTCTCGAAGCTTGAGGTCCGATCAGCGTGTTTGGCGTTCAGGTCCCCAGCAATTAGTAGTTTCCCTCTAATCTGGCTTAATGCAGCCACGTCATCCTCTTCTAGCCTTTGGAAACCTGGGGGATGGGGGTGGGGGTGGGGGGGGGGCGGGGCGGCGTTGATACACTGCAACGACTGTTAGGGGGCCAGTTACAGTAGCTACTTCTATTGCTGCAGTTTCTATTTCTGCTGTATCGGGGAGCGGATTTGGTAGGGGGGGGGGGGGGGGGAGGGACATTTGGTGGTGCTTGATTCCCATTTTGACATTCCGTGACCCCGTCCCCGTGGGTGGGTTGATCATTCCTGCAGCAATTGTAGTTTGGTACAGAAACTCTTATTCCTGGCTTTAGGAATGGTTCACCCACTAGGCGTAAGTCAATGTCTTCGTCCTGCATGAATTATCTGAACTTCATGGGTTGGTGAGTAAGGTTATCTGCATTAAATGCACATATTTTGAGACTCCGAATGTTAGGTCCATGGTGGGGACGGAGTTTTCTGAAGATGTCGCTGCTATAGGCGACTGCTGCGCTGCCGATCTGAGGTTGGCAGGGAGCTGAGTCATTGTCGCGAGAATGTTTACTACCTGGGTCATCTGGGCCTGTAGCACTCGGATGGATGACGTGAGTTGTATTGTAACAGACTCTGCTGTTTCTCGTGACTGGTCTGTGGTGGACAGGGAGGGTGGACTTCTCTAGGGCTTTGTACAATTAGCGAGACCTGGTTATAATCAGGTGGTGGTGGGGTGAACTTTTTGGTGGATCACCGACAAATGTTCGTGAGCATGAGGTTGAGACGAAGACCTGCGTCCTGACGGTGTTGTTGCCTTGCCTTGTCAGAGGTGGTGGTGGTGGCGGCGGCGGCGGCTTGGGTGCTGGGGTGGTTCTATTGTGCATTCGTGTTTTGCTTGTCAGCAGCAGTAAAACGTGTTCTATTGTCGGTCCACTACGCAATACAGACGTGTCTTGGAAATGTTTTACTGACGTGTTGTTGCGGTATTTTAACAATAGTTCTACGAAGCAACGTCCACTCATAATTGTTTAAATTTTTTACTTATAAAATAATAATTGGGATACAGTCACACTGAACTCACCTCAGTGGCGATTGAGGTGAGAAGATACGGTGCACGGGGTGAGTGGCAGTGCTGAGGGAAGTAGCTTATGCAGTGCTGGCAACATACTTTTCAATCCAAGTTGTTCAAATAAAGTAGTTCTTATCCCTCACCCTAGATAGCAAATATTGGCAGAAGTGAGAGAAGGCATGAAGTTTATTGACTTCTACCGAGCTGAGGTAAGGTGTTTGAACTTGCTATCAAGTGTACAGACAGCAACAAAAATTCGCAAAATTAGTCATGTTCTGCATTTTTGGCATAATTCATATAAAAACATCAATAAAATGCTATCATCCAAGTTATTGTAATATATGCACTGAAGTCAGAAAAATTGATATAATATGCATTATAAATATCTAAATTCATGCTATTACATCGAAAAAAATCATCAAAATATGCATGTACTTTCGAGATGGCCAAAGTATTCATTTGCATGGAAATCCCAGCTCTAATGGTTACCCTTTGAGGAGAAATGAAGTGATTAATAATGAATTAATCACACTGCTTAGACGTGCACCCTGTAGCAACTAGTTACGTGCCATACATGTTTTTGTTGCGTCTCATTATCTGCAGTAGAAGCAAATCACAGTGGTGTTAAATTCATCGTTGACTTCTTAATCCCATGAGTACCAAGGATGTTCTTTTTATGAACGTCATGACAGTTTGCACAGAGTTGATATTGAATTTGGCCATAATGCTAAGAATAGTCAGTATATCTAAGTTAATGATATTTCAAATGTGAAAAATTAAAATCGGAGAACATCAAATCCTTCTTGCATGGATCTGATGTATTGTATGCTTCACCTTATTGATTGTAAAAAAGATTCCTTTTTTTAAGGACACAGTGAAAGCCATTTGGAATGCAACAGTCAACTGGAAAATAACCATAATGAACCCATTTGACTGGTTCCGAAAGCTGTGGTCATTGGCTCATGTGAATTTGACGTATGTATTATTATGCTTCAATGGCACTAAAATTTTTTAAGTTTTTTGCTGATTATCTTTGTATCAAAGCTGTATTTTAAAGATGTTCAATTTCAGATACCGCCGGTATGCCATTGTGTTTATATTGATTTTCTTATTTCTTCGATATTTTGGGCCAAGCATGACTCAGTGGATATCTGGTTCAAAGCCTAGTAATGAAGGTGAGTTAAAATGTAAAATCAAGTGAATACGAAGTGCCTCTTGTAATTATATAGTAACAAAGCTGAGAACTGATTGGAAAGCTTGTTTCTTAAGTTCTACATGTTCTCCCTCACAGCCTGTGTGCAGACCACTCATATCATTTATTTTACATTTGTTTACTTCTTCAGTCTTCCTTTTTAAATCACTGCATGCCACCAGGCATAATTCATTGTGGATTGATAATTCCACTTGTGAGCAGTTGTATTAGAGGTAATTGTTGTGTTGGAGAGGGAGCACCCTTCCCCACGGGGAATAAAATTCGTCATTGTGATGTGTGACAGATGTTGTCATACCTCGTATTGACCACCAACATGACAGTTGTGGGTAGGACAGGCATATAATAGTGGGTCTTGAACAGTGGTATACTTCATCTACAAGGTTGTGCTGGCACTGGGCTGTTCATGTCAAGAGTCTGCTGTGTGTTCCTCAATCTAGGGAAGACTGTCACACTGAAAATCAGTTACCATTAGCAACATGTAATGACAGTGGTTGCTGTCAACTGTTGTAGTTTCTATAAGGGTAATTCAAAAAGAAACAAGCTGGAGGCAGATAAATGAAAAGAACTGAGGGGATCATAATGCCGTTACATAAGGAAGAAGGTGTGGTCCCTATAGGAGCAATGTGGTCCTAAATTCACTGTTAGAAAGACATGGGCACACACCCACATGATGACAGAATGTGAGTACGTGCACACATTGTCCACTGCATTCAGTCTTGCAGGAAACAGAGAAATAGAGGCTTCAAAAGGGGAGCACAGGGTTGTATAGTGGGTTTCCTGACTGTGGAAGGAGTGCAGAGAATGGAAAGTCATCAAAGTATGGCACAAGTGAATGAAGAACACTGCATATACATTGCAAGGGGGCAGATGTCATTGGGTGATGATGCACTGTGTGGAATGCCACATGGCATTACCAATACCATCAACAGCATGTGGTTGCTCTCATTATTGAATACCAGTGAGTTACAATGGCAGCCACTGTTCCTGATGTAAGATTGAGTGTCAGAATAGCAATTGACATTCAGTGCTCTCCATAAAGTTGTGCCATTCTTCAATGAGTTTCCGTTCTTGCATCTCTCCACTGTAAGGAAACACCCTACAGCCCTGTGCTCTACTTTTGAAGCCACCACTTCTGCTTTCAGCACTACAGAGTGCAGTGGACAGTCAACATATGGGTGTTTTCTCTCTGTCATCTAGTGAGTGTGAGACTGTGTCCTAGCAGTGAGGTTGCATTCTCAGTGCTCTTATAGGGACTACACCATCTTCTGTAGGAAATGGCATTAAGCTCCCTTCCACCAGTTTCATTTCACTGCCTCTCGATCACTTCTTTTTGAATCACCCTACCAAATGCCCCATAGTGTAGTACACAACTCACCAGTTCACTGTTCAACAACAACAACAACAACTACTACTACTACTACTACTACTACTACTACTACTGGTACTGTTACCACCACCACCACCACCACCATTACGTAGTTGTGTGCAATTCTGTTGCTTGTTATAGTATACAGTGTCTTTTCTAATATGCTAGCACTTCCCATATCTGAGCTATGGTGATAATCTCTGTTTACTGTATGTTTACATTTGTGAGGTTGTATCATGACTTAACTGAAGGAATCAGCAATTTTTACCCATGCAAAGTCACATTTACCTAGACATTCTATGTAGTATTTTCTCAGTTTCACACTTTTTGCACTATTGTTTTTTCCCATGTCTATCATATTTTTTACTTTTCTTCTCTAAAATCCCACCTTCAATATCAATATATTATTTTTGCACCACCACCATTTCCTATGGATCCTCCTGGTTCTATTGGACATTTTCATTTTAAAGCAAATGAATGACAATTAGAAATGAAAGAGCAGTATTTTAAACAGCTGTATGTAAAGTTCCCTTTGTTCTTTAAAATTATTTTGTTTAGAATTTGAAAAGAACATGTGTGATTGGTAACATTCAAGAACTTACGAAGATAAAGTTTATCAAAATACAGGCTGTCCATAAAAGAGTGTCCCAGGTATAAATTTTAATGATGTCACCTGTGTTTCAGAGTATTGGTTCAAGGACACAATTAAAACTTAACTCAGACAGTTTTATATAAGTGCATGTGTGAGTACTGCTTTGTTGTTTCACCACTTGCAGCATCACATATGCCATACATGCAAAACAGCAACTCCTGAGCACAATATCAAAATTAATTTTATTATAGCATCACCTCAGAAAGTAAAGTCTCCCATAAGACAATAATAACACAATTGAGCATCTTCAATCAGAGGCAGATATAACCCAAAATCTAAATAAACGGCTGCTGGAGGTTGCACTGTGGGTTAAGTACTCCACAGTGGAGAATGTCCATGGGCCCTTGATGACCTCGTGACTCGCAGACACAAGGTAGTCCATGATAGCAGTGCTGCTATTGTTGCTGCTGCACACACTGCCTATGGGCGATGTGGTGGTTCCTGGTGGCATCTGTTAGCATTAAGCCTGTAAACATAATATTTGTAATCAGCACCAATCCAAACCCTTGATATACTGACTAGGCACATGAACAGTTTCTGAAGGAGGAGCACCTGCAGGCCAATGGCCAGCAGCCCACAGGATGCAGGTGTCATGTCAGAATAGGCATGTTCAAATACACAGGGGCTCAGCCCTGCATGTACAACACTCCTCCCACCCCGTAAAAAATGAGACACTGACAGGAAGGAGGCTGGCAGCATGAGGGTGGGTGTGGTAAATGTATTCGATGCTTTGTCATAATGACAGGACAGTCGGGCCTTGTGGAGAGGGCTTGCAACAAAACTTCTATGAGCGCTGCACTGAAAGTGCTGGAAGAAACAGCTGGCTCCAGCTGTGGGTGGCCATCTTGGAGGCTGTGGCAGCCCAGCATAGGGCAAGGACCTGCAGAAGGCATGGTGTGTGCATGCCAGAGAGCTGCAGAAAAGACAGACTATGAGGCATGGGGTGGAAACTAGAGAACACATGAAAAACAGCGAGAACCCTGGGGGCTCAAAGGCATGACAAGGTACGATGGAATGTGAGGAGTTGTGCACTGGCATGAAGGAGAGCGTGTTAAGTGCATGATGGTTGTGGAGTCCAGCGACAGGGCCAGTTGCAGCAGCAGTGGAAATGGCAGCAGCAGGAACAACTGGGCTGGCAATTAGTGCCACGCCACTTTTGACTGGGCTGGCATTGGCAGTGACAGAGCCAGAGTCAGCCTGACCAACAACAGCAGGAGAGCTGGTTGCAACACAGGCTGTCCTGGTGGTGCTGGCAGTGGCCGCTGTGGCAGGTGTGATGGCAGAGATGGCGAAGGAAGAGGCAGATTGTGGGATGTGCAAAAGAAACATGAAAGAATGAAGATGGCAGCTGAAGGAGTAAGGGGTCTGGATGCAGAGAGAGAAGGCTTCCCGGAAAGGAATGGAAAACCTAAGGTGCAAGGAGCAAGTAAAGGAGACTAACTGCAGGCACGTTCAGCTGTGGTGGGACCCAAAGATGTGCCGAGGTGCATGGGAATGCACTTGGGAACATGGAGGTGTGTGGGAGCAGAGAGTGCAGAAGGGAGAGGGAAGCGAGAAACTGAAAACAAAGACAGAACGAAGGAGAAATGGAAGCCTGAAGAAGGGGAGCAGATATGGGAGGGATAGCAGTGTTGGGGCCAGCATGGACGGAGGCTGTGCTGATGTTAACTATAGAGCGGGCTGTGTCAGAACTGCAGGGCTCATTAAAACCAGCTGGAAGTGTTGGGGGTGGTGGAGGGAAAGGTGTCTCTGCAGGAGCCAGATGCAACAACCGAGTGGCAATAGAGCCAACCTCGAAGGAGCCAGTGCCAACAGGTGGCGGAACTTGGAACAAAGGCCCTTGGGATACCTGACAGGACAGGAAGATGTCCCAGAAGAGTAAGTGAATGCTGAAGCTTGAGAGATAGTGTGGACCATGTAATGAGCATTGAGCTTGTCCTGCAAGTGATCGTAGAAGACCGAAGAAATGTCGACTCCATGATTAAGGGATAGAAGAAGATGATAGGTCAAAGTGCCAGACCAGGCAAGGAGAAGAGGTCATTTGCGATAGTCCACATTGATGGTGAGGGCCCACGAAAGATCATTTGAGCTGACGTAGGAAGGCCAAACATGGCTCCAAAGTTTCATTGAAAACCTGAAACATTGGAAGTTGTGGTGTCCATGTTGGTGAAGAGGAAACAGAGAAAATGAAAAAGTGACAGTGGGATACAGCGAAGGATTGGCTGTTTGTTTCTGAATCAGTACCCTGGACTGGAGCTTGTAAATCTGTTTTTGACTGTCCACCTGTTGAGCCATCAGCTGCTGCAGCACAGCTGCACAGGTGATTTGTCCATGGTGACTGGGAAGAATGAAAAACACATGCTGCTTGTTGGACAAAGTTCAGAAAACAAAGTTCCATAGTTCATAGACAAGTTGACAGTCCAGGCACCAATGTGCAAAAGAATTTACAGTCCTGCTGTATCAGTGCATGGGCTCCATTCAGTTTAGGTTAGACCAGTCCATTTAAGGATTGTTGATGTCTACAGACTGTTGCCTATCTGATGCTGTGTTACAATGTCATGCTGATATGAACAGTCCTCATCTCCGAAATGTTCCTCTACTGTACGTAGTACACAATACTGCAAAATGTGTTTATATTCTTCTGCATTTAGCATTTTTGTAAGTGCAATAAGGGGCCATGCCTTACCCATGAAAAACACACCTATATTGTATCACTACCTCCTCCATACTTCTCTGTTGGCACTGCACCTGACAGCATGTAACATCTCCAGGCATTCGCCAAACCCAAAACCCTTCCATTGGATTGCCACAGCGTATAGAATGATTCATCACCCCAAATCACTTGTTTTCAGTCAACTGATGTTCAGTGACATTGCTCTTTACACTACATCAAATGTAACTTGGCATTGACTACAGAAATATTTGGCTTAGGAATAGCTGCTTGGCCATTGTATCCGTTCTTTGTACCTCCCAGTGCACAGCTATTGTGCTAGGTGGATAGCTGGTACCTCTTCAGAACTCATGAGTGATTCTTTCCACTGATTTTGTGTAATTTTTTTACAATCAATGTCCACAATGCTCATCGAAGCCTGTTTGTAAGTATGTGAGGTTTTGATGGTCTTGCTCCAGCTGTGGTTTTTTCCTTCAAATTTCCACTTCTCAGTCACATCATCAACAGTTGACATTGTCAGCTATAGAAAGGTTGAAATGTCCCTCATTGACCTTGTATGACTAGTTTACATTTGAAGTCATTAAACTCTCCTGGCCGACTCATTCTGCTGTTACTGCTTCTCTACTGACAACACAATACTCTAAGCCACCTTTTATACTGGCTAGTCCACCTCTAGTGGTATCTCCTGGTCAGTTCCACATTGCACAAGGGCTTCTGCTTTGCTTTGAAGTACTGAAGAGAGAGAGAGAGAGAGAGAGAGAATGAATGGGGGGGAGGGGGGAGGTTGTGTGTTCAAGTCTCGGTCCGGCACACAGTTTTAATCTGCCAGGAAGTTTCAGTTGCTTATTCAGTTCCACATTTATTCTGATCCATGGCATTTACAGTGCTTCCCATAGCTGTTGTATGATGCATGCTGGATGATACTCTACTTGAACACAAGACACTTTTGATGATCCCACAAATGATCAGTTTGCTTAAGATCCTGGGAAGTAATTTAATCATGCACTTCTGACAGTTTTCATAAAATTCTAGCGATTTGAGAAGGCTAATTTTTTCTTAAAGATACCATGCTTCTGTGCAAAGACACTCATTATATACATCTGAATGTCATTCCTGAGGTTGAATATATAATCAAATTAGTCATGAGTACTTTCCATGGAAGTTAGAGTGAAAATTTCATTCTAGAAACATCCCCCAGGCTGTGGCTAAGCCATGTCTCCGCAATATCCTTTCTTTCAGGAGTGCTAGTTCTGCAAGGTTCGCAGGAGAGCTTCTGTAAAGTTTGGAAGGTAGGAGACGAGGTACTGGCAGAAGTAAAGCTGTGAGGATGGGCCGTGTGTCGTGCTTGGGTAGCTCAGTCGGTAGAGCACTTGCCCGCGAAAAGCAAAGATCCCGAGTTCGGGTTTCGGTCCGGCACACAGTTTTAATCTGCCAGGAAGTTTCGTATCAGTGCACACTCCGCTGTAGAGTGAAAATTTCATTCTAGAAACTAATGTATATCACATGATGTCACCTGCTCTAAGTACTTAGTTGAATACCTTTGCAACAAAATGATTTACTACATAGATGGGCTGTGGAACAACAAAACCTACAACAACAGGCAGCTTGGGAGCTTAAGAAGAAAGCTTTGAAATGGGCCAGTTTCCAGGTTCACCATCTATTTAGGATAAAAGAAACTGAGAGTAACTTATTGGAATTCAAGAGCTTCAATGTCTGCCACAAATCAGAGTCAGATTTTGATACACATTGAGAGCAAAACCTCCCAGCCCAAGACCCAGTAATATCATAATTGGTACTGTGATATTGCAAAGTTAACTTCGTACATGGTGGTACTCTCAGTGATTACAAGCCCACTGGGACAAATTCTGCCACTGGCATATAGAGCAGTGACATGATAACATCTGTTTCATTTTAAATACCAGCTTCATGGAGCATTGTTCATGAAAATAGCATACATCAACTTGTGGAAAAATGTCACACTTCCAGCTCTTCACTTCTGGACTCGGGAGCTAGTAACGAGGTCACTGGATTGGAAGTACCAGCAGCCTCTGGTGCTGAGAACCTCCAAACAATGGAGAACATGTTAGAGCCCACAACAGATGAACCTTTGGCACACAATGAGAGATGTTATGCACTCTACTCCTTGCAAACACAAAATACTGACAAAACTGCTTTTGTGATGTCAACAGAACTGAACCAGATATATGATGTAGAAGGCAGTGTCAGGCTAAGTAGACAGGAGGCTACTATAATTCTTCGAGCAGCCATGAGATTTGTAACTTGTGTTGCAACCCAAAAAGAAAGACAATTGCTTTTTCAATGCCAGCAGCAGTTGGTCACATTTTGAGTACAATAAACTCCCTACAGATATTAAAGACCTCTGCAATTTTCTCAGCCAAGTCTTTACATGCTGGAATGAAGTCTTCGATTGTGAACAGATGTATGAAGATTTTGTGAAGGCCCATCTACAAGTGTGTTTTGACCACACTCTAGCTTCAGATAAGATATTTCCATACAGTATATGTCTAGTAGCAGCATTAGATTCCAGCAGATCAACACTATACTCCCTGCATTGCCAATGAGTGAACTGTGGAAGATCATAGAGGAACTGGATGTTGATGTGCTAGTCCAGCAACCATACATGTGCCTTGCTGACATATGTGCTCTCAGTAGTTGGGCACCAGAATGCCAAGGCAGCAATCATCATTCTTAATCAGAGATACCTTGTCACTAAAATAACACAATTATGCAGTGAGCTTGCTGTAATAGTGGAGATGTGTACTGCTCAGTGCAAGTGTATTGTTACCTACATATACATGTAGTGCTCCCATATGATTGAGTCATACCCTGACAAATTAAGAGCTGCAGCATTGTGCAGTCATGATGCACATCACGTAATAGGGGCTGGTGTGGACATAGACGAAAGACAGAAGAATGTGGTGTAATGCTGACAGACATGATCCAAGAATGGGACATGACTGTGATCAATAAAGAAGGGCAGCCTAGCAAATTCACAGATAGTACCATTGCAGAGACAGGTATAGACATTATCCTGGCAAATCTGGATGTGGCTAGTAAGTTTATATCCTGGGAGGTTGAACAACATATGACCACTAATGGAAATAGTGTCATAACCTTCTGTATCAGAGCAGTGACAGTAAACTCTAGAAATACTAGCAATGGTAGGTAACCAGAAAGCTGGGATTTGAAGAGAGGAAATTGGAATGCATTTGTTGGTGAAATAGCTTCTTTAAACTGAGACTATTTACCTGAAAACATAGATCTCTGGATGCATGCCTTTACTGAGTTATTGCAGCAGATGCAGGCAAATCACATCCCAAAGATGTGATATTGAGCTATTCCTGAGACATGTTGGAGTAGGGAACAGTTAGAGTTGTGCAGAAAAGTCCGTAACACGAGGAGTTACCAGTGCTCATGAGGGAGGAACCAAAGAGATAGAAAGCTAAATATATACCAGCATCTGAAACAAACATATAGAGTCTGTGGAGTCAACCATACAAACTTCTAAATGACAAAATTACATGTATAAAATGGTAGTGCATTGGTGGAGCTGTCATTTGTACTCAGGTGAGTCATGTGAAAAGGTTGCTGACATGATTATGGCTACATGACGGGGATTGATAGAAGTTGAATGCGAAATTTTAGTTGAAGCTAGATACATAGGACATTCTATTTCTAAAATCATTAGGGAAATCAATATTCTGAGAACCACAGTGTCAAGAGTGTGCCAAGAATACAAAATATCAGGAATTACCTCTCTCCACGGACAACACAGTGGCAAATGGGCTTCACTTAATGACTGAGAGCAGTGATGTTTGCATATAGTTGTCAGTGCTAACAAACAAGCAGTACTGCTTGAAATAATTGCCAGAATCAGTGTGGGATGTACAACAAATGTATCCATTAGGACACAGTGTTAGGAGCACCGGTGTTTGCATGGAGTTGTCAGTGCTAACAGACAAGCAGTACTGCTTGAAATAATCACCCAAAACCAGTGTGGGACATACAACAAATGTATCCATTGGGACAGTGCAAGAAAATTTGATGTTAATGGTCTGTGGCAGCAGACAACTGATGTGAGTGCTTTTATTAACAGGACATCACCTGTAGCACCTCTCTTTGGCTCGTGACCATATAGGTTGGACCCTATACGACTGGAAAACCATGGACTGCTCAGATCAGTCCTGATTTCAGTTGGTAAGGGTTTGAGTGTGTACAGACCTCATGAGGCCATGGACCCATTTGACAACAAGGCACTGTGCAAGCTGGTGGGGACTCCATAACCGTGTGGGCTGTGTTGATATGGAATGGAGTGGTCCTCTGGTCCAAGTGAACTGATCATTGACTGGAAATTGTTATTTTCGGCTACTTGGAGATCATTTGCAACCATTTGTGGACTTCATGATCCCAAACAACAATCAAATTTTTGTGGATGACAGTGTGTCATATCACCAGGCTGCATTTGTTTGCAGTTGGTTCAAGAACATTCTGGACCATTCCAGCAAATGATTTGGTCACCCATCTCGTCTATAGTGAATCCCATGAAACATTTATATGACATAATGAAGAGGTCAGTTCATGCACAAAATCCTTCACTGGCAACACAGTTATGGACAGCTATAGAGGCAGCATGACTCAGTTATTTCTGCAGGGCACTTCCAACGACTTGTTGAACCTAGCATTATACCAGGCAAAAGGAGGTCCAACATGATATTCCAAGGTATCCCATGAATGTTGTCACCTCAGTGTAAGGCACCCACCATCCTGTCCACCCTTTGCAAGACCAATGGAGCAATGACAGTTTACTGAAGGAATTCCACCAGATATTTATCAAACACTCTTTTCGCCATATGATTCTGCAGATACAGACAACAACCATCAATCAGTGCTACTTGACCAGATGAGTTCTGAATATAGTAACAGTGTTGTCCTACTCCCATTTGCTCAGGAAGAAGTAGTAGTAGCGATAGCCATGCTTAAATGTAGCTAGGCACTGGGTCCAGATGGTACCTGCTCAGAAGTGATACAGAAATTAGCTCCAGTCATAATGCCATCCTTAACACATCTGTTGAATGAAGCATTGGGACAGGACAGGGTACCAGAGACTTGGAAATCTGTATGTGTGGTGATCATAAAGATCCCGCAGACCCAAAGAGCTGTAGACCTGTATGTTTAATTAATACATTAGCAAAAGTTCACGAGCATCTACTCTGCCAGCATCTTCAAGAGCAGAGAGAGCTCCAGCATCTCTGCATGTCAGTTTGACTTCCACAAATAATAAATTGTTACATGACAATATTAATCAGGCTCTTCAAATTGTAGACAGAGCAAACAGTAAATATTGTGCTGCAACTGAGAATCGTTTCCACAAGCCTCACTTTGTGCATTTTTTTAAATAACTTCTTTTTCTTAACACATATTGTTCAACTTCCTCTAAAAGTCTTTCCAGCCGGCTTTAGCAAAATTGCCTTTATTCCATACTGATAGAACAGAGAATACGGCCCATCTTTGCAAAACTTGCCTCATGCGTACATCGGGGTCTTTTCAAAATGCACTTTATGCTATGTAGTTTGCAAAAGACATTAGACATATTGCTGAGTTTTCTTGTAATTTGTTTAATGTGCAGGAGTTGTCAGAAAAAGTACTTTTCTGACTGTTTTATGGCACTCCTAGAACAACTGGTTTGCTTGGGGGTAGATGGCAGGCTGTATCACTGTGCATGCCAAATAAGCTGACAGTTGGCACAATGGCTGATGGGAGCTCCCATTAGCCACTGCACCCGGTGACTATTTAGTTTGCATGGGTAGCATTAAACTGCTTTTGTTGTTGATAGCTGTTATGTGAGCTGGTTGCCAGTTACCTCCATTTCATGAAAGTAAGTGATGGAAGATGATGGTGAATATAATATTCATGTGAGTGAAACACATGGTGAGCATGAAAGAAGAGAAACAAAACATCTCCAAAGCAAAATCATCTCAACATTCAAAGAAAATTTCAGTGCCTGATATTGACTGCTGGTATGCTGAAAGGCATAAGGCAAGCAGCTGTGGAAGAAAAGACTATCTCTTTTGCTGAATTATCATATTTCAATGTATTATATTTTTCAGGAGGTAACAGCAAGCAAGATGCATTGTTTCTGTCATACATGGATATTTCATCACCAGCTAGGTATGTTGTGGATCCCACTGAAGCTAAGGCTTCTAAATCAATGCCTGTCAAGTATAAGATAAAACTTTGAGATAGATCCCAAGCACCAATGTATGCTGCTACATTTAAAAAAAAAAGGGGGGGGGGGGTTATCGCAGGATCGCTTAACCCGGATTGTTTGGCACTGTCAAGAACATGGGACAACACTAAATGAATGAAGAGATGGCTCAAGAGCAACTCAAGCTGACATAGTTATGACCTACAAGTGAAAGAGCACATTCTGAAGTATAAGTATAGAGAGAGTTGTTGTAGTGGAGGTAAAATGAGAAGACATATTTGCCCCCAAGTTTAAATGTAAATATGAGGGAAAATTTTTGGAAAGAATAAAGACAAACAGGTAATACAAGCTGTTTCATGTCAAAATTTAAGACAATGTTTTATAAGAATTTTAATCTTGGCTTTGGTTAATCTCATAGTGATATATGTTCGACATGCAAGGGGATTTGACTGAAAGTAATGGTCGCAGAAACCGAAGAATGACAGGAAGTGTGTAAAACTAACAAGTTCAACAGCATCATGAACAAATACTGTGAAGGCACTGTAAAACTTGTCTTTGAAATGCAACAAAATCAACCTCTGCCTCACCTTCATATTGTAGACATCTTCTAAACATCACAGGTATTGTTCTATAACCTGATAGTGGTGATACGTGAACCAAAACAAGGTACTGATATTATTTACTTGGTGTGAAGCAGAAGCTGGAAGAGGTGCAAATGAAATCACATCTGCACAGGTAACATTTTCTCCTACATTATTAGGAAGAGAGGACTAGAGATGTTGGTAAGAGAGGATTGAAACTTGAGCTTTTTCCAGACATGTGTACCAGCCAGAACAAGAATTATATAATGCAATGTATGCTGACACATTTTATGGAACACAGTACAGTGTTCTATGAACTTAACCACTATTTTCTTATTCATGGACATAGTTTCATTCCACTGGATCATGTATTCAGTAGAGTTGAGAAGGGATATCAGAAGAAAGAAGAGAACATATCACTTTGTCGATTCACGAATATTCTAGTGAAGTTTGGGAAGGTGCTGGTGTGGGGAGAAGACGGGTTTTCCTACAACTTCAAATGGATTTCTAAAGAAATATTAAAGTTCACCGTGCATTGTAAAATGGTGAATTTATGAGCAATAATTTACAGACAAACCAATGGTAAGATTCAGTGTGCTGTTAAAACAATGCATTTCTTTGTATCAGAAGTATGTTGTGATGTTTTGAAAAACAACATTCCTTCATTCAAAGCCATGAAATGTGCTGGATTTATTCCGAAGATAAATGATATGATTGCAGAAAAGCAGGAGGATATAATGAAGCTAATGTGTTTCCTTACCATTCCTAAGAATGCAGCAAGTTTCCCAATCCGCTGCTGAGTGAAAATCTCATTCTGGAAGTTTCTACAATGACATACTCTCTGCAAGTGATGAGGAATATGAAGATCATGACAGCTCATGGAGAATTTATGAAGAGTTCTCTGAAGTTGTGGAGAAGAGAAAAAAGAAATATTATTCTAAAACTTTAATCTATAAATCAGGAATTTAATGTTCAAGTATCACTGATCTAGTTTGAAAAAGAAATCTGTTTTTCTGCTTTCAGCAGTTGATAAACTATCAAAAATTTTATGCATGTGCAAAGACTGTCTTAAAATATATTCAGAAGTGTACCAAATTTGTTAATTGTAAAAAATAAACTAAAGTTGCTTGTTGATTAAATAAATGCATCTCCTGCAAAAATATGTTTTTTGCATAAAGCAAGTTTTGTTAAAATGACCCTCAATTATGATCAACATTGCAATTGCATTCAATAATAATTTATGGTAGTCTACGACGTTCAGTCATGTAAGAAGTATTCAGATGCTATATTGCCTTTATATAAGTTTCATGGACTACTGTAAGGGTCGCACAGTTGAATGGTTTGCTGGGCAACATGTTGTTGTTGTTGTTGTCTTCAGTCCAGAGACTGGTTTGATGCAGTCTCCATGCTACTCTATCCTGAGCAAGCTTCTTCATCTCCCAGTACCTACTGCAACCTACATGCTTCTGAATCTGCTTAGTGTCTTCATCTCTTGGTCTCCCTCTATGATTTTTACCCTCTATGCTGCCCTCCAATACTAAATTGGTGATCCCTTGATGCCTCAGTACATGTCCTACCAACCGATCCCTTCTTCTAGTCAAGTTGTGCCACAAATTTCTCTTCTATGTAATTCTATTCAATACCTCCTCATTAGTTGTGTGATCAACCCATCTAATCTTCAGCATTCTTCTATAGCACCACATTTTGAAAGCTTCTATTCTCTTCTTGTCCAAACTATTTATCATCCATGTTTCACTTCCATACATGGCTACACTCCATACAAATACTTTAAGAAATTACTTCCTGACCCTTACATCTATACTCGATGTTAACAAATTTCTCTTCTTCAGAAACGCTTTCCTTGCCATTGCCAGTCTACATTTTATATCCACTCCATATTTAGTTATTTTACTCCCAAAATAGCAAAACGCATCTACTAATTTAAGTGTTCATTTCCTAATCTAATTCCCTCAGCATCAACTGACTTAATTCGACTACATTCCATTATCCTTGTTTTGCTTTTGGTGATTTTCATCTTATCTCCTCCTTTCAAGACTCTGTCCATTCCATTCAACTGCTCTTCCAGGTCCTTTGCTGTATCTGTTAGAATTACAATGTCATTGGCGAATCTCAAAGTTTTTATTTCTTCTCCATGTGTTTTAATTCCTACTCATAATTTTTCTTTTGTTTCCTTTATTGCTTGCTCAATATACAGATTAAATAACATCGGGGATAGGCTACAACCCTGTCTCACTCCCTTCCCAACCACTGCTTCCTTTCCATGCCCGTCAACTCAGCACTGGGCGGCATAAGATAATAAAAAAAGATTATGATGGTCTGTCCACAGGGTTCGATATGTGGACCAATATTTTGGGAACTCACAATTGAGCCATTGTTGGAACAGTTGGATGGGACTGATGAAGCAAATGGAATTGTGGCTGATGCTGATGATATCTTGGTGGTGGTGTCTGGAGATCCCAAACGCAAGCTTGAAGAAAAATCATGTGCTCTGAAAGATGCAGGAGTGGTGCAGGAGCAACAAATTACCAGTAGCTAAAAATAAATCTTTATATGTGCTGCTTAAGGACAAACCTATCCTATATAGGAATTCAACTTTTGGATCAGATAACAGCCCATTTTTGAGAAGCACTGTATGCAGTTATTTAGGAGTTTTCCCAACAACAGAAGAAACTTCTCAGCCCATGCAGATATGGTCTGCCTGAAGACTTCCAAAATCATGCACAAAATTGCCATCACTGGCACTGCAACATATTCTTGGAGGCTTTTAACCTTTGAGGCTCATAAAACTGTACCACAATGAAATACTGATTGTCATTGTGGACTTTGCAACAAGCACTGGGGCCCACCTGCTCCACCTGATAGTACAGTCACACTAAGACATAGGTATCCGTGAGGTGTTCTCCGAAGGATGAAGGGAGTATACAATACTAACCAGTAGAGGTTCTGCTCATTATTCTGGGAATATGTCCCACTGACATCACAGTATGATATCTTGAACAGCATATTGGTTGCGGCGGGATAACATGAAGTACGAGAAATTATGGATTCCAGAGTAACTAATAATTTAGATCTTCAAGACTAGACTCTTCATGAATGGTAGTGGGATTGGAAAATTGGAAATACAGGATGCCACTATAGAGTCTCCTTCTGAACATCAGATAGAGAGACTACAAATGAATCATATTGTCCCCAACAGAGGTATGGATCACTTTATGACAGGACACAACCCTTACCTACAATATGAACATAACATAGGAAAGAGGCCATCAACATTGTGTGACTGTAGTGATTTAGGATTTCCTGAGCATGTGGTGTTATACTTGCCCACTGCCAAGTAAATAAATAAATAAAATAAATGACAGGCTGAAAAATATGTTGGCAATATATGCAGCGTATTATTATCTTGTTCATGAACTTACCGTTAGATTTGCATGTCATTATATCCACCCAAGCCTTCATTTTAGTAACACTAAGCCTGATCCTACATACCAGTAGAATATAAATAGTTGCCACCTGTACAGAAAGTTCTACTGATTAATTTGCTCACTAACATGTCTTTATGGCTCAAAAGTACCTCGAGGTAAATGTGGACTGTTACGAATAATTCACACATTCTGTTAGCTTTTCTAATTGTGTGATAATGAATTCAAGATTTTTAAATGAATAGATAACATGAATATCTCATTTTATGGACTTCCACTGATTTCTTACTGTATATTCCAATTTTCAGGTGAAGACGAACAGTGCTTATCAAATAGTCTTGCTCAGTTCTCTGCGGATTCAGAAGAATTCAGTGCTAATATCAGACATTATCCAACCAAAGATGACGAGAAACCTTACTTAGCTTTTGTGGGAAATGGTGTTTTTGGCTTGACTGTAGATCCAGCAAGTCCCGTCTATATCAAGAGTGGACGTACATTATCTTTACCTGCATACTGGTTTCCTATAGTGTCAGTTACATCACAAGCAGAAGCAGCATATGAAGCTACTGTTGTTCACTATACCACAGGCATTGTTCACAGAATTCAGTGTTTGCCCCGAGGAACTAGTGTGTCTCATCAGTATTATGCACATAGGACATTGCCGAACGTCTTCGTTCAAGAAATAACAATAAACAATCCAACGAATGACATACAGTCATTCAGTCTACGCCAGGGGACATACCTTAATTGGCCTACTGCAGTGTCACATGTTGAACCGTAAGTCAATTCAGTAATAATCAGTTTATAGAATTTTAATTTTTAGGGATTGTGTTTTGATATGTGCTACAGCTTAGAAGTGTCTGTAGTACAAACACCAGTGCATCCTTATTCTTGCTGAGTACCAATTTCTGTAACATCTTCAGTGTTTTCCTGGTCCTTTCAGCCAAATGGAATTTTTGAGTGTTTATCTGCAGCTACTTCTAATATATGTTCTGTCTTTATTTATGTTGTTCAGTTGAAATATTCATATGGACATTAGAGGAAAGAGTTACATAACTTTGAAATCAATGACATATGGTAATTAAAATAATACTAATACTATTAATGTCATATGGTACATGGCCTGGTGCAAGTCTTTTACTTGGGTGCCACTTTGATGACTTGTGTGTCCCTGAGCCAGTGGCACCCTGTGCTCCTAGACAGTCACCCATCTAAGTACTAAATGGTCCCCATGTTGCTTAACTTCAGTGATCAGGGGGGCCAGTGTATCCAACATGGCAAGGCCATTGGAAACACCGTAAATAAAGGCAACTGATTGAAATATTTCAGTTGTATATTGTAATCTATGACATTTTTTAAGTAAATAACATTTATCGTATTTTTATTGTATCTCAGCTGAACATTATTACTGTCCCCTTTCATTAGTGCAGCTATCATCTAAAAAACTGGTAATAACTTAAATCACTCTGACACAACTCATACTAGTAAACTATGTAGTATAAATTCTCAAAACATGTATAATTTAGTGAAAGAAATATGGTGGCTATTATATAATTGCTTTTAATTTGAAACCTGTTGTCATTAGTAGATTAACTTATCTGCTCTTTGTCAAATACTTTCTTTAATACACAGCAGATTTGACTTTTGTGGGTTGTGACTGTCTGTCAGATTACTAAACCGAAAGTCTGACTTCAAGCTGGTATCTCTTTATATTTACTATTGGACTTGTGACTTTCAGTTCTTGAAATACTCTGTCCACATGAAATTTGGTAAATGGAAATGCTGTTTGAATTTCATAGTAAATTGTAAGTCAGTCCATAATGGCTGGGTGAGGAGGTTCGCTAGGTAAGGGTGTATCATCTCCAGTGAGATCCCACATGGTAAGATACTATGGCATTCAGACTGACCTTTCAATTGAAGGTAACTGCAATCAGTTTCTGTAGCCATTTTGTAATATCATTCTGTTTATTAACCTCAGATTGGAAGAACCTACTTTGACTAATCCTTCTTAGTACCTATTTATGAAGGTCATTTTTAAAGTTTGTATCTTTGTGTAGAAAACAGAAAACAAAAAGTGAGGTGCCGACATCAGTGATGGACAAAGCCACTCATAGGTTTATGACCTCTGCTTGCTCACTGATGGCTGGATCAATGAAGACATTTCCATTACCTTCTGGCAATGATGAAATCAGCTGTAGCACCCTGGGCAGTGTCAGTGGTACCAGACTCAGTCATCGTTGCCAACCCATGTGGTGAGATTTACAGCCCTGATGCAGGTTGTCAGTTGGTGTCATATGGCATTGACAGTGACAGCATAGTTATAGTGGTGTACATAAGAAGACAGGTGGCAAGGCAGTGCGCAGTTACAAGGAGCAGTGTACCATGTGATGATCCAGCCAATAGTGTCATTCTGCCATGACTGTCCATAGCACACACATTAGAGTGCTTGCAGAACATTTAGCATTGATTTTCATGTTATTTTATGTATGATGAGGTTCCTTAGCCACTATAGTGCTCATTATGAATGAAATGAAGCAAATCCAGCAAGTATTATATTAATTAGTGATGACAATAGTTTCCAGAGCATATAAATTCTGCTAGGCAGAGTCAGAAGCAGAAACAGTGGCTGGGTGTAGTGCTCATGCCTGTGTTACCAGTTGTGAGGGTATACAATGACTGGAGTTTGAGGTATTGGACGGAGGCAGAGGGCACCGTAGCACTGCCGCTAGGTAGTCTCTGTCTCTCTCTCTGTGCAGGTTTTTATTGCCCTGCTGTCTTCTTATGTGCACATCACTGTAACTTGGGGTGACACAATGTTTACATTTTTGGATGGTGAGAGCATGTCTGCTTTTCATGTTGCTTTAGACTACTCGGTGCTGTGATGCCACCATAGATGTAGATTCCCTCCTCCTCAGGAAGGAAACCATAGTGCCTGAAGCCCACTTAGGATTGCGCCTGAATATAAACTATGTGATCAAAAGTATCCGGACACCTGACTGAAAATGACTTACAATTTCGTGGCACCCTCCATCAGTAATGCTGGACTTCAGTATGGTGTTGGCCCACCCTTAGCCTTAATGACAGCTTCCACTCTCAGAGGCATACGTTCAATCAGGTGCTGGAAGGTTTCTTGAGGAATGCCAGCCCATTCTTCATTGAGTGCTGCACTGAGGAGAGGTATCAATATCGGTCAGTGAGGCCTGGCATGACGTCGGCGTTCCAAAACACCCCAGAGGTGTTCTATAGGATTCAGGTCAGGAATCTGTGCAGGCTAGTTCATTACAGGTATGTCATTGTCGTATAACCACTCCGCCACAGGCCGTGCATTATGAACAGGTGCTCAATCATGTTGAAAGATGCAATCGCCATCTCTGAAATGCTTTTCAACAGCGGGAAGCAAGAAGGTGCTTAAAACATCAATGTAGGCCTGTGCTGTGATAGTGCCATGTAAAACAACAAGAGATGCAAGCCCCCTACATGAAAAACACAACCACAACATAGCACCACCGCCTCCGAATTTTACTGTTCACACTACACATACTGGCAGATGACATTCACCGGGCATTTTCCATACCCAGACCCTGCCATCGGATCGCCACATTGTGTACCATGATTCATCACTCCACACAACGTTTTTCCACTGTTCAATCGTCCATTTACACTCCTTACACCGAGCAAGGCATCGTTTGGCATTTACCGGCGTGATGTGTGGAGTATGAGCAGCCACTTGACCATGAAATCCAAGTTTTCTCACCTCTCGCCTTACTCTCATAATACTTGTAGTGGCTCCTGATGCAGTTTGGAATTCCTGTGTGATGGTTTGGATAGATGTGTGATGGTTTGGATAGATGTCTGCCTGTTACACATTATGGCCCTCTGGCAGTCAACTGATGTGGTCAGCCTGTATGCTTTTGTACTGTACGTGTCCCTTCACGTTTCCACTTTGCTATCACATCAGAAACAGTGGACCTAGGGATGTTTAGGAGTGTGGAAATCTTGCGTGCAGACTTATGACACAAATGACACCCAATCACCTGACCACTTCGTAGTCCGTGAGTTCCACGGAGCACCCCATTCAGCTCTCTCACAATGTCTAATGACTATTGAGGTTGCTGATATGGAGTTCCTGGCAGTAGTGGCAGCACAATGCACCAAATATGAAAAACATATGTTTTTGGGGGTGTCCGAATACTTTTGATCACATAATGTATATTCCCGGATGTACTTTCCTTGATGGTAAATTGCCAGATGAAACTCAGTGACTGCCTGTTATGTTTGCTGCAACAAATATAGTAGCATCTGAGGTTGCATTCTATGCAGCACATCCATAGGACTGAGACTATTTACATGTGAGATCCTCTATGTGTCGAATGAGTGTTTGTGCTGCCTCTGTAGTACTATTGGCTAGAACTTCAGGTAACTAATGTTTGAATGTTGTTACCAGTTGTTCCACCTTGACATTCAGTTGTGGGTTTAATGTTGAAATGACTGGTGAGTGATATCATTCCTATTGCACAACTCCTGGAATGGTCAGGAGCATTGATAGTTGGCAGTCCTCATATCACCAATGTTTTGCCTAAAGGGACTATGTCTTCATTTGTTGTGCTGTGCTTGCCTACTATGTATTGTTAGTTTAGGAGTGCATGGAAAACTATCAGCCACAAGGTTTGTGCAGAAATAACCTAGCACAGTCTGTCATGTATCCTATCCAAGGTTTATTTGGTCTGAACTGATGGCAGAGAATTCCAAGCATAATCAGGACATATTTGAACTGTTGCACGAAAAGTCAGGATTTACTTTAACAAGTAAAATCAAGACATAATAGAATTTCAGTCTCTTTGGTATAGTAGTACGTTACTGTGGCAAAATCAAACATCTGCTGTAGGTTCCATAAATTCTAAATACAAAATGATCTTAAAGTATACTGTTGTTGAGTTAGTTTTCAATATACATTTCCAGCACCAGTTGTAAAGGTTCTGGCAAAACTTTGACATGAACGTTGTTTAGAATTGCTATCATATTCTGGTGAGTCAATTCAACATTTTCAAAATGCACCCCATTAAGACATATTTGAATTTGGGAAAGGGCATGAAGGCTCCTGGGGTCAAATTAGATGAATATGGGGAAGGACTCCACGGCTGTTATCCGTAAGGCCCAGGAACACTACTGTCGGCTAGAAAACAGCAACAAAGAATAAACATGCACCATCATGTACTGGAAGCAGGTTATTACCAACTGCTAAAAAAACTGTTAGTAAGGAAAAATTCATTCTACATAGCTCAATTTGTTTGGATAGTAGCACAAGTTGTTTCTCGTGCAAAAATTCAATCTCAGAACTTACAGAACTGACAGTATAGAACTGACCAGGTGTTAATAACACCATTGAACAGACAATCTAAATATATTTATTTGTTTATTTAACCTGATACACAATTTGAATTGAAATAGAAGCAAGGGTTGATCTGTGCTGTCATAATTATTGTACAATGATAAGACTGGAGTGCCATATTGACAAACATCGGTGGCTGGTTCCTCTGTTGAATGATTTGCAAAACAATGTGTAAAGTGTAACAGTATTTTAAAATTTGTTTGCAGACTGCCCAGTAGTATTTAGGAACCCCTTTGTCGCACAGCTGAGTGTGATACTACCACAGCTTTTGGAATCAACTTTGCATGAGTGTTCATTTTCACCATAAAAATTGTAGTTCCTTGACTGCTTTTCACGCAGAATTTGGGTCTTCAGTGTGCATTTCTTTGATATGGTTTCAATATATTTGGTGTATGCTTGGAAATGATCAGTTGATTTATGCGGTCTGTGTACATCAACTTGTTTTGTTCTGTGATTGTGGTGCCCTCTAACAGCTGTTGTTGGCAACATTTGATGAGTAAACCACATTAGGATGTAAGTTCTTGAAAAAGATATGTGAATTAGCCATGAGAACTTAGTTTTTCTCAACAGAATTAGTATGAGGACTAACTTATGATGATGATGATGATGATGATGATGATGATGATGACAGAGGGAGTCATTAAAAGCTTGAGATTGCGAACAAATTTTATGTTCCAAGAAATCTGTGAAATAACCATGTTAGCCTTAGTAGTGGAGCCCATATTTTATGTAATATCAGATCAAGAAATATGTTCATAAATATGGAACCAAAATTGGTGAAGTATGTAAATAAATAAGTAATGAAGCAATTATATATAAAATCAAAAATTTAATTTTTGCTAGGAAATGTAAGTTCACAGGCAAGCTAGTCAAAATTAGTTAACTTATGCTACAAAGTACTGAAGTACAAGTGTCTTTGTATTGAATCATTTAAGTCACACTGGAACAGGATGCACAATTAATTATAATTTACTTTTCCAAATGTTATGTTGCCATGCACAGTCTTCTGTCTGACAATATGTTTCTATAAAAAGAGAAAGATTGCTTAACATTGCAAGAAGTCAGTGGTGCATATTTATACAGAGAGGTTGTGCTAGGAATTAAATTCTCGTGGGATTTTACAGTTTCACCATTAAATAAGCAAGACAAAATAACATAATTTGGGTAGCCATGCTTCTCATTTTGTACAGATTGAAGTTCACCTGCATCTACACCACCCGCTTCACCTGGTACAACACTGACCTTCTGAACTGCATCTTCCATTATTCTCACAGCCTCTTGGAGAACATACTTGAAGTCTCCAGTTTCTTGACATTGTCAGGAAGTCAGCTGAAGTGACTTGCAATGTATGAAACTGAACTGAGCAGTTCAGAATTGTTGAATGCTGTCGAGGATCCACTCACACAGATACTGCAGGATAAGAAGAAAAGTTCTCCAGCACTGACTTCACACCTTCAAAGTGTTTACTTTAGAAAATCACAGATTCAAGTCATGTTACCCACCTTGTTAACACTGGCTCCAGAGGCAGAGGTACATCAGGTAGCTACTCTTTGTAGTATTGCACCTGATAAGGACATTTGAAGAAAACATTCTTCATTGCTGATATCATTGTATTTACTTCTGGGAACTAATATCTATCTCTCTCTGCCACTTGTTGCAACGCATGAGCCATACATGTTACATGCACTAAGTTTAGATAAAATACGTTAAGCGATTTCCCCACTTTTACCATGTATGGTGCTGCATCTGTGTACATCCGTAGGACTCTCTCTTCTTTTACACCATTTGACCATAGTATCTTAAATCCCTCACTAATGACTCTAGCAACTGTTGAACTACTTGTTGCCTTGAAAAGCTTACAATAAATTGAATAGGTTTTACATGCAGTATAAGAGACCAACTTGCCCACGATTAGTGGTGATATGGCATACAGCATCCGTCATCTCATCAGCAGGAATCTGTGTAGGTGATTTTCCAATGTCAGCACTGATTTTTTTCTACTATGTCAATATAGCAAGAATCCAGGTAATTCCTCCTGAGACTGGATTCATTGAAGTGTTGTGATTGCAGTATTTATGCAAGAAATGTTTAAATTCACATACCTGAAATTTGTTCTAGGTTATGTTCCTGGCAACCAATACAAAACAAAGTTATTTGAAAAAAGTTGTTCCAGAATATGTTCCTGACAACCAATATAAAACTATGCTTTATTTTTATACTATATTTTTATAATATATGTAAAACACAGTTATTTGAAAAATTCACTAGTAGATGATGTAGGTTGTCCCTGCATCTGGGTAAGTAGAATCTGCTTCTTTGAAGAAACCTGCTGTTTATTCCCAATATGTAGAAGCTTTGCACATGTTGTTCAATTAAGATTTCACTGCACATCCTATACATTTAGCACAAGTTTGGCATAGGACTGTTTTACCATCAGTAGTTAAAGCACTGTCAATAGAAATCCATGTTTTCAACTTTGATGACAATGAAGACACATGGTTAACATGGATGCAACTGTGTTACATGTTGTGAAGCATTTGAGAACAAGAAAGGAAAGCATTTAAAATGAGTCGTCACTGTGTGCATCAAATTTGCGTAATTTAGCTTCGAGTGCAACAAGGTTGAGAACAGAATGAGAAAACTTAAACTTTTTTTTCCTTTCTTGATTTATAATGTTAATTTATGGGATTTACAAAAATGTGTGATAATTGCACAGTAGTATTAAAATATGTAAAACTATATAGTATAGTGTGAAATATGTATTATATCTCAAAATATGTAAAAAATATGAAATTTAAAGCTTCCAGTGTAATTTGTTGAGATTTTAGTTTTTCTTGTAACTACTTATAAAGGAACAGAATATGTAATTACATAAAATCCAGTCTCTACTTATTACCAGCTGTCAGTGATAGGAAGAGCAAATTCTGAAGAATATTGTGGAGATATAAGTAAATTCATTGAAAATCATGCTTAAAAGAGAACTATAAAACTATTAACTCAGCACAGAAGAAATGAAACTGCTCACATTGCTGAGGAATTATTTGAGTTGAGTTTCAGTTATGTTGTACACATGACATGTTTCATTGAAGTGGACCAAGATAGTGACCGTGACAGTGGATAACCTTTCAGTTGTGTGCCAGGTTCATTAAAATCAATCAAAGCTTGCAGTGGATGGAATGTTTGCTGCAGACATGTTCTTGCACTTTGTTCCAAGGCAAAAATGGTCGATGTCCTGCACAGTCTCGTGGAGAATGACATGTAGAAATATTTTGAATCGTGAAAGGAATTAATGTAGGTATTTTTGGACTCAGGGGATCCTACTTTAAGTGTAGTAACCACTAATAAAATTCGTTTGGGAAGTAAACAAATTTGTATTGTCAGTCTCAGTTATGTAATTATTTTGCATCATATTTATTACACAAAATATGTCATCACAGCTGAAGAATACGTTTGTGGTAAACTGCTCATCCATGCCATAAACTTGATTGGTTTTGTTGAAAGTTTTTGCAAAGTTCAAAATTTCATTTTTATGCAACCAGGGAATATATACACTGCCATTGGGTGGGTAAAAAATGGATAAGTGTGTATTCTCATCTGTACTTTTGCATTTAAATAAATGGTAGATCTTTTAACCTCTGATATGCCTTTACTCAACATTTTATTGTAACAAATTATACCAGTACCTTGCCATTTTTGAGTATCTTTGATGCACAAGTGCCATGAAAGAGTATACTTTCATAGCATTCAGATTACAGTGCATAAACCAATGTTATGACATTTAAGCTCCAGTAAATTTAATCATACATGGCATGCTCAGCCCTGCCTGTGGTGTTTCAAATGCTCTTGCAGCTTGTTAGTTCATCTTCCTCTTCCTGTTTGGAAAATTTGCTATTTATGAGCCTACTGTTCACACTCAAATATGCTGTACAGCATATAAAGTCCATATTATGACATCACATACCACCATGTTTCATGCCCACATTGTTTTTCTCAACCCTTGTGAACATGGCTTTAAGGGTATGGCAATTTTGTTAATTACTGTGAACTGCTGAGACTGCGTATAGTAGCACTTGAAGATAAGAATCGCATAAAGTTTATTAAAAAAAATCACTCTTGCAGGATACCTGAGCTCTTCAGAGTTCTGTATGAAGTGTGTGTGTGTGTGTGTGTGTCTTATTATTGCTTCTGAATTTAAGGTAAAATTGCCATACATGTGTAACATGACAACCACCTTCCTCATGGCAGTTTTGCACACTGAATAAGGAAGGAAGATTGAGGTTTAGTTTCCCATCAACAGTGAGGCCATTACAGATGGAACACAAATTCAGATTAGGAAAGGATTAGGAAGAAAATACACCATGTTATTTTCAAACAAACCATCTTGATTTTAGTGAGTATAATGCTGTAACACTACATTACTTTGCTCAGTACAACTGACTAGCTGGAATTGAATGAAACACTCCTTAAGCTTGAAATCTATCAGACTTGGTTTTAATGGCATCGTTTAGGGCAAATGCAATGTGTCAACCTGGGAAAAATATAGGCGGTGCCTCATTTGGTGTGTTCATTAAAGTGCCTAGTTCCACATTAGATGGCAGTCACCTATAAAGAAGTGTCATCTAATGTTAAGTGGACAGAGCTGTAAGCAGAAAACCTAAATGTCATGAAGGTCTTTAATCTGAATATCTGTTCCATTGTTGAGTACAAGGAAGTGTAATGACCATGTAAAATTTTGATGTGATGCTTCAAGCACTGATTGCCCTTTAGATTATAGTACATTGATATATGTAATATACTGGACAATTTTTGCTGTCAACATCATTGGAAATCCTAAGCAGTAGCATATATAAGCAGAGTAAGCAACAATGTCAGTTTGAATCTCAATTTCGTGTTTTGTGAATGCAAAGTGTTGTATTCATCTGGTAGTCGATTCCTCCACACACCAGGCAGGCCATGCAGGCAACTGCCTCAGGAGAACCTGCATGAGTGGCTGTCATCAGCATTGAAATATTATTCCGTGTACAGCCTGGGCTGTTTACCGTGGAGTTACACATTGCCTCCATAGTATCTGAGGGCTCCAACCTTGCCAGCAGGCAGCATTCCTTTTGCAGCAGAGAGCACTGTCAGCAAGCCACTGTTTTGCTACACCAGGTCACATGCCCTCGCAGTACCACGCAGATTCCATCTGCATCTGACTATTTAAGCCACTGCCAAACTGTGTTAAGTCAGTTATGCCCTACACCTCAAGTCAGCAGTACCAGCAGTTTTGTCCCAGCGCGCCACACCAGCAGATCCGAACCAGTTCATCATGTCAGCTGTCATATACCAGTGGCAACAGCCCAGTAACAGCATAGGTCTTCACACCACCACTTACTATGACTCTGGGGTTCGTCGTGTAGCCACATCATGGACAGCGTCATTTCTTTTATTTGTAGTTTGTGGATATTCATGCAAGGACATTATAATTGAGTTTTGTTTTGTTAATAAACAGTTATTCTTTCAAAGTGCCTTTGATCACTCCTCAGTACAAGGATACATCACTAAGCATGTCAAGCATGATATAACGTCCTCGCATGCACTCATTTGAGACTGTCTTGGCTACAACAGCAAAATAAGATGTTACAGCCTTGAATTTTGCATGTGGAGCATTGTGCCCTATAAAGTTAGGTATGATGGCCTTCTTTTCTGAGTCAACATTGTATTAAGTTCAAGTGCCTTAAAAAAATAGACAGGCTGATAAAACACGACAGCCAGTAAAGTGTGGCGGAACCAACATAAGACTTTAATGCTGGGCAGGGTACAAGTGTGTCTGAACACAAAGTGCACTGAACACTCCTGATGATGGACTTCCAGAGCCGATGACCCATGCATGTGTCATTGTTAACACCATGAGATCGGCAACTACGAGTTAACTGGGCATGTGTCCATAGGCACTGGATGTTGGTGCAGTGGCAGGGCATTGCAAGATCTGATGAATCCTGGTACCTTCTTCATCATGTCAGTGGGAGAGTGCAGATCCTTCGTCTTCCAAGAGAACATCTCCTTGATACCAGTACCACAGGATGGAGACAAGCTGGCAGCAGCTCCATTATGCTCTGGGGAACATTCATGTAGGCATCCAAGGGTCCATCATGGCTAAGGAGTATTGTACACTGGTTGCAGACCATGTACGCCCCTTCAGGACGATCATGTTTTCCAATGTCAGTGGCATTTTTCAACAACATAATGCACCATGTCACAAGGCCTGGAGTATAATGGAGTGGTTCGAAGTGAATTCTGATTGATGTGCTGGTCCACCAACTCACCAGGTCTGAACCCAGTTAGACACATCTGGGATGTGATTGAATGTGGTGTCTGAGCTCATCGCCACCTCCCTGAAATTTATGGGAATTATTTGACTTTTGTGTGTAGATGTGGTGCCAACTCTCTCCAGTGACTTACCAAGGCCTCATTGCTTCCTCGCCATGATGAGTCGTCGCTGTTATCCATGCCAAAGATGGACATATGGCCATTAGGGATGTGGTCCTAATGTTCTGGCTGATCGGTGTATAAAAAAAATACAGAAATCCACTTGCTGTTTGGCCTCCCTGTAAGCAGCTCTTTCTGGACTGGTTCGACTGTCCCTGTGTGCATACATTTAGGGATGAGCTGTGGCTGGTCATGATAATTAGTGATTGCAAGTTCTGCTCTTTGTCTGCAATGCTAATGGTCATTTCTTTTGTGAACCTGAGTAGCTTTCTGCAATTGGCAAAAGCTTCTAGTTTACCTGAGCATCTCAATTGACAACTGAAAGTCATCTCATTAATGGAAATGAGCGTTTGGCGTCTTTGGCCGGGAGGCCCCTTGCAGGGCAGGTCCGGCTGCCGTGGTGCAGGTCTTATTACATTCGACACCACATTGGGTGACCTGCGTGCCGGATGGGGATGAAATGATGATGAAGACAACACAACACCCAGTCCCTGAGCGGAGAAAATCTCCGGCCCAGTCGGGAATCGAACCCGGGCCAGTAGGACGGCAGTTTGTCATGCTGACCACTCAGTTATCCGGGCAAATATCTAATCGATGAAGGCAGGACAACAATTTTTTCATCGATAAATAACCACCCACAGCAATCTTTGTTTCAGTTCTTGTTGGAATTGCAGTATCAGTTTGGAACTCTTTATTGCTTATGATGCCTGCAAGACGTTCCACCCGAGATTACTATCATGACTACATTCTATTAAAATGACAAATTTTTAGGGCTGTGTTCTGTTATTGATAGTTATTCTTTCAATACATGTTCTTGTTGGGTGGCTGTATTTCACATTTGCAACCTTCAGCACAATCATTTTTGTATCATGGATGATCCTCTTCTTTAGCTGGTGATGATAAGCATTTAACATTAAAAGGAAAGAAGAAAGGAATCCCCCTGAGTTGACTAGTACCTGGACTGACGGATGACATCATTGAAATTTCCTGTCGTTTTGTTAGCTGTCATCTGTCAATGATTTTCATCTGTGATACTCCTCACCTCCTTGCTTAGCTTTCCTAAATTCAGCAGCTTGGCAAGCAGCTGGCACCACTTTGGCACTGGGGAGTGGCTGTGGAATGTTGGGGAGGGACCTTGTCCAGGGTACGATAGTGACCTTTGGCACACATGTCAACCATGAATGTTCTGCAGTTGAGTAGGGTGAATAGGATTTTTTTGATGGTTAATGCCTTGTGGCCCAATAGTTGTGAAACACTTGTATTATTTCTCTGTAGTAGTGCACAATATGTCCAGGGAACCACAGTGAAAAGAGACTAGCATGTTGTCCTCTGTCCTTCAAAATGCCTGCTCTTCTGTGGTGGAGGAGTTGGTTGTACCTCCATTGGTACAACCAACTCCTCCACCACAGAAGAGCAGACTTTTTGAAGGACAGAGGACAACATGCCAGTCTCTTTTCACTGTGGATGCCCTGGACATATTGTGCACTACTACGGAGAAATAATACAAGTGAAACTTCCTGGCAGATTAAAACTGTGTGCCCGACCGAGACTCGAACTCGGGACCTTTGCCTTTCGCGGGCAAGTGCTCTACCATCTGAGCTACCGAAGCACGACTCACGCCCGGTCCTCACAGCCTTACTTCTGCCAGTATCTTGTCTCCTACCTTCCAAACTTTACAGAAGCTCTCCTGCGAACCTTGCAGAACTAGCACTCCTGAAAGAAAGGATACTGCGGAGACATATCAGCGCACACTTCGCTGCAGAGTGAAAATCTCATTCTGGAAACATCCCCCAGGCTGTGGTTAAGCCATGTCTCCGCAGTATCCTTTCTTTCAGGAGTGCTAGTTCTGCAAGGTTCGCAGGAGAGCTTCTGTAAACTTTGGAAGGTAGGAGACGAGATACTGGCAGAAGTAAAGATGTGAGGACCGGGCATGAGTTGTGCTTCGGTAGCTCAGATGGTAGAGCACTTGTCCGCGAAAGGCAAAGGTCCCGAGTTCGAGTCTCGGTCGGGCACACAGTTTTAATCTGCCAGGAAGTTTCATATCAGCGCACACTCCACTGCAGAGTGAAAATCTCATTCTGGAAACATCCCCCAGGCTGTGGCTCAGCCATGTCTCCGCAGTATCCTTTCTTTCAGGAGTGCTAGTTCTGCAAGGTTCGCAGGAGAGCTTCTGTAAAGTTTGGAAGGTAGGAGACGAGATACTGGCAGAAGTAAAGCTGTGAGGACGGGGCGTGAGTCGTGCTTCGGTAGCTCAGATGGTGGAGCACTTGCCCGCGAAAGGCAAAGGTCCCGAGTTCGAGTCTCGGTCGGGCACACAGTTTTAATCTGCCAGGAAGTTTCATATCAGCACACACTCCGCTGCAGAGTGAAAATATCATTCAATAATACAAGTGTTTCACAACTATTGGGCCACAAGGCATTAACCATCAAAAAAATCCTATTCACCCTACTCAGCTGCAGAACATTCATGGTTGACATGTCTCTGAAAAAATGACACTGTCATTTAGATAGCAAAGATATGTCCATTTAAGGTGTCAAAGTAGGTTGACTTGGTCAGATGCTGGGTTGTCATTATACAGCGGTGGCGTAAGTCCGAGTTGGTTGAGTCAGTTCTTCTTGGTGACAAACCAAGGAACCCATGGTAAAACATCATATCAGCACTGGAGATCATCTGGCAATTAGCCAGCACTCACATAGAGTGTTGCCAGCTAATGACAGATAATCCGCTGTGAGGTGGAGAAAATGCTGCAAGATGACATCATTCAACAGTCAGACCAACAACTGAACAGTGTCACAGAGAAAAATGTCTGCTGCACATTGGTGACACTGTAGACTGCTTGAAAGGAGCCAAATGTGTCTTAGCTATGATCATTAAGGAAGGCTACTAGCAAATGAAGGTCGATGAAGCTGATAGAGAAGAGAGGGCCTTGATAACTGATGACAACATCTGATAGTCCAAAGTTATGCTGTTTGGACTATGTAATGCTCCAGTCACCTTCAAATGTATGATGGACAATCTACTTTGACACCTTAAATGGACATATCTTTGCTATCTAAATGACAGTGTCATTTTTTCAGAGACAATTCGAAACCATCTACGCCTCCTGACAACTGTGTTAAAATGTGTTCAGGTTGCAGGTCTCTGAATCTGAAAAAGGGTGTCCACATCACCCAAGAAATAAAAATCTTGGCACACCTAGAGAATGGTGATGGTCTGTCCCAATCCAGAGAAAATAAGAACAGTCACAGATTCTTCCAACTCCTTGGCCCATTTGTGATGTGGGAAGCTTTCTTAGACTGTGCTCATACTTTGGGTAATTCATAAAGGTCTTCTGTACCAAGGCACATCCTTTGCAAGAATTACTACAGGGAGATACCAAATATGAGATCTGTTCAGAAAATTCTAGAACTTTGTCCACAAAATTTTTGTACACTTGCCTTTTACTTGTTGTGCTTGGTATCCTTTGAAATACTCTCCTCCACTATTGATACACCACTCCCAATGCTGTTTCCACTTCCGGAAGCAGTCTTGGTATGCATTTGGCTGGATCGCACAGAACACCGTCTGCAGATTTTCTTTTATCTCATCTATCGTTGCAAAGCTTTGTCCTTTCAATGGGGTTTTTGACTTTGGAAATAAAAAAAAAGTCTGCAGGAGCCAGGTCTGGAGAGTAAGGAAGATGAGGCAGCACAGTGATTTCATTTTTTGTGCAATAGTCACGCAGTGGGTGCATTATCGTGATGCAAGAGCTATAAATTGTCTTGCCACATTTCAGGTCATTTCCTTCTCACATTTACATACAGGTGTCGCAACACATCCCAACCGCTCCAGCAGTTAACATTCTGTCCCTGTGGCATGAATTCATGATGAGCTAATCTACATCTACATCTACATCCATACTCCACAAGCCACCTGACGGTGTGTGGTGGAGGGTACCTTGAGTACCTCTATCGGTTCTCCCTTCTATTCCAATCTCGTATTGTTCATGGAAAGAAAGAGTGTCGGTATGCCTCTGTATGGGCTCTAATCTCTCTGATTTTATCCTCGTGGTCTCTTTGCAAGATATACGTAGTAGGGAGCAATATACTGCTTGACTCCTCGGTGAAGGTATGTTCTCAAAACTTCAACAAAAGCCCGTACCGAGCTACTGAGCGTCTCTCCTGCAGAGTCTTCCACTGGAATTTATCTGTCATCTCCGTAACGCTTTCGCGATTACTAAATGATCCAGTAACGAAGTGCACTGCTCTCCGTTGGATCTTCTCTATATCTTCTATCAACCCTATGTGGTATGGATCCCACACTGGTGAGCAATATTCAAGCAGTGGGCGAACAAGTGTATTGTAACCTTCTTCCTTTGTTTTCGGACTGCATTTCCTTAGGATTCTTCCAATGAATCTCAGTCTGGCATCTGCTTTACCAACAATCAACTTTATATGATGATTCCATTTTAAATCACTTCTAATGCCTACTCCCAGGTAATTTATGGAATTAACTGCTTCCAGTTGCTGACCTGCTATATAGTAGCTAAATGATAAGGGATCTTTGTTTCTATGTATCCGCAGCACATTACACATGTCTACATTGAGATTCAATTGCCATTCCCTGCACCATGCGTCAATTCGCTGCAGATCCTCCTGCATTTCAGTACAATTTTCCATTGTTACGACCTCTTGATATACTATGGCATCATCCGCAAAAAGCCTCAGTGAACTACTTTCAGTCAAAGAAAACTTATCTGCATGGCTTTGACATTTGACTTGACCTGATGAGTTTTTTTTGAGAAGCTTTCCTGACCCATTGTGAAGATTGAACCTTGTTCTCAATATCATAACAGTAGGCCCACATCTCATCATCGATTATGATTATTGTAAGGAACATCTTATTTTCATCTATGCGATCCAAAAGCTCTTCACAGACTGCGAGATGAAGATCTTTCTGGTCTTGACTCATGAGCTGTGGGACGAACTTGCCGACAACACGATGCATTCTGAGATGCTATATCAAGATTTCATGACATGATCCAACTGAAATGCTGCATTCTTCTGCAATCTCTTGGATAGCGTTTGATTGGCACACACAATTTCATTGATGTTCCTGACATGAGCATTGTCAGTGGATGTCGAAATGGGTCCTGAATGAGGATCATCTTTACCTTGTGTCTGGCCATTTTTAAACCATATGAACCATTCGTAACACCAAGTATGGCATAAGCACTCATCATCATTAGGCTTCTTGCCTCATTTGGTGGGTCTCTTTAATGGTTTTCTTGAGTTTCACGCAAAATTTAATGCAGACGCAATGCTCCTCTAACTCTGCCATCTTGAAATTCGCAAACTGTGCAACACAACGTTCTACTCAGTACAGCACTGAGCAACAACCAACAGATATACAACAATGAAACTTCTGGCAGTTACACATTATACACAGGCATGTGCAGGGATGCTAACTGCATTTCACTGCAACTCACCATTTATGTGAAATTACGAATGTTCTAGAACTTTCTGAACAGATCTTGCATTCCTGGAATGAAGTGCTAGAAAGATCATGCCTTGTAACATCTTCTCCAGTTCTAGCTTAGTACGACAAGAATGTGAAGACAGAACTTTACACTGGCACGGTTTTGGGATAGGGGCAGTTTTAGCGCATATTCAGGAAGGTGCTGAAAAGGTGGTAGATTACACTCCAAGTCCGAGAGGAAGTACTCTATAACTGAGAAACAGTGCCTTGCAGTTGTATGGCCCCTCAACAAGTTCTGGCTCATTTATTTGGCAAACAATTCAGTGTTGTGGTGGACCATTATTCTCTGTGCTGGCTAACTAGCTTGAAGGACCCATTTTGTTGATTAGCAAGATGGGCACTGAGGCTTCAGAAGTACAATGTCACAATGATATACAAAAATGGATGCCAACACAAGGACACTGACTGCCTTTCAAGGAATCCTATGGTGGTACACAGCAACATGGATAAAATCTAAGCCATGGCTGCATTAAATGACATTGCTGCTGAACAGATGGAAGATCCAACATTGCTGAAAACCATAGAAGCCTTGAAGAATGAAGAACCAACCAAAGGAGTATTCCAGTTAATAAATGGAACATTGTGAAAAGGAATTATGAATGGGGGTGGAAATGATTGCTCATCATCTCAGCTCATCTGTGGCCAGCAGTCCTGAAGTATTTCCTCAGCACTCCAACATTTGGTCACCTGGGATTCATGAAGACTCTAGACCAAGTCAGATTCAAGAATCACTGGTCAGGTCTCTACCAATCCATTAGACACTGTGTGAACCACTGTAATGAATTCCAATGAGGGTAAATACCTCTGGGGCTTCTGGTACAAATCCTGCCTGCAGCAGTGTACATTCTACCACATTGGACTCGACCTCTTGGGAAGGTTCTGGAATTTATGGACAATAGTCTGCTCTGACTACCTCACCAGCTGCGATGTCACAAAAAGCTGTGCCAACTTCCAAAGCTCCAGAAATTGCAAAGTTCCTGGTATACAACATCTTTTGAAGTGCTGAGTACCATGTGTGATGGTCTCTAAAGGGAAAAGTTTTTCTGTCAAGTTTTTCTGTAATATCACAGATAATTTCACATTGTGATATCACGGATAGGATGACAACTGCCTACCACCCACAGATGAAAGAGCTCACAGAACACTTTAATAAGACATTTGCAGGTATGCTCTTGATGTACATTGATGTTGAACAGAGAGATTGGGTTACAATACTCCCCTTTGTGACATTTGCATACAACACAGTGAAGCAAGACACTAAAGTCCTGACCCCATTCTTCCTGCTCCATAGTCGTGTGGCTGAAATGACAGTGGATACACTTGTTCATGTTTCACCTCATCACCAAGATCAAAGAAGCAAAACAGGCTGGCTTGCATATGAACCATGGACACCCAGGAGAAAGACCAAGAGCACTATAATGTCAAGCACTGGCCAGTCAGATGCAGCCCAGGAGACATGGTATGGATAATTACACCTGTGAGGGAAGTCGGACTATCGAAGAACTTATTGAAGTACTTATTAAAGAACTGCTTTGGGTTTTATCATATCCTTTATCGTTTGTTGAATGTGACATACGTATTTGAGGATTATGACCCTTCATCAAGAAGACAAAAGTGCGGAGACATTGTCCATGTCCTTTGTACGAAGAGGTGCAAATTGATGATGAGAGGCTCAAGGAAACAGAAGACCCACTCGACAATCATGAAGCTTCAATGGGAGGGGATATCTTCGATGCTTACCACAGTGAAGAGGATATAAAAACACAACCAGGATGTGAGGATCCACAACTGTCACCAACAGAGTACCTTTTACAAGATCAAGATCCAAGGTGGTGGTGTAGACTCCAGGGACAACTTCGAAACAACTGGTCACTGTTTCAGCAGGAAATGGCCCAATACTGTGACCTGTGGTGGATGCATTGTAGCATAGCACTTAGCACCATTGGCCGGCATGGTGTGGGTAGTCAGTTCAATCCTGACTGTTGGCAATTATTTGTTGTTTAGTATTTATTTTTTCTGGAAAATTCGTGAAACATCTTATGTTTGTTTATTTTGTAATATTCAATGTGTGTTTAAATAGCATCATTCTAGAATATTGGATGTTTGTATAAATAGCAGCAGGTCCACCCACAAGGTTGATTCTGTTCCACTTGTGAATTGGTATTTGTAGTGAACATGCTTTCAGTTCTTGGGTGTGACTGTGACATGACAGTATTACAAGTGCAGTTGGACTCACTTTAAACAAAAATGATTCACTCCAAGTGAAATTAGTAAGATGCAGCTTTCTATATGGATGTTGCTACAGGAAATATTTCCTTTTCTAGAGTCTTGTGGTTGTTCCCTCCAGCTTCACTTCCAGGAAAATGGATTCTGATGATTCTGTAGCAATTCTCATTTCTGTTGTAGTGAAATGTGGTATCTTTGTTATGATTTCAATTTGGTCTCAGAATGTGAACATTTTGGCTGTTTCTGTAAAATCCTTCTTACTCTCTGAATATTATTGATTAACAGTAACTGTTGACTGTTGTTAGTTACATAGCTTTTTCAAGGTGAACACTTTTCTATGCCCTGAAGTATTGCAGCTTGAAGGAGTGAAAGTATTTTTAGACTTGTCATCATACACAAGTGCTTTAATTTCTGTCTTCAATTTGGAACTGTCTTGTGCAAATGATTTCTCAACACTTCTTATCTGAAATATTACATACACCATATTTAATTTACTTCATTTCATAACTGTAAGTTAAATCTTTATCCTTCTCTTAATATTGTAATTATGTATTTAAATACTTAGTAACTGGGAATTTCTTTGGTCTTTGTTATTTAACTAAAGCATGGGGCCGCAAACAGTGAAAGAAATAATGTATTTTTTTTCTTTTACTATACAACAGTCATTCATTTTATAAATACAGCAAGTGATTGTCATCAGGTATAAAGAAATAAAAAGGATCATTTTTCAACTGCAGCCACTTCAAAATGATAATATATAGTATTTTTCAAGATATACTACCTGTGATGTCATTTGGAGAAGTTTACATTACATGTGCATCTAGTGCCCAGTAAAAAAAATTCTGAAATGAGTGAAAACAAATTTTGTATTAAATGGAATGTTCCTCATTTCATTGGTGCTGTCAATAGGAAACACATTCAGTTTGTAGTGTCTCCCAAACTGGTTCTAATATATTTTTATACCAAATTTTTGTATTGTTTTTCTGTCTTTGGAAGATGCTGATTTCTAAATTATTTAAGTGGGTACGATAAAAATGTAGTTCGCCTCACTGTCGGAGACAGAGTGTTTCCCTTTGGATCTCATTTGTTTAGACCATATCTGTATGATCAAACTCATGGCAAGAACCACAAAAAGGTATCTGACTTCCTTCTGAGTGGAGCTTGAAACGTTTCTGAAAATGAATTTAGTATTTTAGTGTGGTAGTAATAAATTTTTGGATGTAGGTATAAAGGGGTCAACTCTTTGCTGCTTGTAAATTTTATGAGAATTGGAGGTAATGTATTATTTGAAACATTCAAAGTGAGAGAACATTTCATGAATATGGTAATTTGCCAGCTGTCTCAGCAAATTAGCATCTTGCCAGCAGTAATATATATAAAGAAAAATATCTTAAGTCATGCAATTACTGGTATGATTTTTTTTGTGTAGGTAACAGAATGTCATTCTTCACACTATCTAAAAACATTAGAAAACTTTAAAAGCTTATGTAGTTGCTTCATTATTGTTCATATATCTCCACAAATATTGTCTCTCTATTGATTGATGATTCCAGTGGTTTGGAAGCTTATTAAGATGATCACACAATTTTTTATAATTTTGCACAAGAGTGATAAGTCTTCCACCATTCATTGCGCTTGTTACTTAATGCCCGCACCACTAGTAAATGTTGACATTTACGAGGGCAGTTCAATAAGTAATGCAACACATTTTTTTTTCTGAAACGGGTTGTTTTATTCAGCATTGAAATACACCAGGTTATTCCCCAATCTTTTAGCTACACAACACTATTTTTCAACGTAATCTCCATTCAATGCTACGGCCTTACGCCATCTTGAAATGAGGGCCTGTATGCCTGCACGGTACCATTCCACTGGTCGATGTCGGAGCCAACGTCGTACTGCATCAATAACTTCTTCATCATCCGCGTAGTGCCTCCCACGGATTGCGTCCTTCATTGGGCCAAACATATGGAAATCCGACGGTGCGAGATCGGGGCTGTAGGGCGCATGAGGAAGAACAGTCCACTGAAGTTTTGTGAGCTCCTCTCGGGTGTGAAGACTTGTGTGAGGTCTTGCGTTGTCATGAAGAAGGAGAAGTTCGTTCAGATTTTTGTGCCTACGAACACGCTGAAGTCGTTTCTTCAATTTCTGAAGAGTAGCACAATACACTTCAGAGTTGATCGTTTGACCATGGGGAAAGACATCGAACAGAATAACCCCTTCAGCGTCCCAGAAGACTGTAACCATGACTTTACCGGCTGAGGGTATGGCTTTAAATTTTTTCTTGGTAGGGGAGTGGGTGTGGCGCCACTCCATTCATTGCCGTTTTGTTTCAGGTTCGAAGTGATGAACCCATGTTTCATCGCCTGTAACAATCTTTGACAAGAAATTGTCACCTTCAGCCACATGACGAGCAAGCAATTCCGCACAGATGGTTCTCCTTTGCTCTTTATGGTGTTCGGTTAGACAACGGGGGAGCCAGCGGGAACAAACCTTTGAATATCCCAACTGGTGAACAATTGTGACAGCACTACCAACAGAGATGTCAAGTTGAGCACTGAGTTGTTTGATGGTGATCCGTCGATCATCTCGAACGAGTGTGTTCACACGCTCCGCCATTGCAGGAGTCACAGCTGTGCACGGCCGGCCCGCACGCGGGAGATCAGACAGTCTTGCTTGACCTTGCGGCGATGATGACACACGCTTTGCCCAACGACTCACCGTGCTTTTGTCCACTGCCAGATCACCGTAGACATTCTGCAAGCGCCTATGAATATCTGAGATGCCCTGGTTTTCCGCCAAAAGAAACTCGATCACTGCCTGTTGTTTGCAACGCACATCCGTTACAGACGCCATTTTAACAGCTCCGTACAGCGCTGCCACCTGTCGGAAGTCAATGAAACTATACGAGACGAAGCGGGAATGTTTGAAAATATTCCACAAGAAATTTCCGGTTTTTTCAACCAAAATTGGCCGAGAAAAAAAATGTGTTGCATTACTTATTGAACTGCCCTCGTAATTTTTGTCCTGTTGTTTGGCTGTGACTTTACCCTTACTAGATACATGTACCAAATGCATTTCCTCCTTGATAATACTGTCCAAATTTTCTCTGCTGTTTGGCTCTCATAACTCAGCCAAGTGAATGCCTTCCACCTGTAATCTCAGCAGAGAATATGATAATGCAGTTTGTGCAGCTCTTGCAGGACACTCCAGTGGATGTGCACATCTCTCCAGAAGAGATTGGATTGGATTGGATTGGATTGTTTGGGGGAGGAGACCAGACAGCGAGGTCATCGGTCTCATCGGTTTTAGGGAAGAACGGGGAAGGAACTCGGCTGTGCCCTTTCAAAGGAACCATCCCGGCATTTGCCTGGAACGATTTAGGGAAATCACGGAAAACCTAAATTAGGATGGCCGGACGCGGGATTGAACCGTCGTCTCCAGAAGAGAAGTGGAGACATTGGCTAGTACTGATTACACTTTCTCAAATCTGTTATAATGATTGCTGTGCAGCAGTATGTGTATTTCAGTAATTACCACCCCATCTGTTTATCGTATTTGTAATATAAAACCTGTTCTGGCATTGAATGTGTTGTTACTTGTCTCGCCATATACGTGTATACCTCTGTACTGTTGTGACATGGGTTTGTTAAAATATTTCACAGCCAACATTGACTTCTTTAATGATCTTCAATTTAATGACATCCTAACCCATACAAAGTAGGTTTACACTGCCTACATTGTCTATACACCCAATATGTGTTAGTGAACTGTGCAGTTCTCATTCCTACGAGTATCTCCTCCCCAAATTTGCTTTCTGTACCTTCATAAATTTATCTAATACAGGCTTATTGCCAGCAAGAAGGAGAAGCTAATCATGAAAAAACTCATGCCATACATATCAATTAGTATAAACACAAGCCACCATTTTTTAAAGCCTGAGTCTGACTCCAGAAAAGCATTCACTGATGATGAATGAATGTAAGTAGATAAAAAGGAAAGAAGATTAAGGTTTAACGTTCTGTTTATGAGAAGATCATGAAATATGTAGCGCATGTAGCACAAGCTCACTTAGACAGAATGTGGAGGGTCTTGGCTGTGTCTTTTTCAAGAGCAGCATTCCAGCATTTACCTTAAGCGATTTAGGGGAACTACATACACTCCTGGAAATTGAAATAAGAACACCGTGAATTCATTGTCCCAGGAACGGGAAACTTTATTGACACATTCCTGGGGTCAGATACATCACATGATCACACTGACAGAACCACAGGCACATAGACACAGGCAACAGAGCATGCACAATGTCGGCACTAGTACAGTGTATATCCACCTTTCGCAGCAATGCAGGCTGCTATTCTCCCATGGAGACGATCGTAGAGATGCTGGATGTAGTCCTGTGGAACGGCTTGCCATGCCATTTCCACCTGGCGCCTCAGTTGGACCAGCGTTCGTGCTGGACGTGCAGACCGCGTGAGACGACGCTTCATCCAGTCCCAAACATGCTCAATGGGGGACAGATCCGGAGATCTTGCTGGCCAGGGTAGTTGACTTACACCTTCTAGAGCACGTTGGGTGGCACGGGATACATGCGGACGTGCATTGTCCTGTTGGAACAGCAAGTTCCCTTGCCGGTCTAGGAATGGTAGAACGATGGGTTCGATGACGGTTTGGATGTACCGTGCACTATTCAGTGTCCCCTCGACGATCACCAGTGGTGTACGGCCAGTGTAGGAGATCACTCCCCACACCATGATGCCGGGTGTTGGCCCTGTGTGCCTCGGTCGTATGCAGTCCTGATTGTGGCGCTCACCTGCACGGCGCCAAACACGCATACGACCATCATTGGCACCAAGGCAGAAGCGACTCTCATCGCTGAAGACGACACGTCTCCATTCGTCCCTCCATTCACGCCTGTAGCGACACCACTGGAGGCGGGCTGCACGATGTTGGGGCGTGAGCGGAAGACGGCCTAACGGTGTGCGGGACCGTAGCCCAGCTTCATGGAGACGGTTGCGAATGGTCCTCGCCGATACCCCAGGAGCAACAGTGTCCCTAATTTGCTGGGAAGTGGCGGTGCGGTCCCCTACGGCACTGCGTAGGATCCTACGGTCTTGGCGTGCATCCGTGCGTCGCTGCGGTCCGGTCCCAGGTCGACGGGCACGTGCACCTTCCGCCGACCACTGGCGACAACATCGATGTACTGTGGAGACCTCACGCCCCACGTGTTGAGCAATTCGGCGGTACGTCCACCCGGCCTCCCGCATGCCCACTATACCCCCTCGCTCAAAGTCCGTCAACTGCACATACGGTTCACGTCCACGCTGTCGCGGCATGCTACCAGTGTTAAAGACTGCGATGGAGCTCCGTATGCCACGGCAAACTGGCTGACACTGACGGCGGCGGTGCACAAATGCTGCGCAGCTAGCGCCATTCGACGGCCAACACCGCGGTTCCTGGCGTGTCCGCTGTGCCGTGCGTGTGATCATTGCTTGTACAGCCCTCTCGCAGTGTCCGGAGCAAGTATGGTGGGTCTGACACACCGGTGTCAATGTGTTCTTTTTTCCATTTCCAGGAGTGTATAGCAGAATCCTAAATGGCCAGATGTATATTTGAACACTGCTCCTCCTGACTTCTAGTTCAGTGCTTTGACCACCAAGTCACCCCACAAACTCATTGACAGACAATATCTCCTCACAGAACATATTATGCATCAGCTCAGTTACTAATAAATTCATCACTCACATCATTCATTGTGTTTTTGCAACAACAATTCTTCGGAAGCCCCCATACAGAAATTCATTTATTAGTAAATACTTGGCTCATAAAATCCTCTGGATTGTAACTTCTACCATATGCACAATATGTATACATATTCCTGTTTAAACCCTCCTTTCTTCTTATCAGTTATATGGATCCTGTTGTGCCTGCCTAAATCATCCACCACATTTATCATTATAAGATGTCAGTTGTAATTCTGTGCACCTCTCTTTTGATTTAGAGTTGTGAGTGGTTTTTTTTCCCTTATGCTTATGATCCTCTACCATCTACATGCTTGTCTATCTTTTTTTATTTATGAGTGAAATGTCTTGGCTCCAGTGCCAGTAAACCCTTAATTCTTTAAAGAATCAAACTCCCATGTATAAAACAGCTTCAAACATATGATTACTTTACAAATGAGTTAATGTGTTAAATATTCGACATTAAGCATATAAGCAAGAAAAAGTTTAGAAAAGGTTTGAAATTATGCTTACAGTTTGTTGGTAGTTGCTAAGTGCTCTCATTATGAAACACTAGATGAATGTAGTGTGGGAAATTTGCACTCCATGTTTTTTTCATTCATCTCAATGTTTATTATGTCATATCGCCTGAACTATTTGTTGTACAGTGATATAATATTGCAGATACATTCTGTGGTATATGTGGATACTGTCTGCAAACTGTTGCGATTAGAGTCAATGGTAAAGAAATAATAAATTAAAATGTCACATCTAATGCTGAAGTGCCTGAAAGAAGATCCTTTGAACCATCTTCAGACTATTTCCCTACTGTTCCACACCCTAACAGTGCATGGGAAAAATGAACACTTAAATCTTATTTTGTTGCAATGATCTTTTATCCCTATCTAGGTTGGTGACAGTGAAGTATTTTCACATTGAGAAGAGGGAGTTACTGACTGAAATTTTGTGAAGAGATCTTGCTACAATGAAATACGCCTTTGTTTTAATGATTAACACCCCAACACATGTGGTATATCTGTGACACTCTCTTTCCTATTCTTCTGCCCTTCTTTGGACTTTTTCGAAGTCCTCCATCAATCCTATCTTGTAAGGATCCGATACTGCACTACAGTACTCTGGCAGAGGATGAACAAGTGTAGTGTAGGCAGTCTCTTTAGTACACCTTTTGCATCTTCTAAGCATTCTGCCAATAAAACATTGTCTTTAGTTTACCTTACCCACAACACTATGTGGTCATTCCAATTTAAGTTGTTCATAATAGTAATTCCTAGGTATTTAGTTGACAGCATTTATATTTGTGTGATGTATTATGTAAGCGAAATTTAACGGATTTCTATTCATACTCATGTAGATAACCTCACACTTTTACTTATTCAGAGAGAGTTGCCACTTTCCCCACCATAGAGGTATTGTGTCTAGGTTATTTTGTAATTGGTATTGAATTTCTGATGACTTTACTGGATGGTAAATGACAGTGAAAATGTAGTAAGCAATGAACTTTTCTCCTTTCGTCAGGTCCTTGGATGGTTGCTTAGTAATTATAGATATAGAGATTAATTCAGTTTTTAATATTAGACATGTCCATCATTGATTTATTTAACAAGAGCTACATCTTTTGTCTATAACATTTTCATGTCATTGTGTTGTAATAAGATAGATTGTTATCTTTCAGCTAATGTAAATCCCATTTCTATCAATCAATAAAAAATGTAATCTTGCACAATCATTTTATGCAGTGAGTTATGTCACTTGGCAATTTTTGTTAACTAGTTGAACTGTGAAAGTAACTGTTTGTTCTCTTTTTCAGATTTTCAAATGGAAAAGAAAACTTCAGATTTCAAGTTGTAACTGGAATGGTCGAAGTATCTTCCAAAACTGCTAATGTAATGGGTGTTTCAATTGTATCAAAGTCAATCCCACAGAATGTTGAGGTATTATCATACTATTGTTTTTCCTCCCCCTTGTAGTTTAACTTTTTTGATGAAACACAAGGGCTATCTTTTTTATTTTTTCAAGGAATGATCTGTTGTGAAATGGAAACTACAGTGAAGATCAAAAATTTTTTATTTGCAACATTTAACTATACCTTCCAGCTACTTTTCTACATAGTCACCACTCCAACTTAGACATTTGTCATTGTGTTGTACCAACTTATCAATATCCTCATTATAGAAAGTAGCTGCCTGTGCTTTTTACCATTTCTCTACACTAGTCTGCAGCTCATAGTCTGTGCCAAAATGCTGCTTCATAGCCAGTGGTGCATGTGGGCAGCGAGATGAATATCAGAGGTTGACAAGTCCGGGCAGTTGGTGAGTGATTGGATACTTCCCACTAAATACACTGCATAAGCATCTTTATTGCAACTGCAGTGTTTGGCCAAACAGTGTAATGAAGAAGGACAATGCCTGATGCCTGCATTCCTCTTAGCTTTCTCAGAATTGCCCCTCGCAGACGATTTTCTTGAATCGTCTGATCCACTTGCTGAACAAGATCATTGGTTGATACTCACTTGCTTCCCTGCTGCTTGCATCATGAACATGTGTACATCCTGCTGTGAAGTTCCTGCACCATTGCCACACATTGTTGTCACGCATGACAGTTAGGTTATGTGGACTGCAAGTAATCAGGCAAAATCCTCCAGGATGAAGAAAGCAAATGACAGCACACACTTCACACTTGGTGGGTGGGAGTATTGTTCTAGGCACCTTTAGGTGCTCACTATGCATTCAGAACTGAAAAGTGTGACATATGCTAAAGCTTCATCAGAGTTTCACTGCACATTTAATTTTATGACTGATCAGACCTTGAAAAAATATCCCTTGTATAGTAATAATTTTATAGACAATTGCTTATTAAATTTGTCAAAAGAATGTTTGGTATTTACAGTCATGATCAGTGTATGAGAAAAAGGTGAATATGCTATTTCACATGTCATGGAATTTTTGTTGCTGACATAATGATCATTATTCTTCCTGCATAAAGTCTCAGTTCAGTATTAGCTGGACTATGTGACAGAATTTGCCTCAAGAAGAGTTTTCCATGTTAAGGGAAATGGATATTTAATGTAGGTCCAGTTCTTACAACCTAGCAGAATAAGATGTTTATGTAGAAAACGTACAGTGTGAAAGAAAATACTGATTGATTTGAACATTCAGCTGATAGATTACTTGTAACTGAACTGTGGCAGAATTTAGTAAAGTTGGTCATTACCTTAATGTATTATTTTGGCAGCTTTCCTGGTTTCCTCCTTCAAGTGTTGAGCATAGATTTCATTGCTTGCTGTTCAGGCTACAAACAGCAAGCAAGGAAATCACCCCAAGACAATTAGGGAAGCTGTAGAAATAATGTGTAAATGAAATGACCAATTGGCTGCAAACCAAAACTAGTAATTTATCATGTGATTTATTCGTTTCTGTATTGGTGTGCTGAATCTTGTCCTCCTTTATTTTCTTTCTAGTCCAGTATACTTTCTCTAATGCCCAATTAGTGTTGCAAATTCACTGCATGTGCCCATGGAGGTATTGTAGCAGATAAGGTGCGTTAAAAAGATGACATCACTGACATGTTCAGATCCCTTTGGTGTTCAGTGTTGAATTGCAGAACATGATAGTTTATGATACTTGTGAGACTCATCCATGCCATCAGAGACAGGTGCATGGGAAGGGACGGGGACGGGGGTGGCGGCGCCAATGTTCTCATGTGACACCTAAAGTAAATATTAGACTTGTTGGTGAAACTCTTACATTTTGTTCCTTTCCCCTTATGTCCTTCACAGTTGAAACAGATTAAAAGATCCTATTCCAGAATCTGTATGCCAGTTTTAATTTACATTTTCACCAGCTACTCAAGATGTACCAACATCACATTTAATCAAATTTACAGCATATTCCTATTTTGTATTTACTTTGGTTTAAACTCTTACTATATGGTGAAATTACAGTTTATAGTTTCCATAACATTCTTGGCTCTCACAAACTGTTTCAAACAAGATGACTTGGTTTGACATGCTGAGTGAGATGGCACTGTGGTTAAGGCACTGGTCTTACATTTGGGAGGAGTCAATAGACCAGTCATCCAAATGTAGCTTTTCTGTGGTTTCCTTAAACTGAATGAAGTGAGTGATTGGATTGTTCTTTTGGGAAGGGCATAGCCAGCTTCATCCCCTGTTGTGGACCAATCTTCTCTTCTGCCTTGAATTACTCTGTTGTTGAAGACTTTGAGTTTCACTCCCTTTTAATAAAGTGGAACTGGCATTACTTGAATGTATTAAGAGGTATAATCATTGTGTATCAGTTCAGGTAGAACCACCAGTGACCAGCAGTACCATCTGTTGATGTCTTCTTTGGCCCTAGGGCATTTGATACCTGATGTGTGGTGCAGTGGTGTATTGTGACAGTTGCACAGAGTAGTGTAGTTCAAATTGTCCAAATAGGATCTGACAGGGATTTTGAGAAGTCAGATCTTTTAGCCAGTATCGATGGCACATGCACATTGCACTGTGATGGTGATGTTCCAAATCAAGAGCAATAACAATTTTTCAAGAGTGCTGCACACCAGGTCAAAAGACTTGTCAGTGGCAGAATAGTGTGGTGCAGCAGAGGATGCAGTGATTCACTGAGTCCAACAGTCACCATAGTGGAACACTCCTCATGTAACTAGATTAACACTAGTTTATAAACAAAATAAAAAAGTGCTTTCTCTGTACAGTAATAAAATAAGAAAATGTGTTCCAAGGTAATCTTGCATCATTTTGTATTGACATAAATTAAGATAAGAAATGGAGTGTAAGTATTCCCCCCCCCCCCCCCACCCCCCCCTTGTTCTCACAGACTTTTGTTTCATTGCCAATGTCGGGATCTTAATTTTTTGTGTAAAACTGTTTTTCATCTCTTGAAAATATTAGAAATTATAAAATTGTGGTACATAGGAATAGTAGATTTAGTGTTTTTTATGTTCAGTTTATAATGTGAAATAATTTTATGCAGATGAAAGCACGAAGCACGAAGACCATTCAGTGTCTCACAGTAATAAAGTATTCTGAGGCTATAACAAAAGTGGAATATGCAACAAGGAAAGATATTCTTGAGAAGGAAGCATTAAATGTAAGTCCTGTATGATTATAACTAGAGATATATTATATTTCTTGTGTTATTCCATTAAGACTTGTATTCTCTGACTAAAATTTTCAGATAATGGAAAGAGCTGTGGTAAAGCCAGATTTGAAAGATGATCATGTTAATGTGTGGAAACAGTTATGGAGCACTGGTGTCACAATAAGTCAGTCAAAGCACACACAAGCAATTAATGGAGACAAAATTAATGCAACATTCTATTATGTTCTATCTCATGTTGCATCACCATATCATGAAGATGGAACTTCAAAGGAAAAGAAAGCTGAACTGATGAACAGTTTGTTTTATGCAGAAGGATGTTTTGGTGGTCATCACACATTGTAATTACGTTTTATGTATTCTTTCTGTTTGGAGCTGACCTTTTTGTATTTTTATGTACTCAGTTCCTTGGAACTTTTTTTTCCTGTGCTAAAAATCACACTGGACTCTTTTTAGATTACTGTTTGATGTAACTAATTCTCTTTCATTGTATGGAAGCACTAAAAATAAGTATTAACAAGTACAGGTTTACTGACAGTTGTACAAGGTGATTATAATTAAAGTTCCAGTTTCAAAATGCTGTAAAAAAAGAACTTCTCAGAATGATGTCAAATTTGAATGGCATTAAAAATTTGATTAAAATTTTACCCCAGAATGGTACAGAAAGTAGCAGAAACAAGACACTGGATACATGGCTTTTCCTCTGCATCTGAAGCACATGGCGTGACTGTCTCAATACAGAATTGTGTGGTGCTGATAAAGCTCTCTTACAAGAATAGTAACTGCACACTTGTTGCTCTGCAGAAGTTCTGGACACTCAGGGGTATGAAAATAGGCATTGATTTGATGTCTGCCAAGGGTCTAGAGAAAATTATTATATGAAATTTAAAAAGACAGGTTCTTTTGCAGTGTAATGTGGCAGAGGGAGGAAAACAACTGAGCCAACATAAGTAGAAGATGTGACCACAGCATTGCAGGAAGGATCAAGTGGTGGTGTATAAACATATAGTGCACGGGGAATTGCCCAAACTGTGGACATGTCTGTGAGCATGGTGCATAAAATTTTATGAAACATCCTGCATTGCTATCCATACAAAATTATCCGCGGTCAGGAGTTGCTTTGAGCTGTGTAATTTGCCCTAGAATTTCTTGTTCACATGGAAGTGGACAATGAATGACCATGGAATATTTTATGGACAGACAAAGCCCATTTCCCTCTCCAAAGTAATGTCAATATACAGAATTGCAGAATATGGGCAATGCAAAATTCACATGCACTTCAGCCAGTACCACTTCATTCTGCAAAGGTAACTGTGTGGTACAGATTGACAGCATCGTATATCTGAGGGCCATTTTTGAGGAGGTGAGTCCCGTGGGTTCTGTTATGTCTGCTGTCATTGGTAAGTGCTATGAGAGACTTCTGCACACCATTTCAAACCATTCCACAGCTTGAATGTGTGGGTAGGATCATTTTCATGGAAGATGACACTCCTCCTCACATTGCACAGCTGGTGAAGCAGCTGCTGCAGAGACACTTTGGAAATGCTAGAATTATCTGCCATCATTTCCCTACAGCCTGGCCATCCAGTTCACCTGCTTTTAATGCTTATGACATGGCTGTGAGGTTATCTGTAAGATACTGTGTTCAGTGCTCTTATTACAAACGTATTTGAATTGAAGGCATACATTGCGTAACACATGCTGAGTATGAGCCCTGAGATACACCAGTCTGCTGTGGAGCATGCTGTTTCTCAATTTCAACTTGGGGTAGAAAACAGTGGACCGCATATTGAACACGTATTGCGCCAATTAAACATAGATTTCATGGTTGGTTTTTACATAGTTTTTGGCCTCAGGTCAATTAAAAACATATTTCATTATTGCTCTTTATGCAGCTTTTGGCCTCAAAACAATTAAAAGCTAATGCCATTGTTGCTTTATATGCAGTTTTTGCCTCCAGGAGAATTAAAAACCAGTTTTTCCCATCAGATGTGGTACAACCTCACCATGATAGATTGGCTTACCTAACTAACAGTGCAACAAGTGTTGAATGCCAAACTCGTTTGTTCATGCACATTGCACAGTACAATTGGTGTGATATTGCGTTTCATCTGCCATTTGTAGCTGAACCCATTTACATTATGATGCTTACAGCACCATCTAGTGGTAAAATTTCCATTCCGCCCCTCCCATAGTGTTGTTTCCTTCCTTGATAATATTCCATTCAAATTTGACATCATTCTGACCAGTTGTTTCCTTTGTACAGTGTTATGAAAAGCGAAGCATCCTGTATACAGTGTACTTCTGAGTACATAAGAGTACAGTAGAATATGACAAGGTTGATGACTGACAGTGGAAAATGTACAAAATGATGGCAGCGTTGTTGGAAAGATTTATAGTGAACAAAGAATAAAATGTTTAAAATGTTGAGGAACATCTATGAGTAAACCCAGAGAATACGTAGATTTCGCCAATGTTGTGGCCCACAAATTGTCATAAGGGGCAAACAGGTACGAAATTAAAGTTGGCATATTCATGGACAATCATTATAACACACCAGAGAATGAATGACAAACAAGGTCAAAATAGAAGTTAGACAAATCCACACGAGGCCAGTCCCTTCGTCAAGTTTGGTGGATAAGGAACATACTGAGTATGGAACCTTTGCCTTTTGCAGGTATATGCTCTACCGACTGCACTATCAAGACACAACTCATGACCCGCCCTTACTGGTTTACTTTCACCAGTACCTCTCTCCTACTTTTCAAACTTCACAGAAGTTGCCTTGCATATCATATGAGACTAGCACTCATGGAAGAACAAATGTTGCAGACAAGTGGCTGAGCCACAGCTTAGGAGGTTGTTTGCAGAGTGACTTATTTTTTCTACTGCATAATGTGGGCTGGTTTGAAACTTCCGGGCAGATGAAAACTTTGTGGCAGACCAGGACTCAAACGTGGAATGTTTGCTTTTCACAGACAAATACTCTACCAACTGAACTCTCGAGACACGACTCAACCTGTCCTGACAGCTTTACTTCTGCCAGTACTTATTTCTTAATTTCCAAATGTCAGCACATGCTCTACTGTAGAGTTAATATTCACTCTGGAAACAATCCTCTGGGCTGTGACTAAGCCATTCCTTCACAATATCCATTTTTCCAGGGTTTTTGTTCCTGTGAGGTATGCAAGATACGCTCTGTGAATTTTGGAAAGTAGAAAAGAGGACTGGTGCAAGCAAATCTGTGGGGACAGGTTGTAAGTTCTGCCTGGTCAGCTCAGGCAGTAGAACATTTGTCCACAATAGGCAAAGGTTACAGGTTTGAGTCCCAGCCTGGCATTCAGTTTTAATTGACCAGGTAGTTTCAGATGAGTACACCTTCACTCTGGAAAAGAGCATACCAAGTGCTGGTGGCCAAAGTTGGCCGTGCTTCTGGCCGCTGTGGAGCTGATGTGTCACTGCCTGATGCTGAACATGCTCTCTCAGGATGAGGTATGGTGAGTTCTAATTCCGAAACGGTGTTGACAGTGTGTATCTTATGCTGCCATGTGCTTACCCCATTTGGGAAACTAGGTCAGAGGTGTTGGGTCATTTGTGTAGTTGGTCTCCCCACTGATGGCTCCAAGTGGAGGTTGTGTCTGTGACTGCATATACTGGCAGCTTTCGAAAACTTAAGGTCATAGCAGCTGTCATTAGGTACGTTCACATGGTCTTTTCTTTCCAATTTTTTTTTCACTGTATGTATCTAGCCTGTCTTCACTGACTCAGTTGACTTCATTGTTCTGTCACTTTTTCTGGGTTGAACGTGAGCTCTTCGCCTATCGACAGTGGAGCCTCTGTGACCATAAGAACTGGTTTCAGGCAGAGGCACTGTGTTGGTTTTAGATGCTTTGGTGGCATCAGAACAGTGTTGCATTTGATGTAAGGGGACAAGTAAAATGGCCTGGGACTGTATGCCAGAAGCACTTCTGTATCATATGGGCCCAATGGGTGCTCGAAGTGTGGATGTGCCATCGTGGATGGCACCTGTGGTGTGATTGCACTGTGTGAAGAGGAACCCAAAAGCATCGGGGTTTTGGATTGCAGAGGTAACACTGCATAGATAGACCCTGCTGTAGGATGATCAAAGCAACAGTGGTTGTGAGTATGGATGCTGTGGTTGCATAGAAACATAGCCCATTGTTGGAGACTGTGAGTGTTCTTCTCTGAGAACCATGAATGAGACCCAGAAATAAATGTTTGTGGTTCATGGGCAGGTGGAATTTATTTTTATATAGGTATATGTGCAACATCTTGATGGCATAGATTGTAATTAAGGCTTCTTTTCTGATTTGGAAATGGTGCTTTTGGGAGGACATCAACATTTTGGAGACAAAATTGATTGGCAGCTTGAACTTGTCAAAGTTTCAATGAGCTATCACTGCTTTCACACCATATTGTGAGGCATCTGTTGCAAGCACTAATTGATTCCCAGTGATGTAAGTCACTAGGAGTGGGAATTACCTCAGTGGATTTTTTAGTTGGTTGATCACTTTGTCACATTATTATATCCTTTGAAAACCAACACACCTCTGTTAGGGCCTGTTTAAGAGATAAAGTATGTCTATATTCTAAAAAATAAATTTACAAGAAAAATTACTTTCCTTAAAAAGCATTGCAGTTCTTTTAAATTTCTGGAATTTGGTAGGTTATCTACGGTAGTGAGATGTTATTTTATAGGTTTGTGCCCTGTTTAGGAAGGAAATGGCCCAAATATCAATATTATTAGAATAAGAACTAAAATTGTTTGAAGTTCAAAAAATTTAAGAATATGTTACAAAAGCTTTGACAGAGGTCATCCAATACTTTGAACAGAATTGCATTTTGTACGATAGTAATAACAACCTTCACTACTGTACCAAAAGGCATGAGCTCATTGGGATCAAATACAGATTTGAGAAGTAGAATTATTTACAACAAATGATGTGACAGAGCGATTTGCTTGTGGATTCCTTTTTAATTCAATAGTGTACTAATTGGAATCAGTTAGTTATTATATGTAAGTAAGGGACTACATGCCAGAAACCTTGGTGGAGAAACCAGAAGACTTTTAAAGTTTTACCATTACAAGAGCTACTGATTAATCTGTGTTTACTTAGAGGTACATTGGTAGCTGTTGTTTGTGCAGTATAATATAGAACATTCTGTGTGTAAGATTTTCCAATTAGGTCTAGTTGACGCATTGTTCATGTCCTTGTGACTATCTTCCATGTCTGCAGCTGATTGATTGCCCCTGCTGTTACAAACTAGAGCGATATGTCTTTCTTTATTACAATATTATGCAAATGAAGTATGTTGATACAGCAATAACTTTTCTCGTGCATTTGGAAGCAATGTGGACAAAGTAGTAAGCTGTGATTGTACCCCCTGCATGTCAACATGGAACAGTCAGAGTTAGAGACCATTGCTGAAAATTATGATGACCAAGGTCAGCGCAGAAAATTGTAGATGGAATTGGTGCTGAATGTGTGTACTGCAGAGAAATTGATCATGCTGCAGCTGCTACCTCTGATATATTCTCGAATTTTTAATTTCCTGCCCATAGCACTCAAATACTACAGTTTTAGTGCTTCACGAGAAACACTGAGCAAGATGGTGCAGTGGTTAGTGCATTGGAGTTGCATTCATTAGGATGACAACGGCCACCCAGATTTATTTTTTCCATGATTTCCCTAAATTGCTCCAGGCATGGCCAATTTCCTTCCCCATCCTTTTCCTTCCTTCCTTCTTTCCTTCCTTCCTTCCTTCCTTCCTTCCTTCCTTCCTTCACAAGAAACTTACAAATCTGAAGCAAAATGAACAAGGACCTCTTACATAAAGGACCATTAATTGGAATATGTTAAAGTGGTATTTGTGAGATTAGATTGGTGATGCATGTCTTATAACTGTCTTGGTTTCTTCTGCTTCAGGTGAAATTCAAAGCTGGTTGCAATTACATGGCTTTTCTTTCAATAGTGTGGTCAGAATAGATCACCAGTTTCATCAAAAGTTAATGTTAAGGAGCTGCTGGCATTTCCCTGTTACTGAAAGAGTTCTTTTATTGCTAAATACCTTCCTGTTTCATATAATTTATGAATATATCATCTTCACCATTTAACTGTCAGGATATAGTGTATATTGAACAACACAAATTACTGTGGTCAAGACTAGAAAGAATAACCATGCATGAATCCAGAAAAGAGCATGATTTCTCACTAACACAGAACACAACCTGGTAGTAGAGCGCAGTGAAACTGGTACACAACAGAAGTTGATGTATAAACGGGCAGTCTGTATAACAAGAAATGAAATTGAACTACGTCAGCACACAGACACATGTGGTCAGGTTTTTCGTCACTTCACTTGGTAACAGGACATCCAAAGCTGACCATTTCAAGAGCTGCAGCAGAGCAGAACTAGTGTCTCTTGATTTCACATGCATCAAAAGACTAAATTTGAAAAACAGAGAAGTTAGAAGTTGCATAGAAGCCAGTCGACAAATTAAGAAATAAAGGAGAGAAAGAATGGAAGTAAAACTAGATATAACTGTTCTTTTTGCATATGATGGTTTTTATCTCAAAGGTGGTGTCTCATTTTGTGTGGTTATTTCTTGCTGACTCAGCTTTGGAAAATGTCAAATAATTTAACTTGTCATTTATTGGAGAAAATTTATCTTAAGAGAACTAGTCAGTTAGTGTGAAAATGTCAGGATAGTCTACAGTAAAAAGACATATTGAGTGGACACATTTGAATAATATCTTACTGAGGTGTATTAGTTCAAATTTTGTGATCACTTTCAAATTCGATACCATTAAACTTCAGTTTCCCTGTGGAATTTGACCAGGTACTAATTGTTTCAAATGTTTACAGCAAAAATATTGTATTGTCATTGGAATATTTGTGTGTGTGTTTTGGGGGGGGGGGGGGGGGAGGGTGTTAATATCATTTGAAGGCATTACAATTTGGCATCAGTGTTCGAATAATTATGATGATTGTAATGTGTTAGAGACCTGTGATCTTGCATGCAATACCTTTGCTTCTCTGTCTTTCGCTCCAGATATGTTAGGAATCCTGCTTTTCTCAAATTATCTCACAATAAAGCAACTACTCACTGTTATTAAACATCAATAAATTTGTAACATTACAACCAGTCTTCCTTTCTTTCTTTTTCTATTTCTTTTCCTACCTTTAGTTTCAAAGAGTGCAGTATTTATGTCAGTGTAATAGTTAGGTAAGTGCACAATAATAACTGTTTTAGGCAAGCGAACAACCTGTGGCAAGGCCTTTCGTCTATAGAAGAAGTGAACACAGCAGTATCTTATTGGTTACTTACACTTGAAAAACAGGTAGGAAATTTTATTTATAATATTTTTCCATTGTGTCTACATACATTTTTCTCATAATAGTGGTAGCCATTGTGAATTGTACACTTTCCTATTTTTCATCTTGTTCTCTCTTTATCTGTTATCCTAGTCATTACTCTACTGATTGTGTCTTTAATTCTACATTTTAATGTAAGTAACCCACCTTCAAGAAAGAATGTGTCAAAAGCATCAGTAATTTTTAGTTACATTGCTAGCTTTTAAATTATTTATTAATAGTTAAAATCTCTAAATCACTGAAAATTTTGGTCTATTCCTTATACCTGCTACTAATAACTGTTAAGATGTAGAGGCTCCTGAAGGCAGCCCAATGTGAACTTGTGACCAGTGAATAAAAACAGTTGTGCTACAACTTCGTTCGAGTTGTAGGCAGTAATTTACTAGCAGAGATACATAAAAGTAGCCCCTGTACTTGATTTTTTACTTGTTCGTAGCTGACTGTATTATGAGCCTCTGTTGGAACTGAGTACAAGTTTGTGTTTTGACTGTTTCCTGTAACGTGTTTAATTTATTTACTTGTCTGTACATGCAACAGCTGAGCTCCCATCTTCCTCTTAACAATTACAGTGTTCCCTAGAAGTTCTGTAGGGGAGGACAGAATCTCATAAAGTAGAAAATAAATTAAAAAAGAAGAAAAATAAAATAAATATATTTGGAAAAAGTACTCATAATCATGTATTGTAGATTGGAGCAGTAGATCTGTATTTGCACTTTTGTGCCTTACACAGAGCTCTATGTCTCTCCATGCCCTCCTTGACATCTTTCAGAGCATCCAAGGAGCTGTGCTTTCAAAGACTTCCTTAACACTTTTGTGCCATTCTTTATTGGTTTTGTTCTGACAAGTCCACATGGGACTTGATTATCCCCCATAATGTGTTGTCTGGTGGCAAAATCTGTGCTTGATAGTGGCCGTTTCAATGGGGCTAGAGATGTTGCTAAGCCATGCCCAATCTGGTAGCCTTGAAATTGGTTGTCAAGGTACGCACACACCTGAATAGTAAAGTTACTGGAGCTCCAGCCACCTGCAAGCACATGTGATCCACAATTTCCTTGTTTTCAAGATGATGTATTAATCATGTTTGCAACAGGTCCAAATAAGAATTTACATTCATATACCCTTCAAGAAATATGGTTCAAACGTTATGGTAACAGTTTGGCCCACACTATAATGTGAAGCATGTCCCTTTTACTTTCTTGCACATAATGGGGAATTTTTCTTATATCAGAAAACCACATTTTTCCCATGTGAATTGTGATGTATGGTACATTCTTTAAAATAATACTCTTGAGTCTGAAACAGCAGTTAGAAATTGTACCAACAAAGCACAGCAGACTGCAACTCACTGCTTCATGTCATTGTCAGGTAACTGATTCCCAAACATCAGTCAAAATACTTTCATTCTCAGATATCTGTAACATGGTCAAGCATTGTTGATTGTGGTACTTGATGTTCAGCTCCTCATTTGTGAATATATGTCATTGGAAATTGCACAACTGATTGAGCAAAAGCAGCACATGTTTCTTCTTTCATTGTCTTATCTCCACTACATGGCCTGTCTTTAACACTGCCTAATAGAAATGTGTGTTTCTTCCAATGAAGCAGGCCATCTCTAAACATCCTCATTATGTTTGTCATTGCTTGTTCTGTCTGTGGATATTCATGCACTCACGCACATGCCCCTAATTGTTCCTCAACTGTGTAACTATGTTTGCCCACATCATCTATGGTTTCACAAACAGTGCTTTACATCGGCATCAATACAGAGATACCAGTAGAACAACTATTTATTTCTCCAATTATACAAAGTCAGGAAGGGGTATGGGGACTCCTTGAACAGCCTGAAGAAATGGTAGGTGTGGTTATTGTCACAGGAACTTGATGGGCAAGTTGACTGCTGTCCATATACAGCTAGAAACTGGTTTGGCATCTGTGACAGGATTGATGGGGACTCTGCAGGTTGCTCCATTGGTGGAATGACAGGCTAGTATCATATAGTTGCAAATGTACCATGGATCATCACAATTTCTCCTAATGCCATAGTGAACCCAAATGTGGCACCAAATAGTCACTTAATATTGGACAGGGGTTGTGCCCAGATCTTGAGCCACTCCATGGAAAAGTCGTATGTGGCAAATAGCAAATAGATTTGAGGCATTGTCTTCTGCCAATAAATAGGCAGAGCTAGAGCTCATTGCTTCTGCTGTGGTTTTTACTTCAGTATCCACAGAAAACCACTGAGGGGGAAAAATGAGGCACTAGTTGTAGGCAGTTTTAACTCTAGGTGGATGTTGCCCTGTCTTAGGGAAATAGCAACACAAGAGGACATCAGTGCAGTGGGATCTCGATATGGATTACAGGAGTAATTGCATACCGTGTGGAAGATTTCGCCCTGGAAGCAATTGAAAGCAGCAATTACAAACAGCTGCAGTGTTGCTGTTGTAGTTACTGACAATGTCTGTCATGTGGAATAGGAGACCATTCTCAGTACTTTATGGTGATTGGTGAATATAGTGAAGACAGTTAGCCTCACTTGTGTCATCTCAGACACATTGCTGATTTGTAGGACTATTTGGGGTCATCTTATCTGGAACTGAGTGGAGTGTCTAAACCAGACAATGTCTAATATAGAGATTGGAAATATCAAAATAGTAGTTGTAATCTGCTAGTATCGATGGGAAAGTCCCAGGACTTGTCTTCTCCAAGAAAGCAGCTTTGCTCGCACAATACTAAGAACTATAGGTAGAATGTTGAAGTACCAGGGGTAGTACTTAAGCTTTTGTTATCACCTCAAAAATAAATAAATAAATAAAGTTACGTAATTAATATTTTGTTTGTTTGCAGGTAAATGTCTGCAATCCTGGTACACTTTGAAATCCCCTCACTGTAGTACCGTAGCATGCCACTAGAGGAACTAAAATAAAGTGGTACAGTCCATTGATAAAGTGGAGTATTGTGCAGTAATTCATTTCTGCATTTGAAAGGGAACAATGCTGCAACAGTCCATGCTGATTTAATGGAAATGTATTGCAATAATGTGCCATCATATGACAGTGGGTGGCATAGATGCTTACTGTGTAATCAGACAGATGACAAAGAACACAGTGACAGACCATCCCTCTGTGAAGAATTAAGAATCATAAGAGAAGAGGAGGCTCTGGTGCTCAAAGACCAGCAGGTCACAATTGAGGTATAGTGAAAAAACATAAAAATCAGTCATGGAGCACTTTTCAACATCCTTCATGACATTTTGAATTTCACCACTTGCTGGGTTCTGAAAGACCATCAAACTGAGGCAGCAGTGGAAATGTGGCAGCCATGTCAGGTGAAACGAGATGAATTTTAGCCACCATGAACACGTACTTGATGTATCATGATGACTCAAGGCAAGGGAACAAAGCATACAGTGGAAACATCTGAATTCGCAATTGCCAAAAAAGGTGAAAGACTCAACCATCATCGGGCAAGGTGATGCTGAATCTTTTTTGGTGCTAGCATTTGGAGTTCTTAACAGACAGGCATGACAGCTAAAATCAAAGAAATTCATAGATGCAACTCTAGGATGGCAACAGGTTGATGTAACTCATATGAAAGTATAACAGAGATGATCAGGGAACTTAAATGGGAATCTTTGGAGGAGAAGTGGCATTGTTCTAGCAAAATTCTATTAGGTTAATTTAAAGAGCCAGGATTTGTTGAAGACTGAGAGAAAATTCTGCTGCCTCCATTGTGTGTATGCTGTAGGAATCATGAAAGTAAAGTTAATAGAGATTTCAACACATACTGAAGCATGGTTCCCTTGTTCCATATGTGAATCGAAAAAGGGTTGATGTTGATAGAAAGTATTCTTCACTTTGCTCTCTACAGTGCCTTAATGAGTGTATATGTAGATGTAGGTCCTTACTGTTGAGGAATATGGTCATGAAACAATAGCAAAAAGAGTGACTAGAAGCAACAGCACATTTAAGCAACCACCCACCCTTACTGAGCACACTTCCAGTCACTCAGTTAGAAAGAAGTTGCTCTACTTAGTCAGCAGCAGCTAATCACTTAGGAAGGAAGAAGTTGCTCTAGTTAGTCACCAGCTGTAATAAGTCTGATAAAATGGATACCTTATGAACTATGAGCAGTTCTTTATCTTTGATACCATGAAACAAATCCTTTCTACTGCAGGCACTTTGCTTTCCATACTTTGAGAGATAGTAGTATGGACCCAAAGAAGAGGGGGAAAAAAGGTCCAGTAAACATGGGATCTAAAGTGAATACCTTAAGAACTATGAGCACTTGTTCATCTTTGCTACTGATAGACACCTCTTTCCTACTGAACAAGTGCTCATAGCTCTTATGTGACTATATTAGTTACAGAGATATCTGTATCAACTTCACTTTCTCAATGGAACTAGAGTAATTTCTGATGCTAGTATTGTAGTTCCAAAAGAGACAAATTCATTAGCATTTCATTCTTCAAAATCCGATTACTAGTTTCTGAGCAATTACAGTGGTTAGAACTTAGGATTTATCTGTCTTGAAATTGAAACTGATTGCATTCTTATGCAAAAGTGTGTTATTTCATACCTAAATAAGTAAATATGTCATATCAGGTAAGGAGGAAACAGTGTGTTGCACTACTGGGAAACACTTCTTTACAGTGAATGCAAGAGCAACAAGAATAGAACCGTTGAATTGTATCCACAAAGGTTTTGTGACAGTTGATGTCCAACAGCAATGATAGTTCAGTGCATGTGCAAAAAATTGGTGGTGGATGGGATGGAAATACTCTACAGAAGGCAAGGAGCAACCTTCAGTGACCAGAGCAAACAAAATAAACATTGTGGCAGCTATTGCTCATAATCTACTTGTCATCTCCAGAGAAACTGTGAGTGCCAATGGAATAAGTCAACATACTGTTGTTTGCGTGTAAAGTGCAAACATTTTCCATCCATATGATGCGTCGCTTCACCAGCAGATTAACCAGCAGAATTGTAGAACATGCATGACATTCTGTCACTCGGTTCTGATAGGACATCAGGACAATAGGTTCCTTTTCTTCAAAGAATTCTCTTTATTGATGGAGCTACCTTCATGAATCATGGAAAGCTGAATTTAAGATATTGCATTATTAGCCTGCTGAGAATCTGGAGTGGCTGAGGCAGTTTCAACATCAAAGGCAGTGAATGTTTGGTGTGGGATTATTTCAAACTATGTGATTGGTGCTTACATCATCAAAGCAACCTTAACAGCTTAAATGGAAGGCACAACTTCTTACTGAAATGCTGCCAGCTCTCTTAAAGGAAGTACCGCTTGAAATATGCAAATGTTCGTGGTACAAGCACAATGGGTGCCTGCCTCACAACTCACTTGAGGCTAGGAAGGTACTCACCCAACTCTTTCCTGGTCATTTGATAGGACATGAAGGCTTTATCAGTTGGCCTGCATGTGCACTTCATTTGATACCACTTAACTTTTTTTCTCTGGTGTAAATTCAGAGATGAAGTCTATGCACAAGTTCTGATGATGCAGTAGAATTTAAAACAATGTGTTGTTGCAGTACGTGCAGTGGTATTTTGAGAATCTGTTCAGTTTATCCAGAAGTCCTTGCACCAGTGACTGCAAACATGTATTGGTGTGGACGTTGGGCATTTCAAACACTTAATTTATAACCACATTTTGTAATTTCATTTTTGTTGCTGTTGCTAATGTAATTTTTATTGCAAGTACGTATCTCAAGATTAATCCCATGATGTAAAGTTATTATTTAACAATCTTTATACTGAATTCTGAATGCCTTGCTTATAAATTCATTCATTTTTTGACGTGCAAATTTCTGTCAGAAACAAGAGCAGAACTGTTATTACAATTAACTGGTGAGCCATCCTTTGATGCCATATCCATTGCCTTCCAGTTGGTGTGTCAGACCAATCACATGTAGCCAAATCTGGTTAGTTTTAGTCTTAAATCAAAGTTTTCTGTGCTATTCCACTTTTGTAAGTAGTGCATCAAGCTGGAACGTCCCATCAGCCTGATGAGACAGTCGCATATAGCAACACAGACATCCACATAAGACAGTAATTGGTTTCATGTTAAAAAATGATAAATCCTATGTTCTTAACATTGTAATTTCTCCAAAGCTCTAATTGGATTTTGTTGAAGGAAATGCTGTTGAATTCATCTCTTTTGGAACTATGATACTAGCAGCAGCAAATACTGCAGTTCTACTGAAAAAGTAAAGTTGATACCAATACCTCTATTTAGTGAAGACTTTTTCAAAATTCATTTATTTGAAAACAGAATTATGATATGAAACTTCTTGGCAGATTAAAACTGTGTGCCGGACCGAGACAAACTCAGGTCCCGAGTTTGAGTCTCGGTCCGGCACATGGTATTAATCTGCCAGGAAGTTTCATATCAGCGTACACTCCACTGCAGAGTGAAAATTTCATTCTAGAATTATGATGTCTTTTCCAGATACTGGACCCTGAGACACACATTGCTTGATGATGTACTTTCATATAGAATTTCAGTAACGAAACTGAGTTGCTTGTCTGTGTACATCATACTGACCTGCTGAGGAACAGTACAATCCATTTGTTTGCCAGTCCTGTTAAATTTTTATGAGGAATATTTTATGATTAACTGGGTCAGAAACTCTTGGTGGCTCAACAAGCAAACCAACAGGACAGAATGTCCCCATTGTTATGCCCCTTGTACTGCCTGTTGCTGTGCTTAACACACAGTGTGTGTGTGTGTGTGTGTGTGTGTGTGTGTGAGTGAGATAGTAACAGCATGAATAGTCCTTTCGCCACCACTGAACTTGATGGTATGTAACATAACTGTGTCAATGTGTGAGGAACAGCTTACCATAATCATGTTTTGAATTCAAAGAGTTTGTCCACACATGGAGAACCCTCTCCTACAGCATGACAATGCATGGCATATTTTGAAAAGGATTTGTTATGGAATTGTTTTATTCATTTAACAAATGCTGTAGATCTTTACTTGCATTATTAAAAGTGTAAGGTTTTTCAGTTGTATCCAGAAGATAACCTTTAGGGGCATAATGATGGATATCATTAGTCTCAGTATTGGCAGCTATTAATTCCGATTACAGATAGACACTAGTGCAGCAGAATCTCATTTCAACAGCAGTCTACTGGCAGTTGATATCGATACCATGTTTGCAACCTATCACTGTTTTCGTAGTGTACTGGTAATCGTGTTTTGGCTTACACAGACAAGGCATACTTATTGAGGGGAACACAGTGATAATTATGTGTTTAAATACTTTTATTGCATTTCACAGCCTCAGATCACACACAAGAACAGTTTCAGTATCTTAGGAAGTCATAATTAACATGTTTTGTTTAAAAGCAAGAAAAAGGAGCATAGTGAAATATCAGGAAACTAAATTAAAAATCAAACTAAAATCTATACACCACTCCATGCACTTGAATCCATTACATTGCAGCTTCTCAACTGAACAGGCCAAGGAATGTGCTCCGTGGTTTGATTGTTATAACGGAAAGCTACAATTAAGTATGTAATAGTAGTTGGTAACACATAAATCTCAAATGTCAGATTAAAAATACTGTACTTGCTGGTGTAGGTAAGATACACACAAATAAGAACAGATGACACCTACTTGAAGGTGCAGCCCATAAGTAGTGAACTGGTAGATAGTCTTAAATATCCACAAAACAGCATGATTGAAACAACTGTTGAATTGAGCTACTATTACACAAGTGTGAGCTGGCATTAGAAAGAACTGTAGGAAAGGAAAAGGGCAAGAAACAGGGAGAAGAGACATCATAACAGATTAGAAAATATTTTGAAAAGGATTTGTTACGGAATTGTTTTATTCATTTAACAAATGCTGTAGATCTTTACTTGCATTATTAAAAGTGTAAGGTTTTTCAGTTGTATCCAGAAGATAATCTTTAGGGACATAATGATGGATATCAATATGTTGATCTTTGAGTCCTCTGGAGTTTGAGGAAAGTGACTTCTTCCATCTGGATTGGTGGCTGCATCCACAGATGAGCACTGTGTCCTGTAGTCAGAAGAGAAGTGTCTTGCACCCCAGGGGACAGTTGATGGCCCTGTGGGTAAATAAGGTAGAATGCTATTCCTGGCTGCTGTTTATGTAGGGTATCTCAGCTGATCCATACTGTTAATGGGTGTTGTGCCGAAAGTACTCAAGAAGATTGAGAGTTCTGCATCATAGTTCATCTCTTGTAGAATTTTTGCCATCTGCACCTTTAATGTTTAGATATATCATTCAGCTATACCATTTAATGGCTTGAATGAAGCCAAGAGTAGTTATCTGAGCTGACTGTGAAGTCACTGTTGGAAATTATGAGTTATGATAAATCTTCTGTGGTAACAATGTACACTTTTTTTTGCTTCTGTTGATGTAGGTATCATCTGCATTTTGTAGGGGAATGTCATACATGAAGCAGCTGTAGGCTACAGATGTAAGAGGGCATGCTGAAAAGAAATGCTTCTGAATTTTGTATGTGAAAACTCTTAAAGCTCTTTAAGTAAAAGAAATGTTTACATATTTGTAGCGTTCTGCCATAAGAGGGCTCTGAATTGTAGCGTCTAACTTGATGGTATGTAACATAACTGTGTCAATGTGTGAGGAACAGCTTACCATAATCATGTTTTGAATTCAAAGAGTTTGTCCACACATGGAGAACCCTCTCCTACAGCATGACAATGCATGGCCACACATGAGTGCTGCAACATTTGTGACAACCTGCCACCTTGGGTTCACTGTCATTGATCATTTTCCATACAGTCCCAACTTGGCCCCATCTGATTCGCATCTATTTCCAGAACTTACAGAACACCTTCGAGGACTTCACTCTGATAGTGTTGAAGTGGTGCAAGCAGAGGTGAGGTTGGGGCTCTGTCAAAAAAGTCAAACACTCTACAGTGATGGTATCGACAAACTGTTCACGTCGGGGGAATGTGTTTGTCCTTATCTTATGCTTCATGTTTTACACAAGAATATATTCCCCAGTCATCATTATAGTTCAATGCACTTACTGTACTAGTATAATGAAACCCTCACAACACCATTGCAAATATTATGTACAAATTTAACATTTAATTTTAAGAGATACACATATCACCTAAAGATGATCTTGTGATCATAACCACTGTTAGAACAAAACTCTTATTTAGCAACTCTGATGGAGAGATAAGAATTAATTTAATTACTCAGCAGCTTTGGAGCACAAGATGCATAACCCCTTCAGCGTCTGTTAAAGTTACGGGGAACCAAGAAACATACTGTTAAGTGTATTGTTTTGCTCTCAGTCCAACACAGATGCCTTGCTATGACCAGTCATAAATTATCTTGGGCTTCAGTGGTCAGAAGTTTGCCACATTCCATGCAAATGTGATATGCTGTCCATTTTCCAAACAATTGAAAAGTGACACAAAGAATTTCATCATGATATAACCTTGCAATTCTGCTGTAATGAAACAGTGTGTCACAACAAGGTGTGCAATTAATTATAGTAGAACAAAATTTCTTACTTGGGCAGCAATTTATAGGGACTACATTGTAAAACAGTTTGTGGAAATTTGCATGACTGGCAGTTTAATGACCCAAGACTCTAGATTCCAATTACGCAGCACATGGAAGCAGGGCGCAGAGTCAGGTTGGTGTCCTGGAAAACTGGGAAAACTGGGAATTTTTTTGTTCCAAAAACTCAGGGAATTTTTTGTTCTAGAAAACATACAGAACTTATGAATTTTTGTCTAAAAACCCTAGAAAAGGCATGATACCCCGTATGCTTTTGAGCAGAGGCATTTGCTTGCCTGCTGCTCAATTCAGTGCAGTGCCACACTTTCCATTCACCTTTGGCTCAGTGCTGCATGCTCAGCCGCCAGTGGTGTTTCAGTATCTCCCAGCCTTTCCCCTCGCTCGGTCCAAAACAACAGCCATGCTGTGCTAAACCTAGCTGTGGAAAGGTGTGTGGCTTGTTGACATGGAACAGCTTGCACACCTGTCACTGCAGCGTGGTCGTACTTCCCTGATGTTTTGTTGAGTCATGGTTTTGTGCGTTTGTGATGTGATGTGACTAGAAAATAGCTGCAAAGAATATATGGCATGGTTTACATTTACCTCTGTTCAAATGTTGTTTACTAACACAATTTGATGACAAAGACATGTTCTTTGTAGGGGAGTTAGCGACCTATTCGAATCCATTTATTTTGGATAAGGGATACTAGAGTGTGATAGGTTTGCATACCATAGGTTTGTTTTGTATGTATACTGAAAAATTACTGTTGTAGATACCAACAGCTATTAACCTGATTGTTGTCATGTATGAATAAGACTGATCATAGAGCTTTAGTGGTAGGCACATGGCCGAGCGGTTATAGGCGCTACAGTCTGGAACTGCGAGACCGCTACGGTCGCAGGTTCAAATCCTGCCTCAGGCATGGATGTGTGTGATGTCCTTAGGTTAGTTAGGTTTAAGTAGTTCTAAGTTCTAGGGGACTGATGACCTCAGAAGTTAAGTCCCATAGTGCTCAGAGCCATTTGAACCATTTGGTAGGCACAAAAATAGTGTCATTAGAGCACAACAACAAGCATGCAGACTGTCCGCATGCTGTGATTGGTTGAGTTGGCATTGAGCTTAGTGCTGCAACATATGTGGCCAGATGGTAGTGGAGACTCTAGGAGGAGGAGGAGGAGGAGGAGGAGGAGGAGGAGAAAGAGAAAGAGGAGAAGGGTGGGGCAACAGGGGGGACCCTTCATGTCATTTCTTTCCTCACTGGCTAATGTTCCTGATGCTGCTGTAGGTCTTAGTGACCATAATCTTCCTTCAGCTACCTGCACAGAAGGAAGATATTATTGCCTTCAGGGAGGGATGTAGTTGAATGGATGATGTGGAGGTTACTCATCGGCAAGAAAATAGTCCAGGTCATGAGATTTTGTTTAGTCACTTCCTGTCTTAATGAACCATATTCCCATATTGCTTAGGAGTGACCCAGTCTAATGCATATATTAATTCAGGATTCACTTGAAGAATGGGAAGTGTGAGTTCAACTTTTAGTGGACCCAAACTTTGGGGGGGTAGCAGAGCACCTGTCTGAAAAATTCAGTGTTTGGTGCATGCTCTGTAAAATGAACATCTTCCTTGGTAATATAGGCAAGTAGGCCTTCTCCAGTCATGCAAGGGGAAGGAGCACACTGAGCTTCAGAGTACTAAGAAGGTGATAGTGCCTATATCCTTGCTAAGCACTGCAAATAGCAGTGGCCTTGATGCTACTGTATCAGACCTAGCCCCTGCAGTGCTGCCAGCCACTGCTGGATGTACTCAACCAATCATCAGTTACATTGATCAAAAGGACAATCCTGATGGTGACCTCGACATAATAAGTGCACTGGAAAATAAATTTACAAATTTCAATGAGAAAAGTTGTATTTATAATTAATCTGTGTGTGCTTTTAGTCTTATGAAATGCAGGCTGGACGTGCATCACATAGTCATAATGTCTCAACAGCTAGCTCCTTTCCCGTGGCAATTACATCAGACACCTACTGCAGGAACTTTTAGACGAAGGCCGAAAATGCTAGATTATGCACAGAGGGATGCCATGATGAAGGCAGAGATTGTTTATGTCTTTTGACTGCTGTGACACACCAATCTTCTCAGGACAGTGACAGCCTTGTTAATCTATTACCAGATACGTTCCCAGACAGTGACATTGCCTCCAAAGTGCAGCTTCAAAATTAAAGAGTAAATTATAGCATTTTTTCTGAACTGGAATTGTTTTTCACTCAACAACAGTTGTTGCCTGTGATATGATCACACTTGGGTTTGATGGAAGTATGAATAACATTAGCCAAAACCATCAGATGGAACTGTTTGTATGTTTGTGGGGTAGTATGTTTGGGCCAGGTATCTCCCTTTAGTGTTTTTCGGAGGAAGTGATGGAAAAGATTTAGTTGAAGGATTTGAGGCAGGTGCATCTCAGACTAAGGCAACTCTGAAAAGGCAAGTTAGCCAGGTGTCCATGGATAACCCATTGTTAATAAGGCATTGCTCAGACAACTGAAAAGCAAGCTTAAAGTGGAGAGGACCACGTGCATTTGGGCTTTGGGACATGTCGCTTAAATAAAGTAGATGGTGCCTTTCAGACGGGTTGTGCTAGCTCTGGTTGGAACCTAGTTCAGTCTATGAGAACTTGATATAATCTATTTAAAAAGTTCCCTCCTGCAGAGCTGATTTCAACAAATTATAGGCAGTTCTATCTTCCAACAAAAGTTTTGCGCTGTTTGGTGGATCGAAAATAAAATGATGACAATCAGGGCTCAGCAAATACTGTATTAATGGCTTTTGAAAAGCACCTGAAGGAAGCAGAAAGGGTAAAGAAGGAACAGAATGAGGTAAAAGACTGTGGCTGCTCAGACTGATCAGTTTCTGACTAAATTTCAGCCAGATGTCCCCATCTCCTTTACTCCATACTTTCTTCCAATCTATGATCAGAGAGTTGAGAAAATTTGTCAAACCAGAAATTTTTGAGAAACAGACTACCTCTGAAATAGACCTGAGAGACAACGTAAATCTATTGCACCTTAGAAATGGACACCGAGTATGGAACCAAAAACTTTCTTGTTCAATGTGGTACAGCAGAGAAGGATATCTTTGTGTTTTGAAATGAGTGCATATTCCATTATGAAGGGCATCATGTGTTTAGACTGTGTCAAGATGTGGTTAGGCATAACATTGACACATCTCACTACCTTAAATCACTTTGGTGGTCATGAGGCTGATGTCATTTCACGTGAGTTCCAAAATCTTCTAGAGATCATGTCATTAAAGGAAATCGTCAACAAATTTGATGGGGATCATGATCGCTTTAATCAGTTTTGGTTAATAATCATTCAAGGTAAGAGTGGACATGAAAATTTGAAGAGATTTTTCATGCTTGCTTGCATTTGCTTCCATGACAGTGATAGCCTTAAAAGAGATTTATCGGACAACTCCTCCATTATTTTTGAAAATTTGACTGAAGCCTCTCTTATAGCCCTTTGTACTATTCACGATGTTATCAAGGTTGATGGGGGTGTTAGATCTATACCCATCACAAAGCAGTTATTACACAGCTTCTGAAATCACACATAGTAGGTACAGTGAAGTAGAAGCAAAAAAATGAGCAGCTGCGAAGTCATCGAAAGAAAATGAGAGAAAGGGGTAATAAATTAGAGAAAATTTAAGAGAACTGCAGAATCAGAAAGCAAACGTCAAGGAAAGTGATGAGAAAGAGGTTTCTCAGATCAAAGAAGAAATTGTATCACTAAAAAATGCCTGCTTGAACTCCATTTAATGTTCATGCATGTGTTCTTAACAAACTAGTCTGTTACTATACCTTCCATAACAGTTTTGTCCAAACTGTATTTTGAATTTTATTCTTAAATCTCTTTATAAAAATTGTAAATTTTTACTGAAGTGGATAATGTTCTTTGTTTTATGTCAGTGTGTGTTCCCAATAATTGATTGTTCGTAATGGAAACATTTTATTAATAATACTTTACTTCCTCTGCAACATAGTTTCATTGTGCTTTTCAATTTTTTTAAAAATCCTTTTGATACTAAATTCTGTTGTCAGATCGTGGCATGTTTTTTTATTCTTTTAACTCAGAATATAGACCCTATAATATTCATATATATTGACAAAACTTCTAGATTTTATCATAAAATTGATAAAAATTGTTTAGGGACTAAGGCTTGCCCCTTTTGTTAAAAACTCAAAACTGAAAGAAAAAAAGTGAAATGATATTCCTCAGAAAAGAGCATGTCTTGACTGATTTGGAGGTCCCAACAAGAAGTCTGTTCCCTTTCCACTAAACAATAAGCTACCTCTGTTCCACAACAGAAACTATTGATCCAGATTAACTCTTTCATTATAACACCAACAAAATTGATATTGGCAGCAATTATCCATTCGCCCATAAGACTGTAAAGTGATGGCAGAAACTTTGTTCATCCAGTTATTTATCACCTTCTTTTAATAATTTATTTTGCATGAAGAAAAATTTGCAAAACTCTAATCCTTGGTTGGCTGTGTGAAGGCAGTGGGGGAGAAATAGACAATATGTCTTCAGTATAATGGAACATTTGTGTATCTGTTTCCAGAAGATGTTCCAGTTACTAAAAACAAAGTAAATGCAACTTAGTAGTGTAAAGCATATTAAGATTGAAGGAAGAAAGGCTTCAATAAGCATATGTAGAGTGAAGCAGATGGTGGTGTAAGGAAAACAATATCAGCATTTGTGTAGAACAGTGTTTCTGAGATTTCTGTGCAAAAGTTAACTATCAAACAATGGAAACTCCAGGTAGGGATATCATCAATGTAGGAAAAGACAGATTGCTACTTACCATAAAGAAGGCACATTAAGTTAAAGGCACAATTAAAAGACACTTGTGTAATGTTTTCAGCCACAACTTCCCTCAGTAAAACACACACACACACACACACACACACACACACACACAAACACCATTCATACACACAAGCAAACACACACACACAAGCAAACACACCTCTTGCATACTTGACTGTCAATTCTAGCATCTCGAGCCAGGCATTCCTCTCTGAGTTGCTGCTACCCGTGGTCATGTGTGCCTGAGATGTGCTTGCTTGCATGTATGATGGTGTGTGTGTGTGTGTGTGTGTGTGTGTGTGTGTGTCTCTTTTGCTGATGGAGGCTGTGGCCGAAAGCTTTATGTAAATGTCTTTTTTTTTTTTTTTAAATTGTGCCTGTCCACAACTTACCATGTCTTCTTTACAATAAGTAGCAATCTGTCTTTTTGTACGTTGTTCAAAAGTAAACTACATTTGATTCATAAGAGTAGTTCTAAAATGTAAAACAGTTATTTATTTGTTTCACTGTTTTATAACCCATGAGCAAGTATTGTTTATTCAGCCAAATTAAATGTAACATAATCATCTGCAAGTTTCATTTTTTCTTTTATTCATTCTCCTAAAATAAACATGTAATCCCACATTATTCTCAAATTTCTCACTTTAATGCTCCAACAAATGAGTTCCTACATTATTTCTTAGTTTCATAGTCCTGTTCAATAGCAACCTCAAATTATACCAATTTCAGACCTAATTACCTAATGCATACAGAATAAAGAATGCTAAAGATGGCAAAGATATGCAGATCTCAGTTGAAATACCCTTACGCTGCCAGAAACCTGTGTGGAAAGACTTTAAGTATTGCAGCATTGTCCTGTTGCAAGACTTCTCCCAGAATGCTAGGAAATTGTTAATTTGTGTTAACTCTGTAATTGGTAAACAATTTCATGTCCAGACACTTATTAGTGGCTCAGATTAAAACACAATAGCTGTCAAAAAATCTGAAACATTTAATTTTGTCTTTTAAGTGTTCCTTCACACAGAGAAATCACTACCACTTAACTGCAATACTACTGCAATGCTGGGTTATATAGAGATCAGCAAAAGTGCTATTACAAAGACCTAAATTACTAATGGGGACAAACACCTGGGTCCTAATGGATGCCACCTCCTGTTTGTTATGGAGTTTAGACATGAAAAGTTTCACTGTTAACCACATTTTAGCACAGGTCCATGGATTAGAGAATTGTTTACATTTATTGGTAAGGAAGACTGGTCTCACACCATCTTACAAGAGGTGGCCAGGCTGTGGTAGTGAGGGAGGGAGGGGGGGGGGGAGAGGGGGGGGGCAGAGAGAGAGACTCAGAAGAACTGATCTGCAAGACCACCATGCTGTATCAGTCACATATATATCATACAGAAGTCTATAACATATTCTGAGTTTAAACAAAATGACCAACATGGAATAAAATTACCCTCTCTTTGAGTACCAACATTGATTCAAAAACATTAATTGTGTGAAATCCAATTTGTGCACTTTGTGAATTATATTGTAAAACCCATGGCTGGGACTACTCAGTCAGTTTTACTGGACTTTAAAAATTTAGTGCCACACTAGTGTCTACTAAAGGAAATATGTGAGATATGTAGTTAGGTTTGTAACTGAGTCAAGAACTGGCTGACAGAATGTACCACACCCTGAGGGGAGCCTTATCTATGCACATAATGTAAACTTCAGACATTCCCCTGAAAAATGTTATGAGTCTGATATTTTTAATGTTAATACGTTAATTGCGTACAGTATAACATTAGTTACTACCTCAGACATGTTTCAGATGACACATTTGTCTGTGAGGAAGTGTTATCTTGTAAAAATTTCAGTAATATTCAGTGAGAAAGCATGAGGATGTGAAGTTGAACAGTCACATAAGTTGTTCACAGAGAACACAGATTTGCATGGTACTGGGAGCCTGAAGCCTGTATGATTAATGAAGTTTAGGCTGATATATATATTAAATTAAATCATTTGTAAAGCAGATTGTAAACTTGTGTTTGCGAAATGATTAATCCTCAGTATAATACAAAAAATGAAAACTGAATCTGTGTTCATGTAACTATTATGCCAGATGAAGAGTGATTGTTGAACACATCAAAAATTGAATTACATGTAGAAAGGTAGAAAGGTTCTGTAGACAGCTCTAAATCATCAGAGCTATAAATAAATAATATTATTGAACATTGTGGACCATTCATATTCAGAAGGAAGAAAAGCATATTTATCAATGACAGTGTACTGAGAATAACAGGAGACAGTGATAGAATGGAAATACACTTACATGTCACAGATTGTGTGTCCTATATTGAGACATTGATCAAGTGTGTGGGACCCATATCAGGGTGAAATGACATGGGTTATCCTGCATGTACAAAAAATAGTTACTGGCTTATTTGTCTCATGGAAAACAGAAACAGAAATGCAGAAAAATCTCACTTGAAGAATGATACCTAATATCTCATTAAAACATCCAAAAACAGGTATTTAGGGAAGAATTTAAGATTGTCCTCCTGCCCCTTCCCTACATACTGTACCATTCCTGTGGCGGATCATGAAGATAAAATTGACTCAAAACAACTGACACTACTGCTGCTATGCAATTGTTTGTATCACCTTTCACCTTTGAAAGGGCCAGAAGAAAACCTTAACGCATGATACCTTATAAAACATGCTCTGCCATACAAATGGTAGTGATATGTGGAGTATAGGTTTAAAGATAATTTCCATAGCATTAGCTTCCCTTGTGCTTTTACTCAACGGTCTGAATTTTCTCAGCTTGAGATGCACTGCTGCACAGTTCTCTTTTTTCCATGTTTTGTAATTATAAAATAGGGTTATAACACAGTGTTAAGAAAATGTAAGCCATGCATTTGTTCATTTTTTGTTTCTAACATCTTGATTGAAGGTGGAAACAGATCCTATTTCCTTTTGTGTTTGCAAGTCCGCAGGTCCCTGAACAGTCACCAATATGTTAGAAATTTGTCACTCACCTATGTAATTAAAAATCCAGAAGATTCCATTAGAAAATCAATTCCTGAGCTTGTCTTGTGCCCCCCTCCCCCCCACCCTGCCCCATGAATCACTATCGCCTCATGCATTGACACAATATCATCTTTTGTTATTGCATGTAGTTGAATTGTTTCAAGGATGTTATAATTTCTAACTGGTAATATATGTGAAAGACAGTTGAAATTTAGTGCTCCAATACATTGTGGTAGTGTTGATTTACAGAATTTTAAAATAAATGATGATAATTGTTGTGTAAATGTAAAATGTTACTAAAGAATTTGTTTACAAAATATATGCTTTACAGATTCGTATGCGCACCACATCCAAGTGAAGCTCACTGTTTGCTGCCATCACTGTTTATTGTTCCCTGTTTTAGGGCTGCCATAACTTACTCAAAGCAGGAGCTCCTGGTGTAATGCAAGCAATGGTTTTGAGTATTGGAGGCCTTCGCTTTAGCAACCAGCATTTAGAATTGAACATGCATCCAAGTGACATTCATAGAGAATATGTCTTCAGGTGATTATTGCATAAATACAATTTATAAGTACAGTTATTTTATAATTTTTCATCTAATCATTTGACTTTTTGCTGACAACATGTTACTGAAATGAAAGTTCCCTGTTGTTATGTATGCTTTGGGGTAAGTAAATTGCTCTGCACTTATAAAACTGTCTATTTGCAAAAAGTTGTTGGCCACAAATGCAAGTGACAGATTGCAAGTAATTACTCTTAGGATAAAGAAATTTCACTCTATCATGTTCTGTATGCATAAGGGTGATTAGTTATCAGTGTGCAGAGACTTACTGGACTACACTACGAACATGAAAGATAATATGCACCTGCTAAAAGTAGTTACATGTTGGATACGCAGAGGTTAATAGTATCAAAATTTAAGAATCTTTTGTTGTACATTTCGCTTTTTGCCGTGTCATTATTTACTCTCTTGTGTATAGGCAAGAATGTCTCCGGATATTCCCAGGAGTGAACAATTCCTTTTATATCGGACATTTATTCAAAGAGCTTTCTCGTATTTTACGAGCAATGGCGATATGTATCCCAGTTGTGATACAGTTTTGTATTATCTCATAAAAAAGCACTCCCCCCCCCCCTCTTTTTTTCACTATCTTACGAGTTGAAGTATGTTCTAATTCATGATACACAGTGCTACTTCTTTCCTTCTTTTATAGTGTTGCAGATCCTTTTTCATCCCAGTGATATGCAAGAGAAGGGTTTTGGTGTTACTCTTTAGTAATAGGCACAGCCTTTTAAAATGGCCTAGTAGTAGTATTAGTTTGATTTGATACGGCTTCTTCTCATACTTAATTATCTCAAAAACGGTTATTAGAGAAGTGTACTGTTGATTTACATAAAACAGTAATTACACATTGTTGTGTAACTGTAACACATCCATTACCGGGATATGATGGATATGTTTTTTAGCCAACATGTTTTATACAACTGTGTTTCATGTCCTTTGTGTGAAACATCACAACAATTTTTTTCAGTTGCTTTGATTCTGTTAGAATCTTCAAATAACTGAATTCCATGTATATAGGTATTTGATGAGCTGTTTTCTTGCCATGCAATTATTTTTATTCCTTCCTGGTGATCTGCCCTTGTGTTGTTATCTTTGTTTCATTCTGAATTTTCTATGAGTTCTATGTAGGTATTGTAAACCTTGTATAACGCTATTAAACATCTGAAACTATAAAGACACACAATTTGATTGAAACCGAATCATTTAGTGCTCTGTTTTATCTCAGATTATCATCATATTTTTAATATCTTTAAATTGCAGTGTAAACTGTTATGATTTAAATAATGAGACACTGCACCAGTTACATATTTTTTCATGCTTAGCATGATGTGTTTCGAGAATTTATTCTCAGTGTCAAGTGCATTTGTTTACATAAGTATTTTATGAGATGAGATGTTTGCATGTGAATTTTCTGTTTCTTTTCCACTATAGTCATTTTCTTGAGGTCATAAGAAACCATGCCTTCTACATTGTGCAGAATACCACTCACATGCAAACCATCACTCACACAATTTGCTTTTTAAATTGAAATATGTTACAGAGATACAAGGACATGCTGAAAAGTAATGCCTCTGAGTTTCTTATGTGGAAACTCTTAAAGCTTTTTAAACATAACAAACATTATTAACATTCCACACCTTTCTTATTTATTTCTCAGCATGATCACCCTGGTGATGAACACATGCTCCCAATGAGAGACTGGTTTGTTGATACTGTCACTGTAGAATGTTTGACTTTTTTGACAGAGCCACAACTTCACCTCTGCTTACAGTGCTGCATCACCATCAAATGAAGTCCTTGAAGGTGTTCTTTATGTTTTGCAAACAGATGAAAATCAGATGAGGCAGTGAACCCAAGGCATCATATTGTTGCAGTGCTCGTGTGTGGTCTGCCATTGTCATGCTGAAGTAGAGGGTGCTCCATGTGTGGACAAACTCTTTGAATTTGTGCTTTCAGTTCTCTCAAGGTGTCTTACACACCAACATAGTTATTTTAAACACCAACACCTTACACACTACAATTCAGAGCCCTGTGGTGGCAGAGGGTTGCAACTTTTGTCAACAAAGTGGAAAAGCCAACCGAGTAATATGCGTGACATGTAACCTCTCAACCGATATTAAGAACAGAACAAAAAACTGGGGGACATTACTTTTCAACACCCCCTCAAAGTATGAGAGTATGATTTCACAAAGAATGCAGATACAGTCAGAGGGGTTGCATTTTCTGTGGATGTGTGTTTATAGTTGTCAACTATAAATTTATTTTACCATTACTGACTTTTTACATTATCGATTATGCTTTATATTCTGTTTTGTTGCAAGTGTTGAGAAGAGTCAATGAAGAACTGAACATATTTATATAATTTACTGCCGCTGTTATATACAGGAGAAACATTTGAAAAAATTAACTGATTCACTATCTAGTTTGTCATTTAGAATTGTTTTCCCCTGCTTTTAGTGGTGTGCAAAAATTTTCAGCTTTTCCATTAAACCCATTTTATATGACTTCTGGAAATGGTGGAGTATCTTAAAACTTTCTTCTATGTTTTTGAATGGGTGTCTAGTGGTGTGTGTGTGTGTGTGTGTGTGTGTGTGTGTGTGTGTGTGTGTGTGTGTGTGTGTGTGCTAGTGTGTGTGTGTGAGAGCGAGCGTGCGCGCGCACCTGTGTGTAAGTAATGGTGTCAAATAAAAATACTTGCACCATGTGGCTGAGCATTCCATGTGGAGTCTCCCAGCCTTTAATACCATACAAACATTTCATTATTCTAATTTCACAATGAAGTTAAACATGATGCCACTATCTGTAGCTGGCTCTTTTTCGAGGTGACAATAAAAGAGATCACAGGCCAAAAAAACAGATTCTGTACAAATTGCTGTGGAGCCAGATGATTTTGTTGTTGGACTGATGAAACCTGCTGCGGTTTCCAGAGAAAGTTTTGAAAGACTGGCTTACTTATAGAACTATAAATGTATCAATGATTTCTTCCTATCAGAAAACATAAGCACTACACACTATTAGGGAATTAACACGTGACTGCTACAAAGCCCCCCAGTGGACACAGCAGAGCCTGATGTCACACACCTTGTGCCTACCAGCAGCTCCAATCTCCTCTCTGTTTATTACAGTATAACTTTCGAAGGTGTGTTTGTAATACAATCACAGTCACATGCATATTGTCAATGAAACATATACTGTGGATGAATGTAGCCTGTAAATGCAATCTTGGGTTGTTAGGGTGTTATCAGTTTTGACTTGGTCGTGGTTTGTGCTCGTTAGAGTTCTACTTGGTGTAGATCACTTGCGGTCCATTGCCATCAAAATTACCAACACAGTCATTGTCATTGTAGTTGCCTTTGTTATCAGTTTCATCCACAAACATGTCATCTTCAATAGAAAACTCATTAAATGCTGGACCATTGACATCAAAATCTGATTATTCTAACATCCTCAATTATTCTTTATTAGTGATACTTCTAATTCTTTATACTTACTGTGTTGTTCTATCGCACCAGTTGATGGTATGGGATCCATTTGAGCTAAAACCATTTATGCTGTGTCACGTGATAAAGCAAATCTCACTGTTCATACCAAAATATAAGTTAGCAGTCAACTTTGTAATGCAAACAGATGGGTGTTGAAATTTAATAACAATTATTAATAAAAACCCAATTCCCTGAACACTGGAGACAACTCAGTTGAGAACTACAAATTAAGGCACAGTACTGCACTATATACTGGACTACCGTATTTACTCAAATTTAAGTCGCACTCGAATCTAAGCTACACCTGAAAAATGAGACTCGAAATAAAGGAAAAAAAAATTTTCTGAATCTAAGCCGCACCTGAAATTTGAGGCTCGAAATTCAAGGGGAGAGAAAATTTTTAGACCACACCTCCTAATCGAAACAAAGTTGGTCCGTTGTAACATGAGACACAATTGACATCGAACGGGTGAAGATTCAACTACAGTAGTTTGGTTCAAGTCGTAAGCTTAACAGTTCAGCTATACCAAGTCACCATTGCTATGTGTCAGGTGCTCCATCCGTATTTATACGGCTACCCTTTCTTTTTCATGTGCTTCATCTGGTTTGAATTAGTTGCTTATTTTGATCTGATCTGATCAGTGCCGTTCTCTTTGTTATAGGTGTTTACATCACTCTAAGCTGAAAATGCATTATTGTACTGTGTCATGCTTTGTTGCATTCTGATAATAAGTGTTTATGACCTGTCACCACTTGCGGCATGGCTTGCTTTTGTGCGCACTACTGTGGCTTACAGTTAAAAAAAAGAGGAATTGTCTCATAAGCGAAACAATGGCAAGAGACTGCTATTTGTTGTTACTTACACTGCTGCATTCTTTGATAATGATCAACAAGAACCGAATAATAGACTGCATATGATAGAAGATGTTCTGAACGAGAGTTTAGCAAAAATTTTTCTCCATTTGAAAATCTTTTCAGACGCCTCTTTAGTACATTAAATTCTGCACAGAAATTAGATTCATCTTAGATTTAAAAATCCAGTCAGCTGCTGTGCTTCATTTCTGACTGTATCACTATTCAGCATAACAATAATACGAATATAAACATGATATGATATGTGTATTCTTGTGTGTTTGCTGTTGTCTCACTCTAGTTTTGTAGTTATTAGGCAGACAGGATTTAAGCAAGATAGCAGCAAACACGAAAGAGTACATGGCATAATGTTTACATTCTTCTACGTTTTCTTTTAATTTATTTACTGATGCTGAGGTTTTGGCGCCAGTATTTATCTTTTTGCCTGCAAAGCATGCCTGTGTAGTGCTACATATATTCGATGGCAGAAGTTAGTTGTATATTCGATGGCAGAAGTTAGTTGTAGCGGCACCTACCAACATTTTTTAGAACTTCTACTTACTTTGCACTTGATTCTAAGCCACAGGCGGTTTCTTGGATTACAAAAACCGGAAAAAAAGTGCGGCTTGGATTCGAGTAAATACGGTAAATAGAAGGGAGTGTGTAGAGGGTGGCAGGCACATGGCAGTGGCACTGACCACTAAAGCATACTGAACTAGCTTCGTACATAACAAACTTAGCCAAGCTAAGGTTGTTGAGCTGCTGGTTACTAACCTAAGCTTTGTCAAATTACAGATATTAACAATGTTACAGCTTTCTTTATTTCTTTTGTATTCGAACTGACTTGATTCACAAAGGTGATGAATCACAATTAGTACAAGCTGATTGAGAATCTTAATGAGCAATGCTGTACATACTGACACAGTATAACTTCAGTTTTGTAAATATAGTAAATGAGTGTTCTGATGCTACATTAGCATAAACAGAGAACATGAAATCTTTGGAGATGAACACAACAGTTGCAGAGGTGGTTGGTCTTTTGGACTAGCATTCAGAGCAAGTTTACCAATCCTATGTAAATCACAACAGATGAGATGCATTATGGTGAAAAGTTTCTCAACTGCCTATCTTCCAGGTAGTTGCTCATGTACAAGGCATATGCAAAAATAAGGGCAATTTGTTTGTATTTAAATTGTGAAAACTGAGAACAAAGTTTCCTGAATGCAGTGCAATCCAATGATTGTTTATGAAACTACAGAACTCACCATTTTGATTCAGTAGGTTGTAAATGAAAATAAATAACAACACTTTGAAAAATAGTACAAAGTGGGTACAGTGCTTAGAATTTTATGTGCAAAAGAGTGTACAGCTGCAGGTATTTTTCAGGACCTGTGCCCAGTTTATGGCTTACAGAAATGAGTAAAAGAAAGGTTCAACAATGGTGTTGAGAGTTTAAAAGTGGCTATACAAATATGCATGATGATGAATAGCAGAGGGTGGCAGACCAGTTGTGAGAACCAATGAAATTGTGCTTCAAGGGGAATAAAAACTGCAATCTCATCAGTTGATTATTGATGCTCTTGCTGAATTTTTTCATGTTGGCTCCACCACTATTTATATGGTTTTCATGGAAAAATTGTGTGCGTGAGGGAGGGGAGGGGGAGGGGAGGAGGAGGAGAGTAATCGTCATCAATGACAACACACATTGACAAGCCCTGCCTGTATCGAGGAGGGGAAATCCCTGCCTGTATCAAGTGGCACAATCAGCATTTCTATTGGGAAGTTTTTGACTACCCACCCTACAGCCCTGAAAGTGCATCCAGCAAATGTTATCTCAAGTTGCACTTGAGACAGTGACCTGATGCACAATGGTTTGAAGATGAGAAAGAACACAAGACTGTCATTGTCAACCAGTTAATTCGCGGGAGGAGAACTTTTATGCAGAAGTCTTGAAGAAGTTAGTGCAGTGTTGTGAAAAGTGCTTTGAAATAAACAGTGATGATGTGGAATTGAGAAGTAGGTTTGTATCAACTTAATAACACCACTGAAATTTTTTCTAGGGAATTTTCTCTCTCTCTCTCTTCTCCTTTTTTTTTTTTTTTTTTTTTTTTTTACAGCTGAATAGTCCTTACTTTTTGAAAATGCTTCATGCCTCCATCAGGTAAATTCATCCTAAATGTTAACTAAACTGAAAAGTTCAGGACAAGATGACATTGAATTCTGTAATGTATGAAATCCAAGGCTGTGTGCCACTTTATTGATGTATGAACTTCAGTACATCACCATTTAAAAGTAAGCTGTACATTACTGAAAGAATTGATGTTTAGAAGAGAGGAACAGTAAACTGTGACTGGTAAATGTGACATGATGTTCCCCCTACAACAACCCAGATGGGATGAAATAACCTTAAAGTGTTACTTTGTAGAACATAGCATTTTTATAAGTTTATTCTACTTGAATGACTGAACTTTCAGTATGTGCCAATTAGGAAATTAATCTGTGATATAAAAGCGTGATTGTAGGTTTTTGTATCAGCATGACATCTTCCAGATAAGTCAGGAGTTGTGAAACATACACTTGGTATAGCTTTGTGTAGTGACAAACATATGGGGTTTCTGGTGAAGAAAAACTTTGCTTATCTCTGTTGTATCTTAATCAGACAGACAGAATTATGTATCTGATATTGCCTTTCAGGTCTCCCATTAATGTTCCTTTTAATGTGTAATTTATTTAGTGACATGGATTTGTGGAACTGTGGCTGAGGTTTTTCAGTGATTGGCTGGAATATTTTATATGATATTTTGATATGCTGTTTATCATACAGGTGTATGCTCCACTGACAGAGATAGGTGACAGACAGATGGTGAACTTGTTCACACAAGTGACTTAATAACCTATTTGTATTCAGAGTTTGTTTGAACAGGAGAATTTATATACTAATTGCTAAAAATGAAACAAGTTGATCAAGAGTGATGCAAACTCTAGGATTTCAAGAATTTAATAGTCGTTCCTTTCTGAAAAAGTGTCAGATGGCAAACGAGAAATATATTTGAGTGCCACATGAAATTCAGGGAAGAAGTTAATGTTAACAGGAGACTGACTTAAAATTTCAGAATACTGATATGAGCTTCACACAGTCAAATAAGAGATGAATGCTGAAAAAATCACAGGGCACATGTACAAATGAAATGATAGGAGAAAGAGAGAAATGGGAACAGTAGGGAGGTAAGATAAAGAGCAAAAGTTAAGAGTGTTCTATGTAAAAGGTTGAATCTTGCAGCACTGTTGGAAAAACTGTGCAGCTTTGGCATAGAAAAGGCAAAATCTGATAGTATGTTTCAAGTTCCTGCTAAACTATTTTTTATCAACAGTAGTCAATTCTGTAGTTGTGATAAGGTATCAGCCACAAGAGCACCTTCTGGACAGATGCATTTTTCTTAAAACATGTTTGTGTGGACACAGTACAGAAAGTAGTCGTGAGAATTTCCTCTGAGGCAGTAGATAATGATGGTTGAGTCTAGGTATGATTAAAAATGTTGTCAATATGATTATTCTGGCGACAGAGTTCCTCAAAATTTATGATATCTGTGATAAACATCAATTGGGCTTCCAAAGACACTCAGAAACTGAATTGAACAAAGTGACTGAAAACATTAGACATGCTATGGACAGATGTGAACTGACAAATTAACACTGCTTGAGTACATTAATGTTTTTAATACATTTTATTTCAGTTTATTATTTATTAAAATGAAACAACTGAAGTGCAGTGCTGCTACCTCAAAAACACATGTCAGTGAATCGTCTGCTGGTCGAAGAAATCGTCGTGGAAAAATGTGTTCTCTGGAGTCCCCCAAGGTTTTGTCCTTGGTCATCCTCATATCTCACTGAAAGTTGATCAGTGAACATTTTCTTGAAACTGCCATTCCAATATCTCTCAATTGTATCCAGCTAGCATTTCGGAAAGCAATAAAAGGCCTTGGCTTAACCTTGGATGAGCACCTAAATTAGGAAGATTGAACAGGTGCAGCTTATAGGAAATCTCTCTCCAGCCTGTATGCAATCCAAACATTTAGATGAATATTTCCACATCAAACCAAACAAAAATTAGTCCAGTCTTTAATACTGCCAAATCTTTACTTCTGTGATGTAGCTCGAGATGGCACGAATAGTGTGAACTCCAGATGACTTAAACTATCAGTGAGCACTTGCATAAGATATGTGTGCAACATTTGGTTGTTTAATCATATTAGTTCTTCCTATCTCAGTTAGGTTGGATGCAACCAGACAGACATGATTTTCACAAACTCTGGTCGCTCCATCGGTTTCTTAGTCACTGGTGTCCTCACATATCTTTCCTCACATATTAGATACATATCACCATTCCACAACAACAATACCAAATCAGATACATCCAACATCTTGACTGTACCTGTGCACGCCATTAGATCTTTCTCCATATTTTTGTTTTTTTCCTTTTCAGCCACACGCTTGTGAAAAAAATTATCCTGCAGCTTTTGTCTTATCCAAAACTACTCTTCATTCAAGATATTAAAGTTTTAACTTTTTTCATCTGTGTATCTTCCCTCTCTTTGCTGTTCTCATCCCTTTCTCTTTTCTTCTTTCCATCTTATCTGCTAATCTTACCCTATCATTTCTCAGTCTTCGTCTGACCAGTCAATGTTTTCTCCACTGTAATGAGCTATTGTAGCTTGATTGTGACTACTGTTTATATCAAGATGGCCACGAGTGTAGAAGTTTGTAACTCTAATATGAGAAAAAGTTACAGTTATGTGCTAGAAAAGGGAGTTTGCGAGAATTGTAATGTCGAAATAACAAATTAAAGAGAACGAGTTTCAGGTCTACAATTCTTAGAAAATCGGGAACTGCGGTCGAAGAACAAATCAAGTCAAGTGGCACCTGACGAAAGGTACAAATCGTCCGAGTGGAAAGAAGTGAGACACAAAGGTAGGACTTTAGCTGGAAAAATAACAACAAACTTTGCAACAGCAGTTACATTTACAGATAAAAACAAATACAGTGTTCTGCAGTCCAGTGACGGTGTTAAAGATAGTGTAAATGATCCAGACCTTTCAAATGACAATGCGCTGAAAACGAATATCACTCTGAGAAAAATGATGATAAACGGGGAACATTAGGTAAAAAGAACAGTGTGCTTTTTCTAACAGACAGCCATGGCAGGAATATATTTAGTATGTTTCGAGAAGTAAATCGGGACATAGCAGTGAGCAGTGTTGTCAAACCTGGAGCGGGAACTAAGCACGTTTTAGACACTTGCATTCAAACAAAATCCATGCAAGAAAATGACTTTGTCATATGCATAACGGGATCAAATGATGATGCGAAAAATGAAGCAGATGTTTGCATAAAAGTGCTTCAGAACTTTCTAGAAAAAAATAAATCAAGGAATACAGTTGTTGCTACAGTGCTTCATAGGCATGATCTAATCTATAGTTTGTGCGTTAATAAAGAAATTCGAAGAACAAATGTTAAAATGAAGAAACTGTTCTCTGAATACGCAAATTTGTGCTGTGGTCGATATAAGTAAACTGCAGTGTAACCTTCACACCAGACATGGGCACCACCTAAACTATGAAGGGAAAAAGTTTGTGTGCGAATGTGTCAACGAAATAATTAAAGAAAGACTCACACGGAAAAAAACAATCTACAAATGTAGTCGTTTGAATAATACCTGGAATGTTCATCATTTTTTAGTATAAAAGTCAGTGAATCAGTGGGTAATAAACCTCCTGTACTTGAACTAGGTGCTAAAAGCAGCATTCGAATGAGAGAGTGTTCACAGATGATAAACATAAATCTGTTACTTTGATGCAAACGAACATTCGCTGCATTAGGAACAAAGTATTACAATTAGAACATTTTTGCAGTATTGAAAACATTGTTTGTATTTTAGAACATTGGCTGACAGAAGATCAAGTACAATATTTTGTTCCTCAAGGGTATGCTGTTGGAGACATTATGTGTAGAAGTGAAAGAAAGAATGGAGGTGTTCTAATATTTGTTAAAGATACTATAATGTTTACCAAAATAGATGTTAGCTCTTACTGTGCAGAACTAGGTGGAGAATTTAGATGTAGAAGACTAAACGCAGAGAATACTATAATTGTTAGCTTATATAGATCACCTGGTGGAGATGTAAATACATTTTTCGAAAGATTTGAGCTGCTTATGAGGAAAATACTAAAATCTAAAATAAAACTAATTATCTGTGGCGATTTCAACATTGAAATGGCCAACAGTGATGAACATGTTACTAGAACATTTTTTAATATCTTAAGATCACTAAATTTACAATGTACAAATTACACACCAACACGGGGGGATAATGTGTACTTCGATAATATTATAGTAAATTTTTCTAGAGATACGTATGACATCAGACTTGCCAGTGGAGCCCTAGCTGATCGTGAATAGTTGATTTTAACATTCTGCTGTGATCAGTTGCCTAAATCAGACAAATCAGTCAGAATCAAGTCTAATGCCACATGGATAAGAGGACAGAAAGATGAATATATTAATTTATTTATTGACAGATTATCAGATGTTAACTGGGACTTTGTATACAACACACAACCAGAGAAGGGTGCTGGTGAAATGGTGTTTAACAACTTCCTGAAAATACTCAGAGATTTATGGTACTCCTGCTCACCATTAATCAAAAGTAGCCCTAAGCATAAACAGAAAAATGAACAGCTAAAATGGTGTACAGATGAGCTAGCTCTCACTAGCGAGGAGATGCTCAGACTGTACAGAATATATAAAAATTCTTGTAAAAAAGGACCTTAGCTAGATAATACTTCTTACAGAGCGTATCTGAAATGTAAAAAAATCTACAAAGACAAACTGTCCTTGGTCAAAAAAGAGGCATGTGAACATTACATTGAAAGTGCTCCCAACAAATGTAAAGCAGCATGGGACATCATCAACCAAAATAATTCACAAACCCACACACAAGATGCAATGCTGGTCCCAGAAGAAGTAAATAATTACTTCCTAACCTCAGTGAGTGAGCTGAAAAACAAAATCAAGCAAAATGACACTTTTGCACTAGATCATCTTGGTGCTGTGCCCCATAGCAGATATACTTTCCACTGGAATGTTGTCACCCCAGAGGATATAGTAAAACCTGTGGCAAAGTTCACCAACTCCCAAAATATGGACTCTTATTGGTTCTCTAAGTATGTAATGAAAAAAATAATACACTTTATCTGTCAACCTCTTTCTTTAATTTTTAATGTGTGTTTAGAATCTGGAGTTTTCCCAGATGCACTCAAAACTGCTAAAGTGATACCAGTCTTTAAAAAGGGAGATAAGCATCTGCCTCAAAACTATCGACCAGTTTCTATTGTTCCAATTTTCTCTAAAGTTTTTGAATATCTAATGTACAGTCAACTAAATAACTATTTTGAAAAGCATGATCTCCTCTCCAACAGACAGTTCGCATATCAACATGGTAAAAATACCACCACTGCTGTCACTGAAGTTGTTAACCAGATGTTAACTGCATTCGAAAACAAGGATCTAGTATCAGTTGTACTTAGCAAAACCTTCGACTGCATACAATTTAACACCCTACTTGCAAAACTGGAATTTTATGGCATACACAAACCATCTTTAGATGTAATCTAATCATACTTAAGTAATAGGAGACAGTTTGTATCAATTAAAAATAGATGCTCCTCGCTGAAGGAAGTTCAGACTGGAGTGCCTCAGGGCTTGGTCCTTTTCTGTTCATTATTGCAATTAATGACTTGCCTTACCATGTAGGAGCAAATTCAATTGTGTGTTATGCAGATGACACAACACTGCTCAATGCACACCATGACACAACACAACTGCATCAGGCAACACAGGAAAAACTGGAACTAGTAATGAATTGGTTTTCTTCTAATGAACTCCTATGTAATCCTGATAAAACACAAGAACTAATTCTGGGTTTAGCTACAGCTGTTGAAAGCAAATCAGTAAAATTGTTAGGATTCCACATTGATTCAGAATTAAACCGGGAGGAACATATTAGCCATATCTGCAAGAGAATAGCAAGAGTGTGTTATCTCATCTGGAGACTGACAGATGTAGTCACTGATGAGTATCTAAAGGTGGTATATTTTGGCCTGTTTCAATCACACATTTCCTACAGCATATTGTTATGGGGACATTTTGCTGTCTCAGTGAAATTCTGAAAATTCACAAAAAAGTAATCAGAATAATGAGCAAAGTTAAGCCCAAGGAACACTGCCGCACCCTCTTTATCAAGCACGTGATATTAACTGTTGTGAATCTATACATCTACACAACACTGCTTTATGTCAAAAGCAACTTAAATGAGTTTGAGACCAGAGAGAACATACATCCCCACAACACCAGAGGCAAACTGGACTTCGTCATACCAAGACACAGACTCACAAAGACTGCAAACTCTCACAAAATAATGAGTTTAAAACTCTTCAATAAACTTCCAGCATCTGCTCAGTCACTGACCAGTAATATTTTCAAATGTAAGATTTATGACTGGTTACTCTAACACCCATTTTATAAGATAACAGAATATTTTGAAATAATCATTGAAATTAGTATATAAGAATATTCCTAAAAGAAGTTGAATCAAATTGTAAAAACTTTACTGTAAAGTAATTGTTAATTGTATATTTAATGTTCAGACCTATTCCGCTGTAAGTGGTCAATGGTAAATAAACTGAATGCTGAATACATCTGTACTGTTGTCATACTTTTCTGTTAGATCTGACTACCCACATTTGACAAGAACGTAATGAGAATATTATTTAATGTTAATAAGACCGACAATTCTTAAATTCCATGTATTCATTACTATAAATATTTCCATTATTATTATTATTATTATTATGTATTGATCATGTACCATACAAATCATATTGTTTACTCATTGAAGAAGTGTGGTTGGATGTAGGAGGAGCTGGATGGCCCTAATCTTTATATTGCAATGAAAAGTCATGAAGGTTTTAATAGAAAAAGTGATCACCAGCAATTTACACCAGTGATACCTAGTATTATATTATAGGACGTGTTGTTTCACATAACTGTGTGGATCTTTGTCCTTGTTTCAGAAAATGCTGTTTCACTTATTATTTTTAGTGCTTTTGAATGATGGCAGGGACAGAAACTTAAGACTTCAGAATCCAAGTGGTGTGTGTGTGTGTGTGTGTGTGTGTGTGTGTGTGTGTGTGTGTGTGTGTCCGTGTTCGTGTTCGTGTCCGTATTTCATCTTTCTTAGCCCCCACCCCATCTAGGTTTGGTTACATGTTCTGTCATTCTGTAACTGAACGTATTAGAGTGTATCATCTTTTCTCAGGCGGATCAGCTATGGAAACCTAACTCATGTGAACATAAGTGTGGAAATTCAGGACAACAAACCTGTGTTGTATGTAGCACTTGATCGAAGTGATAAATATTATTATGGATGTGATGCCGGTTGCCTGGACCCTCCAGTTTTGCTAAGGTATGGTATAAAACTTTTTTTTCTAATTATAAAATTTCATTCCACAGATTTTAATTATATTTAGTTCTGATGTACTATAGCTTATGCATTACAACAAAAATTTGGTATTAAACCTAAGAATATGTTGTTGCAGACAATGTTAATGTTAGGTACCCATCACATGTCAAACTGTGCATTTCTGGACACTACAGTTGTCGTATGCACTATCTCAACATGAAAGAAGCAAGAGTGCTTTGATTGTTAGGGAACCATGTATAATGATGTGTAGTGCATAACATGTTTTCCCCCTTAATTGTGTACTGTGGCCAGTTTCATCATCATCAGGGTAACTCAATAGCAGTGGGTAGAAAGTACAGTACAGTACAGTACAGACCTTTTCATGGACTATGTTAGAAACACTGTGTACAATGTCTGACACAAATGAAAATCCTACAAATTTGGTAAGTCAGTTGTGTGCACCAAGTAGTAACCATTTGAGTCCACACACCAATGCATTCATTCCTTCCATTAGTCAAAGCCTTTCAGCCTATTGTTTTCTGTGAGGCTGCATTGGTACGCCACCACATTTAGCATCCTATGGAGTGCAGGGGCATTAAATTAAAAGATTTTGATGAAACTTGTGGGGCAGCGTAATAACACAGTTTGATGTCAAGAAAGCAATCACCATAGCAAGTTCTGTAGTAATACAAGCAGCCTTATTCCTGGATAGTATAGCAAATTTGTTATGATATCTTCTCTGTGTACAGGATCCTGCACAGATAATGACATTTTATTTACACAATTTTCCTCATTTCAATTTCCTTAACATAATTCTAGAATCTTGGAGGAATGTGTGTGCAGATGGGTACTATGAGGTGCAATGTATGCTGTTTTTGGACATAGAAAGTCTTGTAATTTCCACTGCAGTCCTTTCGAGATATTATCCCCTTATTTAGAAAGTTAATATTTTGTGTGACTTGGAAAGTTACCCACCAACCACCTGTTCTATGGGCAAATCAGCTGTTCAGAGGACGAGGTGAAAAGTTCTCAGTATGAGAGTGAAAGTTCGGTGTGTGTGTGTGTGTGTGTGTGTGTGTGTGTGTGTGTGTGTGTGTGTGTGTGTTTTTTTTTGCAAGAAGTAGCAAAAAGCTAGGGTTGCTAATCATTCTATCTCAAGTGCTCAACACATTCACATCTGTTATTTTTCTGAGACATTCTTTACATGATCTGGGAAATGTCAACATATAAACATTTGCATATGATTTACTTGGTTCCTTTTACAGACCATGGTAAACCACCCAGAATTTTTATATTCCAGCATTTATTCAGTTGGATTTCTTTTTGCTGTTTACCAAAACTAAGTCTCTTACTTCCAAACTGACGAGCTTGACCTCATTGTCTCTCCTTTTTCTCCCACAGACTTTCCTTTTCAACCTTTCCTTAACTAATCTTTTCCTTTGCAAGGCCAGTCCACAATCACTGAAAATTGTACCTCCTCCATAAAAGTACTCAATTTTTCATTTAATGTAAATTAACATGGGGAAAAATCCTGTGAATTTCTTCCATTCCATCGTCGCAGTTGATATGCCAGCCAGTGTAAGATTTGACATAAAAATAGTCTTTGTTGTGGAGATTTTTATTTTTAGATTTCAATAAATTTGAAAATAAAAACCTTTGCAAACAAAACTATGTTTTTGTCACAAATCCTGTGACTTCATGACGCTAGCTATAAATAATTTTCTCAGGGACAGGAGTATAAATAGCCCAAGCTGAATGCTGTTTGGAACTATGTGTGTTAAGTAAAAAGTTTAATTCCTTCATTGTTTCTTCAGTCTTGTTACATTACAGAAAATACTTTGAAATCTATAAACATATGATATCTCCTTCCAAGCACTTCTGAAATACCATAGAAGCAAATTGTACCCCCTTACAGGACAACAACGTCACTGTACCAGCTAGTGTTTGAATGTACCTGCTGGCGTTCATTTAGCCGATACTAGTGGAAAATTGAAGCTTCAAATTCCTTAACTGATTGACAGACCTTGGCTGCTACTGCTTCAGCATTCAACTGTCTCTTGATAAATAATATCTTCTTCTTTTCATTCTAGTAAGTGGGTAAAACATCTCTTAAATCTTTCAAAAATCTACAGGATGAATTGATCCCCCTGGGGTTAAACTTGCAAAGTAATTTGCACTTAACTAGAACATTTTTCACAGCCACACCCTTACTAGCAAATGACCCAGACTCGAATACACTGACAGGCTGATCTGTATTTCAGTTAATATCATTCAGCTCGTACTTGGCTTCTAGACTTCAATACTCTTCCATACATTGCATCTGCACATGCACCTGAATTAACCAGTCTTCTTAGAGATGAATTTATTTCTGTTCACTGCACCTCTGTCTGTCTGTGCCTTCTACTACAATTATCGCTAACCTTTTTCATGTGTTCATCACAATGAATTTCAGCCCACTTGAATCCCATCACTACAGTCTTTTTATAGTTTCCTATGTTCTGGTCTATCTTACAACTCCAAAATTTAACAGTTTTATTAAGTTTGTCTGTCATTGATAAACATTTGATCTGAGTCTTGCTTAGTGCTAGAAACCTTGTGGTTTAAATCTTACTTAATGCTAGAAAACTTTTGGTTGAGTCTTGTTTAAAGCTAGCAAAAATTGAGTTCACATTTGAAAATTCTGGTTTGAGTCCTGCTTAATGCTAACTAACATTTGGTTTGTAGCTTGCAAGACAGACTGTAAACCTGTGTCCTCGTTGTACTTACTCATGTTGCCTCCACTTCTTGCTCCTATATCTATCATTGTCTCTGCTTCTATTTTTCAAGTTCCAGCTTAGCACTAATCTCTGATGCAGAGCCTAACTTACTCCCCTTCAAAATTATCAACTGCTATATCCTGGGAATATTCAGTAGTGTTTGGTATTTTCACCTACATCGATGCTCTGCAAATCACATTTAAGTGCCTGGCAGAGGGTTCACTAAACCACCTTCACAGTTCTCTATTATTCCAATCTCGTATAGCATGCGGAAAGAACAAACACCTGTATTTTCTGTATGAGCTCTGATTTCCTAATTTTATCATAGTGATAGTTCCTCCCTATGTTGGTAGGTGTCAACAAAATATTATCGCATTCAGAGGAGAAAGTTGGTGATTGGAATTTTGTGAGAAGATTCCATCGCAATGAAAAACGCTTTTCTTTCAATGATTTCCAGCCCAAATCCTGTATCATTTCAGTGACACTCTCTCCCATATTTCGCGATAATACAAAATGTGCTGCCCTTCTTTGAACTTTTTCGATGTACTCTGTCAGTCCTATCTGCTAAAGGTCCCACACTGTGCTGCAGTATTCTAAAAGAGGATGGACAAGTGTAGTGTAGGCAGTCTCCGTAGTAGATCTGTTACATTTTCTAAGTGTCCTGCCAATAAAACAATTAAAGTTTGCAAACATTTTCACTTCTTAACTCCACAGACCCCATCATTCACATGCAACAGAAATAGGTCTGAAGGTATAGAAAAAGTTTTTATTGTTTTACCTTAGTCCTTATTTCAAAGCCCACTGTAACTTATTCCTTTTCCAATTCAGAATCTTTTGTTGTTCTTTTTTATATTTCATGCTGAGTGTTGTCAAGTTATGTAGGGCTACAATTCTGTATACTCTGATCAGATCATTTTCCATTTGTTGCTTTGGTGCTAGTCTCAAAAAATGACACTGAGCTTCCCTGAAACTTTCACACACAAGCACATGAATATTGTATGCAATAAATAGTCCACATCTCTTAAATTTCTTTAATTAAAGGTTTATGTTTCCTTTGTTGTCTCCTTACTTTTAATTCGTGTGCACCAAACTTTTGCCATTATTAATGTTGGCGTAACAACTTCCCTTTGCCACATGTACACTAAAAAATGGAAACATTACAGAATTCTTACCAACAATGTCTGCAAAACAATGTAACAAGCACAGAGTTTACTATGTACAACAAGTCACAGGTGTTACTTCACAAAGTGTAAAACCTAACATTTATATCAGATAGGTGACTCTGTCAGTGCCAATCCCAAGTCCTGTGCCTCACGTAGCAAATGGTGAGGAAGGAGCAGGGGGTCCATCTGTCTCCAAATGGTAGAACCTTGTAAGGGCCCATTGACAGGGTAGCAGGTGAAGACAGCCAACATTTTTGAAAGCAGAAAGGAACGCAAAAGTCTCAATGGTGGAAAAAGTGGAAGAACTGTCATATTACTGCAGCATCTGTTCTGCAGAGGAGCGACAACAAAAGGCATGTGTTCTCCACAGTAGTGGCTACAAAAGGTGTCTGTCCTCCCTGTTAGGAGCAGCCTAAACCTATGCTGGCAGTAGCTCAAAATGCCCTCGGCAGCAGCAACCGCACATAATAATAGCCTTTATGTGGAATGGTACTTCAATACCAGCCTTGGAAAAGGCCACGGCATACCCCATAGATGGTGTGCAATTCTTGGGGTGCTGGAGGAACTATGAGAAGTGGGCAACTAGTCACTTTAATATGATGACCCAGACTGGACAGCAGAAGAGCTGATAGACTTCATGGAGTTGGAGAATATAGAAATATTAGGGCTTGGTGAGGTCAGGTGAAAGGGAAGAGGAAGGAGGAAAATGAGAAGAGGATACACACTCCACTGGAGTGGTGGGCAAGAGGACAGAAATGCAGTGGATGTAATAATAAAACCAACCCTAGAAGAATACATGAAAACAGTAGAATACACAAGTCACAGGATTATGATTTGTCTGAGGACAAGTAATGGAGTACACACACCACTGACAGGAAATAAAGAGGAGAGGTATTCATAGAGAAATTAGAGAATGCAATTACAGATGTGGAAGTGATAGTGATAGGTGACTTAAATGCACAAGTAGGAAAGGAAGGACTAGGGAAGGAAGAGAGAATTGATCTGTATAGATATGGGAAAAAATGAGGAAAGAGAGAAATTGAATGAGTTCTGTGCAATAAATGATTTGATTGTGGGGAACACATGGTTCAGAAAGAAAAATAGCCAGAAGATAAGATATGGGTGGGAGAGTGCAGGACAAAGACAGTCATTGACTATTTTCTGGAGGAGAAGCAAAATCATAGAGATTTGATGGATTTAGCAGCATTCCCAGGAGAAGCTTTTGATGGAGACCATTGAGTAATAGTGACAAAGATGAGGATGGCTTAAATGGTAGGAATAGAGACAGAAAGGGAGAAGAAAATAAAAATGTGGAAACTAAAAGATAGTAAGGTACAAGAAAATTTCAGGAAGTTATTTAAGCATGAAATCCCAGGCACTGAATGTGGAAGCATGGAAAAGGAATAGGGTAAGGTCAAAGAGGCATTTGTAAACTCTGCAGGGAAGACCTGGGGCAAAATGTCCGAAAGAGAAAAGGATAAGAAGACACCAAGGTGGAATGAGCAGGTGAAGAAAGTGAAAAGAAGCATACATGGTATAAATGGAACAGAGATAAAAAGGAAGAAAATAGAAGGGAATACAAGGAAAGTAAAAAGAGGTTTAAGAAAGTGGTAGTGGAAGGAAAGAGGAAAAGCCGGGAGGAATTCACATGTTAGTTGGAAAAGTGCACATTAGTTGGAAAAGGATGTTATTGCAGGTAAAAGAATGCTGTATGGAATTACAAGGAGTATGAGAAAGGAAAGCACTTACACAAATCTGGTGAAAGGTGGAACTATATCTCCGTATTGATATATATCTAGGTACTTGGACTATGCACGGCTCTGTTTAAAAAGGAAGGCTTCATAAAGTCATAGGATCTAGCTGTACACATCTGTTTTTGTATCCTGCAGCTAAACTTGGTGCAAATAATATCATCTACCTGAGATCCTGCAGTCAAATAGTGTATGTGTTGACTAGAATTATGAATTAATAAAATAATCACAAATATTAAGTCAAAGATGAATGAATAATTAATATAAGGGTTTTATTCTAATGTCTGAAATTGATGTAGACAACACCAGAGAAATAGGCTGAAACATTTTTATTCAAGTGAGTAATCTCAAATTAATGGAAAGTGCTCATACAATTACCATTTATACAACAACCAGAAATATGAAATTGCATGAATGTGTTACAAGAATGGTAGCAGAATTCCCAAGCTAAATAGTCATCCAAGACATGTGAAAAAAGAAGTACATTTTGTGATCACAATAAACAAAATATTCACCAGTCCAAAATAATTCTGCATCCAGCTTGATGATTTACACATCAACACTTGAAAGATAAAAAGTATGAACTCATGCTTTGTCAAGTTTTAATTCTAAGCAGAGAAAATTAAAGTTCTGAGCTAGAGCACAATCAGACTTCACAAAAGTAATTCCCTTTGAAAGTTAAGGTATTTTAGTGGCCATTCACTGCCCAGAATCTATCACTTACACTGCCTAATATCACACATTACGTCACGTAATGGCCTCCAGCCAGATCTTGACATAAAGGTGTTCTGAATCACTCCCTTGAGTGCACTGCTCAAAAAGTGCCTGTCTTCACTTAACTCTAGTAGTTTTTCTGCCACTACCTAATTTTCATTGTCTGAAGGCCATCCCCATCAAAAGTACATCACTCTTGTGTTCTGCAGACTTGATTTGACTCAACTTAACCACTATTATCATGGTAAACTAATAAAATATAACAATAGCTAATGGAATAATGATATAAACATTCGGTCTCACTGTGGCCATTTACAGTAACTAAAGTACATAAATATGCTAACATTCTTGCACATGTGTGATTATGTTCAATGGCAATAAAATGTTTGGCTCCAGGATCTACTAGGCTGCATAGGTGGTTGCATAGATTGCTAACATGTATATGGAGTCAGAAGTGTGTACCTGAAGAACAGAAAGGAGTTGCCTCTATCTCTGTTCTTAATGGTTGATGTGTATTTGTAGGCTGTGATTTTAATTTTAGTATTGTTAACAATGATACCTTTAGTTCAAGAAGAAATATGGAAAAATATATGATAACTACAGAGGGATCACACTTGTATCACAATTAGAAAAAATACTGTAGAGGATACTGGAAAGAATACTGGGGAAAAAGTGGAAGGTCAGTTAGAAGAGTAGCAGGATGGATTTTGGCATGGTAGATCAATAGTGAACCGAATCTTTAGTACGAGAGTGTTGATGGAAAGGCATTGCGAGTAGGGGAAAAATCTGGTGATGGCATTTCTTGACGTAGTGAAGTCTTACTATAGTACAGGAGCTATAGGAAACTGTGGGGAAAAGGGAGTTGGAAAACAAACAGTTGAAATGATTCAAGCTATGTGTGACAAAAGCTTTAGCTGTTTCCAGACTCAAGATGGAAGAACTGAATGGATTAGAAATGTTAAGGGGCTGAGACAAGAAAGTATGGTGTCACCATTATTATTTATAATGATGATGGATGAAATTGTGAAAAAGACAAAAGAAGCTCATAGAGGAAGGACTTACTGTTGTTTGCTGGTGATATTGTGGCATGGGGAACCAACAGTAAGGAGGTACCAGAACAAATAGGCATTTTAAATGAAAAAATCAAGATATATGGAATGAAATGCAGTGTGGAGAAGAAAAAGACTACAGTACTAAAGAGATGAGACAGAGAAGGCAAGGGGGAAATTAATATTAAAGGACAGCATATTGAAATTGTGGATTACTTTAAATATCCAGGAAGTGCAATAATGGAAAATGCAAGAATGGGGACAGAAGTTAGCAAAAGGGTACAACAGAGCATTGCATTTTACCTGTGTGTGTGTGTGTGTGTGTGTGTGTGTGTGTGTGTGTGTGTGTGTGTGTGTGTGGCTTAGTCTGGGGAAAGGAGGCACCAGTGAAGTAAAAGTAAATACTGTACAAGACGTACTTAACACCCATACTGACTGTCACATCAGAGACCTGGTCAGTGACAAGAAGAGAGGAAAGTAGAAACCAGACCAATGAAATGAAATTTCTAAGAAGTGTGTTAGGGAAAATGAGGAGAGAGGGCATGAGAAATTAAGATGTCAGGAACAAAACTGGAGTAGAACAGTTGAATGAGAGAATCAAGGAGAATAGGTTAAAATGGTTTGGACATATAAAGAGAATGGTAGACAGAAGAATACCAGAACAAATGATGGAGAACAAGTGTGGAGGCAAGAGGGAGACAGAGAAAAATGGATTGACTCAGTACAGATGAATCTGAGAAGTAGTAGTCTGGATTGGAACGAAACAATTGCAGAAGAAGAATGGTGGAAAGAAAGAGGAAAGTAGAGAAGTACCACAAATGTTCCAGCCCGACCCAGAGTGGAATAAAGATTAGATTAGATTAGATTTACTTTCATTCCAATTGATCCGTAGTGAGGAGGTTCTCCAGGATGTAGAACATGTCAAAAAAACGATAATACATGACAAATATTTACAACTGAAACAAATAAGCTAATGTACCTTCCACAGGTCCCAAGTGGAATGATTGCCTTTTTTTTTTTTTTTTTTTTTTTTTAAACACTATATGAAAGGATCATTTTACAAACACTCATTTACTAAGATCACATTAATGCACTGAATTTAAAATTTAAAAAAAGTTTTTTTTTAATTTATGAGGTAATAAACATATAATAGAACTACTACAATACTTATTTACCACTAACACATTACTGCACTGAAATGGTGCAGATGTTAGATTTTGCCGGCCGCGGTGGTCTCGCGGTTCTAGGCACGCAGTCCCGAACTGCACGACTGCTACGGTCGCAGGTTCGAATCCTGCCTCGGGCATGGATGTGTGTGATGTCCTTAGGTTAGTTAGGTTTAAGTAGTTCTAAGTTCTAGGGGACTGATGACCGCAGCTGTTAAGTCCCATAGTGCTCAGAGCCATTTGTTAGATTTTATATATATATAAACACACACACACAAACACACACACAAAATGTTTTGGTTCTACTGAGTAATTCATCAATGGAGTAGAAGGAGTTGGCCACCAATAAATCCTTTAGTCTTCTCTTAAAATGAATTTAGATGGTTGTTGAACTTTTTATGGTTGCTGACAAGTTATTGAAAATGTGTGTTCTTGAATGATGCACACCTTTTTGTACAAGAGTAAGTGACTTTAAATTCTTGTGAAGTTTATTCTTATTTCTAGCAATGATTCCATGAATTGAGCTGTTGGTTTGAAAAAGTAATATATTTTTAATGACGAATTTCATTAAGGGAGCAGTGGTTAGTATCCCTAGTTCCCTAAACAGACTTCTGCAGGATGTTATTGAGTTCACACCACATATAACTCTTATTGCACGTTTTTGTGCTCGGAAAACTTTGCCTTGGCATGATAAATTACCTCAAAAAATAATCTCATATGACATTACGGAATGAAAGTAAGCATAGTATGCCAGCTTTTTCATTTTTATATCCCCTATGTCTGACACAATTCGCATTGCAAATAGAGATTTGTTAAGACGCTTGAGCATTTCTGTGATGTGCTCCTCCCAGTTGAATTTATTATCAAGCTGTAATCCCAAGAATTTAACACTGTCCACTTCTTCTATCTGCTTGTCGTCGTACGTTAGGCATATAGTTGTGGGACACCCCTTACAAGTTCTGAACTGCATTTAGTGTGTTTTTTCAAAGTTTAGTGACAAAGAATTGGCTAGGAACCAGTGATTAATATCCACAGATATTTTATTAGCTGATCTTTCTAAGACTACACTTGATTTGCTATTTATTGCAATGTTTGAATGTTTGTATCATCGGAAAACAAAACAAACTTAGCATCTGGTAATGTTATTGATGAAAGGTCATTGATATACGCAAGAAAAAGTAAGGGCCCTAAGATGGAACCTTGTGGGATCCCACTTGTAATTAGTTCCCAGTTGGATGATGCCTGATAGCTTAATACATGTCTCTTTCCTAGTAACACCCTTTGTTTCCTGCCAGAGATATAAGATTTTAACCATGTTGCAGCATTTCCTGTTACACCATTATATTCTAATTTACTTAATAGGATATTGTGATTTACACAGTCATATGCCTTTGACAGATCACAAAATATACCAGTTGCCTGCATTTTTTTGTCTAATGATTTAAGTACATTTTCTCTGTATGTGTGGATAGCCTTCTCAGTATCAGAACCCTTTAAAAATCCCAACTGCAACTTTGACAGTATGTTAGTTGTGATAAGATGGTCATAAAGCCCATTGTACATTAGCTTTTCTAAAATTTTGAGAATGCAGGCAAAAGTGAAATTGGACGAAAATTAGATGTTATTTCTTTATCTCCCTTCTTAAACAGTGGCTTAACGTCAGCATATTTCAACCATTCAGGAAATATTCCACTGATAAATGACTGGTTACACAGATAGCTTAATATGTTACTTAACTCAGAATCACATTCTTTAATTAACTTTGTTGATATTTCATCATACCCACTAGATGTTTTTGATTTTAAAGATTTTATGATGGTCATTACTTCTGCTGGGGTAATGAGGGTCAAATTCATATTATGGAAGGTACTTGAAATGTCTGATCTGAGGTATTCCATAGCAGCATCTACAGAACCTGACAGACCCCTCTTTTCAGTGACAGTTATAAAATGTTGTTAAAAAGTTCTGCAACACTATACACATCTGTCACCAATGTATCATTTACTCTTAATGCTATTTGTCCCTCTTCATATCTAGTTCTACCAGTCTCCTCCTACACTATATCCCATATTGTCTTTATTTTGTTATCTGATACAACTATCTTTTCCATGTAATATATTTGCTTTGATGTCCATATTACAATCATTAATATCTTGCAGCATTTCTTGTAATGTGCTGTAGCATCAACCTCAGAACTGTTCCGGATTGACAGATACAGTTTTCTTTTTGTTTTACAAGATGCCCCTATTCCTTGAGTAATCCATGGCTTCTTTGTAGACTTTGCTCTAAGCTTGGTTAGTTTTGAGGGAAAACAGTGCTCAAATAAGGTAAGCACTTTATTAGCAAAAGTGTTATATTTTTCATTCATGCCATGAGCACTGTAAACATCACTCCAGTGAATGTTTCGGGCAGTGTTCTAAAATAATAAATTTTTGGCTTATTGATTACCCTCTTGAGCTCTGATTTTAACAGATTTTGTATCCTGTTCAGTATTAACGTCTGCGAAATCGACGTGTGACCTGGGATACGAGTGCAACAACTCGACAAACTTTTCAAAAATATTGCAAAGCAAGTGGCTACAGAACAGGACACGAAACACAAACGAAATTACAAAGGTGTTTTTATATATGTTGGAACAAACTCGCTTAAAATCAACAGTGAAGATGAATTAGTGAATGAAACAAGAAACATGATTCGTGCAGCAACAAGTGTTTATGAAGGATCCAGGCTCATACTTAGTGGAATCGTAAAAAGGAGGTCAGTGAGTGACAAATACATACCCAAAATAAACAGTGCCATCAAACAAAAGCATGATTGTCTTGGTGCTATCTTCATAGACCCAAACAAATTCCTGCGTGAAAATTGTCTGGGAAAGGATAGCACACATTTAAATAGATTAGGTTCGGTAACACTCAGCAGAATGTATGCAGAAGTTTGTAAAATCATTAGAAACAAAGGTAACTAACATTGTATAGCGCAGGTGAAAAATCAGGAAATCTGATATCCACAAAAAATGGTGATAACAAAAAAGAATATAGGACAAAAACAAACATAAAATCAGGATATTCAGTTATAAAAATAATGCACCAGAATATACAATTCTTAAAAAACAAGGTAACTCAATTAGAAATAATGCTAAATGAAGAAACTCCTGACATTCTAGCTCTGACAGAACATGGTCTAAATGAACATGAAATTCTAAATTTTACTGTTGCAAATTACAATGTAACAGCTAGTTCATGCAGGAGGTATAGTAAGGGAGTTGGAGCGCTATACTAACCCATAACAATGGAAGCACAAATCATATAAACAGCCTTGACTTATGTAAAAAATTTAACATTGAAAATGTAGTCGAACTAACAGGCCAAAAAATAGTTCTAAGTAGTTCCTCACTGTACAGCTTAAACATCTACAGACCGCCAAATGGGTGCATAGAAACGTTCTTTGAAAACATAGGAGAGCTCTTACATATCATCCTAAGCTAGAACTGTGCACTTGTACTACTAGGTGACTAAACATAAACACATTGCAAGACATAAATGACAGTAGGGAGCTCCTAAACACAATGAAAACATATGGCTTGTACAATGCAATAGCTACTCTAACACGTATAACTGCAAACTCCTGTACTCAAATAGATCACATCTTCACATATTTAAGGGACTTTCAGTACAAAAGTGAGGTTATAGAAACAGCCTTGTCAGACCATGATACTATAAAAATACGTCTGAATAATATCACCACAAATGAAAAGACACAAAAAACATGGGAAAAAAGAAGCTTAAATGAACAAAACTTAACAGCCCTTACGATTAAACTTGAAAAAGGAGGATGGGAAATACTGGAAAAAGACTCTCCATCAGTGGATTGTAAAGTGACTCATTTTATTGACGCACTTTCCTCTCATCTCAATATTACATGCCCAGTAATAAAAACTAATGTTAAAACCACAAATAAAAACAAAAAATGGATAACAAAAAGCACTTTGGTCTCTGGGAACAAGATATAAATTATGCACAGAGTATATAAAACTAGCATTGATGAAGACTTTAAAGAGTACTACAGAAAATATAAAAGAATGTACGCTAAAGTACTGCAAGCAGCCAAACGACTAGAAGCAAAAAAGTACATAAGTAGTGCTGCTAATAAAAGCAAGGCTTGCTTGTCTATTATAAATACAAATTGCAAATCTTCCAATTCACAGGAACACAGCAAAATACAGTTCATGATCAGCAAAAAAAACTATAGCTGAACAGAATAAAATCATAAAGCTCTTCAATGACTATTTTGCCACAGTAGGCCAAAAATTAAAAGAAAAAAAAAACAAATAATAAAAAAACACAATAACACCTGGAAACATGTATTAATGCCCGGGGAAAAACAATGGCAATTTTCCCAGTGATGGAAGAAGAAACATTAAAGATAATAAAAAACCTAAAACAAACAAAGTCATGTGGAATTGATGGAGTATCAAGTATAGAAATTAAACACTGTATGCAGGAACTTAAGAAAACTCTTACATAACTAATCTATTTATCATTCCTGGAAGGAACTTTTCCAAAGTGCTTAAAGACAGCACTGATAAAACCAATACATAAAAATGGGAATGAATACAATCCAGAAAATTATAGGCCTATAGCTATTTTACCAATCATATCAAAAATATTTGAATGAGCTTATCCACAGAGACTCTTTGCTTTTCTGATAAAATATGAAATAATCACCACGAATCAGTTTGGCTTCCAGAAAGATAAATGCACCATAGGTGCAGTAATAGATCTCATTGAAAATGTCATAACAAACTTGGACTCTAAAAATAAATGTGTAGGAGTATTTATGGATCTAACAAAGGCATTCAACTGTGTAGACCACAAAACTTTAGTAGAAATATTAGGAGTATATGGTGTAAGAGGAAATGCAGGAGACTGTATTCTCTCATACCTGACAAACAGGAGGGAATATACTGAAATCTAAAGCATGAATTTTACACTTCTCTGTGCCACTAGGCTCCATTCTTAGCCCAATACTTTTCATTTCGTACACAAATCACAATATGATTAGGTATGGTAGTATAGTTACCTATGCAGATGACAGAACTCTACTGTTCATGGATAAAGACACACAAAAGCTAGAAATAAAAGCCAATATAGTAGTAAATAATGCCACCCAAAGATTTACTGAATTAAACCTGCACAACAATATTACTAAAACACTTTGTGTAAACTTCAGACTTCAAAACTCTCACAGTGAAGATATCAATGTATATATAGATGAGTGCATAGCAGAGAACACCAAATATCTCAAAATACTAACATTACCCAGTATATACCAATACCAACTGCTCTGTTGGACAAAATTCAACTATTCTCCTGATACTAGAGATAACAACACACAACACAACCATGACACAAGAAAATGGAACCTCTTTCATGAGCCTACACACAACACCACAAAATACAAAAAAAGCCATCATATGCTAGACCAAAAGCCCTTGAAAAACTCCCTTCATTCTTGAGAGATGTTGTTGTTGTTGTTGTTGTGGTCTTCAGTCCTGAGACTGGTTTGATGCAGCTCTCCGTGCTACTCTATCCTGTGCAAGCTTCTTCATCTCCCATTACCTACTGCAACCTACATCCTTCTGAATCTGCTTAGTGTATTCATCTCTTGGTCTCCCTCTATGAATTTTACCCTCCACGCTGCCCTCCAATACTAAATTGGTGATCCCTTGATGCCTCAGAACATGTCCTACCAACCGATCCCTTCTTCTGGTCAAGTTGTACCACAAACTTCTCTTCTCCCCAATCCTATTCAATACTTCCTCATCAGTTATGTGATCTACCCGTCTAATCTTCAGCATTCTTCTGTAGCACCACATTTCGAAAGCTTCTATTCTCTTCTTGTCCAAACTATTTATCGTCCATGTTTCAATTCAATACATGGCTACACTCCATACAAATACTTTCACAAATGACTTCCCGACACTTAAATCTATACTCTATGTTAACAAATTTCTCTTCTTCAGAAACACTTTCCTTGCCATTGCCAGTCTACATTTTATACCCTCTCTACTTCGACCATCATCAGTTATTTTGCTTCCCAAATAGCAAAACTCCTTTACTACTTTAAGTGTCTCATTTCCTAATCTAATTCCCTCAGCATCACCCGACTTATTCGACTACATTCCATTATCCTCGTTTTGCTTTTGTTGATGTTCATCTTATATCCTCCTTTCAAGACACTGTCCATTCCATTCAACTGCTCTTCCAAGTCCTTTGCTGTCTCTGACAGAATTACAATGTCATCGGCGAACCTCAAAGTTTTTATTTCTTCTCCATGGATTTTAATACCTACTCCGAATTTTTCTTTTGTTTCCTTTGCTGCTTGCTCAATATACAGATTGAATAACATTGGGGAGAGGCTACAACCCTGTCTTACTCCCTTCCCAACCACTGCTTCCCTTTCATGTCCCTCGACTCTTATAACTGCCATTTGGTTTCTGTACAAACTGTAAATAGCCTTTCGCTCCCTGTATTTTACCCCTGCCACCTTTAGAATTTGAAAGAGAGTATTCCAGTCAACATTGTCAAAAGCTTTCTCTAAGTCTACAAATGCTAGAAACGTAGGTTTGCCTTTCCTTAATCTTTCTTCTAAGATAAGTCGTAAGGTCAGTATTGCCTCACGTGTTCCAGTGTTTCTACTAGTTTTTCCATTCGTCTGTAAAGAATTCGTGTTAGTATTTTGCAGCTGTGGCTTATTAAACTGATTGTTCGGTAATTTTCACATCTGTCAACACCTACTTTCTTTGGGATTGGAATTATTATATTCTTCTTGAAGTCTGAGGGTATTTCGCCTGTTTCATTCCTCTTGCTCACCAGATGGTAGAGTTTTGACAGGACTGGCTCTCCCAAGGCTGTCAGTAGTTCCAATGGAATGTTGTCTATTCCCGGGGCCTTGTTTCGACTCAGGTCTTTCAGTGCTCTGTCAAACTCTTCACACAGTATCATATCTCCCATTTCATCTTCATCTACATCCTCTCCCATTTCCATAATATTGTCCTCAAGTACATCGCCCTTGTATAGACCCTCTATATACTCCTTCCACCTTTCTGCTTTCCCTTCTTTGCTTAGAACTGGGTTTCCATCTGAGCTCTTGATATTCATACAAGTGGTTCTCTTATCTCCAAAGGTCTCTTTAATTTTCCTGTAGGCAGTATCTATCTTACCCCTAGTGAGATAAGCCTCTACATCCTTACATTTGGCCTCTAGCCATCCCTGCTTAGCCATTTTGCACTTCCTGTCAGTATCATTTTTGAGACGTTTGTATTCGTTTTTGCCTGCTTCATTTACTGCATTTTTATATTTTCTACTTTCATCAATTAAATTCAATATTTCTTCTGTTACCCAAGGATTTCTACTAGCCCTCGTCTTTTTACCTACTTGATCCTCTGCTGCCTTCACTACTTCACCCCTCAAAGCTACCCATTCGTCTTCTACTGTATTTCTTTTCCCCATTCCTGTCAATTGTTCCCTTATGCTCTCCCTGAAACTCTGTACAACCTCTGGTTTAATCAGTTTATCCAGGTCCCATCTCCTTAAATTCCCACCTTTTTGCAGTTTCTTCAGTTTTAATCTACAGGTCATAACCAATAGATTGTGGTCAGAGTCCACATCTGCCCCTGGAAATGTCTTACAATTTAAAACCTGGTTCCTAAATCTCTGTCTTACCATTATATAATCTATCTGATACCTTTTAGTATCTCCAGGGTTCTTCCATGTATACAACCTTCTTTCATGATTCTTAAACCAAGTGTTAGCTATGATTATGTTGTGCTCTGTGCAAAATTCTACCAGGCGGCTTCCTCTTTCATTTCTTAGCCCCAATCCATATTCACCTACTACGTTTCCTTCTCTCCCTTTTCCTACACTTGAATTCCAGTCACCCATGACTATTAAATTTTCGTCTCCCTTCACTATCTGAATAATTTCTTTTATTTCATCATACATTTCTTCAATTTCTTCATCATCTGCAGAGCTAGTTGGCATATAAACTTGTACTACTGTAGTAGGTGTGGGCTTCGTATCTATCTTGGCCACAACAATGCATTCGCTGTGCTGTTTGTAGTAGCTTACCCACATTCCTATTTTCCTATTCATTATTAAACCTTCTCCTGCATTACCCCCATTTGATTTTGTGTTGATAACCCTGTAGTCACCTGACCAGAAGTCTTGTTCCTCCTGCCACCGAACTACACTAATTCCCACTATATCTAACTTTAACCTATCCATTTCCCTTTTTAAATTTTCTAACCTACCTGCCCGATTAAGGGATGTGACATTCCACGCTCCAATCCGTAGAACGCCAGTTTTCTTTCTCCTGATAACGACATCCTCTTGAGTAGTCCCCACCCGGAGATCCGAATGGGGGACTATTTTACCTCCGGAATATTTTACCCAAGAGGACGCCATCATCATTTAATCATACAGTAAAGTTGCATGCCCTCGGGAAAAACTACGGCTGTAGTTTCCCCTTGCTTTCAGCCGTTCACAGTACCAGCACAGCAAGGCTGTTTTGGTTATTGTTACAAGGCCAGATCAGTCAATCATCCAGACTTTTGCCACTGCAACTACTGAAAAGGCTGCTGCCCCTCTTCAGGAACCACACGTTTGTCTGGCCTCTCAGCAGATACCCCTCCATTGTGGTTGTACCTACGGTACGGCTATATGTATCGCTGAGGCACGCAAGCCTCCCCACCAGCGGCAAGGTCCATGTTTCATGGGGGGGGGGGGTCTTGAGAGAAATAAACAATAAAAATATCTTCAAAAAATGTCTCAAAAGTTTTCTAATAGAAAACTGTTATTACAGTGTAAATGAATTTATGTGCACTACAGTTCAAAACAATTGCAGTACCATTATTGTACAAAATTATACAAAACCTAATTTAATATGAAATAGCCCTAGAATAATTTTGTAATAAATTATATTTTTGTTAAACAGTTGACAGTAAATACTATGTATTTGTCGGTGCATGAAATGAAAATATATCTTGATCAATACAATGTACTTTGTCAAAGGATAAATAAATAAATAAATAAAAACATTTAACAGAAGGAATTGCATGTCATGGTATGAGAGGCCATTGACTATTGGTTTTGTAATATAGTTTTGTTCATTGGACTTTTGTTAAAGATATTATCAATGGCTGTTTGTGAGTAATTGGCTACCCTAGTGGGGAACTTTACAGTGGGAATTAAGTTGAATGATAGTGTTACAAACTCAAATAAGTTCTTATTGGGAGAGTCTTTAAGGAAATCTGCATTGGAGTCACCAGCAACCACTATTTCTTTGTTTTTGGTTGTTAAATGGGCCAGTACAGCTTCTAGGTGGTTTATGAACAGATTAAAGTTACCTGCAGGTGCACGATATACATTTAATATTATGAAGGATTTTTTTGTGAAATTCTACTTCTGTTGCACATCCTTCCATATGCTGTCCTACGCAAAATTTATGAATGTCTGTGTTCTTAGAATTATGACAGCTCCTGATGAATGTGGCAACTCTTCCTTTCTCCATTTCTGATGTACAAAATTGAGGTGCTAACCTAACTGCTGTAACACTTAAAAGCTCTATACCAGTGGTCACATGATGTTCAGAGAGGCAGATTATGTCAGCTGGGTTGGAGGATTCTAATTCATCTTTGTAGATAATTAATTCATTAATTTTATTTCTCAGTCCTCGAATATTTTGATGGTATAAAGATAGCTGACATTTCACATTGACTGAGTTAAAATTGGGTAGAGTTGAAATTTCTGCTGATTGTTGAAAATTCTTAACCTATAGCTGTTTATGCTGATGTAATAAGGTAGAATAATGTTTTTTGTTTCTTTCTCAAACTGAAGGTTTGTCTCAATCCTAACCTCTCTTAAAACTTGGTTTTTTCTGCCCTCCCTACCCTAAAGAACGGTCTTTTCTGAACCCTATAACCACTTGTATTTTATCACTCATGACAGTGCCTCCCCCGTTTAACTTTCCTGCTATTTTCCCAGCCAGTTTATCCTTCCCTTTCCTGTTCAGGTGATGGCCATACCTAGTAAAATCCCACCTATGGAGAGAATCAACAGGAACCACACCATTGTGTTCCAACTGCAAGGGGAAACGAAGATGCCGATGAGCTGACTTGAAGAAAGATCACTAAAATTTATGTCCTGTTGTTAATAAAATAACGAAAACCAACTGTGAATACACTTTAGGGACTGGTGCAATGCTTCAGGGTGGCCAGCCTTGGTATGTTTCACTATGGGAGAAGAAAAAGTTGTAATATTCTTAAAGCATAATACTGCCTAAAATACAGGTGTGAATTATCATGAGGTAATAAGACAGTAAAAGCCTTGTACTACATTTATGGGATGTGTAACGCACTGCCTGCAAATCTGGAACACTTATTTTGTGCCATGGCTTGAAAGGTTTTTCCAAATGTGCTGGAGACCAAATGTTGTCATTGGTTGTTTGGGTGTAGGATGCACCACATCAAGATTATCAGTGTTCATACACACACACACACACACACACACACACACACACACACACACACACACACACACACACACACCTGAAAATGTAATTAAGATACTCAGCATTCCACATACCAAGTAGAATTAAGTACGTAGATGAATGTGGCTGGTTGATCATGTAACATATAGGGTGAACCAGCTACTGCAAAACATTAAAATCTCCTACCTTATGTCCGCAGTTCATGGTATCATGGTCGCATTCTCGCTTCCTGAGCACGGGGTCCGGGTTCGATTCCTGGCGGGGTCAGGGATTTTCACCTGCCTCGAGACGACTGTGTGTTTGTGTTGTCCTCATTATTTCATCATCATTCATGAAAGTGGCGAGTTTGAACTGAGCAAAGGTTGGGAATTTGTATGGGCACTGATAACTGCACCCCACAAAGCAAACATTATCATCCTAGGGATAATTCACAGATGTGTATAATAGGTACTACACTCATTGTATTGTTACCTAAAATTATGGGCAAATCCCTGTTTAAACTAAAGGTCTCTCTTCTTTCATTGTATAACATATAATAAGGTAAAATATGTTTCACTATAAGTTATGTGTCAAGTGCATACAGGCAGGCTCTTGTACTGGAAGATGAAGCCATGAGTCGATGGCCAAACCACGTTGGGATGTAAAGGTCAGATAGTGTGAACAGGATCACCAACAAGAAATAAATCTTCACATTGAAAGTGTATTTATTGAGCGCGTGTGAAACTACAAATGGAATGAGATGCCTACCCTAGCAGAAAGTGCCTCTGTTTATACAGTTATAGAATTTAGCAAATTGTAGAAATATTTGATAAATGATTGAGGCCTAGAAACTTTCAGGCATAATAAATGTTAAATGATAAATAATTGCAAGTGGTGGAAATCAAACCGGTGATCCACACACCACCAGTGAACAATGTACAACCTGTGGCAGTATTAGATCGCAGATGCATAATGAAATGCCTATTAATTTTGACTAATAACCAACTACTAGAAGTCAAGTAAATCTCTTAAAAATCTTTGTCCTATGTATCAGAAATTAAGGTCTCTAAGCTCAGAGTTATTAAAATTAAAACAGTGTGTATTGTTCATTTTTTGTATCATACAAAAAAGTTAAATGAAGAAGTAATAACAATGACAACATAATGGAATAAGTTTGATTAAAAACCATGTAATCACAGGAGGCGGGAGTCAAACTAGTGACCCACCCATCACTAGCATTTGACATAATGAATGCACTATGCCCTATTATCCACAGTATGTGGCATTGCTCCCCTTCTTTTTAAAATAGGTACTCGCTGTTTCGGAGTGGTCTAAAGCTTCCCAGATCTGGATCTAGGCAGTGGTTCTTCGTACCCCAAAGTTTGTGGAAAGTTGCATTTTGGTCATGTTGTCACAACCTCATGCTCACTGCAATCAGTTGGAGTTGCTTAAATCAAGCCATCATGATAGTTGAGCAGGTTTTAATATTCTTTGTCTTGGAAACCTCTAGTCTTGATTTGCATGCTTCATGTAAAGGATATAGATAATATCATTGCGCTCTAGTCTCCTGGAAGTAGGATCACCCTCGACTTCATAGATTACATCTGACAAGTGATGTTCTCTTGATGAGCTATTTGATGTAAGCATCCTGAGCAGCATCATTTTGAAACTGAAACAAAGTAGCCATCATTGTTTCAGCTTCTCAGCTATGGATTAGGAAGAACTACATGAAGCCTGTAGTGCCTTGCTTTCTTATGTTGTATTCGAATTTCATGGTTGGCAGTATCTTATTCCAGTTTCTCTGTTCATTGTCATGATACGTTGAAGGCTTATCTGGAAAGTCTTATTAAAATATTCTTAGAGACTGTTTGCCTGCAACTGATAGGCAGTTGTCACTCTGTGCACAATATTGTATCATGAAATTAACTCTGATAACAGTCTTAAAGCTGGCCAGTGTGGCCGAGCGGTTCTATGCGCTTCAGTCTGTAACTGTGCGACCTCTCCGGTCGCAGGTTTGAATCCTGCCTCAGGCATGGATGTGTGTGATGTCCTTCGGTTAGTTGGGTTTAAGTAGTTCTAAGTTCTAGGGGATTGAAGACCTCATATGTTAAGTCCAATAGTGCTCAGAACCATTTGAACATCTTAAATAAAACACTTTTGTACAATCAGAAATCATTAAAAGTTGTGCCCCATGTTTTGAAATTGTGTTCTACAAGACATTTGATGATTTCTGTAGCCAATACAGCCTTCCTGACTGTGTAGTGCATGAGATAGTCAGTGTGTTCTTCTGTCCCTTATTCCCATTTGTCGGCTTAGGAAACATCTCCAAGAGGTCAATTCCAATTTGCTAAAGCAGAACACTGCAGGAGAGATTGGTACAAAATGTTGTGAGGCTAACTGAGACATGGCATGGCATAGATTTTGTCTTTGGCTTTCCCTTCAGTGGCTTATACAATGTTTGGGAGATCTCTACATACATATCTGTCCAATGATACCAGTTCCTGATTATATCAAGCATCTTCACAAATCTCAGATGACTTGATATAGAAGTATCATGAAAATACTAAACTATGGCAGGCTATAAGTGAGCTAGAATGAAGAGAAAAAATTTCTATGTGATTGGTTCATAATTTTGTTTATTCAGTATTACATCTATTAATCTGATTTCTCCTTCTCCATTAATGTTCTTTACATTTTGCTGTTGTAGTCATTGGTGCAGTGAGGACTGGGATAACTAGGTCTGCTTTAGGGGCTAAATTCCTTGTGTGTTCCAATTCTCTGAGTGACCTTCACTCTCTTCAACACTTGTACCCAACAGATAAAGTAGTCCAGAAAATCCAGAACGCCCTCCTCCAACTACAATGGATGGGGAGGGAGGTGTCTTTCAGCTGAGTACTGGTGCACATGGGCATTGATGGGAACGAAAGGCTGGATGTAGCAGCCAAGGAGGAGTGTCATGATCCTCAGTTATTTTAGTGTGCCATCCCCATATATGCTATATCCTCACTGTTGAGGTACAGAGTCATGCGTCGATGGGAAGACAAACGGCTGGAAGTGTCAAATGGTAAGCTGCTTGTAGTAAAGCCAACTATTGTTGCATAAATCCTTCCAGCCTTGAATATGGAATGAGATCCTGCTTACCCATCTTTGCGTGGATCACACACAGTCCTCTGACATGTAGCTTCTTGCTTCGATGAGACAACCCTCCAATGTGTGGTGCTTGTGGTGTACAGATCACTGTGCACCATATTTTACTAGACTGTGTTTTATTTTTGGACGAGAGGGCAGTGGCAGATTTTCTGGCAGATCTGCCATTTACTTTAAGTTACACTTAAATGAATGTGATCAGAGTTTTAAGGTGTTTTGATCTTTCCAACTTGTTTACACAAATTTTGGGGTGACTGGCTCACCCATGTTTTTTGTAAGTGGACAACCAGTCACATCTCCCTTTGGCTTTATTTTAGTTCTTCTGTGGCTTTACTTCTGCTTCAATCCCGTGTCTAGCGCCTTTCACACTTCTCCGTTGTATTAAGACCTTTCAGATAGAGTGACTGTGTGGGTCAATGTGAATGAGGTGGGAGTAAGTGAATGAGTATAATTTTATATGATTCCTCCTCATTGTGTGACTAGAATGTCAGTCATTTTATACACATTCAATTGTTGTAATATGTATAAGGACACTGATAACCTTGGCACTGAGTGCCCTTGAGTTAAAAAACCACACACACACACACACACACACACACACACACACACACACACACACACGCATGGGTCCAACTGTCCAGGGGTAGGACTGAGTGGTGGGCCAGTGAGGCACAGTGACAGACTAGTGGTTGAAAAGTCACTTTATTGCTTTTAATCGCAACATTCCTCTGTCATCACAGAGAGGTGGACATGGTCTAATCCATTGTAGCATGCCAGTGACGGTCAACACCCCAGATGGATGGTACTTGCGTTGGCATCCTGCGGTGATGTCATACCACGGACGTGAGCCAGTGGCCCATCAGTAGGCCAAGGCTATGTTGTCAGCAGCCCACTCCTTCTTGCTGCATGGCCCTCTGATGTTGAATGCCCATCCCTATGTGACTAGGTGTGGCTTGCATCTTCCACAGTGTCGAGGGATGACTGCCTTGCATGGGGTGTGACCTGCTGCCTCTTGACAGGAATCTGCTGGTGGCTGGTGTAGATGTCAGGTCTTCTGTGCTGTGATACTAAGTCTTCTTGGGTGGATAGGAGGCTGCTGGCCCATCCTGGTCTTGAACCTGTGACTGCAGCTGGCATTGCCCATTTGTCTCGTCATCTAGCATAGCCCTGGCAGTGTGGTAGTACTGCTGGGTTCTGAATGCCTCTGTCTCAAAATTCACAGTTATTTTCACTGCTCTGGGGTGATTTGTTGCATTGCCTCGGCTCCTTGTCATGTTACTCATAACATAATTCTAGCCATGGTGTGGTAACACAATCCTTTCCTCTCCATCTATTACTGCTGCATGGTGCACGTTTCGTAGAGCACAGCTAGCCCATCGTACAATCCTTTTGTGTACATGTTGCTATAACCTACATGTCACAGTGTGGACTGTGCATACCGACCAGCGGTAGCTAACACAATGCTCCATGGAAGCTTCTTCCAAATTTCACCAAGACTAAGTATTAGCAATACACTACTGAGGTTAATGTATGGGTCAGTGTCAGGTGATAGAACAAGAGGATGGAACAGAGACTGGAATATCATGTGTGGAAATGTTTAGTGATTAAGGAATAATTATTAAAAAACAAATGATCTGAGTATTCAACTTGATAACTCTTATGTTGTATGCATCATTCTCCACAACAACCACCATCACCACCACCACCACCACCACCACCACTTCTTACAATGTAATACAGTACTCATTTTTGCAGATCAGAGAAGACAAAGTTCCAGGTCAAGCTGACTGAGCCATTAACAGCAATACTGTATATTACATATGACAAGCAACACATGGAAGATCTCAGGCATGCAATACATGTGAAAAACGTAGAAGAAGGTAAGATATTTTAATATTGTATGAAACAGTAGTCGAAATGCTTCTAAGATTTCAAATTTGAAATGAGCAGTGTTGGCTTATAATATGAACTGAATTGAATTAACATTTCTCAGATATATATATGTATATATATATTACTTTTTTGTTGCAGCTCCTCCACTGCATAGCCATATAATTTCACTGCATAAGCATGGACATCATCTTGGATTCTCAACAATGTTTTGGGTGTTCATAGCATTAGGAATAACAACATTTCATATTTTTGTTTTTAGATTAATTTACAATGAACTTTTCCACCGAAATGACAAATTACCGCAAAGGACTCGATATACAGGAGATCTAAACAATATGCACCGGCTATAATATTGTATTTGTTTAAGCTACTTGTGGAACAGTTATATTCTGATAACAAATATTTGAACATCCTGCATTTATAGCATTGTGGCTGTTTCATTAGTATTTAAGAAAAAGACATTCATCTGATCAAGAATGTCATGAACTGGCATGGTGCTCTGAATTTTTCGGTTAAATTTGGTTCACTTTGTTTCAAACTTTTGAGATGATGGTATAGAAGTGCATTTAGTTGAGTTCAGCAAATTTCAGTGATCTAGTGAAATAGGCTTTTATGAAAAGTCATGTGATGCAGACAGACAATATCAAATATAGAATAACTCTTGAAAGGGAAAAATAGAAGAAAAGAAACAGATAATATGAGTTACTTGTAAATAGTATTTAAATTGTAGCTTTATCTTTTGGAGTGGGTGGTGGTGAGTAATATCCTGTGTTGTGCTTGAACGAGAATCTGTTGCTGTTGTATTAATCATTCTCAGCTGAGAATGTGTTTGGTTTCCTCAGTGGCAAGAATTTTAAAATTGAGTATATTTGAGATGTAGAGGAAGATATAGGGTCAGTCAGATGAAGTAAAAAGCAATGTGAAAATACTTGTGTGAATAGTAAATGAACAGAAACATTTATAAAACAAAGGAGTGCATTAAACAAACCAACAAAATCATAATTTAAATCATAGAAAGAGTGACTGAATGTTATGTAACAAAAAGTAGTTTCAGAACAGTACAAGATGATGTGTCATCCTCAAATTGTGTAGGGAAAAAGTTGGGAGTGGAAAGTAAGAAAGAAATATTAACAGTAAAAGACACTTCAAAATTTGTATAACACACACACACAACTTATAATTTTGGCTAACTCATCAACAGAAGGGTACACTAAATTATAATGTTGTTAGAGAAAAGTCACCCCACAGAGATTTTATGGGGTGGAAATACACCCATACTATTTCGTGTAGTGTACTTAATTATATCAGCACTGTTAGCTATTTTTTAGTCCTCTCCAAAACTATTATTTCATTCTGCACCCAACTTCTGTTAACAAAATGTAGTTAATGCGTGTTTTACTTCCAGGCTGCTTTTATGCAAAGTTTCTTTAATTATAAAGTATTTGTAATTCATGAAGCTTAGTGATCTGGTATTATTTTTAATTTCATTTGCTTACACATAACAGTGACAAGGTACTGTTTTCGGACTGTATGTGTTTGAAAGTGGTACTGTATTATTCACACCTGTTGTCTTTACAAACAGACTGCCATGGTTTTGTCATCTACAGTTTGCAATTTTATTGCTTTTCTGCAGTATTTTCAATGTAATGTAAACTCCACTGACTAGGTGGATGCAAAGCGCATTTAAGTACTAAGTTATTTTGTTAGAAATTTTGTATCTACCAGATTCTCACTTTTAGTTTCACTTCTGTTTTGTCTGTCACTTTTTAAATTTTCATGTCATGAAGTAAAGTTGTAGTTTCTATTTTTATGTTGCTTGTACATCAGTTTTCCATTGTCTTCTTTGTTATCTTTGGTGCTTTTGTTTGTTCTCTTTTTTATTTACTCCTCGTTGCCCCAATTTTGTTCTGTTCTAGCTTCCTCACTTTTCTCCTTTCATAATTCTACTCTTTTAATTTTTTTGAATACTTTTATTTTTGTTTAATTATTCTTACTTCTGTTTGGTTTCTTTTTATTTTTAATTGGATGACCTTTTGCCCACTTTGTAGCAACCTATAAATATGTATCACCAGTCTAGTCCATTGCTATTTACCATACAGACAAGAAGCTCACATGTACTTCATTGCCTTCATTATCAACCTTTTGCTCCTGATTTTTTTGTTTTAAAATTCTTGCCACCATTGGGCATTACTGAAGAGGTTAGCTACTTTACTTTCTTTCTTTTTAATTATAGAAGCATACTGCACTTCAAAAGTAGAGTCATTCTCTGTTGTTATTTGTTACACATTTTATCAATGTACAGTGTTTCTTTATCCTAAGATAGGCATTGAAATATAGATCTTGCAGTGCAATGCTAATATGGAGGTTAGAAATATGTAAATAAATGAAGTTTGGATGCCTTATTTTTTTGGAAAATTTTGTACGTGATGACAAAATATAGATGTATGTTTCAAATATTTCAAGACTGCGCCCACTTGGGGTTTGTACAAAGCATAAACTAGCAGAAGTAATAATGATGAAATTATAACAGTAATGTTAATAAACACTTTACAGATATCTGGTAGTCACTTATTGATGTAAATAAACTATATTACTGATGACACAAAGTATGGTTATGGTTGTACGTAGCACAAGTTTGGAAATTTGTCCTTATCTGTTTAAGTATAATGGAATAGAAAAAAAAACAATAACAGAAAGAACTTAAACCATATGTAACTAACAGGTGCCTTACAGACTTGCTACTTTTTAATATACATTCTTTAAAACTTAGTCTGTTTGTACAAAATATGTGCTAAATGTTGCATCAGCAGCCTCCTCTCCATGTGACAATTGATAGCTAGGGCTCTTCGTACTTACTATGTGTATAATTAAACATCCAGAAATGTTTTGTTGTGCAGTGTTTAACTTTTTGTTGGAAAGTGCATAATTGCAATACCCATATTATACTTATATTGTTGTTGTGAAGTCCAGTATTTTATGGGATTGTTTACATGTTTGGAGAAAATTGTACATGTTTCTTGTATTTATTCGAAATTACAGATCAACTCTGAACCACAGATTGAATTAGACTTTACTTCCAGGAAACTACGCAGAAGGCTACAATTGCTCTGTGGTGGGATGAGTAATAACTTTTTACTTGTTTCCTCAACATAAAGGCATATATTTTATACTCACTTGACATGTACAGCAAACAGAAATGCTCCAGTAACATATTCTCTTGCACTGTCTATCATTGTGGGGGAATTTCTTCACTTTGGTATTCAAGGTGATTCAGTGTTTTGAAGTTACAAACACATCCTCAAAATTTTGAAAAGGAGTACCTTCAAAAGCATTCTGAAACATTTTCACCACTGGCAACAAATTTGAGCATGTAAATATACTTTCCTTGATAACGGTTCTTAATTTATGATGCCTTCCAAGGTAAGTGGCATTATTGCTGTATTTTATGTTTAGGTGTCAGTTACCCAGCACGGGGTTCATTCATGTAGTAGAGTTTGGTTCCTGTTACTGATGAAAATCACCAGTTTGTGTCACTATTAATATGCCAGTACTAGACTGATTAATACTCTTTCTGCACTAAGCAGTCAGTAAGAGCAAAGATGCCAGATAGCCATGTCTAGTGGTGTAATACATCCAGGCAGAATATTTGGTTACATACTCATTTCCTTCACCATAAAATTTTAATATTACTTAACAAGTGAACCCCATTTCTTTAAAGAATCAAATACCCATGTATAAAAAACAGCTCTAGATGTCAGATTACTTTAAGAAAGGAGTGTTAAATATTTGACTTTGAGCATGCAAGTAAGAAAAAGTTTACAAAAGGTTTGTAATTATGCTTAAAGTTTGTTATAAGTTACTAAATGCTTTTATTATGAAATGGTGGATGGATATAGTCTGGCTAATTTGCATTCCATTTCAAGCAAAAGCTAGTTTTTCTTCCATCTCAATGTTCAATGTTCATTTTGCAAGTACATTCAGTGATGTATATAGATACTGTCTGCAAACTGTGTTGTGAATAGAGTCAGTAGTTAATTATGAATAACTTAAAATGTCATGCCTGATTTTGAAGTTTGACTGCATGAACAGCGAAAATGTAGTAAGCAATGTTTCATAACTTTGTGGGTTGTGTCAGTGAGATACAGTTTAACAAAGATTTGAAACTGAATGTAAAGTATGTTGTAAATTGCTCTCATTCTCAAATAGTGGATGAATAATGTCCAGGTATTTGTGCAAAATAAGTTACGCTGCCTCAATACAAATGCACAGTATCTGAGTGCAATACTTGTCTGATTGAGATATTATACCTGTTAATGAGTAGATTATGACATCATTTAAAATTTTTAAATTTGGCCAACAATCACGCAAAATACTGAAAATCAAATATTTGTTGCCCTTGGAAGCTGTTAGATATGGAACCTGCGACTGGTGCTGGCTTGTGGGATAGCAGTTCAGTAGTATAGATTATTGTTTGTTCAAAGCTCATCGCAGTCACTGATTCATGCAATCAGTTGTGTATAGCCTTGTAATTGGGGAAGTATTTATATTTTATGTGTTCATTTATTTTATCAGATAATGCCAGAACCTAGAAGCCTTTTATCATTAATAAGGTTATCTTCATAATTTTGCTGCTCATGGAATGTAATGGAGGATGCTATCTACAGAGTGCTATATAGGAAGCTCAGCTTGGTATACCTCCTGCTCTAAATTTATGCAATATGTTGCTGTCATTGCATCTAAACTTTATTCCTAACTTCACTTTAGCCTCTTACATGACTTGCAGAAATAGGAAAGAAACTTGCTGGGTATAAGTTTTGTGATTTTGTGCTCCACCAGCTCTGCACACAACTGTACCTAATATCTTGATTATTGTGCAATGCATTCTGTGTTTAACATTTCAAGAAATTCAGACTGCTCAAGAAACATTTCAGCCACAGAACCCCATTCTTCTTGACACCAGTGTAGTTGGGGATTGACAATATTGCAGGATAAGCATTTCAGCTCCGTGATATTTATTTTTTTCATTTATTTATCCAACTAACAATCACTGTAATCTTACAGTGATCAGTTTTGATTGTTATCTACAGATGTCTGTACATCATATAAGTGTTGATTTTTTTAATGACAGCTTTTTGCCATTAATTTATTATTTAAATTCTATTATTGTGATTTTTGCGGTAGTCATTTTCAAGTGGTCAGATGCTGAGAATCAGCATTTGCCAACACGACTGAAAGCATTAAAGAGGCATGAACGTATATTGCTTTGTCAACTCTAATTATGGTACAAATAGAAATATGCCAGTGTACAACAGAGTAAAAGTAATACGAATAAAGTACAATCTGTGGTTAAAATGTTGTCATTCATGTATAGGTTGCAGGGTAAAGCACCTTTTAGTATCTTGGGTGCAGAGATTGTTGAAAGCATACACTCTAATCTGCTCTTTATTTGGCTGAGAAATGTGATTATTATTTGGTCAAATAAAATAACCAAAAATGTGTCTCTGTGAATTGACAGTCATGTTGCTGTTTACAAATATGTGATTCACCACTGATTTCTCCAGGGTACTGGAAATGAATATGAGACGGTACACAAGTTAAGCTCCTCTGAAGGCCCAGAACTTCTGCTTCATTTTTTTACACACACACACAAATGGGCTTCCTAACTTTACAAATTCAATAAGAAAATACAAAAAGTTTGATTTTTTTTATATTTAAATTTTTTTTTCTAGTTTGGAAAGTCACAGACTGCTAACTTCCTTGTTATATTATCAGACACAACTGATATAAAAAAATATTCTCTGCTCTAGCTATGTGTTTTATGTAAATATTTACTATTAAAAATTTACAAAATCACATTTTAAAAATTTTTACAAATAAACTACTCAGAAACTTTCATCACAAAACATATGAAAATTGCACAATATATTGTTTTGTTAATGTGTTAGCAGTAACTGTTATCAAAGAGGGCAATATTTTTCTGTGTAAAGTGTTAGAAATTTTTCAACATTCTGCTTATTTCACATCATTGAATTTCTGGTGAAAAATATGTGTGATGGCAACACTATTTCCAGCTCTCTTCTGTTCATAACAAATAAGTGAGAACTTTCACGAGAATCATTCTGCATAGAGTTTTGTGTTTGGTTTGAGCTTTTTGTTAGATACAGTGTCAGTGAGGAAATACAGCAGTGAAAGGGTGAGATGTATGGACTATGAAAAAAGACACAAGAAGGTGATGTTTAAGAAAAGTGAAAAATAGGTCACAATTGTTGGGAATCTGTCAGAGGTGTTACAGAAGTATCTTGGTTCTAAAGTAACTGTTACCATCACATCCATTGTACAGGAATCACTATACTCAATACAACAAGAAATTTAGTGCTAACCCACCTGAACGATCACCATCACTGGAATATGAAAGTGAAGAAAACAGTGCAGGTGTTTATGTTCCTGGGTGTAAAGTTGTTAGTGTGTTCATTGTTAGCATCTCTGTTGTAGCCCCCAATATATCCCCCCTTAAATGCCCAGGCACGATAAGAAGCACAAGAAGAAAACAGTATGCACAATGAAAAGTGGAAGAACCTTCAATGTGTTGTACACAAGCAACATCTTCAGAACTTAGTGACATGTATAATGTAGATGCACTTGCTGCAGAACCTGAAGATAGAGATGTGCTCCCAGTGTGATGTGTACATTATATAATCTCAAAAGCTCATAAAATAAAGAATGAAAAAGGTATTTGGACGTACCCAGATTCCAACTGTTGGCATCCATTGCAAAATTTTGCGCTTAATGTTGCTCTGGAATATTACCTAAATGATGACAAATATTGCAGCAGGCAAAGTCCTAATCACGCTGATGTTATCTCTTAGAGAAAATTGTGAAAAAGTTAAAAAGGTAATAAGATATATGACACGTTCAGTGTCAAGAGCCACAAAATAAATGTTGGTTGGCAGAGTGTGTGGTGTCCCCTGGTGCTGAAGGGATGGCTATTGAAGCATTACTGCTTCAGGATACTGACGGTGGCGTAACCCATGCGTTGTGGGGAGGAGGGGAGTTGATGAAGAAGACAGTGGAGCTAGGGAAGTTTGTTACAGAGCTTGGGCATTGGGTCATGAGTAGCTCACCATCATATCCACAGGTTTCAGAGACAAGCCATAGCAGAAGTAAAATCAGCCACATCCCAGAATACTGACACATTAGTTCTTCATTTCTACATTGCTGAGAACTGGTCTCTTGCTTTTGGAGAATGAAACAAAGCTACTACTGGCACACATCACAAGTGTCAAATTCACATATGTTGCTCACTTCCTTGGAGCATCACACTGTTTTGCTTTTGTCAGTGATGATCTCATTCATGACAGTGCACATGCGTGCTATGCTGTCAGCATGATAATTGATGACGTAGCATCTAGGGGCCACAGTTTTTTTTTTTTTTTTTTTAACATCTGTGTGTGGCTGTTGGTGCAGCATCCCATTTTAAAAACTGCTTTCAGCTTTTTAAGCTTGGAAAAAACTGTACAGGAATTAAGACAAAAAAATGGAAATTTTCAGCAATGGGTCAGGGAAAAATGGTTCAGATGGCTTTGTGTACTATGGGACTTAACATCTGAGGTCATCAGTCCCCTAGAACATAGAACTACTTAAACCTAACTAACCTAAGGACATCACACACATCCATGCCCGAGGCAATATTCGAACCTGCGACCTTAGCAGTCACGCGGTTCCGGACTGAAGCGCCTAGATCTGCTCAGCTACCGCAGCTGGCTGGTCAGGGAAAAAGTGCAATGATGGGGTAGAAGATTTCTGTAAACATCTAGCAACACGATTTAATATCCAGCATGAAGCTGTTGATACTACAAGAGATGATATTGGATTTGTGCAGAGCATATCAAAATTACGATGAAACATGAAACACTTACTTCTAAATGAAAGTACATTAGGGGAGTTATGTTTTAAAAAGATACAAGTGGTTTGCTATGAAGCCAGTAGTAGAAACTGCATCAAATCACTTCTGGGCTACACCCGGGAGCAGCACCGAGTGAGGTAGTGCAGTGCTTAGCACACTGGACTTGCATTCGGTAGGATGATGGTTCAAACCCCCATCTGGCCACCCAGATTTAGGTTTTCTCTGATTTCCCTAAATTGCTTGATTCAAATGCTGGGATGGTTCCTTTGAAAGATCGTGGTTGATTTCCTTTTCCTGTCCTTCGCTAATCAGAGGTTGTGCTTCGTATCTAATGACCTCAATGTCGACGGGACGTTCAACATTAATCTACCCCTCCCCACAGTGGCATATACATTGCAAGAACAGTTGTCTCAGAAATGCAGTCTGTTACTGTGTGTGAAATGGAGAGACCTCAGTACGCTTCAGAAGACTTTGTTGTGAGCAATTTCATTTCTTGTGTGTATGACAATCAGTGGTAGGTGGGGCAAATAATTAGTCTCTCTCATGAGCTGCATGATGTAACCATCTTCTTTATGACATCTCACCATCCCACAAATTCTTTCTAATGGTCATCATCATCATCATCATCATTTCCCACTTCCCAAGTACTGCTCTTGTTGAATCAGCCTTCTCCAGTTGCAAATTCAGCTCGGCTATAGAAGTTCAATGAGAAGCAAAAGATAAAACACACGCACACACACACACACACACACACACACACACACACACACAGACGCGCGCGCGCGCTATCTCTCCAACAGTGCAGTGTTGACTGTAAAGAATTAAAATCATGACAGGCGACAATAAAAAATTTGAGTAATATCAAAAACAGAAATGTACACACACACACACACACACACACACACACACACACACACACAAAGCTATTTTCTATCTCTAATTTCTTTGTAAAACACTTGAATAAAATGAACAGTTGTTTTCTCACTCATTCGTAAGGCTGTAAAATAATTATTTTGACTAAGGTATACCAGTTTTGCATTAAATTTACTCAATATCAGCAATTAATTTAAATTTTTAAGTGCCCAGTATTTTATGACCTTTAGAGTAGCAAGGTCTAATATAGAAATATAAGAATTTCTCAGATTTTACGCCGCAAAATATTGCCCAGTCTGATTGTACATTCCATAAGTACAATTACCAACTAATGTATCATGTAACTTTTAGAATGTTCAGGTTGGGGGTTTTAGAGAGAATAATTTAAAAAATCAAAAAATTTTAGTTTCATTTTTATATAGAAATATTTTTACACTGATCAGCCAGAACATTATTACCACTCACCTACTATTGATATAAACCTGTCCAGGTGATAGCAGCATCACCTGATGAGGAATGGCTGTTACTCAGATACACACATGGAGCATGCAGTATCAGTGAGCGTGCTGTCTGTGCGTAAAATGGGGAAGTTGCGCAACCTATCTGAGTTTGACAGAGCGCATATTGTGATGTCCCAGAGGCTCAGCGCAAGCATTTCAGAAACTGCATGACTCATCAGGTGTCCGAGGAGTGCTGTGCTAAGTGTCTTCAACACATGGTGAAACAAAGGTGAAACTTCATCCAGACGTCTTGGGATTGAGGGGCCACCCCTCACTGTGGATGTCAGACATCGTAGGCTGGGCAGACTGGTAAAACAGGTCAGGCAGCGAACTGTGGCAGAAGTAACATCAGACTTCAATACTGGGCAGAGTACAAGCGTGCCTGAACACGCAGTGCACTGAACACTTCTAATGATGAGCTTCTGCAGCTGATGACCCTTGCATGTGCCAGTATTAACACAACGACTTCGGCAAGTATGACTGAAATCGGCACATTACCATTGGTCCTGGACGATGGTGCAATGGCCGAGAGTTGCGTGGTCTGATGATTTCCAATACCTTCTTCTTCATGCCAATGGAGGGCACGAATCCATTATCTTCCAAGGGAACAGCTCCTTCACAACTGTACTGCAGGATGAAGACAAGCTGGTGGCAGTTCCATTATGCTCTGTTCATGTTGGCATCTGTAGGTCCATTGTAGCTCGTGCCTCGCACCATGATGGCCAAGGAGTATCGTGCAGTGGTTGCAGACCACATGCACCCCTTCATGACAGTTGTGTTTCCCAATGGTATTGACATTTTTCAATAAGATAATGTGCCATGTCACAAGCCCAGGAGTGTGGTGGCATGGTTCAAAAACCATGGTGGCGAGTTCCAGTCGATGTGCTGGTCCCCCTACACACCAGGTCTGAACCTGACTGAACATATCTGGGATGCGATTGAATATGGCATCAGAGCTCATTGCCTCCTTCTGCAAATTTATGGAATTATGTGACTTGCGTGTGCAGAAGCTTCACCACTGTTATACATGTCAAAGGTGGACATACCGGCTATTAGGTAGGTGGTCATAATGTTCTGGCTGATCAGTGTATAGTTTAAGAATTTGAGGCATTAATGTCATAACTGACAGTTATCAGTCTTTCCACTTTATCACTTCTCAAGGCAGTTAATGTTCCATGAATGTTCATACTTTCAAAACATAATTTTGAAGTTTGCTGACAGTTACAAATTTTCATAGCTTATTTTTCCAAATTAAAGGTGGATAAAGCTATGAAGTGCGTATGTGTTAACCATGTTTAATAGCATTGTGAGGAAGGTTTTTATTAAAAATAATTTCAACTCTTTATCGCTTGTAATTTTTATTTACTTTTTTTAAAATTTTCCCTTTCGTTATAATATTTTCACAAATACTGTCATTCAGAGAGGTCTATAACGTTTTAATAAATCATCAGAAATCAAAATATTGTAGTTTTTGATATGTATCTTGTAGAAATTCAACTTTTTTTTTTCAGAAAACTTTGAAATAATAATGTGACACATTCACTCTTGACCTGTATGATTTGAAATGAAATCACCTAATATTCGAAAAACAAACATCCCTATATTTTTGTGTTGTTAATTGGGCTGTCTGGGACACACATTAATACTGCAATTGTATGCTACTGTGGTATTTGAATCCAATTACTGACTTGAAAATGTTATCAGGCAAATCACAATATGACTCAGATGTTTACCATACATTCTTTGGTTATGTAATGTAGCATGGTTACATCTTTGTTATCCCAAAAGAGTTCAAGCATCACCTTTCCAGAGGAAAAGCTATACTGAACTACTTGATTTTCAATAAAAATCAGTGTCACTGTTGCATACTCATTTGATTCGCCTGGTTGAAATTAATGCAGCCCGCACTCACTTAGTCATAACGATGTACCTTAAGAAATTATCTTCATCAGCTCATAAAAATCTAGCAGGCTTTTAAGAACAATCACTTGGTGCTCTTACATTTCAGAGTTTTTGTCATCATCCAAGCAGTAGGTTCCTGGTGTCGCAGCACAACCTGACTGATACAACACTCAGAGCCAAGACTACTGTTAGATTAGATTAGATTAGTACTTGTTCCATTGATCATGAATACGACACTTCGTAATGATGTGGAATGTGTCAGGTTAATAAAAGGTGTCTGTACAAGATATTACATTACAAAAAATATTGCATGACACTTTTTTTTTGGGTGGGGGTGGGGAAATTACCCACCTACTATATCCAAAAATTCATCTAATGAGTAGAAGGAGTTGCCATTCAGAAATTCTTTTAATTTCCTTTTAAATGCTATATGGCTATCTGTCAGACTTTTGACTTTTGAATCAGGAAACAAGGAGTCGAGACAACATACAGCACTTCTCATTAAATAAAACAGTAAACCAGTGAAAAACTGCTTTTAATAAACATTTTAAATACAAGAATGCACTTGTACAATCAGAGAAAACATGCAGCATTTCTTATTAAAAAAAAAGTAAACTAGTGAAAAAGTGCAAATATCTTCGGGAAGGGGGGGGGGGCAGCTGCCCCCCCCCCCCCTACCCCTCCCTGGGTACGCCCATGGTTTGGCTACAGTGAAGATCCCTAGCTCTTTAAATAAGTGTCTGCAGGCTGATCTTGGATGAGCTTCAGCAGTTATTCCGATTACACGCTTTTGTGCAATAAACACTCTTTTACTCAATGATGAGTTACCCCAGAATATGATGCCATATGAAAACAAAGAATGAAAATAGGCGTGGTAAGCTAATTTACTGATATGTAAATCACCAAAATTTGCAATGACCCGAACAGCATAAGCAGCTGAACTCAAACGTTTCAGCAGATCTTCAGTGTGTTTTTTCCAGTTCAACCCCTCATCAATGCATACACCAAGCTACCGATTTCTGATTGAAGTCTATATTTATTAATAGTGTCGTTCCATTTACTGTGTGGAACTGTATACAGGGTGTTACAAAAAGGTGTCGCCAAACTTTCAGGAAACATTCCTCACACACAAATAAAGAAAAGATGTTAGGTGGACATGTGTTCGGAAACGCTTAATTTCCATGTTAGAGCTCATTTTAGTTTCGTCAGTATGTACTGTACTTCCTCGATTCACCGCCAGTTGACCAAATCGAAGGAAGGTAATGTTGACTTCGGTGCTTGTGTTGACATGCGACTCATTGCTCTACAGTACTAGCATCAAGCACATCAGTACGTAGCATCAACAGGTTAGTGTTCATCACGAACGTGGTTTTGCAGTCAGTGCAATGTTTACAAATGCGGAGTTGGCAGATGCCCATTTGATGTATGGATTAGCATGGGGCAATAGCCGTGGCGCGGTACGTTTGTATCGAGACAGATTTCCAGAACGAAGTTGTCCCGACCGGAAGACGTTCGAATCAGTTCATCGGCGTCTTAGGGAGCACGGAACATTCCAGCCTATGACTCACGACTGGGGAAGACCTAGAACGATGAGGACACCTGCAATGGACGAGGCAATTCTTCGTGCAGTTGACGATAACCCTAATGTCAGTGTCAGAGAAGTAGCTGCTGTACAAGGTAACGTTGACCATGTCGCTGTATGGAGAGTGCTACGGGAGGGAGAACCAATTGTGTCCGTACCACGTACAGCGTGTGCAGGCACTATCAGCAGCTGATTGGCCTCCACGGGTACACTTCTGCGAATGGTTCATCCAACAATGTGTCAATCCTCATTTCAGTGCAAATGTTCTCTTTATGGATGAGGCTTCATTCCAACGTGATCAAATTGTAAATTTTCACAATCAACATATTTGGGCTGACGAGAATCCGCACGCAATTGTGAAATCACGTCATCAACACAGATTTTCTGTGAACGTTTGGGCAGGCATTGTTGGTGATGTCTTGATTGGGCCCCATGTTCTTCCACCTACACTCAGTGGAGCACGTTATCATGTTTTCGTACGGGATACTCTATCTGTGCTGCTAGAACATGTGGTTCATGCATGATGGAGCTCCTGCACATTTCAGTCGAAGTGTTCGTACGCTTCTCAACAACAGATTCGGTGACCTATGGATTGGTAGAGGCGGACCAATTCCATGGCCTCCACGCTCTCCTGACCTAAACCCTCTTGACTTTCATTTATGGGGGCATTTGAAAGCTCTTGTCTACGCAACCCCAGTACCAAATGTAGAGACTCTTCGTGCTCGCATTGTGGACGGCTGTGATACAATACGCCATAGTCCAGGGCTGCATGAGCACATCAGGGATTCCATGCGATGAAGGGTGGATGCATGTATCCTCGCTAACGGAGGACATTTTGAACATTTCCTGTAACAAAGTGTTTGAAGTCACACTGGTACGTTCTGTTGCTGTGTGTTTCCATTCCATGATTAATGTGATTTGAAGAGAAGTAATAAAGTGAGCTCTAACATGGAAAGTAAGTGTTTCCAGACACATGTCTTTCTTTGTGTGTGAGGAATGTTTCCTGAAAGTTTGGCCGTACCTTTTTGTAACACCCTGTATACTGTGTTTTGTCAAAGTTTAATGAGAGCCCATTTACAGAGAACCACTTAATGATTTTCTGAAAAAGATCGTTTAAAATTTCATCAGTTAATTCTTGTCTGTTGGGTGTGATAGCTATACTTTTATCATCGGCAAAAAGTACCAGCTTTGCATCTTCGTGAATATAGAATGGCAAGTCATTAATATATATTAAGAACAGCAGAGGACCCAAGATTGAACCTTGTAGCACCCCATTCTTGATTGTTCCCCAGCTTGAGAAATCACCAGATTTTTGCATATTATGTGAACTGCTTCTTTCAACTTTCCGCACTCTTCCAATTATGTATGATTTAAACCATTTCAGCACTGTCCCATTCATCCCACAGTACTTAAGCTTATCTAGAAGTATTCCATGATTTACACAATCAAAAGCCTTTGAGAGATCATAAAAAATCCCAATGGGTGACTTCCGGTTACTCAGAGTATTTAATATTTCATTAGTGAAAGTATGTATAGAATTTTTAGTTGAAAAACCTTTCTGGAAACCAAACTGACGTTTTGTTAAAACTTTATTTTCACAAAGGTGTGAAGCTACTGTACGATACATTACTTTTTCAAGTATTTTGGATAAGGCAGTCAGAAGAGAGATTGGGCGGTAGTTGTTGTCATCAGACATATCCCCTTTTTTATCCAGTTGTTTAACAATAGAATACTTCAGTCTATCAGGGAAAATACCCTGCTTCAGAGAGCTATTACATATGTGGCTAAGAATCCCACTTATCTCTTGGAAACAAGCTTTTATTATCCTGCTGGAAATGCCATCAATTCCACGTGAGCTTTTATTCTTGAGAGAGTTTATTATCTTCCTAATTTCAGAAGGAGAGGTTGGTGGAATTTCAGTTGTATCAAATTGTGTGGGTAAGGCCTCTTCCATTAACTGCCTTGCTTCTTCTAATGAACATTTAGATCCTATTTTCTCTAGAACATTTAAAAAATGATTATTCAAATTGTTTTCGACTTCCAGCTTGTTGTTTGTCAAGTTTCCATTCGCTTTGATGGTAATGCCGTCATCCTGTACTCTTGGTTTTGTTATCAGAGGTATTAATCTCAGACATGATGCACATGGTTCTGGACTTTTTAATAACCTTTCTTAATGTACCGGTAGCACAGCAGTTTTTATAATATTTGGCTGTTTCTGGGTCATTACTCTTTCTTGTTGTTAGATACAGTTCCCTTTTGTGGTTACAAGATATTTTTATTCCTTTATTAACCAAAGGTTTTTTGCATGGTTTCTTATAATTATATTTAACTACTTTCTTGGGGAAACAGTTTTCAAATTCTCTTACAAGTGTATCATGAAATAAGTTATATTTTAAATTAGCATCGGGTTCCTTGTACACCTCATCCCAGTCTAACTGCTGAAGATTTTCACTGAAATTTCTAATTGTTGAGTCATTAATTGAATGCACAACTTTGGAGGGTAGTTTTGAATTACTGAATGGAGCTATGTCATATACTGTAACTAGCTGAGCACCATGATCAGAAAGGTCATTCTCAACAGGAAATTTATGTTTTTAAACTTATCTTGCTCTATAAAAGTGTTATCTATCAATGTGCTGCTGTCCTTTACTACCCAAGTAGGAAAATCAATGACATAATGACAGATGTCAAATTGAAAGAACCAAGCAAGACTTCCCCACAAACAATAATTTGCTTTCCCCTATCTGACAGATAGCACAACAAGGCATCGAAGTTTTCCAGGAACAAACGAAAGTTTCCTGAAGGGGACCAGTATACTGTTACAATTATAAAAGAGCCCTCCTTCAGTTTAAGTTGACAGGCACATGCTTCCATATGTTGCTCTAGACAAAGCTATTTTGTATCTAAGCTTTTTACACAGTGATAACTTTTGACATATATGGCAACTCCTCCTCTCACCTTACTTTCTCTACTCATAAGTGGAGCTAGTTTATAACCACTGATATTTACCTTTTCCATATCAGACACAATATGATGCTCATACAGGCATAGTGTAACTATTACATTATCAGATTTAATGTCATCTAAACAAACCAGAAGCTCATATACTTCATTCTTCAATCCCGGAGTATTTTGGTGAAAAAGGTAACTTATTTTTTTCTTTACTGTTGTGAGAATCTACTTTTTTCTTTAATCCACCAATATTTTGGTTAAATATGGTAACATTATTATTTACTTTACTGTTGTGAGGATCTTGTGAGTTTTGGACCTCTTTAGCACCTGCATGCCTGAACTTCTCATTGTACACTGATATTAGTCTAAAAAAAGAGGTACATCCATGAGTACTAGTGTCCCCCCTTATGGATTTCACTAACAACTCTGCCAGTTTACCCTTCCCTTTCCTATTGAGATGTAGGCCATGCCTTGTGAAGTACCCCCTATCAATAGCCTCAACAGGAACCAATCCAATGTCTGACAGAGTGGCCACCCTACGCAACTGATCCATCTCCATATTTACCCGCCTGACAGAGCGGTTCAACTGCGGCTGTTCATGCCACACGAAAGCAGGCACCAGCCCAACATTGGTATGGGTCATTGCAGTAGCTATTTTCACCAGGTCACACTCAATACTGTAGCCCTGATCCCTATCAATACTGTTTCCCACTCCACCCACTATCATCACATGATCCTGCTTTGAGAAACCCTTGCACAAGGAACCTATATCCTCTACCACCTAGCTAAGACATGCACGTGGCCTGAAAAAGTTTGTGACCTGGTACCTGTCACCTAATTTTTCCTGCAAAATCTGGCCCACACCTCTTCCATGGCTGCTACCTAGCAACAGAACTTTCCTCTTACTTTCTACTTTTTTTTGAAACAGTTGGTTTCCTAGTGAGATTCTGTGCATCTTAACTACATCTACTTCTGCTGGAGCCTCTTCCTTACTTACCTGTTGTAGCAAGGCAAATCTACTGGTTGTGCCAATTGGGAAACTGTCAGACACTGTTCTCTTTCTGTAGCCCCTGTTCCCAGCTACCACTTCCCACCACTGTTTACCCTCCTCCTCCCTTAACCTCTTCAGTTCCTCCCTCACTCTGCCCAAATCAGCCTGAAGGGCTCTTATTTTCTCCCCCTGTTCAGCTATAATCCTATCTCTTGAGCAAACCCTGCAAAAGAATGGAAGAGTCTCATTTGCTTCCCCAATTCCCACCCTGCTACAATTTCCCCAATGAAACCACCTGTCACAACAGCTGCACAAAACTCCTGAACTAACTTACCTACTGCAGCTCACACACTTAGTATCCACAGTAGTTTGTAATTGCATAGCAATTCCATTGAATGTTTACATGCTAATTCCCTTGAACTTCCCTTAGGGTGTAGTCAGAGTTTGTTGCCAGTATGTGTTGCATTGCAAGTTTTTGTGGTGCTGAAATCTGCTGCAGTTATATACAAGATTCTCCGTATTTAATCTTCACCTCCTTAGCGTGTTTGCCAATTTCTTGGCCTTACACCTCAAAACTCATCAGGTTGCTTCTACCTTGTGAATGTCTCTGAGGAGTGTAGTTGCTGGCACCGTATTTTGTACCAAACCATACTTCCTGCAATCGCCAGTGCTTATGTATCTTTCATATGTATGTAGTTAAAATTTGTATTTCTCATTACTGACTTTTTACACTTAAAATAATGTTCAATTTTACATCAGCCTTGTAAATAGTTTGGTCACAAACAACAAGTGGGCTTATTCTGTGGCTGATTTTGTGACAAGTTTCAGTTACTAAAACAGAAATAGCATTTCTGGGTGAGATTGGTGGTTTACAATTAAAGGGAATCATGTGTTACAAGTGAATCAAGCAGATAAATGATACTTCCTTTTTTCACTTGCCCAGGCTGAGTAATAAGGGTGATCTGTAGAGATTCAACTTGAAGGAAGACAACTTCTCAGTCAACTGTTAGCGGTTCAGTGATGCTCTTGCATGAGTGATGTACTCTGTCATTTGTAATATGGGACAGATGTACTTGGCGAAACATTTTGTAAATATTGGTTTTAACTCTGAACGTATTGTATATACTGGTTTTAACTTTGACATGCCAATGCATCTTACATCAAATATCCTGACAATTAAGATGTGGAGTACATTTATAGCTCAAATTGGCCACGTGTATTAACCTGTATTGATATCAGATGATGGTAACACTGTATACTGAAACCATTTGTAGTAAATAAAGGTTTGATGTGTTCTTCAAGTTGGATTCTGCCTTCAGTGACCAGCATCTCGAATGAATTTTCTCCAGTTTCCTCTCCTACAGCCAGGACTCTGTAATTACATCCTCCACCACCTCTCTTATAATTCATGTCCTCAGTTGTCACTGTGGATGTTACATCCCTGAACACCAACATCCTTCCCCCCTCCTCCCTCCCACCAACCCTCTTGTTACTGGTGGAGAATACAACTTTTCTCATTGACTGCCTCACAGCAAATGCAACTCAACCACCACCACCTCCTCCTCCTCCTCCTCCTCCTCCTCTTCCTCCTCTACTACCACCACCACCACCACCACCACACTGCATACAAGGGTGTATCCAGTGAGGGATGGAGGAGGCCATTTGTACTCATCTAGAAAAAGACATCGTTACAAATGGAGCTCTCAGCCTACTTCACCAATGAGACACATGTGTCAATTCAGTATCATTTAAAGAAAGATGAAACATGCAACACAGGTATTCATTAGTAGCAAGTATACAAAAAGCTAATTGTTATGATATCTAAAAATTATTTTGTCACTAATTGCAAAACTAACTAGACTCACCAGACCAAATTTTCACTGTGCAGTAGAATATGTGACAATTTAAAACCTCCTGCCTGATTAAAATTGTGTGCTGCACTGGGACTTGAACCTGGGACCTTTGCCCACTAGGTATGCAAGAGAACTGTGAAGTCTAGAAGGTACGAGATGAGGTGCTGGGGGAAATAAAGTTGTAAGGATGGGTTGTGAGTCATGTTTGTATAGCTCAGGCAGTAGAGCTCTTGCCACATAAGGCAAAGGTCCTAGTTTAGAGACCAGATCCTGCACACATTTTTAATCTGGCAGCAAATTTCAAATAGGTGCGCATTCACTACAGAGTGAAAATTAATTTTGGAAACAGTTCCCCAGGCTATGGCTAAGTATCCTTTCTTCCAGGAGTGCTGTCCTGCAAGGTATGCAGAGAACTTCTGTGGTGTTTGGAAGATAGGAAATACCTACTGTCAGAAATAATGCTGCGAGGGAGGGTGTGAGTTGTGCTTGGATAGATCAATTGGTAGAGATCATGCCTGTGAAGGGCAGAGGTCCAAGGTTTGTGTCCCAGTGTCGCACACAGTTTTAATCTGCCAGGAAGTTTCTAATGTGAGTCCCCACCTCCTTAGGCTTAGATCCTGAGTACACCCCTGCATGGTCATGTTCATGGCATTGTTCTAGGCTAACTTATATATGAGCCACTTAGATGGACCCTTCGTGTCCACTCAAAATCTAAAATCCACTTGTCTGGTTTAGATTTAATGACTGCATCTTCACAGTCAGGACATGTGGCAGGGGCAGCCTCTACTATTTCCTCCACAATCGCATTATCACCTCTAAACCATACTTCAACAATCCTAGTGAAGTGGACAAGCTACCATTCTAGATGTCTGTGTTTTTCAGGCAGTTCCTAAAAGTCTCTGTTGACATCAAATGCACCAACTACCAGTAGTACATCTGTCATATAGTTCTTCCCATTCCCCCTCCCCCCCTTTATCACGTGTGAGTTCTGCATATCGTACAGTGGGAAGTAGAAGTTATTCAAATACTTGTGTAACCATGCCAGAGCCTTTGCCCCCCTTACCTCTCACCCCCTCACATCTCTCGTCCCAAATTCTTGTCCCAACACTTAATGCCTCCACACCGCTAGCCCCCCCCCCACACATCTTGCCTGACCTCTCATGCACACTTCTCCCCCCCCAATCTGTCGTACCCCACCTCTCCTCCCAACTCTTGCACCACCACCACCTCTTGCCCCAACCTCTGGTGCCCCCACTTCTCACCCCCCACCTCTCTCCCACCTCCACCTCCCTCCTACCTCCGCCTCTCCCCCCACCTCCGCCTCTCCCCCCACCTCCGCCTCTCCCCCCACCTCCGCCTCTCCCCCCACCTCCGCCTCTCCCCCCACCTCCGCCTCTCCCCCCACCTCCGCCTCTCCCCCCACCTCCGCCTCTCCCCCCACCTCCGCCTCGCCCCCCACCTCCGCCTCTCCCCCCACCTCCGCCTCTCCCCCCACCTCCACCTCTCCACCCACCTCCACCTCTCCACCCACCTCAGCCTCTGCCCCCCACCTCAGCCTCTGCCCCCCACCTCAGCCTCTGCCCCCACCTCAGCCTCTGCCCCCACCTCTGCCTCTCGCCCCCACCTCTGCCTCTCGCCCCCACCTCTGCCTCTCGCCCCCACCTCTGCCTCTCTCCCCCACCTCTGCCTCTCTCCCCCACCTCCACCTCTTGCTGCCCTCCACTGTCTCTCACCACCACCCCTATCTCCCACGACCACTGCCGCCGCTCACCCACCACCCCAACCTCTCCGCCCTCTGCTTCATGCTCCTCCACCTCACTCCCCTCCACTTCTTGGCCCTCCACATTCACCTCACTCCCCTCCACTTCTCGGCCCTCCACATCCACCTCACTCCCCTCCACTTCTCGTCCCTCCACATCCACCTCACTCCCCTCCACTTCTCGCACCCCACTTCTTGCCCCCTCACCTCTGCCTCTTGCCCCATCTCCGCCTCATGCCCCCACCTCTTCCACCCATCTCCGCCTCATGCCCCCACCTCTTCCACCCATCTCCGCCTCATGCCCCACCTCTTGCACCCATCTCTGCCTCATGCCCCACCTCTTGCACCCATCTCCGCCTCATGCCCTCACCTCTTGCACCCATCTCCACCTCATGCCCCCACCTCTTGCACCCATCTCCGCCTCATGCCCCCACCTCTTGCACCCATCTCCGCCTCATGCCCCCACCTCTGGCACCCATCTCCGCCTCATGCCCCCACCTCTTGCACCCATCTCCACCTCATGCCCCCACCTCTTGCACCCATCTCCGCCTCATGCCCCCACCTCTTGCACCCATCTCCGCCTCATGCCCCCACCTCTCGGCCACACACCTCTCACCACTCTCACCCATGCCTCTCATCCCCACCTGTAGCCACTTGCACCCTTGCCTCTCATCTCGCCCACCCTAACCTATACCACTCATGCCTCTCATCCTGTGTGCCTCTCGCCTCTTCCACCTCTCTCCCACTCTTCCATCTGCCCCCCTTTGTCATCCTTCCCCTTTTGCCATCCATCCTCTCCCCTTTCTGGCCCTTCCACATTCTGCCCCACCTGTCTTTCATCCCTCCACTTTCTGCCCCTCCAACATGCCCTCATCTCTCACCCCACCACCTCATTCCATCACCTCTCACACCTCAAATCTTGACCCACCTAATTGCCCACCGCTAGCTTACACCTTTTGGCCTTTTTTTACCCATACCCCTCAGTTGCCAACTCCGTATCTTCTCTACCCCTACATTTTGATGTCTTACTGGTTGTGTCCTCTCTGCTCCTTCCACCTCCTGTGCTCCCTTAAGCCCTTCCACTTCTCCCCATTTACTGTGCTCTCCTCTCATTCCACCTCTCCCTGTTCTTGTCCTCCCCCCCACCTCTCCCCATTCTCTGCCCTCTTCTCACCTTCCACCCCTCCCCACTCTCTACCCTCTCCTCTACTTCCACCCCTACCCACTCTCACCCTCTAAAAATGGTTCAAATGGCTCTGAGCACTATGCGACTAACTTCCGAGGTCATCAGACGCCTAGAACTTAGAACTAATTAAACCTAACTAACCTAAGGACATCACACACATCCATGCCCGAGGCAGGATTCGAACCTGCGACTGGAGCAGTCACTCCGTTCCAGACTGTAGCACCTAGAACCGCACGGACACTCCAGCCGGCCTCTCTACCCTCTCCTCATCTTCTATCCTTCCCCATTCTCTACCCTCTCCTCAACTTCCTCCCTTCCTAACTTATCTGCTTTCTCCTCTCCTTACACCCCTAGTTATTCTCTGCTGTCTCCTCTCCAACCACCACTCCTCATTCTCCGCCCTCTCCTCTCCTACCACCCCTCCTCATTCTCCGCCCTCTCCTCTCCTACCACCCCTCCTCATTCTCTGGCCTCCTCTCCTACCAACCCTCCTCATTCTCTGACCTCTCCTCTCCTACCAACCCACATCATTCTCTGCCCTCTCCTCTCCTTACATGCCATCTTGTCTCTTTCCACCCGTTTCCGTTCGCTGTCCTCTCCTCTCCATCCACCACCCCCTGGTATATGCTCCCTCCTCTTCTTCCACCTCTCCATGGTCAATGTGCCCTTCTTACTTTCCACCTCTCCCTGATTCAGCCCATCCTCTCCTTCTACCTCTTCCTGAACTATGCCCAATCCTCTCTTTCCTATTACACCTGGACTATGCTACCTCTTCTCTTCCACTCCCTAGACCCCAATTTTGATGCAAATTAATTAAACTGATCAATTAATTACCCTCCCCCGACCATGCCTAACCTGGCTTCTGATGACATCATGTCTTTCTCAGCTGGCACGTAGACCCCTCCCCATTCCTCCCCCCTCCCACTCCCCCACCTAATCTATTGGTGGGGATTTCAAAGTTTGGCGGAAATTTCGAGTTTTAGCGACAATTTTTAATTTTGGCGGAAATTTCCAATTTTTACGGAAATTTTGAACTTTGGTGGGGATTTCTTTGTCCTAGGGCTGTGCTGCTGTCCCACCTCAACTCCCACTTGCGAACTGAGGGAAATTAAAAATGGTGGTGTGGTGCCCTTACTGGGACTCAAACCATGGTCCTTCCGAACAGAAAGCCGAAGTGTACCACCCAGAACATGGAAACTGCACAGATGCAGGAAAGGGAGGTGACGTTAGTGTACTTTATTTATTTTGGTTGGGAAACTGAGGTAAAGATCACTCCTAATTACTTAATTAATCATACTGGTCGGTCCTAATTACACAATTATATGCATAGTGCAACACAAAGACTGCATAAAATCGGAATATAGCTCAAAATTGGCGATTCCATACATCTGCTATAATCCCGCTGCGAAAAAATTTCAAAATACCACTCGAAACTAGTGGCAGGCGCATTCACCTACAAGCTGGCAGGAAAAAGGCTGACGAGATGCTGGTGTCAGGCAGAGAGGAATAAGTGTATTACCAGTAAGCATACAGCTGAGGACAGTATCTTTTGTTGTTTGACGTCAGAGTTCACTACAGACGCATGCTCGACAATCACCCTGCAGCCTAGGTAATCGAAGCCAATACATACTGCCACAACTGATGGAAGAAATGCATCACTGTTCTAATTACACTTCGAGATTGTCATGAAAAAACTAGCACTCGTAATCAAAGGATCATAGTGCAACACGTTCTGTTGAAAATCGTTGTCCAAAAAGACTGCAGAGGGTGTGGTAGCAGAACATGCATTCTCCTCAATGGGTGCTCGCGAACTAACCAACTTGAAGGTAGTCTTTCCCCCATAACCACCCCTCATCCCTCTCTCCCTCCCTCCTCTCACCACTGTAAGTAGGGATAGATGTCTGTTCTATTTTACTGCTAGTGGTATACAAAGAGATCCTTCTGGTTTCATTGATATACTGTCTCCAGTCTGCAGAAATCAGTCACAGATAGACTAAAGGCAAGAAGAAGATAACGCTTCCTGCAACCTGTTAAATGTATTTCTTGGAATTACTGGACACCTCTCGAACAACAATGAAATTCTGGAGAACACTCCAGATCACTTTTTCAAACGGCCAGCTGCTACTGCCCCAACACTCTTTGTAGTCTATCGTGCTTCTGGTGTGGCATGAGCTAACTGCAGACACTGTCTGCTTTGAGGCATTGGTCCTCCACCAGCACAGTAGCAGGTATAGTCAACTAAACAATAGGAGATAAATGGACAGCCACCCCAGGTGCAACTTGTTCATCTACAATATAGTGACATATCAACAACACGCCACCCTCTTGTCGGAGCATGGCTGTGTCCACCCACCATCCAGAGGAAACATGCTCCAACAGCCCACCATTCTGTGGTGGAGAACAATTTATTGTGTTTAACATCAACACTATTCTTTCTTGAAATCTGCTAAACATATTTTGCGGAAAGACTGGACCCCTCTGGAACAACAACTAAATTCCGGAAAACAGTCCCGATGACTTTTTCAAAAGTCGGCTTCTTGGAAAACAGGAAACCTTTTGCCTAAAGCGACTGCAGACCCCAGAGCAGCCTACCCTCACAGTTTCTTCAGTACAAATCGTGCCCGCCAGCATGTGGCTGGATGGTCAATGTCATCAATGCCGACAAAAGCTACACATACAATAGAGCAGTGCGCTGGCATTAGACAGAACAAAACTGTAGTAACTGAGAGCTATCCTGATCGTGCATTGTTTGTCTAAAAAGTCAGCTACGACCTCCTACAGAACTGGGCCACCATGCCTCTAGTAGCCCACCCACGAAGCGCATGCCATTCTGAGCACTGCACTGTAACATTTTCATTTAATTCTCATGTATGTGTGTATACAAACATTGCAGACACGTGAAATAACTTTAGAGAATACAATCTTTTCTGCCATTGGCTCACATGTCATAAAAAACATTTTAATTCAACAACAGCAAGCATTAATCCAAGAGGACATAACTGTTTTGTACACTATGGCAGGTCCTCTTTTACCAATGCAGTGCTATACCGTACTAGTGTTTACAAAACAAATCGTAAGGCTCTGTCTGACCCTGTGTATGTGGGAGATTGAAATTTCATTAAAAGATATCGCCCCAACAAGAAAAAGAAGCCTATCAGGAATCGTTTCAAGGTGCCCCAGCTCTCTCTTCACCCACCAGCCTTCATGTCATTGATGTAAAATTGATAGGTCTATTAATTAAATTGATCATGAGAGTCACATTGCAAGTAATTTTTTTCCAGCAGTTGGATTACACCCAACAGGTAAGTCAAATGGGAATATGTGGAGAGAAGACAATGTTCTTTTTGGGGGATTGAGAAGTGTCATTTGCAGCTGACCGCAGAGAAAAATTAGGAAGACTCCACATCATACAGGGTATGGAAGGAGGACGAGGAATTTGCTACTGCATTGCCTTACATCTCCATACAGGTACTGCAGTCCAATGGACATCTGCGTCTCTCAGAGTCCATTCATGTCTGTCACCCAAACATTCTCACCCTCCCCATTATTTTGTACCAACCAGCAGAGAAGAACTGTGAACTACACTCCTGGAAATTGAAATAAGAACACCGTGAATTCATTGTCCCAGGAAGGGGAAACTTTATTGACACATTCCTGGGGTCAGATACATCACATGATCACACTGACAGAACCACAGGCACATAGACACAGGCAACAGAGCATGCACAATGTCGGCACTAGTACAGTGTATATCCACCTTTCGCAGCAATGCAGGCTGCTATTCTCCCATGGAGACGATCGTAGAGATGCTGGATGTAGTCCTGTGGAACGGCTTGCCATGCCATTTCCACCTGGCGCCTCAGTTGGACCAGCGTTCGTGCTGGACGTGCAGACCGCGTGAGACGACGCTTCATCCAGTCCCAAACATGCTCAATGGGGGACAGATCCAGAGATCTTGCTGGCCAGGGTAGTTGACTTACACCTTCTAGAGCACGTTGGGTGGCACGGGATACATGCGGATGTGCATTGTCCTGTTGGAACAGCAAGTTCCCTTGCCGGTCTAGGAATGGTAGAACGATGGGTTCGATGACGGTTTGGATGTACCGTGCACTATTCAGTGTCCCCTCGACGATCACCAGTGGTGTACGGCCAGTGTAGGAGATCGCTCCCCACACCATGATGCCGGGTGTTGGCCCTGTGTGCCTCGGTCGTATGCAGTCCTGATTGTGGCGCTCACCTGCATGGCGCCAAACACGCATACGACCATCATTGGCACCAAGGCAGAAGCGACTCTCATCGCTGAAGACGACACGTCTCCATTCGTCCCTCCATTCACGCCTGTCGCGACACCACTGGAGGCGGGCTGCACGATGTTGGGGCGTGAGCGGAAGACGGCCTAACGGTGTGCGGGACCGTAGCCCAGCTTCATGGAGACGGTTGCGAATGGTCCTCGCCGATACCCCAGGAGCAACAGTGTCCCTAATTTGCTGGGAAGTGGCGGTGTGGTCCCCTACGGCACTGCGTAGGATCCTACGGTCTTGGCGTGCATCCGTGCGTCGCTGCGGTCCGGTCCCAGGTCGACGGGCACGTGCACCTTCCGCCGACCACTGGCGACAACATCGATGTACTGTGGAGATCTCACGCCCCACGTGCTGAGCAATTCGGCGGTACGTCCACCCGGCCTCCCGCATGCCCACTATACGCCCTCGCTCAAAGTCCGTCAACTGCACATACGGTTCACGTCCACGCTGTCGCGGCATGCTACCAGTGTTAAAGACTGCGATGGAGCTCCGTATGCCACGGCAAACTGCCTGACACTGACGGCGGCGGTGCACAAATGCTGCGCAGCTAGCGCCATTCGACGGCCAACACCGCGGTTCCTGGTGTGTCCGCTGTGCCGTGCGTGTGATCATTGCTTGTACAGCCCTCTCGCAGTGTCCGGAGCAAGTATGGTGGGTCTGACACACCGGTGTCAATGTGTTCTTTTTTCCATTTCCAGGAGTGTATAAAAACATCATCCGTTTTTGGAACTTGATAAGATATCACCACATCCCTGTCTTCTGATATATTGGAAACAAATACTGTGGTCATGTTAGCATTGACCGTATTTGGCGATACTATTAAATATACAGGTATTGGTTCGTTGAAGGAGTTAGCTCATGATCGAAGTTGCTTCCACAAACCAGAGTAAATTTTCGTCACCTGTACTTTAGGAGGACAATATCCCACAGACTATCAATTGCAAGTGAGGGTTTCTGTGTTGTCGTTTGATTCATTGTTTTTTTTCTGGTGTAACACATCCATGTAATGCATGAGTACATCTACATACAACGCCACTATTTTGTTTTTCAATCACAACTTCGAGGTCTCTGTTAGGTGCTCAACCAACATTATCAGGTCTCCATCCTTTGGCCCTCACAGAATACTGGCCTTTGCACAGTGTAAATTAAGCTGCAGCTGCTTCCACAATACACACAGGATGATTAAAATAAGACAAAGTCAGTGTTTCTTATTGAACCAAAAATTTCGGAAGACATCGCGACATATGGAAACTGGTGAAGATATGCTGCGTTGTGGGGCGATTCCAAACAGCTGGCCGAGGGTGATTGATGACCTCTACATTTAAAGTCATCTTTCACAGTGGCGTGGTAGCAGTTGTCTTGGTGTCTTGTACACAATCAGTGTTTTGGTGCAGCCCATTCTCGGAGGGTGATGCTCTCACTAAGACTCTCTCTCCATCTCAAACAAGTGATGTCAGTCAATCATTATGTGGTAATCAACGGTGTACCATCGGACAGATGGGATGGAAAAGAGGTTGACGATTTACTGTAATAAGCACCTCTGCTAATAGCATGATCAATTTTAGCAATTTTTCAAGTTTTTCTGTAATTTCAACACCGACCAATGAGATGGCAGCATGCTTCCCTAGTTCTGTATCATCGCTAAACCACCCCTCCACTATTTTGTGAGTACCATATAGAAGATAGAGAATGTAGATAGAAGACTGTGCAGTATCTCCATTCATTGTTAATCCCGAACATATATATACACACATCAAAGTATACCAGACAGCGTCCTACACTAGTACTTCGATCATAGTGCGTTATTTTAGTGTTCTGGCGTAACCACGAGCGCCAGAACGAAGATGCGGAATGCAAGAGCAGAGAAGGCGGTGAGGAAACTCCAGCCAGAGGTGCGCGGAATTGAACCGCACCTCACCAAGAGCGCCACTTGAAGAAGCGAATATAAGCACCACTCCTGCTAGCCTCGGCTCACATTGGCACTGGATCGCAGATGTTAGTTATCAGTGATATGTATCAACTTGCCTGAACATTTCACATATCAAGGACTCTAAATGAGATTGTTTGTTGCTCCTTGTTTGTGACTACTATTTGTAAATCTCCGAAGTTAAGTATTATCAATTGATTTCTAGAAATAAAACTACTAATGTTGTATTCTGAGAACGCTGCAACCGATAGTCACCCTATTAGCGACGAGTGGGCAAGAACCCACACGACTCATCAACTGAACTACTTGCCAACTGCCATGCCCATATTTTTGCAGGCGCCTTAATTCTTTCTTGTCTTTACTTTGCAGGGGCGATCGCTTTGCTTTAAAAGTTTCTTGTCCTTTTTCTAATCAGTGTTTTCAAGTGGGCGTTGCCGAACATTTCTTTGATTTTGTCGTTCTTCACATTGCTTGCCTTGTATATTTTTTGCATTTGTGTCTTCCAACATGCCCACCAATCGTGTCCCGCCCCTGCTCAGGCGCCACAGCCATAAGCGTTAGATGCCACACAGCTAATGCAGTTATTACAGTTTCAGACGAACCAGATTTCTACTCTGCTCAACACGGTGCAGCAGCTCCTTGCCAACGCTGCGCCATCGACGGAACGAGCACCGCCTATTACAGCTGCTATACCACCTTTTCGACAATTTAGTGAACAAGAAGAAGAGTGGTTGAAGTGGTTACAACAGTCTGAGGCACATTTACTCGCCAACAATGTTGCAGGCACTGTGAAACTTGCCTATCTATTATCCACGGTAGGAAGTGCAGTGTTATTCAGAAGTTACATCCTAACGCCACTCCGAGTGAACTGTCATACGAACAAGTAATCGCTTCGTTATCTAACTATTATGACCAACAAGTGAATGTGGTAGCAGCTAGGTATCAATTCTTTAATTGCAAAGAAAGGTCAGAGCAAATATGTCGCGAGTGGGCACAGATTTGCAGGGTATGACACAGAAATACAAATTCAAATGTGCTTTCGGTTCTTTAATTCAGATGTGCTGTTGCGTGATGCAATCGTGTACAATGTATCTGATGTCAAAATCAGAGAACAAATTTTGAAACAGTCCGATCCACCATTTCAGCAGGTAGTGCAAATATTAGATCAGTACGATCCCGGTGACTTGTCGCCTCATACATTTGAGCAGCCAGCTGGCTATTTGTCGGATGGAGTCCCTTAGCTGTGATCGCCCCATTCTGCGCTGGCGGCTTGCGCTAGCCAAACCGAGTAAACAACCTTCCACGCCGCGTACGCAGTTCGCTAAACAGGCGGTTACACAGGCGAACAGAATTAAGTCTTGTCCTCGCTGTTATACACGGCTCAAAGGCCAAGATTGCCCCTCTCGCCAAGCTCAATGTTACGCTTGCGGTAGGAAAGGACATGTGCAATCCGTATGTTTGCAACGGAACAATCATGAGAATTCGGCCCACTCACGAAAATCTAGTCATAAGGCCCATGTCATTAATGCAGTATATTCCAAGTCTGCATCTAGCAAGCGTGCAGTTTCGTCCGTGATACGCCAGTTGAACAAACTTTCTGTTTATTTACTTATTTGTGGGAAACGTGGGAAATTTCAGTTAGACACAGGTACCACTGTCACATTGCTAAATCGTCACACATCTGAACTGGTAGGTTGCATTGCAATTATGTGCCCTTTGTTTGGGCAGATGACTGCCAAGTAGTTTTTCAGAAAGTTAAAGAAGCATTGCTCAGTGATCGATACTTAGTCCACTTTGATCCTGAAAAATCAGCTGTATTGCAAACTGACGTTTCCCCTTACGGAATCGGTGCAGTGATTTCGCACGAAAAAAAAAAAATGGTTCAAATAGCTCTGACAAGGGAACCTCCCCATCGCACCCCCCTCAGATTTAGTTATAAGTTGGCACAGTGGATAGGCCTTGAAAAACTGAACACACATCAAACGAAAAAACAGGAAGAAGTTGTGTGGAACTATGAAAAAATGAGCAAAATATATAAACTGAGTAGTCCATGCGGAAAATAGGCAACATCAAGGATAATATAAGCACCGCAGCGTCGTGGTCCCGTGGTTAGTGTGAGCAGCTGCGGGGCGAGAGGTCCTTGGTTCAAGTCTTCCCTCGAGTGAAAAGTTTAATTTTTTATTTTCAGTTTATGTGACAAACTATTATGTTTTCATCAGTTTTTTGGGAGTGATTATCACATCCACGAGAAAACCTAAATCGGGCAATGTAGAAGAATCTTTTTACCCATTCGCCAAGTGTACAAGTTACGTGGGTCGACAACAAATTCCTGTCATGTGACGCACATGCCGTCACCAGTGTCGTATAGATTATATCAGACGTGTTTTTCTGTGGAGGAATCGGTTGACCTATGAACTTGCGATCAAATATTTTCGGTTCCCATTGGAGAGGCACGTCTTTTCGTCTACTAATCGCACGGTTTCGCGGTGCGGTCGCAAAACAGAGACACTAAACTTACTACAGTAAACAGTGACGTCAATGAACGAACGGACAGATCATAACTTCGCGAAAATAAAGATATTAAAGCTGCTCACGCTAACCACGGGACCACGGCGATACTCCGCTTACATTCTCCTTTATGTTACCTATGTTGCACATGGACTACTCAGTTTGTATATTTTGCTTATTTTTTCATAGTTCCACATAACTTCTTCCTGTTTTCTCGATTGATCTTTGTTCAGTTTTTCAAGGCCTATCCACTGTGCCAACTTATAACTAAATCTGAGGGGAGTGCGATGGGGAGGTTCCCTTGTGACCACTATGCGACTTAACTTCTGAGGTCATCTGTCGCCTAGAACTTAGAACTAATTAAACCTAACTAATCTAAGGACATCACCCACATCCATGCCCGAGGCAGGATTCGAACCTGCGACCGTAGCGGTCGCTCGGTTCCAGACTGTAGCGCCTAGAACCGCAAGGCCACTCCGGCCGGCAAGTGATTTCGCATAGAATTGGTGATAAAGACAGACCTATTTATTTCGCATCCAAAGTGTTGTCCAAAGCTCAGTGTAACTATTCACTAATTGAAAAAGAGGCTTTGGCTATTGTGTATGGCGTCACCAAATTCTACGAATATTTGTATGGCGGAAAATTCTACTTAGTAACGGATCACAAGTCCTTGTTTCATCTGACTAAACCGGTTCCTGTACAAACTGACCAAAAATTCCAAAGATGGGCTTTCTTGTTGTCTCAGTACCTGTACGAGATTATGTATTGTCCATCAGCTTAACATGGTAATCCGGACGCACTTTCACGTCTTCCGATTGGCCCTGGTGCAGATTTTGATGCTTCTGCTGCATCTTGTTGTCACATCGGTGCTCAGGATTCTAAAATGTTTGTCTTTTCCGCTAAACTATAAGAAAATTGCACAGGCTGAGGACGCTGATCTAGATTTGAACATCTTGCTCAACTAAATTCGCACATCTTGGCCTCACTCAGTGAGTAGTATAAAGAACTCTGTAGTACGCTGATACTTTGCACGTCGGCATAGCCTCACTGCACAGGTAGGTGCGATTCTTTTTTAGTGTGCTCTGGATAGTCGTTTGACACAGCCACGCTCCGGCAAGGGGAGCGGCGTGTGGGGGCTATGCCACTACATTTTAGATGAACAAGTTGCACCTGTTTATATCATATTGTTTACTTGACTATACATGCTGCGGTGTTGGTGAAGGGTCATTGCCTCAAGGCGGACAGTGGCTGTGGTTAGCTAGTGCCAAGCCAGAAGGACAGTAGGCTGCAAAGCATGGTGTGGCGGCAGCAGCTGACTGATGGGAAAGCAATCTGGAATGTTCTCTGAAATTTCATTGTTGTTCCAGAGGGTTCTGGTATTTCCAAGAAATATGTTTAACAGATGGCAGGAAGTGTTCTTTTCTTCTTGCCTTTTGTCTACCTGTGACTGATTTCTGTAGACTGGAGACAGTATATCAATGCCATCAGAAGTATCTCTCTGTGTACCACGAGCAGTAAGATAGAACAGACACTTATCTCGACCTGCAGTGGTGAGAGGAGGGAGGGAGGGAGGGATGGATAAGGGGTGGTTAGGGGGTAAGACTAACTTCAAGTTGGTTATTTCTTGTGCGCCCCCACTGCAGTCTTATGGGATAACGATTTTCTCAAGCACATGTGATGCTTTATAACCTTTTATTACGAGTGCTGGTTTTCTCATGACAATTTCGAAATGCAGTTAGAACAGTGATGCATTTTTTCCATCAGTTATGGTAGCGTGTGTTGGCTTCGATTACCTGTGCTGCTGAGGTCATCAGTCCCCTAGACTTGGAACCATTTTTTTATCTAGCTAACCTAAGGACATCACACACATCCACACCTGAGGCAGGATTCGAACCTGCGACCGTAGCAACAGTGCGGTTCCAGGCTGAAGCGCCTAGAACCGCTCGGCCACAACGGCCGGCGAAAGCTTCTGTCCTTAGCTGTGTGTTTACGGGTGATACACTTATTAAACTTCTCTCTGTCTGACACCAGCATATCGTCAGTTGAATATGTTTCCCACAAAAAAATATGATATTACTTTACACCCCAACCTTTTTCCCACCAGCTTGTAGGTGAAGGGTAGAGTTTCAGTGCACCTGCCACTAGTTTCGAGTGGTATTTTGAAATTGTTTCCCATCAGGATAAGAGCAGTTGTATGGCATCGTCAATTTTGAGCTGTATTTCGATTTTAGGCAGTCTTTGTTTAGCGCTACCCATATAGTTGTGTGATTAGGACCGATCAGTATGATTATTTACGTAATTAGGAGCGATCTTTACTTCAGTTCCCCAACCAAAATAAATAAAGTACACTAACCTCACCTTTCTCTCCTGCATCTTTGCAGTTTCCATTTTCTGAGTGTTGCACTTGTGGTTTGCATCCAGAAGGATCATGGCTCGAGTCCCAAAAAGGTACCATCATTTTTAATTTCTTGGGAATTCCAAGCTCCTCTGGTGATATAATTGGGTTACGGGGGTGCATTTAGTCTTTCCTTCCAGGAGAACCAGTGTTCAATTCCCAGAAAGGACACTGCCGCTTTTAATATCCCGCCGATTGAAGGCCTGGGGGGAGGGAGGGGTGTGAGGTGGGGGGGGGGGGGGAGGTCAGCACAGTCCTATGACAAAGAAATTCCCACCAAAATTCGAAATACCGGCCAAAATTGAAAATTGCCACCAAAATTCGAAGTTCCCACCAGTGGGGTAAGTTGAGGAGGGTGTGGGTGAGGAATGGGGAGGGGTGAGGGGCTGGGACCCACGTGTGGACTGACAAAAACACTTGACATCATCTGGGAGTGGTGGTGGATGTGATTGGGTGCTAATTAATTGGTCAATTGAATTAAATTGGATATCAATTTGACATCAATGTTGGGTCGATGGCCCCAGTACCCTTCTACTCATCTACTTTTTCCATGGGAAGCCTCCCAGTAAAAGCACAATTCATTTATGCAAAAGAAATCGGTCATATTTATTTATTGTGGGACTCTTGACCTGATTTGTGGCAGAGCTAAAGAAAAGAAGAAACACGAATCAGTTGTTTTAAATACTGGATTTATTTTCCCTAAATTAGTTCACAAGTAAATCAAATACTTTCTCGAAAATGAATCTGATATGTGTGTATCAATTGGCATTTTCAATCATTCGTGTAGTTGTATCAGTGCACTGAAGTCAGAGGTTGTTCTTGTTCCCAGCATAGAAAAAGCCCTCTATCCGTGTGCATGAAGCCCCCCCCCCCCAAATTCTATAAGTCCCTCCAGATCCTCGAGCGCCATCCACTCTGCCTAGCCTTCCATATACACCTCCCGCCCCCCATGCGGATCCTCTATGACCCCATCTGCTCCTTTTCCTCGAACATATCTGAGTCCTCTACACCTCCCGCCGGCTTGAGCTCCCCCATCCCCTGGTTGCTCCTCTCCTCTCTAACCCCAGCCACTGCCGCGCCTTCACGGTTGTGTCCCTCCTACCCTCCACCTCTACACCCTTCGTCTCCTTTCCCAAGGTGGCTTCTGTCAACTTCCCCTCCTGGATGATGCCCTCTCTTCCTCCATTTATCCCTCCTATCAACTCTGATCCTCATCTCCCCCTCCCTCCCTCTGTCATTTCCCAGGTTCCCTCTCCCCCCCTTCCCACCTGTTTCTTTTTTCCCTGCCTACCCTCTCTTTGACTCCTTTCTCTCCCCCAAGTCCTTTTGCTTTCCCCTCCACTGTGTTCCCCACTTCTTCTCGCGTCTGCCCGGCTGCACCCTTTTGTGTGTCCTCTCCTCCACCGGCTCCCCCGTTTATTCTTTTCTTCTCCCCTCCCCCTCTTTTCCCCCTCATCGTTCCGGGTCCTCAGCCCCCCTCCCCCCCCCCCCCCCCATCTTCCGTCGTGTCTCCTCTATGGAGCAGTTTTAAGTGATTAAGTGAGTGTTCAGTGTTGTGCCTCCCCTTTCAACGTTGCAAACAGACACCATACTGTCGCTAGGTGTGTTTTTCAGCTCTTGTGAACAGAAATCAGACTGTCGTCGTGTTTTTTAATTGTGCCTATCTAATTACTATGTGTTTTAATCAGCATCACCGACCATTTGCTTTTTTATTTTCACTTCGCAACATTTCGCCATGTTACAGTTTTAACCAGTCACCGTTTTATCGTCTGTTTTTTTATTCTTTTATTATCTCCTCATTATGTTTTTAACTTCTGTAGGCTGCAGAGCGGCATATTACGCTGCTGCCAATAAAGAAAAAAAAAGTGCTTGAACAGTGAGCTGTAGGCCGTCAACGGGAGAGGTTTCCAGTAAGCTGGTTGGACGGAATCACGTGCGGTGGACACGGCAGTCGATGGTCGGCAGTTTTTTTGATGTGCCGGAGAGTGGCGAAAGCTTGCCATTGAGGTGCCTGTGTTCGACTGGGAGTGCACCACGAGTGTTTCAGTTGTTACGGTCTTCTACTTCCGTCCAGCACATTAACTGCATTCTGCAAATTTTGTTTGCTCGTGCTTTGAGAAATGTGGTGGGTGCTGTCTTTCATGTTCCAGCGTGGGATAACGTTCCTTTCTGTTATCTGTTTTAGAAGCAGGAAGGTTTATATACAAGCAACGAAACGTCCTGAGTGTGATGCTTGTTTAACGTTATCATCTGATGGCTTGTGCTTGCCGATGGCCGGTTTCTATGCTGACAACAAAACGCGCTGGTAAACCGTCTGCAACGGAATGGGTAATACAGGGTGATTCAAAAAGAATACCACAACTTTAAAAATGTGTATTTAATGAAAGAAACATAATATAACCTTCTGTTATACATCATTACAAAGAGTGTTTTCAGTCAAAAACAAGTTCAGAGATGTTCAATATGGCCCCCTCCAGACACTCAAGCAATATCAACCCGATACTCCAACTCGTTCCACACTCTCTGCAGCATATCAGGCGTAACAGTTTGGATAGCTGCTGTTATTTCTCGTTTCAAATCATCAATGGTGGCTGGGAGAGGTGACCGAGACACCATATCCTTAAACTACCCCCATAAGAAAAAATCGCAGGGGGTAAGATCAGGGCTTCTTGGAGGCCAGTGATGAAGTGCTCTGTCACGGGCTGCCTGGCGGCCGATCCATCGCCTCGGGTAGTTGACGTTCAGGTAGTTACGGACAGATAAGTGCCAATGTGGTGGCGCTCCATCCTGCTGAAATATGAATTGTAGTGCTTCTTGTTCGAGCTGAGGGAACAGCCAATTCTCTAACATCTCCAGATACTGTAGTCCAGTTACAGTAGCACCTTCGAAGAAAAAGGGACCAAAAACTTTATTGCCTGAAATGGGACAGAAAACGTTCACCTTAGGCGAGTCACGTTCATACTGAGTTGTTTCCTGCAGATTCTCAGTGCCCCATATACAGACATTGTGACGGTTGACTTTCCCGTTAGTGTGGAAAGTTGCTTCATCACTAAACACAATCTTTGAAACGAAAGATTCATCTGTTTCCATTTGAGCAAGGATAAAATCACAGAAATCGATTCTTTTAATCTTATCAGCTGCAGACAGTGCTTGAACCAATTTCAGACGATAAGGTTTCATAACTAACCTTTTTCGTAGGACTCTCCATACAGTTGATTGTGGAATTTGCAGCTCTCTGCTAGCTCTGCGAGTCGATTTTCCTGGGCTGCGAACAAATGCTTGCTGGATGCGTGCTACATTTTCATCACTCGTTCTCGGCCGTCCAGAACTTTTCCCTTTGCACAAACACCCATTCTCTGTAAACTGTTTATACCAACGTTTAATACACCACCTATCAGGAGGTTTAACACCATACTTCGTTCGAAATGCACGCTGAACAACTGTCGTCGATTCACTTCTGCCGTACTCAATAACACAAAAAGCTTTCTGTTGAGCAGTCGCCATCTTAGCATCAACTGACGCTGACGCCTAGTCAACAGCGCCTCAAGCGAACAAATGTACAACTAAATGAAACTTTATAGCTCCCTTAATTCGCCGACAGATAGTGCTTAGCTCTGCCTTTTGTCGTTGCAGAGTTTTAAATTCCTTAAGTTGAGGTATTCTTTTTGAATCACCCTGTATAATTTTAATTCCCGAGCGCTGTAAACGTGGCTGTCGGCTCAGAGTACTGCAAGTGATCACGTATTCTTGTTACATCATTTCCAAGTGTAAAGATGTGGGTTATTCCTTTGCATTTCAGGTACATACAGCTCGAACTTAAGTGGTTAAATTTCAAAAGGAACAAACAGTTGTCATGTTACATAATTGGGTTGTTGAGTTCAGACTGAAAGATCATTCTCTTTAATGACAAAGACTCAAAGCACCAATTTAAGTGTTAAATTTTAAGCTAACCGACATTTGTTGTGTTGTTCAATGTGGTTGTTAATTTCAAACTGAAATTATCTGTACTCTTGTTACTTACGTAATACTGCTTAAGGAAAATTGGCCTATTAACCTGTAGTTCAAAGTGGCTGTTGCTGGATCTTGAATAACCACATTGTGTCACAGGTTTGGACTGCTTTGAGGAAATTTTAAGGAAGGCTAGTGCCTGAAGTTTGTCATTTACTGTCCAAATCTAAAAATGTGTGTTTTAATTTGTCTTAGTTCAGCATTGGTCATGTGTTTGTATTTTAGAAGGGTTAGATCCCAGGTCGTTTTGGAAATCTTGCTAAATTTGAGATTTAAATTTCAGATCATTAATTTTCAAGGACTCCGTGTTCATGCAGTTTTGGTGTAAAAATTTTATTCGTCGTAAGCAAATTGTCTTTAAACTTCCTATGCTTTGCTGAACGGACTAGGGCCCATGTTTTGTAGTCCACAGATTTTGCTCAGTTATATAATAAATTTTAAAAGCGCTGCTGCTTGGCGTTGTGTAACCATTGTAGTGCGAACTTATTATCTATTCGCATGCACTAATGGCTGCTGGTTTTATCTTAGGCTGAAGATAATATAGTGGGTGGCCACTTTGCAAATCTGACGATGTACCCATTGGCTATAGGTCAAGATGTCATTGTATGTTATTATTACGTTGTTGTTTTTTTTTAATATGTGTGGATAATGCCTCGATGTAATTAAAGAAAACTTGCTGGTTTTGTTAAGAATCTTCTAAGTGGCTTAGTACCGCCAACAAGTAATGTTAACTGCCCTTTTTTTGAGTAAAACAAGTCATGATTTGGAATCACAATGTAAATAATACCGTTGAATGCTGTAACTACCAATGTAAGTTCCTTAAATAATGTTTAATAAATGTTTTGTAAATCTATCGTTCAGTGGCTTTCCACTCAAGGAGCACTGTAGATTAGAGAGATTAGATTAGATTAGTACTTGTTCCATAGATCATGAATACGACACTTCGTAATGATGTGGAACGTGTCAGGTTAATAAAAGGTGTCTATACAAGATATTACATTACACAAAATATTGCATGACACTTAATATTATTAATTTTTTTGTAGGGGTTGGGGAAATTACCCACTTATTATATCCAAAAATTCATCTAATGAGTAGAAGGAGTTGCCATTAAGAAATTCTTTTAATTTCCTTTTAAATGCTGTATGGCTATCTGTCAAACTTTTGACGCTATTAAGTAAGTGACCGAAGACTTTTGTGGCAACATAATTTACCCCCTTCTGAGCCAAAGTTAGATTTAACCTTGAGTAGTGAAGATCATCCTTTCTCCTAGTGTTGTAGCCATGTACACTGCTATTACTTTTGAATTCGTTCGGATTGTTAATGACAAATTTCATAAGTGAATATATATATATATATATATATATATATATATATATATATATATATATATATATATATAGTCAGGCTACAGTGAAGATCTCTAGCTCTTTAAATAAGTGTCTGCAGGATGATCTTGGGTGAGCTCCAGCAATTATTCTGATTACACGCTAATGTGCAATGAACACTCTTTTACTCAATGATGAGTTACCCCAGAATATGATGCCATAGGAAAGCAGAGAATGAAAATAGGCATGGTAAGCTAATTTGCTCAGATGTATATCGCCAACATACATAGCGTATGTCACTTTAAAGGTTTTAAAACGGTCGTTAGCTCCAAAATAATTCCAACTACCTTCACTAATCCCGACCCTCTCCCTTCCAAGCAGAATCTACGAACAGATTCTTATTTAATGTTCACAAAGAAACCCTTGATTGCGAGGTCGGAAGTTCAGTCTTTAGTAATGCTCATTTGAAAGCTCTGCGTTAACAATTATGACAGGAAAAGACAATTAGCTGGTAATGACTCACAATGCGCATCAAGTGGGCGACAGATAATGAGGGTTCATGAGGTGCAGAGATCAACATTCTATGGGACGTACTTGTCACAGTCCACAAAATAGACATCATCGACATTCAATTAATGTTCAAAACAAACCATTAACTTGCCCAATGAGCACCAAATGAAAAATGGTGCATCACAGTGTTCACAAAAGTTCACATCACCAAGATCGAAGGCAAACTCCGTGGGAGTTACAAAACGTATAGGATATTCAGCTAGGTATCCACTCTTAATGAACACATATAGAATCGTGTTGGTGTAAAAGGGTAATGAGTTAAGACGTAGCTCCAGATAGTGCGATAACATGTTTTATAGGCACGCAAAAACAAACATCCAGAGGCTGAATTTATCCATTGGTTCCAGGGGGTATGAATTAAAATATCACACGCTTTTCAGGAAGGATAGTTTGCTCTAAACGATTATGATTTTTATACGCAGATCAGGAATGAAACAAAAGCAAGTTATTTTGACCATCTAGAGGCCAAAAGCAGTGTTCATGCCACAGTTGCAGTTCTCTTACGTCCATCTTTCCACTCTTGCTTGCTGTGACTATAACTCTCCCTACTGCCTTGTAAAATTATGCACATGAGACGGAATCGTAGGGACCAGAGCACCTCCAACTTCTCGCAACACAATAAATAACATTGCAGCCAATTGACCATCCAGATTAACAGTCGACATAACTGTATACTTATGTGTTAATGCAGTGATGTTAGTTGATCTCGATACAACTCTCTTGGTACCTTTAATTTCCAGGGTTCCTTTCATACGTATTTCCTCTTCAAACGCCGATTGGCCGGAGCTGAACACAAATTCTTTACTGAGCGGTGGGATAAGGTTGTTTATTTCATCTACAAAATTTAAGGCAGATTCCGCAGTTTGCTGTTCATTGTCAACTTGATACTTTGTTTGAAATTTCATTATCTTACATTTTCCAATTCTGTAGCACTGTTTGAAGTCATGCAACCATCCACTGCTTCCCTTGAAAACACTGTAATCAACGTCGCTCGCAATTTGATGTGCATAATGTAGTATGCCACTATCATATGCATCCTATAAATTGTATCGAGCATCTTCAAACTCGCAAACACAATTTTTTGGAACATGTTCGCCTTATCCTGCCTTGAATATCCGTAGTTTTTCTTGTGCACTAACGGTCATATTGCTGCAGGCTTATTTGACATCTGTTCATAATTGTTTTTTTACTATGCCGCAGATGATCTTCTATGTACATAATTATGTTTAGTACCTGCTCCTTGGACAATGATTACCCTTTACTACGTTAAAGTGGAGATGGGATTTTGTGGCTCCCTGTGTTATAAGAATGATGAACTATATGGCTCAACACCCGTTTCAATATCACTTTCACTTGTTAGGAACTTATCGACATTATTGTACTCGTCGTGTACATTTTTCGCACAATCATGCGTATACGACACGCCACATTCCACTGACTCATCTTGCAGAAACGCTAATATTTCATCTGCCACTTCTTTCTCACACTGTGAAATTCCATGGGTTCCTTTTTGAAGAAATTTCAACTTCGGCAACTGTTGTAGGTATAGCAATGTTTGCTTTGTTTATCATTGTAATTGCTCTGTTTTGTATCAACACCACCAGCACTGTAGCACAGTTGTGAGTTACTCGTCGACTAACCAGTTCAACTATGCTCTGTAGCCTCATGCTGTGCTCACCATTGGCTACCTCCAGTCCCGTCTCCTGTTGCCATTAGCAGTCAATATTGTGGTCGCATGGTAAACAATATGTGGGGCATCGAATTCCGCAAACATCATCGGTGTTTTTCGGCCTCACAATGAAGGGGCTCCTTGGTAACTAGGAGACGAATTGTTCCAGCAAAAATCTAACAAAATCGATTTCCACATTGGAATGCCCGTTTATGTTCCCAGAATAAGAATAATGATCGTTTGAGCAAAGCTCACTTGCGATCGACTGTTCTGTTACCTCTAATTGAAGAGAAGATTGCCATGGAACAGCAATTGGATTTCCAAACTCTGTGCAGCTTGCAACCACAAGATAAAAACGGATCCAATATCGAATCAAGTAAAGACAGTGAAAAAGCAACACAAACTGTGGAATCACTGCGCAAATTCTGAATTGTTCAGAGCAAAAGTCACGCTAGTGTTCCAAAGGTGACATCTGATCGATTCAGCGTAAATTGCTAGGTTGCGGCTAGGCGCTTACCTCTATCGACGTGACCTCTCGGTCACGTGTCCTCGCACTGACTCCACGACTAATTAACGTTCCTCTCCGCTCCCAGGAAACTACCGCCTGGAGGGGAAGATTTACAACTTTCGCCACAGTGATGACCAAGAATTCCTCTCAACACACTGAAACCCTGGAAAAGCCTGCCAAAGCTTCTCAGCTATTGCTTACAGAATGTCCATTAACTGCTCAGAAGTTGGAATAGTGAATATGCTGTGTTACCACTCATTGGTTCAGACATTTACGATACAGTGTCTGTGCCGATGACCTTCCGAATTGGCTGGCATCCAGACAGTTGGAGTCTAGAATTTTTCCACAATGAACACGGCAAATATCGGTGTCGCAAATTTGCAACCGCAGACAGGAAATGCTGATTCGTCACACCAAAAATGCTCAGGGGACCTGCGGTCGCCCAGTTATCTTCCAAGACCGTGCCGCCTCGTGGACACTGGAAATCAGCCAACATATTGCCACATCTCTGCGAACAAGTTGCTCACCAGGGGATGGCTTAAGACGTCCCATATTTATAGAGCTGCGACCGCTCACGTCTGTCATTATAGCTTCACAGACCTGCCTCCGAGAAGGGAAATTAACGCTACATCAGAAGCCTTAACGATCTATTTCCCTCCAGAACATTTAATAATTTTAAGCTACCAGTTTTAATCATTATTCCAAAGCGATATATGTGAAGTAACAGTCACTATGTACCTTTTTGAGGATGGAGCAGTAAATTGGGGACATTAATACCCATAAATTAAAGTAAACAGGAGAACTTGCCAAAAGGAGAACGCGCAAGACTGGCAGGAGAATTAAACAGGCAATACAAACAAGAAATTTCTGATAGCAGATAGTGCGACGGGAGGGAATATGGGAAACGCGACAACTGAGCTAACGGTAAGGTGGGAAAATGTAGAGGCGAGACAAGAAGACAGCAAGTTCGAGTATGCTGAATCGGAAAGACAGAAGTAGAGTTAATAATAAACGCAATTGTTCAACATTCACAAAGGTAACACAAAGAAAACAGACACAAAAAGTTGACAGGAAAGTGTGCAGTATTGAAGAAATAGGAGCATAGATGGAAACAGGAATCCAATGAATTAAGGAAAACAGGGAACAACAGTCAAAACCGGTATTGAAGGATGCAGGCAATGTAGAAGTACAGATGTAGTTCACTACACAAAAGCGAAATGAAAAACTTTACATGTAACGCAAATAGAACAAAAAGTGGACACGGTGAACCAAGTTGTATAGGCAGTACAACAGACGGTGCAAAAACACGTCGAACAAGCAGTGGACAATAAATTACCTCTGGAAGGAATTTCTGTTGAAGAATAAACTGCAATAATTGCTGGAAACAACCCTCAAGTGGAATTCATACACAGCTGCAAATTTAAAAAAGTTCTACCAAAAAGAAAATGTGTTGTTGGAAAGAGAACTTGAAAGAAATCAGTTTCTAGACGTACAGAATGACAACAAACCTATTGTTCTTGGTAGTGCAGGGACTCCTAATCGAAATATGCAACTGTCGAACAAACGCAGTAAAGGTAACAGTGAAACAAGAATGTATACTACGTATACACATCAAATGCAAATTACGCAGCCACCTAATAGAAAAGTATGTCAAAACGTTGGAACAAGAAAAAAAGAAAAAAGCAGCAACGCAGGAAAGACGCATATATAGCCAGACACGCCAAACAAGGACTTCGACAGAGGCGGACAACAACAGAGTCTGCCACGAATCAGACAAGACTCACGACAGTGGCCTGTAATACCGCAGAGGAACACACAGTAGCCGCGCGGGATTAGCCGAGCGGTCGAGCTGCATTCATGGACTGTGCGGCTGGTCCCGGCGGAGGTTCGAGTCCTCCCTCGGGCATGGGTGTGTGTGTGTGTTTGTCCTTAGGATATTTAGGTTAAGTAGCGTGTAAGCTTACGGACTGATGACCTTAGCAGTTAAGTCCCATAAGATTTCACACACATTTGAACATTTTTTGAACAGACAGTAATCAGTGGGCAAGGAATTGGGAATGCGGCAAATATGCTTTCAGACACAGTGAAGCACAGAAGATAGGTAGAGGAGGAAATGGGTGCTACCTGAGCGATGATGAGTGGAAGAGGAGAGTGGGCACAAATCAGCCAGCAATGAGACTGTGCGAAATGCATGCTCGTTTCTGGAATGAAATCTACAGATTCATAAGCAGTTAGTAGCATGCAGTCAGTTTACATAATTAGGACAGGAGAAATTAAATGATGAACAGAATGATTTATTAGAAGAAGCAAATGAGCAAATATAATAAAGAATAATGTGGTAGTTACTCAAATTATTGAAGTTAAGCTTTGTGGGGGAATGACGAAAACTTAGTACATCCGGAGTGTCGGGTTAGTGCAGCACCAAACAGATTAGTGTATAATGTAGTACTGAACACAAGGATTCGCAATGCAAGTTCATCATTTAGTGGATTTGAAAATAGATGGTGCTGTTGGAGAGTTGGGGGAAACCCTTAACATGACAAGTTTTGATGGAAGTTTTTACTGAACCAGCAGAACCGCGAAGAATGGCGAAGAAGCATCTGAGAAGACCTTTAATTACAAAATGCAGTCAACTCCCGATAATTTGAAACTCAAGTCACCAGGGAAAATGTTCAAATTAGCGACAGCTCAAAATAATAGGTGTTCAAATAGTCGAGAGAAACGCAGAAAAATATTCAAATAACCGAGAGTTTGATTGAATGTAAATTGTATATATACATATTACATATGCACATACGGTAGGTAATCTTTATTTTAATACTGTGCAATAATATATATATGGTACATACATATAATACATGAGAAACACACAAATGAAAATCTTACACGTCATTTTGAAAAACATTCAGTGGTTTGCTTTTGAGAGAGCGACTTCAATCTAGCATTCATTAGCGAATTTTCGATGATGGTGAGAGCTGAGCAGAAATCATCACTCGTTTCCGTTCTGAGGACAGGTATGGACAGATGACATTGGCTCGCTCAGTGTGACTGAAGTTGGTGGCTATTCTTCCATATCTCCTATGTCCTCATTGACAGTTCAGCATCGGTTAGAACACCATGGACACCAATGTAATCGTCAACGTGAACGAAATCTTCAAAAGTGACGTCACTGCAACTGGGTAGAAGTTCCCTCCCTGAGTCTGGCGGTATTGAATTCGCTAATTATAGCGACTCCGATGGCTGTTCCATAGTTACTCTTTGCATTACAAACCCGCACTTTCGGTAGCACTTATAAAGAATGATAGGGCTGACAGTTTTCCAGGCCTTATCAATCATGGTTATGGCGGTCAAAACTGTTATGTTTGTCTTCTCATCTTTTTCAATGCTATCCAGCACAAGTGAAACATTTTCTCTGCAGCAGAGAGTTTAATAACTCTGTGTTACGCCCTGGTCCAATGGTTGCAATCTTGGTGTCGTATGGGGTGGGGAACAAATCAGTTCCCCGTGACCTAATTGCGGTGGGTTGTTACGTACGGTGCACTTGTCCAAAAACAGTAAAATTTTGCGTTTCTCCTTTTTCATATCACTATTTAACCAAGGTTAGCAATCATTAAACAATTCTGTCGGCATCAATGATTCTTTATTTAAACGATATTTGTGGAAAGCGTTTTTATTCCCTTGAAACACCGTGGTTTAATCAGATCTGTCCATGTTACAAGCTAGAATGACAATTATTTTGTCTTTGCTCGGTTTTCCTCCATGATACTTTTCTTCTTTAAATGTTAGAGTGCGAACAGGAAGACATTTATTAAAAAAATCCAGGTTGCGTCTGTGCTGAATATTCAAAAGTTGTTTTAGTTCTTCATTCCATTCAATACAAAAGGAACTGACCACGAAGGCACTCTCTCCGCGCCGGCCGGGATGGCCGTGCGGTTCTAGGCGCTACAGTCTGGAACCGCGTGACCGCTACGGTCGCAGGTTCGAATCCTGCCTCGGGCATGGATGTGTGTGATGTCCTTAGGTTAGTTAGGTTTAAGTAGTTCTAAGTTCTAGGGGACTGATGACCTTAGAAGTTAAGTCCCATAGTGCTCAGAGCCATTTCAACCATTTCAACTCTCTCCGCAGATTTCTTTAATGCAATGGTGTGACTTTTTCAAAATTTGAGAGCCACCCCTCTTTTACCGCGAATTCTTCAATCGCGGGAAACTGTGCAAAAGACTGGCTATTTCCTTCAAAATGAAACCACTCACGCTAAACTCTTATCCTCTACATTGATTTATCCACGTGGGCAAGCACTCCTCGAGACAGAGAAATTCGCCCTGGCGCGACCTTTTTCTTCCTGTGCCTGAGACACTTCTGCAGACTCGATCTTTATTTTTTTTTATCACTGGCGATGTAGATGATAAAATAGCGTAGATATTTTTTTCGAAATTTCACTCTCTATAGCTTCAATAGCAAGTTTTTTCCGTAAACTGGAGGACACTTGTTTGTTCTAGCACTCACGGCGTTTCACAATTTCGAGAAACACGGACTGACTGCAACACAGTAGGAATGAAGATTGCAGACTGAAGGTGACTACAGGTTGTCTGAGCCTGTACTGTTAATTACATAGGACTTCAAAGGCAATCACGGAAGTAGGGGACTTCAAATTATAGAGAGAGCGGAAGCCCTGACTTCAAATTGCAAAGTGTTGTGGAAATGCTGTCACCACTGCAACTTCAGAATGCCGAGGGCACCAAAACACATCGATTTTTTCAATCTACCGAGTATTTTTCAAGGGACTGGGAGCATTTTTTCAAATTATTCAGAGTTCCAAGTTACCGAGTGTCAAATTATAAAGAGTGGACCGTAATTAATATCACAAGATAAGAGCAAAAATGGTTCAAATGGCTCTGAGCACTATGGGACTTAACAGCTGTAGTCATCAGTCCCCTTGAACTTAGAACTACTTAAACCCAACTAACCTAAGGACATCACACACATCCATGCCCGAGGCAGGATTCGAACCTGCGACCGTAGCAGTCCCACGGTTCCGGACTGCGCGCCTAGAACCGCGAGACCACCGCGGCCGGCAAGTTAAGAGCATTATGAAGCAAGAGAACTGAGTAAAGTATTGATAAAAAACAAAAAAGTTTCGCCAGAATATTCAGGGGTCGTAAACGGTACTGCCGTGAGAGCAAAAGTAGTTCCACATGCATCGTATTGGTATATCACTTTATTGTAAACCACAGACAAGAAAATAAGCAGTTGAGAGGAAGATGCAACTTTCGCTCTCTCCGGGAGTAATGAGGCAAAGAAATAAGCAGAACAGCAGTTCGTTATTTCACTTCATGTATAAGGGACCATGGAAGATTACTGACGCTAGGTATCTAATATGTTGGAGGTAGTAGGCAGCTTAGTACTCGGCGTTGCCCCGAATGTACACTACTGGCCATTAAAATTGCTACACCAAGAAGAAATGCAGGTGATAAACGGGTATTCATTGGACAAATATAGTGTACTAGAACTGACATGTGATTACATTTTCACGCAATTTGGGTGCATAGATCCCGAGAAATCAGTATCCAGAACAACCACCTCTGGCCGTAATAACGGCCTTGATACGCCTGGACATTGAGTCAAACAGAGCTTGGATGGCGTGTACAGGTACAGCTGCCGATGCAGCTTCAACACGATACCACAGTTCATCAAGAGTAGTGACTGGCGTATTGTGACGAGCCAGTTGCTCGGTCACCATTGACCAGACGTTTTGAATTGGTGAGAGACCTGGAGAATGTGCTGGCCAGGGCAAATGGTTCAAATGGCTCTGAGCACTATGGGACTCAACATCTGAGGTCATCAGTCCCCTAGAACGTAGAACTACTTAAACCTAACTAACCTAAGGACATCACACACATCCATGCCCGAGGCAGGATTCGAACCTGCGACCGTAGCAGTCACGCGGTTCCGGACTGAAGTGCCTAGAGCCGCACGGCTACCGCGGCCGGCTTGGCCAGGGCAGCAGTCGAACATTTCCTGTATCCAGAAAGGCCCGTACAGGACCTGCAACATGCGGTCGTGCATTATCCTGCCGAAATGTAGGGTTTCGCAGGGATCGAATGAAGGGTAGAGCCACGGGTCGTAACACATGAGAAATGTAACGTCCACTGTTCAAAGTGCCGTCAATGCGAACAAGAGGTGACCGAGACGTGTAACCAATGGCTCCCCATACCATCACGCCGGGTGATACGCCAGTATGGCGATGACGAATACACGCTTCCAACGTGCGTTCACCGCGATGTTGCCACACACGGATGCGACGATCATGATGCTGTAAACAGAACCTGGATTCATCCGAAAAAATGACATTTTGCCATTCGTGCGCCCAGGTTCGTCGTTGAGTACACCATCGCAGGCGCTCCTGTCTGTGACGCAGTGTCGAGGGTAACCGCAGCCATGGTCTCCGAGCTGATAGTCCATGCTGCTGCAAACGTCGTCAAACTGTTCGTGCAGATGGTTGTTGTCTTGCAAACATCCCCATCTATTGACTCAGGGATCGAGACGTGGCTGCACGATCCGTTACAGCCATGCGGATAAGACGCCTGTCATCTCGACTGCTAATTATACGAGGCCGTTGGGATCCAGCACGGCGTTCCGTATTACCCTCCCGAACCCTCCGATTCCATATTCTGCTAACAGTCATTGGATCTCGACCAACGCGAGCAGCAATGTCGCGATACGATAAACCGCAATCGCGATAGGCTACTTTCCGACCTTTATCAAAGTCGGAAACGTGATGGTACGCATTTCTCCTCCTTACACGAGGCATCACAACAACGTTTCACCAGGCACGCCGGTCAGCTGCTGTTTGTGGATGAGAAATCGGTTGGAAACTTTCCTCATGTCAGCACGTTGTAGGTGTCGCCAGAGGCGCCAACCTTGTGAGAATGCTCTGAAAAGCTAATCATTTGGATATCACAGCATCTTCTTCCTGTCGGTTAAATTTCGCGTCTGTAGTTCGTCATCTTCGTGGTGTAGCAATTTTAATGGCCAGTAGTGTAGTTGTTTTGGTGTGTAGAGTAACACTATGCCAGAGTATGGCAGTTGTCATTTATAGGGCAATGTGTGGGGTGGAGTGATCAGCGTTGGAAAGGTCGCAGTCTATCCATTTATGACGATTTTAAATTAATTACACAAAGTCAAAAAATATCAGTAACTGTGACAAGATTAAAAATAATGGCACATATGTGCAATAATGTTTTAATCTTGTATGTGCCATCATATTTTAATCTTGTCATAATTTTTAATTTTTCTTGGCTATTACGGTTTTCTGTGGTAACTTATGTCAAAGCATATATGTCATGTGATACGTCTGTGATAATTTTCTTGTCGTTGATGATGATTCCGAACTGATTCCAGTAAAATAACATTATTACAGACAGCACAGTGTTATGCATTTTCTAAAATTTGTACATGCTGTTGACCATTAGCTAAGCAAGATGTACAATTTTTTAAATAGAATAGCCCACAGGCACACAAAATTCCCCTAGAGGAGTGAATGGACGAACATTATCAGCCAGTTTGTAGAATTTACAACGTAAAAGCATCTAATAACTCACAAGCACAAAATGTAGAAACAGTCTCATGCTTTATAACGAATATTGGAGTCTTCCGCCTTACTAGACAAATTTACCACCGTTTTGCAGAATATATTGTGTAGCGCGCGCGCGCGCACACACACACACACACACACACACACACACACACACACACACACACACGCAAACAAAAAACACACACAGTAACAATGTCGGCTGGTGTAGATTTAGTATGTAGCACGAGTTTATTTATTTAAATATCACACTGTGGTAGGTTAATTGTACCTACATCTCTTCCTAATCTTTTTTTTCTATCAGAAAGCTCTGGCTGGCTGACTGGTTGCATGCAGTGTGCTAGCGTAATGGCATTGACACACTCAACATTTACTGATTTATACGTGGCAGTAGACTGGTTCTCATTTTAAAGTCCATCTGCAAAATTTCACATCCACAAATCCGAAAAATTTAGGACTTGCAAAAGTGCTTACTTAGTAAGTCACTACCTTCACAGTCTGCCATATATCAGTGACTCAACAGAAATCCATGTGTGCTTGTCTCAGGACTGTCTGAAGCTTCCAAAAATGCTTGGTCTGCAAGCTCAGACATGCTGCCGCCTTATCGACAGTACTCCATAAAAATACTCCTACTAAGTCATAGCATGAACCTTTGACATATAGACGCCAATTGTTCAGTCCGATTGTCATGATTGGTAGCACATAGTATTGTAGTAGCAACTTCTGACACCAAATGTAACAACACCAAATGTAGTGGGATGAGGTAGATGTGCACTGTATTAAGACTCGTCTGAGCTTTCGAAGTGATTTATTACTTCCAGCTACAGTGCCCCTATTCCTCTCAGTCTGTGTCACCGGGTCCCGCAATGCTGAGGACACCACTTTGCTCTCTGCAATCGGCTTGGTGCGGAATGGCTGCCTCAGCGACCCGTGCTATGCCCCGCTGTGTGTCGGTCTTGTACGGTCGTGGAGTTGCATCGACGTCAGGATGCGCTGGCAGCTGATTCAGCGGCCTTCACCTCTGCCGCCTCAGCGCAGCCCGCTGCAAGGCGACCCGTGCCGTGTATCCCCGCTGGTGTGGCTTGGTTCGTGGAGACAACAAGCACCAGCAATCCGGCAGTTGAATCTGCGACCCTTGCCCTGACTGTCTCCGGTGTGTGTTGGCAGCCGAGAGGACTGCCCCCGGTAGAGAGTCGTGGAGTGGCCCGCCACTGGTTGACTATGGACCCCGCGTCGGCCTCAGAGGGTCGAACTCTGGAACGCTGGTGCCCCATCTGCTGCTGTGTGTAGCCGGTGGTGTGACACGCCCCACTGTCCAGGAGAGCTGTCACACTGGAATGCTTTGTTAGTGAACAGGCACCTATATATATGCGGCTGTGTGCCTCTGTTTTGCTAAACTCACCGCTCCATGTCACATACTCATAACACTTAGGTTGGCCAGTGGGCCCCTTCTGCCTGGGACTTGTGCCATTCAAATCGCTGTGTGTACTTTTACCAGCCCCTGTGGCCTCTATTTTACTTCACAACGGCTGGTGAGCGTAACTCATTGTAAACAATGCCGCACCTGGCTGTAACTTGCGTGCTCAGAAATATTGCACCAAAACTGACTTTTCGTATCCCAAACGTTAGTGCCGCTACATTATTGCCCCCTTCAGAAGGACCCAGTCCTTGCGTCGACCTTTAACTAACTCCTAACTTGTCTTGGTCGGCACCTATGACGTATTTTGTTACTTTCAGAAAACTGAAATGTGGTCTAGTGCCCCTTAAAACACATGACATGAAACAAAATGAGCACTGCTCGATCAACCCCTTACCTACTCGCCTCACACTCTCAGTATCCAATCCACTGGGACTTGGACTATCCTTGGTTCCCTCTTAGAATTGGCTCTGTGCCTGATCAGAATGAAAACAACATATAACAAAGTTAAGGCTGCGAAGATACTTGAAACAGAGGTGCTCAAAATGATCGTTATTTGCCGTTGCCTTTCCCTATACTGAGAGACACGTTGCACAAGCTGTTCGGCTGACATGCTCCCCTCTTGCTCTAAAATGAATTGGTTTACACATCTCAACAGACCTGGCTCCAGAGTTTGATTTAACAAGGTCAGATTCTGCCTTGGCAAAAACTCTAAAATAGCTTCTGGCCAGTACAGCCTGTACCAACCTTGGATCTGTTTGCACTCCGCCCTTACTGTTAATATGACCAAAATATTTTACTTCTTCCAATCCAAAAAGACACTTCTCCAGGCTCAACGTCAAATGCGCTGCTCTTAACCTGATGAAGACTTACCTTAACCGTTGTCTATGTTGCTTCATACTACTTGAAAACACTATAATGTCATCCAGATAGACAAGACACTGCCGTGGTTTCAAACCTCTCAACACGCTGTCTAACAACTTATGAAACGTTGCCGGAGCGTTTTTCAAACCGAATGGCTTTCTGATGTAGTGGTAATTGCCTCGAGGAGTAGATAACGCTGTTTTTGGACAATCCTCTGGAACCACCTCTAACTGATGATAACCACTCGTCAAATCCATCGTAGAAAAGTACTGGCACTGTCTAAGTGATCCAGAGTCTCCAATATGTTTGTAATGGGGTCCATTAATGTCTTATTATTGAGGTATCGGTAGTGACAACAGAACCTGTATTTCTTAGTTCCATCCATAGATTTTTAGGCACAACGACAATGCCCGCTCCCCAGCAACTATTACTATGCTCTATAATACCGTCCGCAAGCTGTTGATCAATGAAATCCTCCACAATCGGCTGTAAATACCTCGGTATTCTGTATGGTTTACGGTAAACGGGTGCTTCATTCCCTGTTGGTATCCTGTGTTGAACTAATGGAGTTGATGGGAACGGCCCTTGCGGGAAAAACAAATCCTTAAATTCCCACAATAATTCTTCCATATGCTCTCTTTCTCCTCCTTTCAAATGCTTAATTTTGTCACACAATGCAGTTATATCGGCCGTTAGTGGTTGACCGCTTCGCCTACCTCTCGAACACCAGTCTTCGTCATCTGACACATCCAAATTTGCTACTAAAACTCCTTTTCTCAAATTCGCGTCTACAGCGCTAAAATTATCCACGTTCGCGGGAACTACTCGCCCGTCGTTCCCCTCCTGAAGCGCACGATACTATGTTTCACAAAACAACCCAAAACTTCGTTATCCTCCAATGGTTCCGTAACAAATACTGTACCCACGGGTAGATTCGATTTCACACTTACTCAAAGCGACTTCCCAGTGCCACCAGACACGCACTCGTGCAAATTAAGCCTTAATGCTAATTTACGTGGTTCAGTTGGTTTGTTCATTATGTTGAACACCCCTCGTGACAGCTCTGCATCGACAACAGTTTCCCCTAGCTGAAATAACATTCCACCAAGTTCCACAGTTCGTTGTCCAAGGTCAATGTTGGCATGATGTTGATGCAAGAAATAAAATCCTAGGATCATGACGTAGCCCTCGCTTACCCATGGTACTACCTCTATGCATGCATAAAATTGGACTTTCCCTATGCGAAATTCAACTGTCACTGACACCAAAGGTGTGACCTCCTTTTCCCCCACTCCATGCAACCTATAACGTAGTGGGTCTAACTTCCTTCGTCCCATTAAACTCTTGTAGCTACTGACACTTGTGTCCCTGTGACAACAAAATCTTAAACTTTTTAGTTCCTATGGATCCTACCACTGAACATTCCACCTCTGCATTAGTATTTGTAGCATTGAAATTGAACGGGAGCTCCCTTAGGTGCGTCTTGGTCCCCCTCTGCCGTTTAACGATTGTCCACCTCTACTAACTCCACTTCTCCATCCCCCACGCTGCTGATTTCCACCCCTTCCTCTATTCCCCGGTGACTGGGTAGACTGACTCTGCACATGTCCCGAACGACCATACTCATAACATATTACACCCACTGTAAACACTACTTGTCTATCACATATCCCCGTTGCCACGTCTATTTCCTCACGTTGAATTGCCAACTGAATGGCCAAATACAAATCTTTTGGCGTCCTTCATGCACTTTCCGCGACATATGTGCCGGTAACCCCCTCAAAAATACATCAAGTGCCCTTTGCTCGACCTCCTGCAACAGAACACCGTTCGCTTCATTGCTCTGACCCAACTCGTAAGTATACTCGTTAATTTCTCTTATTCTGCCCACAAATTCCTCTACTGTCTCCCTCTGTCTCTTCGAAATTGTAATCAACCTTTCCCTGATGTACTGAGCGCTATTCTGTTTCTTGTGTCTTTGTAAAAGCCCCTCCTTCAAGTGTTTAAACCGTTCTGCCTTCCTTAAGGTCTCAGGTCACCTTACATATATCTTCGCTTCACCCATTAATCTAATCTTGGCTACATGTAACAACTGTTCACCTGACCGTCCATCCATCACAGCTGAAGTTTCCAAGTTCTCCACAAACGAACGCACATCCTCAGATGCCTTGCAGGAAATGGAATAATCAACCTCGTGGCAACTGGATCAACCTCATGCTGCAGCATCCTAGGCAACAATGAATGATCCAATGCAGTTTCCTGCTCACATCTAGATGTTAATTCACTCCTTAACTGTGTATTGTCTGCTGTCAACTGTGCTACCTTTTCCAACAAAATCCGTAAGACTTCTGGTACTGACACACCTCACGTTCCTGACTCTGCCATTGTGTTGCTTTTGTTCCCTGTTAATCCCGAAACAAAACAATTAAGTACAAAAATAACCCGACTCCTACACCTTAGTATAATCATACTCAGTAACATCATACTCAAACCAATATAAAAGTAATTACATGCCACAAAAAAAATAATCTTACTGCCCCAAAGACAATAACTCTTACTCCTACAACAAAAAATACTATGCCCACGCAAAACATTTACAATGGTCTGCCATGAGTCATACTCATAAACACAAAAAAAGCGAAGAAAACGTCCAGCACTCAAAAGCAAACCAGTCAAAACTCACCACATCTTGTGACTGTAATGCAGGCGGTGGGCTCAGATGTTGTACTGTACAGATGACGTCCACTATTCTGACACCAAATGTAGTAGCAACTTCTGACACTGAATGTAATAGCAACACCAAATGTTGTGGGAGGAGGTAGAAGGTACCATATTAAGACTCGTCAGAGCTTTCCAAGTGATTTATTATTTACAGCTACAGTTACCTGTTCCTCTTGGCCTGCGTCACCGGGTCCTGCAATGCTGAGGACACCACTTCGCTGTCTGCAAAACGGCTTGGCGCGGAATGGCTGCCTCAGTGACCCGTATTTGTCTTCGCTGTGTGTCAGCCTTGTATGGCCACGGAGTTGCATCTGTGTCAGGATGCGCCAGCAGCCAACTCAGCTGCCTTATGTTCTGCCACCTCAGCACCATCCACTGTAAGACAACCCGCACCGTGCGTCCCCGCCGGCGTGGCTTGGGTCATGGCGACAACAAGCACCCGCGATTTGGCAGCTGAATCTGCCGCCCTCGCCCTGGATGTCTCCGGTGCATGTTTGGAGCCGAGACGACTGCCCACAGTAGCGAGCTGTGGAGAGGCCCGCCACTGGCTGACTATGGACCCCGTGTCGGCCTCAGAGGGTCGAACCAGCGACCCGCCGTGGACTGGAACGCTGGTGCCCCATCTGCTACTGTGTGTAGCCTGTGGTGTGACGCACCCTGCCGTCCAGCAGAGCTGTCACACTTGAAGACTTTGTTAGTGAATCGGCACCTATTTATATGCGGCTGTGAGCCTCTGTTTTGCTAAACGCGCTGCTCTGCGTCACATACTCATAACACCTAGGTTGGCCAGTGGGCCCCTTCTGTCAGTGACTTGCGTCGTGCAAATCACTATGTGTACTTTTCCTGGCAGTTCTACGGCTCTGTGGCCTCTATTTTACTTCGCAACTGCTGGTGAGCGTAACTCACTCTAAACAGGTAAACAGGCCCGCACCTGGCTGTAACTTGGGTGCTCAGAAATATTGCACCAAAACTGCCGCTACAATATAGATCACATGTATTCACGTCACCTGAATATTTAGAAATATTGCACCAAAACTGCCGCTACAATATAGATCACATGTATTCACGGCACCTGAATATTTAATGTAAATGTGCACAGAAGGATGAAGAGAGGTGACTGGCTGAGAGCATGACGACGTTGGACAAGAGCAAAATGGGGGTGGGCAGGGACGTTAGTAATCCTGAATATAACAACTGCCTCAGCAAAAAAAAAATGGCTCTGAGCGCTATGGGACTTAACTTCTGTGGTCATCAGTCCCCTACAACTTAGAACTACTTAAACCTAACTAACCTAAGGACATCACACACATCCATGCCCGAGGCAGGATTCGAACCTGCGACCGTAGCAGTCCCGCGGTTCCGGACTGCGCGCCTAGAACCACTAGACCACCGCGGCCGGCCAGCTGCCTCAGCACAGAACGCTGAAGTGGGAATGTGCTAACATCACCAGTTACTGGAACACTGACACCCAAATGTGCTGACATCAGCGAATATCTGTCCAGAACCAGCTGTTCTTTCCTATGATATCTGAATGGTGCAATAAGTGCCAACTGACTCTGAACAATTAAAAGCGTGAGATCTTCGATATGAGTACTGAAAAGAATCCGTTAATCTTCGGTTACATGATGAATAACGCAAATTTTGAGGTTGTCACTTCAAATGAATACCTAGGGATTACAATTACAACCCACTCAAATTGGAAGCATCACATAGAAAACTATGTGGAGAAAGCGAACCAAAGATTGGAGTTTATTGGTAGAACACTTAGAAGCTGCAATAGATCTATTTAAGAGGCTGCCTGCACTAAGCTTGTCCATCTGCTAGAGTATTTGTGTGCTGTACGTGATTCTCAGCAGATAGGATTGAGGCAGGACATCGAAAAATTTGTAAGAAGTGTAAGTCGTTTTGCATTATATGCATTTAAAAAGAAACGACCTGGAGACTGTCCAATGAAAACGGCTGACAGGATGGTAAAGTCATTGGGTATAGAAGAAGAAATGGTCCCTATAAGAGCGCTGATGCTCCAACTCACCGCTAAAAGGACACGGGCGCATGCCCGGGTGACGATAGAGTGAGCATGTGCTGGCGTCGACCATCCACTGCATTCAGAAGTGCTTAAACCCGAGAAATGGAACATAAAAAGATGAACAAAGGGGTTTAGCGCGCTCGTTTACAGTGGAAGGAGTGCAGTGAATGGAAATTCATCAAATAGTGGCACAAATGTACGGAGAGCATTGCATGTCCATAGCAGTCCGGCTGTTGTACTAACTCGTCGGTCTTCAGTAGTGAGAACACCCAACTGCTAACGATGGCATCGATAATGTAGTGTTACATTCAAGAGCATTTGTCATTGGCCAACGACATCCGTCATTTCTTCAGTCGCTTTTCCACAACACACTTGTGCCATTCCTGGTGAATTTCTGTTCCCTGTACTCCTGCCGCTGTCAGGAAACGCACTACATCCGTTAGCTCTTCTTTTGACACCTTCATTTCACTGTTTTCATCACAACTGAGTGCGCGTACTCGCTGTGCCAGGACGCGGATGCGCGCCCACGTCTCTCTAGTGGCGAATTTGGTGCCTCGACGCTCTTACAGCGACCACGCCTTTTTCCGTGGCAATGGCATTACGATCCTTTCGGCGGTTTTCATTTTACAGCCTCTGGCTCATTTCTTATTGAAGGCAGCTTAGGTTATCGCGAAATAGAGAAGTTATTAAAACAATGGTGTTTTTAGTTGCGGCGAGAGCGTTTCATTGAGTATCAATCTCTAATTTTGTTGACTGCCATCTACATGGGAAGAAATGACCATCGCTGTAAAACGAGAGGAATCGGATCTCGCACGTACAGATTTCGGTGTTCATTTTTCCCGCGTGCCATTCGAGAATAGAATGATCGAGATATAGTCTTAAAGTGTGTCTGTGATCCCTGTGCCAGGCACTTGGATGTGAACTGTAGAATAGTGATGCAGATGTAAACCACTAGACGGTCCAGCGACAACACAGCAACGCACACATTATTTCAGCAGAATGGCTCCTGAAATCTACAGCATACAAATTAGTGGCTCAAGAGAAGGCGGCAATTGGCGATTCTAGTGTACACGAAACTAATTTTAATGTGGTAGGCAGAACCGCGCTGGCAACTAGGAGGAAGTTTGTGCAACCGGTCTGCGCGCGAGTGTGCGTGCACTGCTAGAGGCGCCGTGCCAACGACGGCAAGCATCTGTCCGTGTCCAAAGGCCGCAACCGCGGCCGTCTCTCCGCCCACTGGCGTCAGTTTAAGATTACGCGGGGCTCCTGCTAAGCAGCATGTCCCTACATATTTTTTGAAACGTATTATTTTACTAAGTTTAATTGTTTTCGATTTCTGTCTCAGTTGCGTCCATACATTTTTATTTGCAGTGGTTAATTTCGGACGATATTGTCCATTCTCAAACCATACCTTCGTTGTAAAGGTTAACATATATTTCCAACAGTGCACACATATATAATAGCCATAACTGGTATTTTTACATGTAGTAGTGTTTATTCAGGGTCCAGTAATTTCACTACTTGTCTTTGTGAAGTTACTGGATTCTGAATGAGCAATCCAAGTTGCTCATCTCTGCTCCTACAATATTTTGGAACTTCATAGTATTTTACTTCCATGTAACATGGGTAGGTAACGTATATTAAAATTTTATTTCAATATTTGTACATCTGTATCTACTTGAGTCCTACGTTAAAGTCCAGGAACAGAATACTTCTGTTACCACTATCTGATCCCCCCACCCCTCCCTGTTCCAATAGCGAATGGCCAGTAGGAACAATGAATGTCGGTAAACCTCTGTATCATCTCTAATTTCTCAGATTTTCTCGTTGTGGTCATTTCGCGAGACATATGTGGGAGGAAGTAATACTTGCCCAATTGTTTTCGGAATACTAAACACACCGCGGTTCATAGCACCTCTCTAGGAGCGACTGCTACTAGAGTTTTTCGCACCGACTGTACAAACGACCCTGTGACGAAACGCACTGCTATTGGTTGCATTTTATCTGTCTCTTCTTTTAGCCCTACGCGGTAAGGTCACAGAGTGATGAGCAATACTCAAGAATTGGTCGATCACGTGTTTTGTAAATCACTTGTTTCTGGATGAGTTACGTTTCCATAAGATTCTTCCTATGAATCTCAGTCTGGCATCTGCTTTTCCTGCAGCTTGTTTTATGTGATCATTTCGCTTAAGATCGCTCCGAATGGTCACTCTTATACATTTAAAGATAGATACTGTTTCCAGAAATTTGTCGTCAATCGTGTAGTTCTACAGTGGTGGATTTCTTCTCCTATGTAAGCGTACTATGTTATATTTATTTACGTTCGGAAGCAACTGCCATTCCTTGCACCATTCATCAATCCTCTGCAGATCCTTCTTCAAATCATTACAGTCTTCTGGCGTTGCTGTCTTCTTGTAGACAACAGCATGCATCATCTGTGAATAGCCTTATGGAGATTCCGACATTTTCTACTACATCATTTACATATATACTGTAGACAATAACGGCCCTACCACATTTCCTTGAGGTATTCCTTAAATTACCTTTACATCTCGATTTGGTCCCATTAAGAGCGGCGTGCTGAGTTCTCTCTGCAAGGCTGTCTTGAATCCAGTCATAAATCTGGTCCAATACTCGGTTAAGTTCGATTTTTTTCACTAAATGGCAGTGCGGAATGGTGTCAAATTCCTTCCTGAAGTCAAAGAACATAGCATGAACCTGAGCGCTGATGTCTACAGCACTGAGGATCTCTCGATGAAACAGAGACAGCTCAGTTTCTCAAGCTCTCTGTTTGCGGAATCCATGTTGATTTTTATGGAGGAGATTTTCGTTCTCCAAAAATGTCATAAAACGTCAGACTAAAACATGTCCCATAATTTTACAAGAAATTGACGTCATCGATAAAGGTCTATAATTATGAGCATTTGTCCAATGTTCTTGAAAACGGGAATGACCCGCGATTTTTTCTATGCGCTATGTACTTTTCGTTGCTCCAGCGACCTACGATAAATTGATGCTAATAGCGCAGCAAGTAACTGAGCAATAACTGATGCTATGCACCTTAGATTTTGAAACATCAGCTCAGTATCATAATCAACGTTACTCAAGACACCGTAACTAGTCCTCGCAGTTGACTTCATTTGCATAGCAAGGAAAAATCATAAAATTGTAATACAAATTTTGGGCCACAACGATCTTAGGCCCTGTGTAGACTGAAACTGAGCAAGGGACCAAGGATCTATTGCTCTAGTCTTCACTAAGTGGGAAGAGTAAGGCAACCAATGTTGCTGACACACAACTTGGCACTGCACACTGTCGTCACCTCAGCTGGTTCGATGATTACGGATGCAGATGATGCGATGCTGCTGGAAGTCACACTGTCTCATCATTTTGTTCCTGCGTAGCAGGCTGCTACTCCAGTAGGCCTCCGCAAGGCGCCAGCGCTGATGGTCAAAGTTCACTCCACTTTCTGCTACAGGATGAAAGACTTATCGGAGCCCTGAATCAGAATGTCCAAGACTTCTCTCCATGGAATAAGGGAATCACAATTGAACTCGTTCTCCATCGGAATCAGAAAGAAAATACCTCACCTTGTAACTCGCCACCTGAGCTGGGAGAATGCGCCCTTCTCGTCCCCACGATCACTCGTGAGGCAGACGCGAGACACAGCTCCCAATCAAAAGAACTAACAATAATATTTAACTCGCACCAGCGTATCCAGCACAGAAGAGCCAATCCAATGCACTCCTGCTTGAAGCAGATACATGCCCAAACTCCCTGCTCCAGCTTCTCACTTAGGCCTGGAGTGCCTCTCCCACAAGAGAGCAAGTCAAAAGTCAAACATTTAAATCCAAAGACTCTGGATAAGATTTTTATCTGTATTGAATTGCTCTGCCGTCACATTCCTAAGAATCATGATTGTCATTTAGCAAAGTTTTCCAGCTTCCCTTCGGCCGGCTGAGTGCCACTGAAGACTCAGTTTTAATGCCCAGAGGACCTCTCGGAATTGTGCACTTCATGTTTCTAAACAAAAGCCGATTTCTAGCGAGTCTGCAGAACAGGGCCGAGCGACAACCCTTGCCATTTTAGCCACCACAAGTAGTGGGGCAAAGGGAGTTGGCGTCACTCTACATTGTTGCCAGGTGTATCCAAGAAGGCGGCGATGACGACATACAAGATGGCAGTGTGTAGACAGTGCATGACATCACCCTGGATGGCGGCCATGATGTCGTCCAATATGGCGGATTTTTTTGGGAAGTTTGAATTTTGCCGAGAAGATAGGTCAATTGAGCTATCTCCACTAACCCAAGTCATCTGACCGCCGCCTCTTCCTAGGGATCGGTGCGATTTTTGAATTTTCACGGTAAAGAAAGGTCACTTGGGCAATCACTACTAACCTAAGAAAATGGTGGGAAAGAAAGGGCACTTGGGCTAACTCCACTAAACTAAGTCACCCGACTGCCACCTCATCCTAGGGACTGGTAGGAAAATGACTCGGCCTGTGCTAGACATAAGTCTTTATTTTTTAGCATGCACCAGTCTTTATTTAAACAATTAGAGGCAGTACCACCATCCAGTGTGGCCCCCAAGGGGTCCAGACTCCAGCTGACCTAGTACACAGTACCACCGCCAGATGGTGCTCTCATCCATGACGTAATCCAGGATGGCTACCATGATGTCAGCTGATGACGCAAGTACCGTTATCCAATATAGCGGGAAGCAGTGTATTCACCACGAGGTCCGAGGGTAGAACACAGTACTGCCACCAGAGTGCACTGTTGTCCCTTTCGTGATGGACGCAAGACGTTGGGGGAAAATGGTGGGAAACAGTGTGGTCGCCAGAAGGTCTGGACCAAGTACACAGTACTTTCACCAGAGGGTGCTGTCATCCATTCCGTGACATAAGCCAAGGTGACTGTCTGGAGCAGAAAATGACTCATCCTGCATTGGGCTGCTGGCAAGAGGAAGGAGTGTACTCTATTTATTTTGGACAAATTTATTTAGGGAGGGATTTTGAAAGATAGTGTATTTATCACACTGATACAAAACACATGCTCTGACATCCTTGGGGTCACGCCACACACTACAAACCTGTAAACTACTCCTAAATAATGCACTACAAACAATTCATAAATTACAGAAAAGTTCAGTACACAGCACACAGACCTGCAAACGGCTTCTAAATAATGCAGCACACAGATGTATAGACATGCGCAGTACTCCTAAACTGTCCAAATGATGCATAGTGCAGCCTACAGACCTGCTTGCAAAACAATACAAGAGACATGTGCAAACACAGCCCGCCGCCCCTGTCCACTGGACTGCATATGCTCCCAGAGGTCGAGATGCACCAGCAGCCTCTGCAAAATTACGCACAGGTGCCACAAGCATGAGGCGGCAACACCCCTTTCATAGCTGAGACGTGAGAAATTCTTCTTGAAATACGTGATTTCCTCGGCACTGCTGCTGATGTGACCTCACGAGAGCGAGGACTTATTTGCAGAGCACAGATGCTCCAAGGGCGAGCGTGTGTTGACTCCATCTAAAAGACTCTCCAAACACACTTGCCAATCATCAACTTTCTAAATATTACACTAAACACCCGTTCACAAAATAATGCAACAAACACCAAAACAACTACTAAATCCTCAAACCATATTTTATGTCTAACGCTCACAATGCTTAAACAGCAGGGGAAAAAATCCAGTGCACAAACACTCAGTGCACGCAAAAAACGCTTCCGAACTATCATCAACCGCAGCTATCAGGGCCAGCCAGCACGAACCAGTGTAGGAACGTGTATTATTCTGATGCCACATGTCTGTCTATCTAAATAAACGCCAAATCATCCTCTGACGATGCGCACCTGTCTTCCCCACTGCTGGTGTGAACCCTCTCTCTACCTGCTGTCCAGCAAAGACCTAATTGCCTAGCAACTCACCCTCACAGACACTGCAGGAATCGTTTCCAAAATATCACAGGGTCCATTGTTCCTTGTGTCACTAATGGAACATGCAAGCTGTGCCTAACCATGCTTGCTTACCCATCGTGGCTCACACTTCATGGCGGAATGTCCGTTCTGTTGTCAATATAACTCTCAGAAACGTTAAACGATCACACAGCTAATAGCCTGTGCAGGCTTGTGAAAACACCCATGATCATAAAAGCATTCTCCTTTGGAAATAGATCACTGTCTAAGCACAGACGGGGTGACTCAAAACAATTACGCAAACAGAATTCGAATCACTGACATACAGAATAGAAAAAAATGTCCTGAATTTTCGGTATCCTACAGCTACAGGTCTAGAGATGACATAATGCCACAGTGGCGGATAAGTGACGGCATCCCCGCCAGAGATGGATGGTATGACTCAACTTGTCTTTGAACATTTTCTCAGAACATTCCGTGCATACCTTGCATCCATCTTGTTCGAATCAGTTTTTAGGCACTCCTATGTCCTGGCACAAAGGATGTCTTGTGAATGAACCGAACATTTAATTGGCTCTTATCGAATTTACCCGCTGAATTACTGATGCCGCTGGTGTGGAAGCACCATTTGCCTTTTTTCTTCTTTCTGCCGACAAGACTTGCAGCAGCAAAAAACTATTTTACACAGATCGCCATGTTGCAACGACAATTTCACCTTGCAAACTGCTCTACATATCTTCAAATACAAAAAGACTATTACTCAATTACACTGCGCTCCCTCTGAGGACAATTTCACCTTGAAAACTGCTCTACATATCTTCTTCAAATACAAAAAGACCATTACTCAATTACACTGCACTCCCTCTGAGGACAGGAGCCTGAATATTAGAGCATGAAACCAATTTCCAACTGAGCAATATATCACTACGTACCGTCTCGATGTAGTAAACATACAAAATCACCCCTTTTACATCATTCATACATACACTGCGAAGACAGTCAGCACTGTATACATTCCTCGCAACATTAGATATTTATGTGCGAGGTCGGCAGTCATCCATCCACAATGGGTGACCAGAGCACTCTCAGTGGATTGAAGTCACTCTCAGAACTGTTCTACAAATTCGGGAACATTTCCCCTTGGCACAAACGCGTTACTGTTTCTAGTCCGGACCTGATTCCCTTCTTGCTTTTTTCTACATGCATCTCCAGAGTATGGGATTACAAGAACAAATATATTTTCTCATGGTTTGCTAGAATATCATAACATTTTCGAGGTACTTGTAGATATCAAACACATATCAATATCACCTGCATAGCAGTACCACTCACGTGATATAGACTGGAAATTATTCCTCTACAAACCCCAATCTCCAGCTAGGTGGAGCGTGCTATAAGCCATAGAGTAACCAGAAACTTATCCCATGTGCGAGGACCCTTACGTGAGAACTCGAAACAAGGGCGACCTCTTGCAAAACTGTACTTTGGGGTGATGTCCTTGTTGTCTGTGAGAAGCCATGGATCAGAACGTCTTAATGAAAGATGTTGGTCATGTCATCAGCTGACGTCACAGCAGTTATGCTGAATGACATCATCGTATCACGGTGCGACGTCTTGGATAATGGTACTTTGTGGTGATGTTCTTGTTGTCTGCGAGAGGCAGTGGATCAGAATGTCTTAATGTCAGTTTAGAACCGGATACAACCTCAAATTCATGACAGAAAATCAAAATGTTTGGCAGTGTACAAAGCGTGTTAGAGCAGAAAAAAATAGTGTTTCAAACAACGAGACAGGGAAACAGGTTGCATCTCTTGCGACTTACAATATAGTGAGCAGGTTACGATCATCCTCTACATCTACATCTACATGGTTACTCTGCTATTCACACTTAAGTTCCTGGCAGAGCTTTCATCGAACCGTTTTCATACTACTTCTCTACCATTCCACTCTCGAATGGCGTGTGGGAAAAAAGAAACCTAAATCTTTCCGATCGAGCTCTGATTTCTCTTATTTTATTATGATGATCATTCCTGTGGTGTCACCGCCAGACACCACACTTGCTAGGTGGTAGCTTAAATCGGCCGCCGTCCATTTAGTACATGTCGGACCCGCGTGTCGCCACTGTGTGATCGCAGACCTAGCGCCACCACAAGGCAGGTCTCGAGATATGGACGAGCACTCGTCCCAGTTGTACGGACGACATTGCTAGCGACAATACGGACGAAGCCTTCCTCTCATTTGCCGAGAGACAGTTAGAATAGCCTTCTGCTAAGTCCATGGCTACGACCTAGCAAGGCGCCATTAGCCTTACCTAGTTTGAGAGTTATCGTATAAATGTCTCAAGAAGAACGTTGTGAACCAACAAAGAATAAAGTTAAGTATATTCCAAAGCTACGTATTTTCTTGATAGCAGTCATAACGTATCCTGTTCCAGACTTGACGCCAGTCGGCGTGTGTGTACGCGTGCCTTTCGGCTCCCTTCTCAGTGTGGCGTAGCTAGCTTGTTACGCCACAACAGATTGGCGACGAGAGAAGTGTTCTTTCTGATTGCTTACATTTACTTGTCTCATGGCTTCGCCAGATGTACTGTCCGAATTTTATCGCTTGCAGAGTCAGCAGATGCAGGCGTTATTGGATGCCCTTGGACAGCTCGTCCAGGGTCAACGTGCCATTCAAACCGATGCGGCAGCCGCCGCTTCACCGCTACCGCAGCCACCACTCTCAGTTGCACCGCCTTTTAGACACTACGATCCAGCGCAAGAATCGTGGCCAGAATGGTCCCGACAGTTTGGCTTTCATCTAGCCGCCTACAGAATTCAAGGTAATTAGCGGCAGCCGTTTTTGCTTTCTTGTGTCGGTGTGTCCACCTACCGTGTGATAGTGAAATTGTTTCCCCGACGCGACGTAGCAACTCTGTCCTACGAAGAAATTTTGACTGCTTTAGATGCCTATTTCAAAGAAACAGTTAATGTGGTTGCAAAACGGTATACGTTTTTTCGTACAAAACGTACGGCTGGTCAAACTAATAGGGAGTGGGTTGCAACTTTGCAAGGACTTACTAGGGAGTGTGCCTTTGAATGTGACTGTGGCCCTTCTTATTCCGATACAATGGTACGTGATGCAATTGTACAGAACGTTTCTGATGTTCGCATACGGGAGCAAATTTTGAAACTAGTTAATCCCTCCCTTCAACAAGTGATAGACATATTGGATAGACAAGACACACTCGACTGTGCCCAGGAATCTTTTGAAACTTCGCCAGCCGTGTGTAACATTAACCGGCCCGCCGGACGTGCTGCGCGGCCCGGTAACCCGCCCTCGCGCACTTCGACGCAGCTGCCGCCGCGGTCTAAACCGGGTGTGCCGCGCCAGTCCACAAATGCGGTGAAATCATGCCTGCGGTGTGCTACTAGACATTCGCGTGAACATTGCCCGTCACGCCAAGCTATTTGCTTTTTCTGCAATAGGAAAGGACATGTTCAAAGTGTTTGCCAGAAAAAGCTCAGATCAGACAATCACAACCTTTCCAGGCCCTTTGCTTCGCGCCGGAATCGAACCAAGGACACTCAGGCTCGTGGACCTTCGCCCATGGACATTCATGTCGTTACATCCACCCCGTCCAGTGCCACTTTCTCTAACAGTGACTGTGTTCGTCCCACAAGAACTGTGCGTCGACGTCGCCGGAAATCACGTCAATTAGCAAGTGATGCTGTACCTGTATCAGTTCAAATTGCACGAGACAGTCGCTCTTGTCGTCAGCAGGACAATAAACTTTTTGTAGATTTGGACTTTAATGGCAAGGTCATACCGTTCCAGCTCGATACCGGAGCTGCAGTTTCATTGCTCAATCACGACACGTACAAACAACTGGGCAAACCTCCGTTGCGTGCCGCAAATGTTACGCTAAAAAGTTATTCAGGACAGCTCATCCCTGTGTTAGGACAGTGCACTCTTCTTGCAACATATAAAGGACAAACAAAACTTGTGTCATTTTACGTTCTTCGTTCTTCTACTGCAGTGAACTTGTTTGGTTTAGATTTATTTCAGTTGTTTAACATGTCTATTGTAAATCAGGTCCTATCAGTGAATCAAACTGTGCCTTCAGACAGTGTTTCTCGTCTGTGTGACGAATTTGCAGACATTTTTGCACCGGGCTTAGGTTGCGCTAAAAACTATGAAGCACATTTGGAACTGAAACTAAACGCGCAACCGAAATTTTTCAGAGCGCGCAATGTTCCCCACGCATTGCGTGATGAGGTCGCAAGAACATTAAACGATCTAGAATCACAGGGTGTAATTGAACGTGTGCAAGCTTCTCTCTGGGCCTCACCCTTAGTAATTTTGCCAAAACCTTCCGGAAAATTGAGACTTTGCGTGGACTTCAAGGCCACAGTGAATCCACAACTAGTGACTGCTACTTTTCCTTTGCCCTGCCCGGAAGATCTTTTTGCTAAACTGTACCCGGGAAAATATTTTTCAAAGTTGGACCTAGCCGATGCGTACTTGCAAATACCGGTGGACGACGAATCCCAGCGCGTATTGGTGGTTAACACGCATCTTGGATTGTACAGGTTCAAAAGACTGCCGTTCGGGTGTGCATCCGCCCCTGCATTGTTTCAGCAATATTTACAAACTATTTGTGCGTCGGTCCCTACTGCAGCAAACTATCTGGACGATATAGTGATCTCCGGACAGACAGAAGAAGATCATCTTGCGAACCTACGAACATTATTTCAGGTCTTGCGACAAAATGGTCTTTGCTTGCGGAAGGACAAATGTGTGTTTTTTACTCGTGACTTACCATACCGGGACATGTCATTAATGCCCAAGGCATACATCCGAGTCCAGAGCACCTCCGTGCCATATAAGAATTGCCTTCGCCACAAAATATGAAGCAGCTACAGAGTGTGTTGGGTAAAATTAACTATTATCATAAATTTGTGCCGCGCGCTTCTTCCAATTCAGCTCCATCGCTCCATCGCTTCATCGCTTACGCCGTAAAGGTGTTCCGTTCGTCTGGACGACGGAATGCGAACGCGCCTTTCGCCAGTTGAAATCGGCGTTGCTTTCTAATACTTGCCTTACGCCATTCGATCCCCAGAAACCCCTTTTGTTGATGGTAGATGCATCGGATTTCGGGATCGGTGCTGTGCTTGCGCACAAAGTTGGCTCGCATGATCGCCCTATTGCCTTTGCGTCCAAATTGCTCTCGTCTGCGCAAAGAAATTACTCACAGATAGAGAAGGAAGCTTTGGCTCTCGTGTTTGGTGTTACTAAGTTCCATGATTTCTTGTATGGTCGTCACTTTACCATCATCACAGACCACAAACCTTTGACATCGCTTTTTCATCCGACCAAGCCTGTACCTCCGCGTACAGCGCAGAAATTCATTCGCTGGTCTATTTTCCTCTCGCAGTACTCCTACGATATCTTGTATCGGTCCACTGCTAAGCACGGAAACGCCGATGCGTTGTCACGTTTGCCTGTTGCTGAGGATAAAGCATTCGATTCTTCTGAACTTGCTTGCATGTTCATTGATTCGGAAACCGATGAAGTGGTCGAATTGTTTCCGATTGATTTTCGCCGTGTTGCTACAGCCACGGCTACTGACCCTGTCCTTGCTACCGTTTTGCGTTTTGTTGCTACGCAATGGCCCTTGTCAAAGTCTCGGATCGAGGATCCGTTGGTTCGCCGGTTTTTTGCTCACAGGGAGAGACTTTTTGTACGACGTGGTGTTTTGTTGTTGCGTTCTGATAATGATCAGTCCCGAGTCGTGGTCCCACGTTCGTTACAGTCCTCTGTATTACGGCTTCTTCACCAAGGACATTGGGGTATAGTGAGAACGAGACAACTTGCTCGTCAGCACTGTACTTGGTTCGGAATCGATGCTGCTATTACGCATATGTGCTCTTCTTGCATGGCGTGTGCCGAACAACAATCCGCACCGCCGCGGAAAGTCTTTGCATGGCCGAAAGCCACTTCCCCTTGGCAACGCTTGCACATCGATTTTGCTGGTCCATTCTGGAATGCTCGATGGTTGGTTGTAGTAGATGCCTTCAGTAATTTTCCTTTTGTTGCCGGATGTCTTCCACGACGTCCTCCGCCACCATCCAAGCGTTGTCTGCTATCTTTTGCATTGAAGGTCTTCCACAGACTATTGTTTCCGACAATGGCCCACAATTCATGTCCGCAGAATTTCAGTCATTCTGCCAGGCCAATGGTATTCAACATCTGACATCCGCGCCGTTTTCGCCTCAATCAAACGGTGCCGCTGAACGATTGGTCCGGACTTTCAAGTCCCAGGTGTTGAAGTTGAAAGAGTCACATTCTCGTGAGGACGCGTTGTTGCTCTTTTTGTCTTCGTATCGCTCTCAGCCCCGAGATGGTCGCTCGCCGGCTGAGTTGCTCCACGGTCGTCCTCATCGAACCTTGATGTCTTTGCTGCACCCGCCGCATCAGGTTCCTGTGGAGCGGCAGACTTCTACTTTTGCTCCAGGCGACGTTGTATTCTATCGCAACTATCGAGGTTCACGGCGTTGGCTCACAGGGCGCATTCTGCGCAGCCTCGGCCGCGCGATGTATTTGGTTTTGGGGGCCTCTGGTGAGGTGCGTCGGCATCTCAATCAGCTGCGCCTCCGTCGTCGCACGGGTTCGGCCGCTCCCCGTCTGCTTTCAGCGACGGTGCCGTCCGGTCAGCGCCCTGGGGACCCATCTACTGGCTCGCCTCATCCCCAGGTGTTACCGACGATGCCTTCCATTTTGCCCCATGGCGACGCGCCGCCGCCGCCGCCGCCTGTTCTCCCGCCGGCGCCGCCCGCATTCGACGCTTCGCTGCAGCCGCCAAGCGCCTCCCTGGGTCACGCGCCACCGATCGCTTCCCGTGACCAGCCGTCCTCCGCCGTGGAACTCTTGCCCGCTCCGGACCACATGGCGTCATCGCGCGTCGGGTACCCCGACGCAATGGAGGTCGACCCTTCGGCCCCTCCTATCTCTTTACGGGCGCATACACCGCATGTTGACGTGCACCCTGGACTAGGTTTTCAGGCGTTTCCTAGCTCCCCTCGGACCGAATGGCCGGGTGCGGGTGGCACAGCCTCGCCTGTTGTTAGGCTCCCCACCTCATCGCATACGTCAACATGGGGTCCTCCCCACGGCGGGCGGAAGCCTTATAACACGACCGTTCGCCGATTTGCGGGGGAGGAATGTGGTGTAACCGCCAGACACCACACTTGCTAGGCGGTAGCTTAAATCGGCCGCGGTCCATTTAGTACATGTCGGACCCGCGTGTCGCCACTGTGTGATCGCAGACCTAGCGCCACCACAAGGCAGGTCTCGAGGTACGGACGAGCACTCGTCCCAGTTGTACGGACGACATTGCTAGCGACAATACGGACGAAGCCTTCCTCTCACTTGCAGAGAGACAGTTAGAATAGCCTTCTGCTAAGTCCATGGCTACGACCTAGCAAGGCGCCATTAGCCTTACCTAGTTTGAGAGTTATCGTATAAATGTCTCAAGAAGAACGTTGTAAACCAACAAAGAATAAAGTTAAGTATATTCCAAAGCTACGTATTTTCTTGATAGCAGTCATAACGTATCCTGTTCCAGACTTGACGCCAGTCGGCGTGTGTGTACGCGTGCCTTTTGGCTCCCTTCTCAGTGTGGCGTAGCTAGCTTGTTACGCCACAACAGATTGGCGACGAGAGAAGTGTTCTTTCTGATTGCTTACATTTACTTGTCTCATGGCTTCGCCAGATGTACTGTCCGAATTTTATCGCTTGCAGAGTCAGCAGATGCAGGCGTTATTGGATGCCCTTGGACAGCTCGTCCAGGGTCAACGTGCCATTCAAACCGATGCGGCAGCCGCCGCTTCACCGCTACCGCAGCCACCACTCTCAGTTGCACCGCCTTTTAGACACTACGATCCAGCGCAAGAATCGTGGCCAGAATGGTCCCGACAGTTTGGCTTTCATCTAGCCGCCTACAGAATTCAAGGTAATTAGTGGCAGCCGTTTTTGCTTTCTTGTGTCGGTGTGTCCACCTACCGTGTGATAGTGAAATTGTTTCCCCGACGCGACGTAGCAACTCTGTCCTACGAAGAAATTTTGACTGCTTTAGATGCCTATTTCAAAGAAACAGTTAAAGTGGTTGCAAAACGGTATACGTTTTTTCGTACAAAACGTACGGCTGGTCAAACTAATAGGGAGTGGGTTGCAACTTTGCAAGGACTTACTAGGGAGTGTGCCTTTGAATGTGACTGTGGCCCTTCTTATTCCGATACAATGGTACGTGATGCAATTGTACAGAACGTTTCTGATGTTCGCATACGGGAGCAAATTTTGAAACTAGTTAATACCTCCCTTCAACAAGTGATAGACATATTGGATAGACAAGACACACTCGACTGTGCCCAGGAATCTTTTGAAACTTCGCCAGCCGTGTGTAACATTAACCGGCCCGCCGGACGTGCTGCGCGGCCCGGTAACCCGCCCTCGCGCACTTCGACGCAGCTGCCGCCGCGGTCTAAACCGGGTGTGCCGCGCCAGTCCACAAATGCGGTGAAATCATGCCTGCGGTGTGCTACTAGACATTCGCGTGAACATTGCCCGTCACGCCAAGCTATTTGCTTTTTCTGCAATAGGAAAGGACATGTTCAAAGTGTTTGCCAGAAAAAGCTCAGATCAGACAATCACAACCTTTCCAGGCCCTTTGCTTCGCGCCGGAATCGAACCAAGGACACTCAGGCTCGTGGACCTTCGCCCATGGACATTCATGTCGTTACATCCACCCCGTCCAGTGCCACTTTCTCTAACAGTGACTGTGTTCGTCCCACAAGAACTGTGCGTCGACGTCGCCGGAAATCACGTCAATTAGCAAGTGATGCTGTACCTGTATCAGTTCAAATTGCACGAGACAGTCGCTCTTGTCGTCAGCAGGACAATAAACTTTTTGTAGATTTGGACTTTAATGGCAAGGTCATACCGTTCCAGCTCGATACCGGAGCTGCAGTTTCATTGCTCAATCACGACACGTACAAACAACTGGGCAAACCTCCGTTGCGTGCCGCAAATGTTACGCTAAAAAGTTATTCAGGACAGCTCATCCCTGTGTTAGGACAGTGCACTCTTCTTGCAACATATAAAGGACAAACAAAACTTGTGTCATTTTACGTTCTTCGTTCTTCTACTGCAGTGAACTTGTTTGGTTTAGATTTATTTCAGTTGTTTAACATGTCTATTGTAAATCAGGTCCTATCAGTGAATCAAACTGTGCCTTCAGACAGTGTTTCTCGTCTGTGTGACGAATTTGCAGACATTTTTGCACCGGGCTTAGGTTGCGCTAAAAACTATGAAGCACATTTGGAACTGAAACTAAACGCGCAACCGAAATTTTTCAGAGCGCGCAATGTTCCCCACGCATTGCGTGATAAGGTCGCAAGAACATTAAACGATCTAGAATCACAGGGTGTAATTGAACGTGTGCAAGCTTCTCTCTGGGCCTCACCCTTAGTAATTTTGCCAAAACCTTCCGGAAAATTGAGACTTTGCGTGGACTTCAAGGCCACAGTGAATCCACAACTAGTGACTGCTACTTTTCCTTTGCCCCGCCCGGAAGATCTTTTTGCTAAACTGTACCCGGGAAAATATTTTTCAAAGTTGGACCTAGCCGATGCGTACTTGCAAATACCGGTGGACGACGAATCCCAGCGCGTATTGGTGGTTAACACGCATCTTGGATTGTACAGGTTCAAAAGACTGCCGTTCGGGTGTGCATCCGCCCCTGCATTGTTTCAGCAATATTTACAAACTATTTGTGCGTCGGTCCCTACTGCAGCAAACTATCTGGACGATATAGTGATCTCCGGACAGACAGAAGAAGATCATCTTGCGAACCTACGAACATTATTTCAGGTCTTGCGACAAAATGGTCTTTGCTTGCGGAAGGACAAATGTGTGTTTTTTACTCGTGACTTACCATACCTGGGACATGTCATTAATGCCCAAGGCATACATCCGAGTCCAGAGCACCTCCGTGCCATACAAGAATTGCCTTCGCCACAAAATATGAAGCAGCTACAGAGTGTGTTGGGTAAAATTAACTATTATCATAAATTTGTGCCGCGCGCTTCTTCCAATTCAGCTCCGCTTCATCGCTTACGCCGTAAAGGTGTTCCGTTCGTCTGGACGACGGAATGCGAACGCGCCTTTCGCCAGTTGAAATCGGCATTGCTTTCTAATACTTGCCTTACGCCATTCGATCCCCAGAAACCCCTTTTGTTGATGGTAGATGCATCGGATTTCGGGATCGGTACTGTGCTTGCGCACAAAGTTGGCTCGCATGATCGCCCTATTGCCTTTGCGTCCAAATTGCTCTCGTCTGCGCAAAGAAATTACTCACAGATAGAGAAGGAAGCTTTGGCTCTCGTGTTTGGTGTTACTAAGTTCCATGATTTCTTGTATGGTCGTCACTTTACCATCATCACAGACCACAAACCTTTGACATCGCTTTTTCATCCGACCAAGCCTGTACCTCCGCGTACAGCGCAGAAATTCATTCGCTGGTCTATTTTCCTCTCGCAGTACTCCTACGATATCTTGTATCGGTCCACTGCTAAGCACGGAAACGCCGATGCGTTGTCACGTTTGCCTGTTGCTGAGGATAAAGCATTCGATTCTTCTGAACTTGCTTGCATGTTCATTGATTCGGAAACCGATGAAGTGGTCGAATTGTTTCCGATTGATTTTCGCCGTGTTGCTACAGCCACGGCTACTGACCCTGTCCTTGCTACCGTTTTGCGTTTTGTTGCTACGCAATGGCCCTTGTCAAAGTCTCGGATCGAGGATCCGTTGGTTCGCCGATTTTTTGCTCACAGGGAGAGACTTTTTGTACGACGTGGTGTTTTGTTGTTGCGTTCTGATAATGATCAGTCCCGAGTCGTGGTCCCACGTTCGTTACAGTCCTCTGTATTACGGCTTCTTCACCAAGGACATTGGGGTATAGTGAGAACGAGACAACTTGCTCGTCAGCACTGTACTTGGTTCGGAATCGATGCTGCTATTACGCATATGTGCTCTTCTTGCATGGCGTGTGCCGAACAACAATCCGCACCGCCGCGGAAAGTCTTTGCATGGCCGAAAGCCACTTCCCCTTGGCAACGCTTGCACATCGATTTTGCTGGTCCATTCTGGAATGCTCGATGGTTGGTTGTAGTAGATGCCTTCAGTAATTTTCCTTTTGTTGCCGGATGTCTTCCACGACGTCCTCCGCCACCATCCAAGCGTTGTCTGCTATCTTTTGCATTGAAGGTCTTCCACAGACTATTGTTTCCGACAATGGCCCACAATTCATGTCCGCAGAATTTCAGTCATTCTGCCAGGCCAATGGTATTCAACATCTGACATCCGCGCCGTTTTCGCCTCAATCAAACGGTGCCGCTGAACGATTGGTCCGGACTTTCAAGTCCCAGATGTTGAAGTTGAAAGAGTCACATTCTCGTGAGGACGCGTTGTTGCTCTTTTTGTCTTCGTATCGCTCTCAGCCCCGAGATGGTCGCTCGCCGGCTGAGTTGCTCCACGGTCGTCCTCATCGAACCTTGATGTCTTTGCTGCACCCGCCGCATCAGGTTCCTGTGGAGCGGCAGACTTCTACTTTTGCTCCAGGCGACGTTGTATTCTATCGCAACTATCGAGGTTCACGGCGTTGGCTCACAGGGCGCATTCTGCGCAGCCTCGGCCGCGCGATGTATTTGGTTTTGGGGGCCTCTGGTGAGGTGCGTCGGCATCTCAATCAGCTGCGCCTCCGTCGTCGCACGGGTTCGGCCGCTCCCCGTCTGCTTTCAGCGACGGTGCCGTCCGGTCAGCGCCCTGGGGACCCATCTACTGGCTCGCCTCATCCCCAGGTGTTACCGACGATGCCTTCCATTTTGCCCCATGGCGACGCGCCGCCGCCGCCGCCGCCTGTTCTCCCGCCGGCGCCGCCCGCATTCGACGCTTCGCTGCAGCCGCCAAGCGCCTCCCTGGGTCACGCGCCACCGATCGCTTCCCGTGACCAGCCGTCCTCCGCCGTGGAACTCTTGCCCGCTCCGGACCACATGGCGTCATCGCGCGTCGGGTACCCCGACGCAATGGAGGTCGACCCTTCGGCCCCTCCTATCTCTTTACGGGCGCATACACCGCATGTTGACGTGCACCCTGGACTAGGTTTTCAGGCGTTTCCTAGCTCCCCTCGGACCGAATGGCCGGGTGCGGGTGGCACAGCCTCGCCTGTTGTTAGGCTCCCCACCTCATCGCATACGTCAACATGGGGTCCTCCCCACGGCGGGCGGAAGCCTTATAACACGACCGTTCGCCGATTTGCGGGGGAGGAATGTGGTGTAACCGCCAGACACCACACTTGCTAGGCGGTAGCTTAAATCGGCCGCGGTCCATTTAGTACATGTCGGACCCGCGTGTCGCCACTGTGTGATCGCAGACCTAGCGCCACCACAAGGCAGGTCTCGAGGTACGGACGAGCACTCGTCCCAGTTGTACGGACGACATTGCTAGCGACAATACGGACGAAGCCTTCCTCTCACTTGCCGAGAGACAGTTAGAATAGCCTTCTGCTAAGTCCATGGCTACGACCTAGCAAGGCGCCATTAGCCTTACCTAGTTTGAGAGTTATCGTATAAATGTCTCAAGAAGAACGTTGTAAACCAACAAAGAATAAAGCTAAGTATATTCCAAAGCTACGTATTTTCTTGATAGCAGTCATAACGTATCCTGTTCCAGACTTGACGCCAGTCGGCGTGTGTGTACGCGTGCCTTTCGGCTCCCTTCTCAGTGTGGCGTAGCTAGCTTGTTACGCCACAACAATTCCTGCCTACGCAGGTGGGTGTCAACAAAATATTTTCGCATTCGGAAGAGAAAGTTGGCGATTGAAACCGCCATTGTTTCAGGGACGGCCACCCCAACTCGCGTATCATATCAGCGACACTCTCACCCCTACTGTGCGACAACACGAAACGAGCTTTCCTTCTTTGCACTTTTTCGATGTCCTTCGTCAATCCTACCTGGTAACGATCCCATACCACGCAGCAATATTCCAGCAGAGGACGTACAAGTGTAATGTAGGCTATCTCTTTAGTGGGTTTGTCGCATCTTCTAAGTGTTCTGCCAACAAAGTACAGTCTTTGTTTCGCCTTCCCCACAATATTATCTATGTGGTCTCTCCAATTTAAGTTGCTCGCAGTTGTAATTCCTAGGTATTTAGTCGATTTGACAGCCCTTAGATTTGTGCGATTTATCGCATACTCAAAATTTATCGGATTTCTTTTAGTAACCATGTGGATGACCTCGCACTTTTCTCTGTTTAGTGCCAATTGCCACTTTTCACACCATACAGAAATTCTCTCTAGATCATTTTTTAACTGGAATTGATCGTCTGATGATTTTACTAGATGAAAAATTACAGTGTCATCTGCAAACAATCTAAGGAGACTGTTCAGATTATCATTTAGATCACTTACGTAAATCAGAAACAGCAGAAGGCTTATGACGCTACCTTGCGGAACGCCAGATATCACTTCTGTTCTACTCGATGATTTACTGTTTATCACTACGAACTGTGACCTCTCTGAGAGGCAATCACGAATCCAGTCACACAACTGAGACGATACTACATATGCACACAATTTGATTAATAGTCGCTTGTGAGGAACAGTATCAAAAGCCTTCTGGAAATCTAGGAATATGAAATCGATCTGAGATCTCTTGTCGACAGCACTCATTACTTCATGGGAATAATGAGCTAGCTGTGTTGCACAAGAATGATATTTGCTGAATCCGTGTTGGCTATGTATCAATAAGACATGTTCTTCAAGTTGATTCATAATGTTCGAGTACAGTATATGCTCCAAAATCCTACTGCAAATTGAGGTCAGTGATATGGGTCTGTAATTCAATGGTTTACTCCTATTTCCTTTCTTGAATATTGGTGTGACCTGTGCTACTTTCCAGTCTTTAGGAACAGACCTTTCGTCAAGTGAGCCGTTGTATATGATTGCTAATAAAGGCGCTATTGTGTCTGCATACTGTGAAAGGAGCCTGAATGGTATACCATCTGGACTGGAAGACTTTCCTTTCTTAAGTGATTTTAGTTGTTTCGCAACACCTAAGATATCTACTTTTATGCCACTCATGCTAACAGCTGTTCTGGTTTCGAATTTTGGAATATTTACTTTGACTTCTTTCGTGAAGGAATTACGGAAAACTGTATTTAGTAACTTCGCTTTAGTGACACCATCATCGGTAACATCTCCATCACTATCGCGCAGTGATGATATTGACTGTGTTCTGCCACTGGTGTACTTTACATCCTCCTAGAGTACCGGCAATGGAACTTTAAACTGGTCTGTGCAGTTGTTCAGTACCTGCATATTTAATAGGTTCGTCACATGTGCTTGATGCCTGCATACATGCGGTATTTGTTTTCTATATATGGGAGGAGCGAGATGCGGTAAAAATCCTATCTAGTTATCTATCGGATGAAGTAGTTGAGCTTTTATAGTTCGTAATTTTTCTGTGATGGATGGTACAGAATAACGAAGATAGAATGTTGGGTAGATAGATGTGAATGGACGTGAATCTGTAGTACTTGTATGCAGTTTGGAGAAGCACCACAATGCAGTAGCAAAATCCACGTCCTTCCCCCAGTTGCGGTACTGTCTTTTATACTACCTCGTGTTGCAGGAGCGGGCTTCGTTTCCATCGAATGGTCAAAACACAGTTCTGTCGCAGTAACTGAGCTTCGCTTGTTTCTACACGGATTGCAGGAATTTTACTGTAGCAAATACGTTAGAGAAAGGTGACTGGTTGGAGATATGAGAGTGCCAGAAATATGATTCACTAGAGATCTGGAAAGCTAGTGTACATTTCTTACGACCTCAATCGTCACACCATCTACTACTGTTTCCAATCCTTCTCAATCAACCATTGCCTATATCCCAGTGGCTATATCACTGACCCTCTGACATTGCATCGAGACAGAATGCATTACAAATACTGGAGAAGTATCTAGCGGCGGCGGCGTGAGGGAGTTACAAATACCCATTTCATACCACGCTCCTTAGCCTAATCGCTTTCAAAATGCAGTAATTTTATCACGAGGTTGCACCGTCGGCGACATGTTGGTCTTATAGCACACCGTCTATATTCAGCGTGACGGTATTTGTCTGGAAAAACCAATTCGTTAGGAGACAATGCTATACCTCGATTTATAATGACAGTATACCTTTTAACATGTATTCTTGTGTGCACCTGTAGAACCAAGGCAGTTTGTAATGGTAACATACAGTAGTTGTTGGGATCGGGTTTTTTAAACACTTGGCGGTTTGGAAGTCGATTAAACCTCTCTTTCTAAGACACGGTGGTAGCACTCGCAAGAAAAACTTTTGCGACAATGTCCACCCATCGCTGATTTTGGGTTAGTATTATTTCGTATCACCAGCGATCAGTTATTGACGAAGTATTATACTTAGCAGTAGGGGGAGCATAATAAGTTCGCTTTGAGCATCAGGCTTATTAAGTATGTGTTTGTGTTCCGACATGTGCAAAAGGGAATGACTATGTCCATTCGTAAGGAAGGTAAGGTTTGACGTCGAGTACTCTGATAGCAAAGAGAAGAGTATGTCAAGCTATAAGAATGGTACTGATATTTCTATTTCCAGAGCCACAGCCGTCAACAGCGTGTATTTCCGATACTTCACTCATTGTCGAATGTCGTTCAACTGAGACAGAAATCCTAACATTTTGTTGTAGGTACAGGCATAAAATATACACTACTGGCCATTAAAATTGCCACACCAAGAGGAAATGCAGACGATAAACGGGCATTCATTGGACAAATATATTTACTACAACTGACATGTGATTACATTTTCACGCAATTTGGGTGCATAGATTCTGAGAAATCTGTACCCAGAACAACTACCTCTGGCCGTAATAACGGCCTTGATACGCCTGGACATTGAAGCAAACAGAGCTTGGATGGCGTGTACAGGTACAGCTGCCCATGCAGCTTCAACACGATACCACAGTTTATCAAGAGTAGTGACTGGCGTATTGTGTTGAGCCAGTTGCTCGACCACCATTGACCAGACGTTTTCAGTTGGTGAGAGATCTGGAGAATGTGCTAGCCAGGGCAGCAGTCGAACATTTTCTGTATCCAGAAAGGCCCGGACAGGGCCTGCAACATGCGGTCGGGCATTATCATGCTGAAATGTAGGGTTTCGCAGGCATCGACTGAAAGGTAGAGCCACGGGTCGTAACACATCTGAAATGTAACGTCCACTGTACAAAGTGCCGTCAATGCGAACAAGAGGTGACCGAGACATGTAACCAATGACACCCCATACCATCACGCCGAGTGATACGCCAGTATGGCGATGACGAATATACACTTCCAATGTGCATCCACCGCGATGTCGCTGAACAGGGATGCGACCACCATGATGCTGTAAACAGAACCTCGATTCATCCGAAAAAATGACGTTTTACCATTCGTGCACCCAGGTTCGTCGTTGAGTACACCATCGCAGGCGCTCCTGTCTGTGATGCAGCGTCAAAGGTAACCACAGCCATGGTATCCGAGCTGATAGTCCATGCTGCTGCGAACGTTGTCGAATTGTTCGTGCTGATGGTTGTTTTCTTGCAAACGTCCCCATCTGTTGATTCAGGGATCGAGACGTGGCTACGCGATATGATAAACCGCAATCGCTATGGGTTACAATCCGACCTTTATCAAAGTCGGAAACGTGATGGTACGCATTTCTCCTCCTTACACGAGGCATCGCAACAACGTTTCACCGGGCAACGCTGGTCAACTGCTGTTTGTGTATGAGAAATCGGTTGGAAACTTTCCTCATGTCAGCACGTTGTAGGTGCGCCGGTGGCGCCAACCTTGTGTGAATGCTCTGAAAAGGAAAAAATTTGCATATCACAGCATCTTCTTCCTGTCTGTTAAATTTCGCGTCTGTAGCACGTCATCTTCATGGTGTAGCAATTTTAATGGCCAATAGTGTATATGAGGGTGGTTTCTTAGGATGATGATTCTGTCATTGCGTACATCATAGGTGACCTGTGCATGAATGATTCACGTTTCCCCTTAATGGTAGGAGCCATGCGAAAGTAGGCGATTAACTGTTTTATCCTCTAGACGATCGAATAGCGAATAATAGAGAGTATGTTTTGGATAGGTTTGGTGATCACATGGTGAAGATTGAATATGGAGGTGTGTTTCCGCTATTGCTTTCACGGTCTAATATTCAGGCTCCTGCCCTCAGTGGGAATGCAGTCACAAAAAATGGCTCTAAGCACTATGGGACTTAACATCTGAGGTCGTCAGTCCCCTTGACACAGAGCTACTTAAACCTAATTAACCTAAGGACATCACACAAACCCATGCCCTAGGCAGGATTCGAACCTGCGACCGTAGCAGCAGTGCGGTTCCGGACTGAAGCGCGTAGAACCGCTCGGCCACAGCGGTCGGCGGAGCGCAGTCTAATTGACTAATAGTCTTTTCGTATTTGACGACATGTGGAGCAGTTTGCAAGGTTTAATTGTCGGTGCAATATGGCGGTCTATGTAAAATAGTTTTTTGCTGCTGAAAGTCTTGTCTGCAGAAAGAAGAAAAAAGACGGGGGTGCTTCCACACCGGCGGCATCAGTAATTCGGCGGGTAAATTCGATAAGAGCCAATTAAATTCTCGATTCATTCACAAGACTTCCTTTGTGCCAGGATGTAGGAGCGCCTAAAAACTGATTCGAACAAGATGGATGCAAGGTATGCACGGAATGTTCTGAGAAAGCAAGTATTCAAAGACAAGTTGAACCATACCATCCATCTCTGGCGGGGATGCCGTCAGTTTTCCGCCACTGTGATATTAGGACATCTCTAGACCTGTAGCTGTAGGATACATAAAATTCAGGACTTTTTTTTTCTCTTCGTTATGACAGTGCTTCGAATTCTGTTTGCATAATTGTTCTGAATCGCCCCATCTGTGTTTAGACAGTGATCTATTTCCAAACAAGGAGTATGCTTTTATGATTAAGGGTGTTTACGCAAGTGTGCACAGGCTTTTAGCAGCGTGAATGTTTAACGTTTCTGAGAGTTAAATTGACAGCAGGACGAACATCGCCGCAAAGAGTGAGCCACGCTGGGTACGCGAGCACGGTTAGTTACATTTCGCATGTTCTGTTAGGGACGCGAGGAACAATGGACCCTGTGACACTTTGGAAACGATTTCTGCAGTGTCTGTGAGGGTGAGTCGCTAAGCAATTAGGTCTTCGCTAGATGGCAGGTAGAGAGAGGGTTCAACCAGCATCGGCGAACACACGCGCGCGCGGTCCAAAGGATGACATGGCGTTTATTTAGATAGACAGACATGTGACATCAGAATAACACACGCTCCTGCGCTGGCTCGCGGTCGCTGGCCCTGAATCTGCGGTTGATGGTAGTTCGGAAGCGTTTTTTACTTGCACTGAGTGTTTGTGCACTGGATTTTTCCCTACTGTTTAAGCGCTGTGAGCGTTAGACATGAAATATGGTTCGAGGATTTAGTAGTTGTTTTGATGTTTGTTGTATTACTTTGTGAACGGGTGTGCAGTACATGATCTAGAAAGTTGATGATCTGCAAGTGTGTTTGGAGAGTCTTTTAGATGGAGTCGACGCGCGCTCGCCCTTGGAGCATCTGCGCTCTGCTAATAGGTCCTCGCTCTTGTGAGGTCGCGTCAACAACGGTGCCTAGGTGATGACGTATTTCTAGAGGAATTTCTCAGGTGTCAACTGTGAAAGGGATACCGCCACCCCATGCTTGTGGCACCTGTGCGTCATTCCGCAGAGGCTGCCGCTGCATCTCGACTTCTGGGAGCGTGTGTGGTCCAGTAGACAGGGGGCAGTGGGCGGTGCTTGCAGGTGTCTCTTGCATTATTTTGCGAGCAAGTCTCTAGGCTGCACTATGCGTCATTTGGACAGTTTAGGAGTACTGTGCGTGTCTATACATCAGTGTGCTTGTAACCTCCCCCTCACTTATCGACCTTAATGACAGTGAAAAATGAAACCGCGTGTACCTAATGGGAATTTTGGAAAAGCAATAGTCACCGAAGTTAACCTGTCGGTAAAGGGGGAGGAAAGGGTTACATCTAAATGAAAGGAAAAATGCAAGTGAAACTGGTGGAAATTAATTTTGAAATAGGGATAAAGTTAATAAAGAAAGTAAATGTGCGGCCGTTACGTTAACAATCAACTAGCGGTAATTAGATATTTGAGATTTGGGGAAAATTATACGGTCGCCAGTCCTATGGACAATTACTATAATAACTGAAAAAGAAAAGTTATTACACATATAATTAGCACCAGAAGCGTGGCAACTGAAGGTTGACACGGGTAGTGTGAAAACTGAAAGTTTGTCAGAAGTAATAAATTTCGCTACACTTAATTTAGCAAAAGAATTAATGAAGCCGGAAAATCGAAAGTTAATTTAGTGACTGAAGTTAATAGTGAGCTTTCTTTCTGAGGCACATCGAAATACAGTTAGTCTTGGACTACCTCAACAATCATTTCTAAAGCTACTTGAATCTACGCAATTTGGAAAGAAGAGATTTAACTTTGAACTTGAATTAAACGATTCTGAATAATTAACAATAGTAAAATTTAGTACGTACCAAGCTGAGCTGCAGTCACAGGTAAGCTAAAATACGGTAACAAAACTCGCACTCTTAATTTGTGCTTGTGTAATCTAACTATTGTAGCCAGCTATGAATACTAAAATTGAACTTTGAAATTAAAGCAGTGAAATGGAATTATGCTGGCGTTTGAATTTCAACGACACTCGGGTTCATTTCGGAAAAGGAAGGGACCCTGCTTGGCAAAGCAATTGGGACAATGAGCAACAAAGGTTCATGCTAAGTTGCTGTAATTTTGCGAGGCAAATGGAACAATTTGAAAAGCTGAGGTCTGCCATACAGTTCTGAAACTTTACGTGCTTTTAGTCTTCCCTGTTGGTTGATTGAAGGTTTGAAGCCGTCGATCGAGGAGGTGGCGACAGTCACTCATTGTCGGCCGTCGCTGTTGCAGAAGCTGGATGTTGGCGCGCCTTCTTCTCGACACGGTCACCAGGCGAAACGGGCTCTTGATGTGCGCCAGCTAATGCTTCCCGTCCGCGACACCGTGTCAGATTCCACTCTGTCATCTTGATCAAAATGAAACAGGTTGACAACATATTAAAATTCATAGAAAACATAGAAAAAGGTTTAACTATTCTAAAAATCTAAATTCCTAGCAGTATCAAGAAATGGAATACTGTTTACAAAATTAATCAGATTACATGGTCATAGAAAACAGGTATATCAAAATACGCAAATTAATAATTAATTACATAGAATACGTATTTTATATAAACTTTTCATAATTAATATTCTCGTCATGAGTGTGCACTTAACGCTAAACCTGAAAATAATATACAGCAGATCGACAAAAACATAAATATTGACAACAGAATCAGCTGTCCGGGAAGAAAAACAACTCCGCCTTCCGTACTCGCAAGTACAAAGAATGCCGACAGCGGCACAAGAGCCGACAGCGGCACAAGAGCCGACAGCGGTTCCGCCCCGCCAGTATTGTTGCGCCCGCCTGTGCGGCACGCTTGATCTCTCTCGCCCTTGTAACGGCATTTCCAGAACGTCCGTTTCACTGAATTCTTTCGGTAAAACTCACTCCCGAGTAATCTCAAGGAGTCCATAAACACTATCACAGTGGATAACTCAACACTGTCCATCATCACACGCATGTACTAGCCTGAAACTTAAAACAGCGTCTAAGTACATCGGCAATGACTAGTAAATCACATATTTATGGAATCTTACAGCTATTTACAAAATCATATTTACATTCCTTAATCTACTGTGACTCAGCTGAAAACTTAAACTAGCAGCTTGGATTTTTCAGTTGATTAGATCATGATTAAATTGATTAAAATTAAATTGATTAATCAAAATTAATTACTTATTAATTACAACTTCTTTAATGACCTTGGTCAGTCAAAAGCATGGCAATCTAGCAAATCGTTAAATCTTACACTCTATTTTACATACTGTACAAATTACCCATTCTGTGGTATTAATCAATCCTAGGTTGGTACAATTTCAGGTCTACAATGTTCCGTATACCTAATAGTTTTCCAGAGCTTGGATACTCTAAGCAATAAGCATTTGTGTGAGGTATACCAATGACTTTATATGGTCCATTATAAACAAACTCAAATTTAGAGATTTCATTGTCTATCTCGCTCGATTTCTCATGAGCTTTTACAAGTACTAAGTCTCCGATTGCAAACTTAGCAAAACGCACTTTAGCGTCATGACGACGTATGCGAGCATCGGCTTTTAGCTTCATTACTTCTCGCAAACCATCTTTTTTCACACAAATACTAATGTCAATCCGTGGAGGGAATTTGATTATCTCTTCCACTAAACTTTTACTTCTGTCACCCAACAGGATTTCCTCTGGAGAAAATCCCGTAGATTCATGTCTCAAGGTGTTCATAATTCTCTCAAATACTGCTACATATTTGCCCCATGCCCTATGGTTGTGATGGCAATAGGTACGGCAAAGTCGGCCTAGCTCGCGCATATACCTCTCAGCGGGATTCCCAGCCGGACAATAAGCTGAAATATGGATCACCTCGACCCCATTACTTTCCATGCCTTCATTCCACAACTTAGAAGTAAATTGTGCCCCATTGTCTGATAGAATCGCCTTGGGCTTACCAATATGAACAAAATAATCGTTCACAAGCTTGCTATAGACCGCTTTGGCTGTAGCTTTCCTAATCGGGTATAGTTTGATGAACTTGGAAAAAGCTTCTAGCACTACTAAAATGTAGGCGAAGTTTCCTGATGACTTGGGCAAAGGTCCGTACAAGTCCACACACAGTAATTCAAAGGTGTCGTTAGGCCTTATACTTTGCATAGGACCACGACTCGTACAGTTGGTAACCTTCACCTTCTGACATAAATCGCAAGTTTTCACTCTGTCAGTAACGCGTTTTAACATGTTGTTAAAATGCGCTACTTCACTCAGCTTTTCCGTACATTTCTTTGGTCCACAGTGACCATACGCCAAATGGTAGTAGTCAATTATTTCCGTGACGTATTTGGTGGGCCAGCATACCCGCCAAATATTACTATCTTCACTCTTACATATGTACAAGATATGATCGTATATCTTGTAATACTTCCTTAATTTTTCTCCTTCTGGACTCCTTTCGTCATATCGGGTTTTCACCATATTTAAACAACCGTCCTCGTTCTGATGACGACGTAGATTCTTACAGATGTTCATTATTAATTTACGTCCCTCAACTTCTTTAAAATAGTATAATTTGACCACTCCATCTGACTCATCTTTCAATATCTCTAGATTAGACTCGGGCAAACGCGACAGCGCATCCGCTACGCAATTGTCGGTCCCTTTTACGTAACAGATGTCATAGTTAAATTGCTGTAAATGCAGCGACCACCTAGTCAGTCTTTCGTGAAGTAGTTTACAATCCTTCAGATAAGTGAGCGCCTTATGGTCCGTATGAATAATCACCTTACGGTCCCATAGGTAACCCTTGAACTTTTTGAATCCCCACACGATAGCGAGACACTCTTTCTCAGAAATCGTGTAGTTTCGCTCACTTTTTGATAAAGTTCGACTCGCGAACGCTATCGTCCGGTGTTCCTTATCCTCTCCTTTACCAACTTCTTGGAACAGTTCTACCCCCACCCCATAATTCGACGAATCCGTTCCCAGATGGAAGGGTAGCGATAAATCAGGATGAAATAGTATGTTAGATCTTAACAACTCGTCCTTTAATCTCTCGAAAGCGGCCTGACACCCGTCAGTCCACACAAACGGAACGTTTTTGCGTAAGAGGTTATTCAAATTTTCATCATTAAACACTTGTCCTTTTACAAATTTACGGTAAAATCCTGTTAGCCCTAGAAAACTTTTTAACTGTTTCCTAGACTTGGGTGGAGGACAATTCCTTATTGCCTCTAGTTTCTCTGGGTCCTTTGTAATACCAGCAGTGGTAATTACATGCCCTAAAAATTTCAGTTCCTGCTTCACAAATTCGCATTTCTTTAGCTTTAGAGTCATTCCGCCACGGCGCAATGCTCTAAAAACTTCATCTAACACGTCACAATGGTCATGCCAAGTGGCATTGGCCAACAATAGGTCGTCAACATATACAGTTAATCTTGAACTCAAAGCCGGTCCTAGCACTTTATCTAGGGCCCTGATGAATACGGACACAGATATATTAAGTCCAAACGGCAGTACTCTATACTGATAACACCTGCCCGCAAACAAGAAGGCGGTGTATGGCCTAGATTCTTCTTCGAGTTCTATTTGCCAGTAACTAGCCGTCAGATCGAGGCTAGTCATGAATTTAACGTCATGAAAACGTTGCAAAATGTCCTCCATACTCTCTGGTCTGTCTGTTTCACGTTGAACGACCCTATTCAACGTGCGTGCGTCAATCACAATACGCACACTACCATCCCGTTTTGCTACAATGACCAAACCGTTATTATATGGACTCGTACTTCTTTCAATCACTCCCCATTCGATCATCTTATCTATCTCCCGTTGCACTGCTTCCTTTTTGGACAGCGGTATAGCATACGGTCTCACGAAGAATGGTTCGTGCGGAATCACATGCAACTTGCATTTATATCCTTCCACAAGTCCCGGTTTGTCTGAAAACACACTCTTATTCTTCATTATTACTTCATACAGGCCTCGTCTTTGTTCGTGTGTTACGTTTGACACACCGTCTACAATACTTTCCAATTCACTTTCTACACTATTGTCAATGCCGAGATTCCTCACATTACAGTAGTTCAAATTCATACCTACGTCAATAGCATCCGGCCAGTTAACAATGTGTATAGGCTGGTATTGCCTATGCACACCGGCTGGTATTGCCTATGCACACCGTCTCCTGCCTCGTCAAAACTAACTACTATTGTTTTATCTTGTGACGTACATGTCAAAGTTTTGCTTTCACAATTAATCACTGCACGGTACTTTAATAGCCAATCTAACCCGATAATTACTTCCGTAGTCAAGTCTGGCACGACGACAAACTCTTGTTCAAATCGTGCCCCACATATCTCGAAGTGGACAAAAATCTGTTTTGTGACCGGTTTACTGGCCTTCCCAGTAGCACCGATAATTTTCACTCCTGTTACTGGCATAACTACGATGCCAGGTCTGTCTTTCAGTAACTCAAATATTTTTCCAGATACAACACTCAATTCTGCACCGGTGTCAATCAACACGTTTAGTTGTAGGTCGTGCATATTAACAGACACTACTACCCGTCTACAGTTGTCCTCGACTGTTTCTTTATTTTCCCACAGTAAATCCTCGTCTATATCCAGGTCATTCCAGAAAAAACCATCCGGCTTTGATCCCAAATCCGGCTTATCTGGCGGCTTTTTCAGCCTCTGTTCACATACAGTTTTAATTTCAACACGTTTGTCCTGAGGCTTTGTCTGTAGCTTCGCCTCCAATACCGAAACCTTTTCCTGTAACTCGTCAACTAGTGAGTGTTGCTTTGCTATCGATTCACTAATTGTCACCTTCGTTGATTCCTCTTTGGTCAGATCGATCTCATCTGCCAATCTACCTGGAGGAATGTGCCCAGTAGTATCTGCAATTACTTCCGCTAGATCTGCGCAACCCACACTGCTATCGTCTGACCATATAATGTCAGCTCTAACCTCATACACACTGTAATCTACGTGGTTTTCTACCAATCGTGTCCGGCTATCACTAAAATTTTCGCAATCTTTCTCCTTAATACCTTCGCAATGTTTAAACTGGAGGTTTGCGTCGGATGGGTCGGCTACTTCTACCACTGAAACTTTCGGTAAGTTCTGCCGGTTAGGGCCAGAACTTTCCGTTACTACTTCAACATCCAACTCTTGAGGGACGAAACACGACCAATCTTGCTCGTGCTCTCCATTAACATCAACTATTTCTAGTAAAGTCTGCCGGTTAGGGCCAGAACTTTCTATCGTTTCACAAACACTATCTTCCTGCGGGACGAGACGCGGAAAATCCTGCACGCGCTCCCCATAAACACTTCTCCCATACAGGCCCCTATAATCTCTTAGTTCGTCGTATAAGCGACCGAACTGCCTTAACCAGACCTCATCCCTCTCTGCATCCCCTCGCTCGATGACGGACGTTTTATCCGACATCTGATCTTCTCTCAACACTTGCGAATCATTCTTAAACTCAATCTCCAGTTCCGCTGTGGGTATTACAGCTGCCACTTTATAATCGATTTCCGGAACACTACTTAAATTGTTCTCACTGACAGTGAATGTACTTCCTACTGCCGTGTATACAGCTGATCTACTACTTGTGGGCGCACTCCTTTCTCCTAACACTGGCACACTCTCCCGCCGTTGATTATTCCACACGGAATTTTCATATCGACGACACCTGGGTTTTCTCCTGCTATTGGGCCGCCAAAATTTCTCCACGCCCGGTCGGCCCCTCACCGGCGCGGCTAATGGTTTCCCTGTCTCGTCCCAGCAAATACGGTCCCCGGATGCTGCTGAGGTGGCAGATCACACCCTCTGACGTTATTACTATTCTGTGAAGCCCGTATCACGTTAGTATGATACTGGTTTCCGTCATTCCTGTTATTATTTGCATTGTACCGATTGTTATTACGATCCGAACCATTATTGTTATTGCTGCCATGGTTGCGGTATGCATTATTCCCATGGTTATCGTTGTTGCGGTTGCTGTGGTACCCGTTGTTGTTACCACGGCCTCTACCACTGTCGCGATTATTGCGCCAATTGTCCTCGTCCTCCACTCTTTCCAGGAAATCATTTATTGTTCTGTAATTGCTTCCTACGTAGCGTTTTGTATCATCTGGAAGCTTTTTGTAGAGTTCCCAGACTATTTCGGATTCCGTGCGGCGATCACGCAAGTATTCCAACTTGCGGATCCAGCCCTCACAAAACTCCTTCATCGAACCGCGCGAATTCGCATCGAAAGGCCTCGATACGACAAATTCGCGCCAGACACTTTGCTGTTTTTGCTCTGACCAGTATTCAGCCAGGAACAAATTTTTAAATTCGTCAAAAGTCAGGTCCGTAATGTTGAGGTTTAAGCCCCAACGCTTGGCATCACCAGCCAACACATCAATAATCGCATTAATTTTTCTCTCATTAGTCCATGATCTGGGTAAAACTCTTTCACAATTTTTAATGAAATCCGTCGCGTGTATACCGCCTTTTTTCAAGGGGTCGAACCGCTCCTCTTTCGTCAACAATTCCGAACTATGTGCATAGATTGGCACATAGCTCTGTTTTTCGTCAAGTTTCTTTTCTAATTCCGACACTCTCGTAATTACTTGGCAAGTGGTTGTCGCAAGCGTTTCTACTTCCCTTTTTTTCTCTTCGCAGGTATTAGCCTGCTTCGTCACTTTGGTATCTACTTCGGATACTAAAGCCTTTAAAGTTTCCACCTTCTTTTGATCCTCTTTCTTCACTAATTGAATTTGTTCCGTCACTTTATTCTCGATGATCGGAGCAACTGATTCTCCTACACCTTTCTCGATTCTGCTAATTTCGGAATAAAAACGAGTATTTATGCTCGCAATTTCCGCCTGACCGCCTATCATTTCCTGTTTAAGATTACCGATTTCGCTATTAATCACAACAATATCTTCTTTGATTTCATCAACTTTTGTGTTAACAACTCCAACATTGTTGTTAACAACATTAATAGCTTTGTTGTGACTGTCTAGCTTTCGTTCAATTTTTTCAGACTGAGCTTCTTGCTTGGCCGATTGACTCTTGATTTCGTTAATCAAAACATTCAATAAATCAGTTAAATTCCCGGAAACTACCGGGTTTTACTTCCGTAGCGGCTTCCTCTTTAATTGTCCCCCCGTATTCGTCATCAAGGGATTCGCATTTGGTTTTCACTTCCGACTCCGAAACATTTTCTAAAGTGTGGAATTCCATTTCTGCTAGCCGCCTGTCCCTGAACAATGGGTACCGCGGTGCGCGTTCCCAACTGTTCGACCGATTGTTCCTTATCCAAGCCTACCAAATTTTGGTAATTGTTGCCTTCACTCATTTTAATAATTTTCAATATAAATGCCAAATCTCAAATCTAATTAGGATTCCTCACACTAATATTCTCGCTGACGTATCGACCATTTCGTAACCAGTACTTTGCTACGAGATTTGTACAATGCAAAATTCGTGTCCAGAACAACCTCAAATTTGAAGATTGTCCTGTCACCAGGTCGCCACGTGTAACCTCCCCCTCACTTATCGACCTTAATGACAGTGAAAAATGAAACCGCGTGTACCTAATGGGAATTTTGGAAAAGCAATCGTCACCGAAGTTAACCTGTCGGTAAAGGGGGAGGAAAGGGTTACATCTAAATGAAAGGAAAAATGCAAGTGAAACTGGTGGAAATTAATTTTGAAATAGGGATAAAGTTAATAAAGGAAGTAAATGTGCGGCCATTACGTTAACAATCAACTAGTGGTAATTAGATATTTGAGATTTGGGGGAAATTATACGGTCGCCAGTCCTATGGACAATTACTATAATAACTGAAAAAGGAAGGTTATTACACATATAATTAGCACCAGAAGCGTGGCAACTGAAGGTTGACACGGGTAGTGTGAAAACTGAAAGTTTGTCAGAAGTAATAAATTTCGCTACACTTAATTTAGCAAAAGAATTAATGAAACCGGAAAATCGAAAGTTAATTTAGTGACTGAAGTTAATAGTGAGCTTTCTTTCTGAGGCACATCGAAATACAGTTAGTCTTGGACTACCTCAACAATCATTTCTAAAGCTACTTGAATCTACGCAATTTGGAAAGAAGAGATTTAACTTTGAACTTGAATTAAACGATTCTGAATAATTAACAATAGTAAAATTTAGTACGTACCAAGCTGAGCTGCAGTCACAGGTAAGCTAAAATACGGTAACAAAACTCGCACTCTTAATTTGTGCTTGTGTAATCTAACTATTGTAGCCAGCTATGAATACTAAAATTGAACTTTGAAATTAAAGCAGTGAAATGGAATTATGCTGGCGTTTGAATTTCAACGACACTCGGGTTCATTTCGGAAAAGGAAGGGACCCTGCTTGGCAAAGCAATTGGGACAATGAGCAACAAAGGTTCATGCTAAGTTGCTGTAATTTTGCGAGGCAAATGGAACAATTTGAAAAGCTGAGGTCTGCCATACAGTTCTGAAACTTTACGTGCTTTTAGTCTTCCCTGTTGGTTGATTGAAGGTTTGAAGCCGTCGATCGAGGAGGTGGCGACAGTCACTCATTGTCGGCCGTCGCTGTTGCAGAAGCTGGATGTTGGCGCGCCTTCTTCTCGACACGGTCACCAGGCGAAACGGGCTCTTGATGTGCGCCAGCTAATGCTTCCCGTCCGCGACACCGTGTCAGAAACTATCATCGCGAGTCGAGCGCAATTACATGCTGCCAAAGCCCGAAAGCGCGGCAACTCGCGGGAGCGTCACACAACACACCTGCTCCACTCGCTACTCCAGCCAGACTCTCACTGCTCTGCCCGCGCTCCACGCGGCAGAGTTAACACTACCAAAGATCCTACACACTTCGAGTCTTCACACGACCTATCGATGTAATCGTTCGATAGCAGTTTTCCCTAGGCAAGACCCAGCGTAAAAATACAAATAATATTTACGAAACAAACCAATTATACATCGACATAAATGCATAAATATATATATACAAATAGTAAAACAATTACAATATTTAAAGACACAGAAATGTCATATATTCAGGTAACAAAAATAAGGAAAACAAATTATAGTACAATAGATGGAAATAGGAGGATATGCATTTCCGGCGTTACATGCTGCATTATTTAGAAGCCGTTTGCAGGTCTGTGTGCTGTCTGAACTTATTTCTTTAATTTAGGAGTTGTATGTAGTGGATTATTTAGGAGTAGTTTACAGGTCTGTGGGCTGTGTGGTGTGACCCCAAGCATGTCAGAGCAAGTGTTTTGTATCAGTATGATAAATAAACTATCTTTCAAAATCCCTCCCTAAATAAATTGTTGCAAAATAAATAAAGTACACTCCTTCCTCTCTCCAGCAGCCCAGTGCAGGATGAGTCATTTTCCTCTCCAGACGGTCATCTTGGCTTATATCATGGAATGGACGACAGCACCCTCTGGTGACAGTACTGTGTACATGTTCCATACCTTGTGGTGACCACACTGTTTCCCACCATTTTCCCCCACCATCTTTCGTTATATCACAGAAGGGACGACAGCACCCTCTGGTGGCGGTACTGTGTTCTGGGCCCGGACCTCGTGGCGAACACAATTTTTTCACCAGCTTGGATAACTGTACTTGCATCATCAGCTGATGTGATGGCACCCTTCTTGGATTACGTCATGGATGAGAGTACCCTCTGGTGGTGGTACTGTGTACTAGGTCAGTTGGAGTCTGGACCCCTTGGCGACCACACTGGATGGTGGTACTGCCTCTAATTGTTTAAATAAAGACTGGTGCATGCAAAATAATAAACACTTACGTCCAGTACAGGCCGAGTCCTTTTCCCACCAGTCCCTAGTAAGAGGTGGCAGTTGGGTCACTTAGGTTAGTGGAGTTATCCCAAGTGCCCTTTCTTTCCCACTATTTCCTTAGGTTGGTAGAGATAGCCAAAGTGACCTTTCTTGACTGCCACAATTCAAACTTCGAGCCAATCCGTAGGAAGAGGTGGCAGTCAGATGACTTGAGTTAGTAGAGATAGCCCAGTTGACTTATCTTCCTGCCATTTTCTTAGGTTAGTAGAGTTTTATTGCATTATCCTGATGGAATTTGAACTTCCCACTATTTTCTGGGTGAGGGGGTTAGATTAATGGAGGTAGCCCAATTGAACTATCTTCCTGCCAAAGTTCAAACTTCCCGCCAAAATCCGCCATCTTGAATGTCGTCATAGCGCCATCTTGCATGACACCATGCACTGATGCCAAGTCTACACGCCACCATCTTGGATGAAGCATCGCCGCCATCTTCTATACATCTGGCAACAATGCAGAGTGGCGCCGAGCTCTCTTTGCCCCAATATTATCATAGCCAGTGGCCTGTCTAGATGGCGCCATCCTTCTCATCTCACACAGTATGTCCAACAGGTTTGCAAACAGGAAGCCAGTCTTACATTCCTTTCTCCCCTCCAGTGTGGAACACTGAACTTTTGGCAAACGGCATCGTTCTGCTTACTGTACCACATGCACTGATATTATGCTACACTGATGGGAAAAAATCCCAACACGAAGGAGTTGTGAGGGCTAAACGAAAGTCGGTAGGCGTGTTTCTACATTTGAAAGATGATATCTAATCACATTTTTCGCAAGTCGCATAAGACTGACGCTTGTAGCGCCTCGAGAACGATATAAACCAGGTTTGCTTTAAATATGCGCTGGAACAGTCGTGAGTTAGTTACCTTGTAGCGAGTTGATGTTAGTCAAGAATGCTTTCAAGACGATGAAGACGCTATTATTAACACCTCACTGAGTTTTGAACAAAGTCGTGTAATAGAGCTATGAGAAGATGAATGTTCCTTCCAGGATACTGCAAAAAGACTTGGCAGGAATGTAGCCACTGTACATGATTTCTGGCAGCGGAGGTCACAGAAAGACGCAGTCGCAAGAAGTTTAGACCTGGCACTTCTGAGAGGGAAGACCGTCGTGTTTGGCGTAAGGATGTGGCCCATCATGCTGCATCTGCAGCAGCAATTCGAGCAGCAGTTGGAACAACAGTGACACACCTCAAAGAGAGCTCCGAGCCAGACACCTGTAGCGTGCATCCCAAAACACAGCCGTTTGTGACTTAAGTAGTATAAAATGAGACCGCATTAGAGGGTCGAGGCAGGTTTGTTTTGTTTTCTGATGAGAACCTCTTCCGCTTCGGTGCCTGTGAAGGTTGGGTGTTGGTAAGAAGGAGGCTAGATAAGTGTCAGTGACCAAACTGTCTGCAGCCTAGACACAGTGGACCTACACCTGGAGTTATGGAGCGAGATGTGGTACTGTATGACAGCAGAAGCACTCTCGTAAATACACACCCTAACTGCAAAATTATACGTCAGTCTATTGATTCGATCTGTTATCAGTAGCAACTTCAATCTACCCTAGATATGCTGGAACAATTATACGTTTTAAGCCGGCGGCAGGCATTAAACGTCATCCGAAACTGTACTCAACGCTTTCTCAAAAAAATATTTTGAACAATTAGTTTGTGAGCCCACTCGAAGCGTAAATGGTTGCGAAAGCATACTTGGCCTCTTAGCAAGAAACAAGCCTGGACAAATAGGGAGTATAATGACGAATACAGGGATTAGCGACCACAAGGCAGTTGCTGCTATGCTGAATACCGTACCACCTCAACCATCAAAAAGAAACGCAAAGTACATCTATTTAAAAAGAAAAAGCTGATAAAAATGCTCTTAACTCCTTTTTAAGAGACAGTCTCCACTCCTTCCGTTGTGGTCACGTAAGCGTGGGAAAGATGTGGAATGATTTCAAAGAGATATTATCGACAGCAATTTAGAGATAAATACCGTATAAATTAATAAGTGATGGTACTGATCCCACATGGTACACAAAACGGGTCAGATCGCTGTTGTAGAAGCAACGAAAAAGCATGCCAAATTTAAAAGAAGGTAAAATCCCCAAGATTGGCAAAGTTTTGTAGAAGTTCGAAATATAGCGCGTACTTCAAAGCGAGATGCTTTTAATAATTTCCACAAAGAAACTCTGTCTCGGAATCTGGCAGAAAACCCAAAGAAATTCTGGTCATACATAAAGCACACCAATGGCAAGACCCAATCAATATCTTTACTGCGCGATAACAATGGTGAAGTCACTGATGACAGTGCCACCAAAGCAGAGTTATTAAACATTTCTTCACCAAAGAAGACGAAGTAAATATTCCTCAGTTCCAATCAAGAACAACTGCCAAGATGAGAAACATAGAAGTAGATATCCTCGGTGTAGCATAGCAACTTAAATCACTTAATAAAGGCAAGGCCTCCGGTCCAGACTGTATACCAATCAGGTTCCTCTCAGTGTGCTGATACAATAGCTCCAATTATATACAACGGCTCGCTCACAGGAAGTTCCGTAACTAAAGACTGAAAAAGTGCTCAAGTCAAACCTATACCCAAAAAGGGAAGTAGGAGTAATCCGCTGAATTACAGGCCCATATCACTAACCTCGATTTGCAGTAGGGTTTTAGAACATATGCTATATTCATACATTATGAAGTACCTCGAAGATAACGATTTATTGATACTTAGCAAAGATTCAGAAAATATCATTCTTGCGAAACACAACTAGCTCTTTATGCTCATGAAGCAATGAGTGCTGTCAAGAGGGGATGTGTAATTGATTCTGTATTTTTAGATTTCTAGAAGGCTTTCGACACCGTTCCTCACAAGCGTCTTCTAACCAAACTACGTGCCAATAGATATCGCCTCAGTTCTGCGACTGGATTTGTGATTTCCTGTCAGAAAGGTCACAGTTCGTAGTAATAGACGGAAAGTCATCGAGTAAAACAGAAGTAATATCCGGCGTTCCCCAAGGAAGTGTTAGAGGCCCTCTATTGTTCCTGATCTATATTAACGACATACGAGACAATCTGAACAGCCCTCTTAGATTATTTGAAGATGATGCTGTCATTTACCGCCTTGTAAAGTCATCAGGTGACCAAAATGATTTAGATAAAATATCCGTGTGGTGCGAAAAGTGGCAATTGACCTTGAATAAAGAAAAGTGTGATGTTATTCACACGAGTACTAAAAGAAATCCACTAAATTTCGATTACGCGATAAGTCACACAAATCTGAAGGCTGTAAATTCAACTAAATACTTAGGGATTACAATTACAAGTAACATAAATTGGAACTATTGCAAAGATAATGTTGTGGGTGGAGCAAATCAAAGACAGCGATTCATTGGCAGAACACTTAGAAGGTGCAACATGTCTACTAAAGAGACAGCTTACACTACGGTTGTCCGCCCTATTCTGGAGTATTGCTGTGCGATATGGGACTGACGGATGACATCGAAGAGGTACAAAGAAGGGCAGCTCGTTTTGTATTATTGCGTAATAGGGGAGATAGTGTCACAGACATGATACGTGAATTGGGGTGGCAATCATTAAAACAAAGGAGTTTTTCGTTGCGACAAGATTTTCTCATGAAATTTCAGTCACCAGTTCTCTTCTCCGATTGCGAAAACGTTCTGTTGGCACCTACCTACATAGGGAGAAATGATCATCACGATAAAATAAGAGAAATCAGGGCTCGCAGAGAAAAATTTAAGTCCTCGTTTTTCCCACGTGGCGTTTGAGAGTGGAACGGTAGAGACAGCTTGAAGGTGCTTCATTGAACCCTCTGCCAGACACTTTATTGTGAATAGCAGAGTAATCACTTAGATATAGACGTACATTCTTGAACAGTATTCCAGCAGGTTTTGTCTGATCCGGTCGGGGTGGCCGAGCGGTTCTAGGCGCTACAGTCTGGAACCGCGCGACCGCTACGTTCGCAGGTTCGAATCCTGCCTCGGGCATGGATGTGTGTGATGTCCTTAGGTTAGTTAGGTTTAAGTAGTTCTAAGTTCTAGGGGACTAATGACTTAAGATGTTAAGTCCCATAGTGCTCAGAGCCATTTTGTCTGACAGGATAACGTTCGCCTAAAATCCACTGTTGTAACACAAAATCTTGTACAGAGTGTCGACATGTTGTCTTGGCCTGCTTGATCCCCAGATCTGTCTCCAATTGACCACATATGGGGCGCCATCGAACGACAACTCAAGTGTTATCCACAGCAGTAGTGGAATAAGAGGGATTCTTGTGCACTTTTAATTTGTTCAAGATGGCGGACCCTCCTCCCACTCCTTCCTCCTGGTGTAGACTTGGCAACATAACACTGATAATGTCACCTGATGATGTCATGAGTTTTCCCTCTCCCTCCCCCTCCCCTCCCTACAGTCTCACTTCCCCTCCACTCCCATCCCCCACCTAGAAAAATGGCGGGAAACGCTCAGTCTATGTGGAGCAATTTGTGTAGATGGAGATATAATGTTCTCTTTATTACTTCATCATTTCTGCGTTTTGAGGCGTTATCCTATTGGAAAATTTTCATTGTGTGTTCACCTGAATGTGTGGAGACCGACTGACCTAGTTCACATTACCGCCACCAGTGGGCGCTCGAAATTGTGATGTCATGGACGAAAAAATGGTGGGAACCAATGATAATATAGCATCTGTCATGTGATTGTGATGTCAGGGATACAAAGCGAGCACAGCAGCTCACCATCACTAATCAGTGGGAAGTTCATGAGGCGTTATCAACAACAGCAGCTGAGTTCATCCAGCATCTCCCAGCAGAGTGGGAAGGAGTGAAAAAGTGAGTACTAATTGCATGTCTTTGCTATTGGTATTGCTATATAGATGATTCAGAACAGCGCTTTATTTCATGTATTGATCTACTGTAGTGGCTACATATATTATTATTCTTACTATTATCAGAAGTGGTTTTGTTCCTATAGAAGCCCACTTCACATCAATATATGATGCAGTTGGTATCATAGCAGGGTGGTGAAGCATCCTCATATTAAAGTGTTGGTTGTATGCGATTGGTCCTGTGATGGTGCAGAAAACCAGAAGAAGAAGAATGGGCTAATCATTTCCAATAATATACTATAAGTCCATTCAGCTGCGGGGAGATGAATGTTCTCATGTCGCTGCTAGCATACCCAAATGGAGTCCGCTTTGAGAATGTATGTGTGATCTCAAAAACGCTGTTTCAGCCCAAATGCCAACTACACTCTTACTCATAAATTAAGGATAATGCTGATGCATGGTGAAACAACGCTCTGGTGGCCAGTTTGCGGGTTTAAATCACCTCAGAGTATGACCATGCAGTGCATCTGACCTTCTGTTGTCGCACGGTGGCGCTGGCAGCAGTCCACATACGCAGATAAGTGTTGGTGTATGTCAGAGTACGGTGCAGCGAGAAAGTGTGCAGACGTTTTAAGACATGCTACTGGTGACTGTGTGTTGAAAATGGCTCAAAGAACACATATTGCTGACGTTATGTGGGGTAGAATACTAGGGCGACTGGAGGCTCGTTGAACACAGCAGCTCGTAACATGGGCCCTCCGTGTGCCACAAAGTGTGATCTCATGATTATGGCAACGATTCCAGCAGACAGAAAACGTGCCCAGGCGCTACAGCATGGGACGTCCTCAGTGTACAACACCACAAGAAGACAGATATCTCAGCATCAGTGCCTGCAAACGGCCATGGAGTACTGCAGGTAGCCTTGCTCGGGACCTTACTGCTGTCAGTGGAACAGTTGTCTCCAGACACACAGTCTACAGACGACTGAAGAGACATGGTATATTCGTCCGGCGACCTGCAAGTTGCTTTCCACTGACCCCTGGTCACAAGAGATCCCGTGAAGCCTGGTGTTAAGAACACAGTACATGGTCATTGGAACAGTGGTACCAGATTATGATCACGGACGAGTCCAGGTATGGTCTGAACAGTGATTTTCTCCGGGTTTTCATCTGGCATGAACCAGGAACCAGATACCAAGCCCTTAATGTCATTGATAGGGACCTGTATGGAGGTTGTGGTTTGATGGTGTGGGGTGGGATCATGATTAGTGCATGCACACCCCTGCATGTCTTTGACAGAGGAACTGTAACAGGTCAGGTGTATCAGGACATCAGTTTGCACCAGTATGTCCTCCTTTTCAGGGGTGCAGTGGGTCCCACCGTCATCATGATGGATGATGACGCCCAGCCCCAAAGAGCTGCCATCATGGAGGAGTACCGTGAAACAGAAGATATCAGGTGAATGGAGTGGCCTGCCTGTTCTCCAGACCTAAACCCCATCGAGCACGTCTGGGATGCTCTCGGTCGACATATCACTGCACGTCTTCAAACCCCTACGACACTTCAGGAGCTCTGACAGGCACTGGTGCAAGAATGGGAGGCTATACCCCAGCAGCTGCTGGACCACCTGATTCAGAGTATGCCAACCCGTTGTGCGGCCTGTGTACATGTGCATGGTGATCATATCCCACACTGATGTTGGGGTACATGCACAGGAAAAAGTGATGTTTTGTAGTGCACGTGTTTTGGGACTGTTTTCTCAACTTATCACCAATACCGTGGACTTGCAGATCTGTGTCATGTGTGTTCCCTATGTGGCTATGCTATTAGCGCCAGTTTTGTGTAGTGCCACGTTGTTTGACACCACATTCTGCAATTATCCTTAATTTATGAGCATGAGTGTATTACAGGAGACATTGGCAGATTTAGATGGTGTGGCATACACAACATTCACTGAAAGCAGTGGTATCCCTCCAATGGTAAAAGTGAAGCCAAACACTGTGTTCGTATTCGACGATGTTGCTGTGGAAAACCAGGATCAAATTCGAAGATATTTCTGTTTTGGTCCTCATATGGGCGTTGATGTATCTTATTTCAATCAGTCGTATTTCAGAACCTCAAAACAGTTGGTGAGTGATAATGGAAACCTCGTTAAAGCCTTCAAACAAGAAAATTTAAATTAAAAACATATTTACCAAGTAGTTGTATGAACTGATATGTTATTCAATGAATTTATAAAGATATGTGGAGATTGTTGGGTTCTTGTTATTGTTAAAACAAAAAACTAAATGATGGTAGGTATAGACGAAACTTCCAGGAGGTATGACAAGATGTGACTACATCAGTATACATCACACCATGGGGAAGTCCACATGCATGTTGAGCACTCAGCTTGAAAGGATAGCTATACACAGACAGAACATTTCCTTGTACATGGATGGAAAAATTCAGGCTCTTGAACATAAAGTTGGGATTATACGTAAGGAACTACTGATGTATTGTCAGACCCTTACGAGATCTATTAGTACATTAAGTGATAGAGTTAATGTAATTGAAAAGAAAGTAAACGACATAACTGTAAAGATCAGTACAATAGAAAAGAATGTATGTAAGGTGAAACCCTACACAGAACACTGCCTAGTATACAGGGTGTCCCAGCTATCTTGTCCACCCAAAAATATCTCTGGAACAATAACAGCTATTGGAAAACGACTTTCACTGGTATCAATGTAGGGCTGGGGACCATGAATGTACATATTTGGAAACATTCTAAAACGAAAGCATATGTGTTTTTTAACACAAACTTATGTTTTTTTAAATGGATCTCCTATATTTTTTCTTCAGCAATCCATAGCATGACAAAGCACATACACAATGGCGTTGATTGCATCGCAATATTCCAATTACATCCCGAGATATTAAGACGCGAAGTTGACGCTTGAAACACCCGACATGCGCTGCTAGCGCACATCCTGAGGCTCAGGCGTGAACCCCATGCTGCCCGTAATCGCGATGTGATTGACATGCGTAATCACACTTCCATACTAATCAACATTTTTACCTAAACAACGGTAAAACTTTTAGTCCACTTGCTCGTTTCACTGAAACCATCAACATGAATTTTACTATTACGAGTGAATGATTATCTGTCACTTGCGCTAGATCTGCAGTAAAGTAAAGTTTTAACGTTGAACGGCATTACCTTTTTAGTAACGGATTAACGATAAGCGAAATTAACTCCCTTCCAACAGCTTTATCCAAAATTTTTGAGAAAGTAATGTATTCAAGAGTAACTTCACATATCTGTAAAAATGAAGTACTAACAAAATGTCAGTTTGGTTTCCAGAAAGGTTTTTCAACAGAAAATGCCATATATGCTTTCACCAATCAAATTTTGAATGATCTGAATAACCGAACACCACCCATTGGGATTTTTTGTGATCTCTCAAAGGCTTTTGATTGTGTAAATCATGAAATTCTGCTAGACAAGCTCAAGTATTGTGGCATGAGTGGGACAGTGCACAAATGGTTTAATTCGTACCTAACTGGAAGAGTGCAGAAAGTTGAAATAAGTAGTTCTCGTAACATGCAAAGATCAGCACATTCCTCAAACTGGGGAACTATCAAGAATGGGGTTCCACAAGGGTCAGTCTTGGGTCCTTTGTTGTTCTTATTATATATTAATGACATGCCATTCTATATTCATGAAGAGGCAAAGTTAGTTCTCTTTGCTGATGATACAAGTATAGTAATCACACCTGAGAAACAAGAATTAACTGATGAAATTGTCAATACTGTTTTTCAGAAAATTACTAAGTGGTTCCTTGTAAACGGACTCTCACTGAATTTTGATAAGACATAGTACATACAGTTCCGTACAGTGAATGGTATGACGCCATTAATAAATATAGACCTTAATCAGAAGCATATAGCTAAGGTAGAATATTCCAAATTTTTAGGTATGTCCATTGATGAGAGATTAAATTGGAAGAAACACATTGATGATCTGCTGAAACGTTTGAGTTCAGCTACTTATGCAATAAGGGTCATTGCAAATTTTGGTGATAAAAATCTTAGTAAATTAGCTTACTACGCCTATTTTCACTCATTGCTTTCATATGGCATCATATTTTGGGGTAATTCATCACTGAGGAATAAAGTATTTATTGCACAAAAGCGTGTAATCAGAATAATAGCTGGAGTCCACCCAAGATCATCCTGCAGACATTTATTTAAGGATCTAGGGATATTCACAGTAGCTTCTCAGTATATATACTCTCTTATGAAATTTGTTATTAACAACCAAACCCAATTCAAAAGTAATAGCAGTGTGCATAACTACAGTACTAGGAGAAAGGACGATCTTCACTATTCAAGATTAAATCTAACTTTGGCACAGAAAGGGGTGAATTATACTGGCACTAAAGTCTTTGGTCACTTACCAAATAGTATCAAAAGTCTGACAGATAACCAACAAGTATTTAAGAAGAAATTAAAAGAATTTCTGAATGACAACTCCTTCTACTCCATAGAGGAATTTTTAGATATACATTAAGAAAAAAAAACAAAACAAAAATATAAAAAAAATAAATAAAAAAAATAAAAAATAAATAAAAATAAAAATAAAAAATAAAGAAGAAACACAAAAAAATAAAGTTGTTATATTAACTTAAGTATGTTGTTAAATTAACCTAATTATGTCATGTATTGGAAAATTCGACTCGTTCCACATCATTACGAAATATCGTATTCATGATCCATGGAACTAGTATTAATCTAATCTAATCTAATCTAATCTAATCTGACTAACGTTGCGGTACACAGATATGTTACAGAACCGCATCACCCCTATCCTATGGGATAAATGCCTGCTGGAATGTACGACGTTAATGCAGGATGGCAGCAGACCGTATTATTCGTTTCGGACCTCTTGATAAGTATGGAAGTGTGATTACGCATGTCAATCACATCGCGATTACGGGCAGCATGGGGTTCACGCCTGAGCCTCAGGACGTGCGCTAGCAGCGCATGTCGGGTGTTTCAAGCGTCAACTTCGCGTCTTAATATCTCGGGATGTAACGGGAATATTGCGATGCAATCAACGCCATTGTGTATGTGCTTTGTCATGCTATGGATTTCTGAAGAAAAAATATAGGAGGTCCATTTAAAAAAACATAAGTTTGTGTTAAAAAACACATATGCTTTCGTTTTAGAATGTTTCCAAATATGTACATTCATGGTCCCCAGCCCTACATTGATACCGGTGAAAGTCGTTTTCCAATAGCTGTTATTGTTCCAGAGATATTTTGGGTGGACAAGATAGCTGGGACACCCTGTATAACAAGATGTCAACTTCACATAAAGACATTCAAGAGAAATTACAGCCCTTAAGATTAGGAGATTCAGAGTGGGATCAAACACTAAGAGAAACCTTTAATACAGTTACCAGATCTCTCAGGCAGCTCTCAGTGAAATTATGTGATGATGATGATGATGTTCATGAAGATGCTGTTGCCAATTTGATAAACCATCCGAGTGATGCTAACATGGACAGAATATTTTGTTTCAGCAAGATAAAACCATACATGCTGGGCACACAGTCTATAAAGTTAACTGATAACACAGTATGGATCGGTGATAGAGTATTCCAGAGATCATCAGGTCTACTTAATCTTATTTCCCTAGACCTGCAAAAATCCTAAATTATTCACCTAAATACCTGGAAATATATGGTGAAATACTGCATTTGGCTGGTCTACATAAGAAAACAAATGGAGTACCAAAAAGCCAAACCAGTGTGAAATACAAAACCATTATAAAACCTATATTAGATGATGAAATCAACAGCGGTAATGATATTGACACTCACCATGAAAGAGTGAACAATTGATTCCTGCAGTATATATTATGAAAATCCCAGTGAGCTAATAGATCGATTACTCATGGCATCAGCTGTCACTGGTAATACAGCTCATTCGAGTGAGGTTGTTTCAATAATTCCATAGCTTAGAGAGAGAGGTATCATCAAATAAGTATGGAGACTGTAGTTCGAGAACTGCACAAACCAGCGCACAAGACATACCCTTGTAGACAAGTTATGGTTAAAGGTTTGGGTGACTTATGACAAGCTGCTCTTTGAGATATGAGGGAGTATTCAAGTGCAAATAACAGTTTCAAGTATATTTTAATGGTCACTGATATATATTCTAAATTTGTCCACGCATTGCCTGTCAAAACAATAACAGGGAGAGACGTTGCAGAGATGTTTGGGCGTTTGTTGCAGACAGGAACGAATCGATGTACAGATAACTTTCAAACTGATCATGGTGGAGTTTTACAATAGATATTTCAAGACCATGAGGGGGCGATATGGAATACACCCCTACTTGATGTTCATCCACCTGAGGGCGAGTATCGTGAAACGTCTGAACAGAACAATAGAAGGTCAAATGTCGAAGCATTTTAATCTTCGTGAATCATACAAATGGACAGATATTCTCCCACAAATAATTAAACAATATAATCGAACGAAGCATACCACAATGAAAATGAGACCAACTGATCTTAGCCGGCTGTTGTGGCCGTGCTGTTCTAGGCGCTTCAGTCCGGAACCGCACTGCTGCTACTGTCGCAGGTTCGAATCCTGCCTCGGGCATGGATGTGTGTTACGTCCTTAGGTTAGTTAGGTTTAAGTAGTTCAAAGTCTAGGGGACTGATGACCTCAGATGTTAAGTCTCATAGTGCTTATAGCCATTTGAACCATTTGATCTTATTGATAATGGACTCCTGGGTACGGTATACAATCGCATTAAAATGCTGGATCCATGCAAACAAAAGTTTACTTCGGGTGAGTTAGTAAGTACTTCGAAACACAAGACAGCATTTGAGAAGTAATACCTACCAAATTGGTCAACTCAGATATTTACAGTATCCAAGGTGCAAAGAATGAATCCAGAACTTATATCTTAAAGGACAGCAGTGGTACTGAAATTGCAGGATGCTTTTACACAGAGGAATTGTAGAGAAGCTCAGATCCAGTCGTGTTTCTCGTAGAGAGGGTCAGAACATGCCGAGGGAAGAGGGTTAAATGGCCTGCAACAAAAAACAAGTGGACTGACGCTGACGATGTGCTATACAACAGGGTGCTCAGACCACAACCACAACAGTAGTATAACATGCCTCATAGGAGACACATTAGAGGACGTGGTGGTATTCTGAACAAACTACCTGTCGGATTACACATTCTGGGACATAACCACCGCAACAATGGAACAAAGCTTCGAAAACGGTTGTCGCACAGTGATGAACGGTTAACCTGCTTCATGAGGCCTGTATGAAACACGACGCCACACAAAAAGATCTGCCAATATGCCTAACTGCAGATCGAGTTTTATTTGATAAAGCCATGGCAATATCTTCAAGGAGGTATATTGGTATAAGTCAATGCATTGCGGCATATGCAGCTGAAAAAACCGTGCATTGTAAAATTAAGTTGGATTTGGGATGAAGTTCACGAAGTTATGGATGCAGCACATCGCCCACTAAAGACGAAGAAGTAGATGATGATGATAATCATGATGATGAAGACAGAGCAGGGGCGTTTAAAAACTGTATCCTGACAACTATGCATGTAGCTAAAAGCGCTCTAAAGCATAAAGGAGTGGTTAAAGCATTAAGCATCCATTCGCCAATTGAAGTTCAGATGCAATGTCGCATTCTCTGACTTTAGAAGAACGATCGTCAGTATTATGTGCGAATTACTTCCCACCGACTGATTTATACATTGAAGAATTGAGTATTGTGCTGATTGGGACGGAGACATACAATTGCTTGCTGAATATCACACCGGCTAACAATAAACTGCATCTGTAAGAAAATGGTAGAAAAGAAATTGTGGAAATAGAACCATGTTGAGATTCCCATCAACGCTATATACCTTTCAGTGACAGTTCAGATATAGGACTATCTAGAGCTGCGTACTGTGGACCAAAATAATTAACTCATTACTTTCGTGGTGAGGAAATCGTTCTGCGAATACATCTAACACAGCATTGGCTTATGATGCTGTATAAAATCAGCGCACACAACTCACAGCACGGCACTTCGCAACGGAACTACAAGGTAATATCACATGCGAAATCAATAGGCCCAGACCCTTTCAATGACGTCGCTCAGTATAACGGTCCCAATGGAATATGATGAGCGGATTACACGCCAGAAATACTTCTCGCAGAAACCTTATGCTTCAGTCACATTCAACAAGAATGACAAATTAGGATTTCCATCCAGCAAAAAGACACTTTAATCCTTCCATGCAAGAGTTTCAAATATTTGGTTGGGGTTCTCAGGAAACAGGATGATTCTCCTACAGTGGGGGAAACTTACACATAATGCTTTAACATTCCTGTTTCAGGAGATACGATATGAACGTAATGGGGTTGAGATTGACCGTAAATATAATGTAGGCATAGCATCAACCCTTAAAACATATGTCTCCACCTCGCACTTAGCGTTGAGAGGCATAGAAAATGCAGGATGGTTCGTACCCGAGCCAGTGGGTAGGACAGTGGAAGACTACAAGAGATTCAATGCATGCATACCATTAAAACTGCTTATGGAGTACTTTGAAGACGTGGGGGGAATTATTATGAATGTTTAACAGGAACTTATTCTGGTACAGATTGCGATGTTCAACAACTCATACATTCAAAGACCCGCAAGAAGAGAAGAATATCATCATCAATAAAATGCCTCGCATCTCTGTAGAAAATGAGGAGCTTTGAAGTTTTTAAAACATCTGAATGCTGGTGTATATCTGTCATTAAGTTTCCGCTCATGGGAGCTTTTTGAATACTCAGTGCCAGAGTCAACTTGAATTCTGAATTCTATCCGTATGACAATTTACTGCTACAGTGGAATGAAAATATATTTAATCTAGCATTTGACGTGTATGCAAAGTTCCATGATTCCTATTACGAAGGTGTTGAAGAGGAAGGATGTCTACTCGCCCTACGGAAATTCAAGGACTGACACCAGTCATCGTAATAGGCTCCACAAAACACAATGAGATAATGAAATCTGGACCAATAGATGTACAAACTGAATTTGAATTTCAGAAAATTTCACAGAATGCACTGTGGTATGTGCTCTAATTTTACATGACTGTGTGATTAACTGTTGCCTACTCACTGGTGTTGTGCGGTGAGCTGCACAAATGAACAGGTGTTGTGCCACACCCCAGAGTGTTGCACAATGGCATCTTGAAGTATGAACACCATTGCAGATGTTAAAGGTTTCTTTAATGATGAGAGCAGACAGTTCATATTTAAAGATATTGCGTTTATAGCATTCATAGAACATGCTGGTGTAATAGTATTTCAAGGATGTGAAGTGTGCTAAAACACGGAGGAGCGCCAAATGGTTAACAAATGTTTCCCATGGAATTCACTGGGAAGATCCTGGTATAGCCTATAAAGATGTGACATCACTTCGATTATCTGACTACACAGATACCATCATCTACATCAAAGGCAAGAAGAAAATCACATGAATGTATCGAATCTTCAAACATTGCTCTTGTGCCACCTGCTACCATATCCCAATACGCGACCCAATACATACAACATGATATGCAACCAATACCTTTATTTTGTTATTCTCCATCTTACACCTACATGTTCAAAACTAATGTGTTGCGTGTGTCTTGCATATCCTTTATAATGGGTGAGTTTTTTCACTGTGTACAAATTCTAGGGATTGATTGATGAGAGGATACGGAACAAAAAATGTCTAATGAACTTACGTCCGAAAATGCACGGTTTCCATACTAGAGACAATTTATTCAATAAGACATTCTTACAGGGACTGCGATCTAATTTGCGATGTACCATGCAGCCACAGTTATGGTATGTGTTGAAAATGGTTTCCATGTGCCTCAATGCGTGCTTGTACACGCCATATCGTGTTCTGTCTCACATGTTCACATCGTCCAGGCTGAATCCGAACAGTGTCAAAGGCAGCATGAATACACTATTCCCGTGTCTCCACATCTGGAATGGGCTCTGCATATACGATACTTTTGAGATGGCCCCATAACCAGAAATCGCTCGGATTGAGATCCAGTTAACGAGAATGCCACGCAACTGAACCCCCTTGTCTGATCCATCGACCAGGGAAGACACAATTGAGATGTGTCCATGCATTATTAGCGAAGTGAGCTGGAGTGTCATCATGTAACAGCCACATAACCCTTCGAATCATCAAGGGCACTTCTTCCGGTGGGAGACGCAACGTCATCCACAAGTAACGCTGATACTTCCGGCCTGTTAGACGACGTGGAAGGAAGACTGGTCCCAAAATACCGTCGACAATTATCCCAACCCACACATTCCGTCTGCACCGATGCTGATGATTTGCTGTTACCATACCATGGGGGTTCTGCATACTATCCTACAGATGGCTTATGAAACTTGACGATACCACTCTGGGTAAAGGTGGCCTCATCTGCGAATAGGATGGATGACACAGATTCCAGAATCATGATTGTCTGGTGAAGAAACCAGTGGAAAATCTGTCGCTAATGAGTCCTGCACGTGCTGTAAGTGACAAGGGGAGTAACAATTGTCATGGTGAAAGTTCCACACGGTCGTCTGGCTTACCCTGTACCGCGGGCCAACTGCCTGGTAGGTACATGGCGGTTACCTTCCACAGTGTTAATCACATTTCCCTCCAAGTCTGGTGTCCAAGCATTTCGGGCCATCCTTCATGATTTCCTGCTTCCTGGAACGACCCTGTCTCAGACAAACGGCGAAACGCAGTGGCAAACTTTGAATGCTATGGTTGTTGTCGGCGGAGATAGGTCTCCTGATACAACCTTGCTGCCCTCCACCCATTACCATTTTCCCTTCCATAAGTAAATAACATATCGGCAAGCTCTCGATTCGAATACGGAAACATTGTGCACAACGCTGTATCACATCCACGAAAAGGTGAGTTAGCGAGAGAAGTGAATCAGACACAACATTACCTGTTTTCTTCCGTATCCTCTCATCGATCGATGCCTCGAAATTGTACATGGTGGAAAAAATCATCTTGTATGCCCTGATCAGCCAGAACATTATGACCACCTAACTAATAACTATCCCACAGATGACTTATGAAAGTTGACGATACCACTCTGGGTAAAGGTGGCCTCATCTGCGAATAGGATGGATGACAGATCCCAGAATCATGATTGTCTGGTGAAGAAACCAGTGACAAATCTGTCGCTAATGAGTCCTGCACACGCTGTAAGTGACAAGGGGGGTAACAATTGTCATGGAGAAAGTTCCACACGGTCGTCTGGCATGGATAACAGCAGCAATGCGTCGTAACATGGAGGCAATGAGGACTTGGTAGGTCGCTGGAAGGAGTTGGCACCACATCTGCACACACAAGTCACCTAATTACGTAAAGTCCAGGGAGGGGAGTGGTGAGTTCTGACGCTACATTCAATCACATCTCAAATGTGTTCGATTGGGTTCAGATCTGGCGAGTTGGAGAGCCAGCACATCAACTGGTACTCGCCACTGTGTTCCTTGAACCACTCCATCACACTCCTGACTTTGTGAAATGGCGCATTATCTTGCTGAAAGATGCCACTACCGACAGGAAACATGATCGTCATGAAGGGTTGTACGTGGTCTGTAACCAGTGTATAATACTTCTTGGCAATCAGGGTGCCTCCGCTGGACCCATGGATGCCCATATGAATGTTCCCCAGACCATAATGGAGCTGCCACCAGTTTGTCCCTGCCCCGCAGAACAGGTGTCAAGGAGCTCTTCCCTTGGAAGACGACAGATTTACTCCCTTCCATTGGCATGATGAAGAAAGTATCAGGATTCATCAGACCATGCAATGTGCTGCCGCTGTGCCAATATCCAGTGTCAATGATCATGTGCCCATTGCAGTCGTAGTTGCCAATGTCATTGTGATGATACTGGCACACACATCGTTAGGAGTGTACAGTGCAATTTGTGTTCAGACACACTTGTACTCTGGCCAGCATTAAAGCCTGATGTAGTTCCACCAAGGTGCGCCGCCTGTTCTGTTTTACTATTCGGCTCAGCCTACGACATTCGACAGATATAATGAGGGGTGGCTGCCCAAAACCACAACGTTTGAACATGGTTTCGTGTTGGTTTCGCCATGTGTTGAAGACACTCACCACAGTACTCCTCGAACACCTGACAAGTCGTGCAGTTTCCGAAATGCCAATGACGAGATCCAGGCCATCACAGTCTGCCCTCGGTCAAACTCAGATAGATCGTGCGCTTCCCCATTCCACATATGGACAACACGCTCACTGACACTCCATGTACCATGCGTGTGTCTGACTACCAGTCATCCCTCACCAGGTGAGGTAGCTATTGCCTGGATCGGTTTATATCGCTAGTAGGTCGGTAGTCATAATGTTCTGGCTGATCAGTATATACAGTGCAATGTGGGATAGGTTTCCTGTTTATAACAATAACAAAGACATGTAGTAACGAAATTCATTTATTCAATCCTTACAGATATATAGATACAATTTGGTACTTGAGATACAATATGATTCTTTTTCACGTAACATTTTTCGATGCAGAGATACTTTTTTGTACACACTATTACTAATACTAATAAATATGACTCGAAAAAAAAACCTACAGTCCACCCAACAGTAGCACAGGTTGTGCCTTTAGAATTTTTGGGGCATACAAGTACTGGCTAAAAATATTCAGTTTTTTTAATGAGTAGCACTGGTTGAAAATATTCACAATTTTTTCGATGGCTTGTGGGGTTAAATACATCTGCACTAAAAACTAATGAGACTTGGATGACTAGTGGCATGTGAAACTTAACAACTGTTCAATTTGCATGATGTGCAGGGACTATTCATGAGTGTACTCATTTAAAGGGCTATTCACAAGTATGCATTCTGTCAGCCCATATGGTGTGTATATATTTTACCCAATTTCTGGTCTATTTACATCATTGCTGCACGTATGATGTGCATATATTAACAAGTGCACAACAATATTGGCACACATGGTGTACATATATTTTACACGATTTTATGTTTGTTTATCTTATCACTGGACACATGGTGCGCACATATATTTCAAAGTGCACAACTATGTTAGCACACGTGGTATGAATATATATTTGCACCGAAAAAATATTTACCCTATGATAAATGGGTCGTAACAGTCCACATACAACCACTCTTCACGCACACTCTCACTCTCTCTCATTCACATCACTCTCTTCCAGTGACTAGTGTGACTACAGGTGAGTTGCGATCCCATCCTTACAAGTGACCCTTTTATTGTTATGAGGCAACAAAGCAATTTTCAATTACCGCACAATGTACACCTCTTGCCCTCATGACTCAATACTAATTTTCTGTACCATACGCTGCAGCTGTGGTGTAGCACTGCAAACACCGCTGTACAGGCATTGCAAGTAATCTTTAACCATGAGGGCCCTTGACGCTGCATGATTGACACCCTTTGTTTGCTTCTGGGTGTTACCACCCAGTGTGTGATACATATACATTTTGGATCTAAGACCCACAAGGAGTATCAGCCACATAGGAAGACATGTCTAATGCATTGATGTGGCACCTCATTACTTCATATGGATCACAGTCCTTCACCTAATACATGAAGCTATCTGGATCCATGTAAAAGACCGCAGCTCGTGGTCTAGTGGCTAGCGTTGCTGCCTCTGCATCACGGGGTCCAAGGTTCGATTCCCGGCTGGGTTGGGGATTTTCTCTGCCTGGGGACTGGGTGTTTGTGTTGTCCTCATCATTTCATCATCATCATTTGTGACAGCTGCTAGATTGGACTCAGTTAAAAACAGGACTGTGTCAAACTTTTTACGGGCGCTGATGACCGCGCAGTTGAACTATACTATACATCATCATCATCCAACTTTGAATTATCGAAATGAATTTTCGGAAACTTATTATGCAATCAGTATGTGTGCAGTTTGGACAGGTCTAACAAGGACATCTCCACATATACAGGCTTCACGAACTCGACTGCAGTCTTCTCATCTCCATAGCCACAAAGCTCTTATTGAAGATAGTGACCCATTTAAAATTTGGCCTGGCGATACATTTCCTTACGCTCCATCGCCCATCCCATTGTGATCTAATAAGAATTTCGCTGTGTTTTCCTCAAAATTCCCATTGTCTTGTCGAAAATTTCTTTATTCATCAATTTTAAAAAAATCGTTTTCGAAATCATTCTTCCCAGAAGCCCTCTTCTCGGTATTTAAATCAATATACTCCTCCAACCAGTGTGTCTGCTTGAAGGAGATAGCATAGATGATTCTAACCAGCTCCATCCATTAGCTGAGACACTTCTGGAGGTTTCTGTAATGCATGACGTATCTTTGGTTATTCCTCAGCGTTGCGATCAGTTTGGAGATGGGGCCTCCTCGCGGTACTAGTTGCTCTGGACATAGCGGCAAGTCACTGTGTGCATCATGCGAACTAATGGGATATTTGAGGTCCGCCTCCTAGAAATTCCCCACACCATGGATATTCCCATCTAATCCGACGCATTCGACTTTGGATAGTCATCAAAACTCGCCAATCGGCAGCGATTGTTGCATGGCGTGCCCATACAAGGTATTCACATCCAAATACATGATGTATCTCGAATCGTCAGCTGCACTGAACTTCTAATCCATCCGCGGGTTATTTGCCTTTGAAGGGCTATGGACACATTGACAAAGTCCGCCATGGATCCCTCGTAGAAATAAAAAGAAGCATGTCAGCATCAGTCAATAATTCGATGCTACACTTCGTTTTTTTTAACATAGCGCCACAAGACAACCCGGGTGCTGTGCAGTAAAAGGCAGCATCCAGAGCATATGTGGTCATATATTTACGTCAGAATTTCTCAAAAGCATCTGCAAGCAAACGCATGTCTTTGCCCATGCAAAATTTTGCATATTCTCCTAAAGTGCTGATGTTAAACTCCTGCCAATCACTCACAGCATGGTCATGGTCTGCATCCGATACAGTATCACCTATAATATTGCTGGTGAATGCAGTTATGTCGGTAGTCGGGTATTATTGAGTTTTCCCACACAATCCAGATACTCGTATGGGAAAACACCCTTCTCCATCACAAGTTGAAACTATGTCATCGGAATACACACCTCGAGTAATGGGCATATTCCCCTGGGACAGTGTTTCAACAAGTTTCTTGAGTGGTGCCGGCATAAAACATAATGAGTCCAGGAAGAAGAGCATAATTCTTGGCATGTAGTGGCACATGTCGGCACGAATGACGCCTGCCGCTTGGGTTCTGAGGCCATCCTCGGCACCTTTCGGCGGCTGACTGAATTGTTTAAGGCAACTAGCAACGCACGCGAGGTGCAGGCTAAGTTGTCTGTTTATAGCATCGTACCCAGGGTGATCGCGGTCTTCTGGTTTGGAGCAGAGTGGAAGGTCTAAACCAGAGGTTCAGACGGCTCTGCGACGATATCGGATGCGAATTTCTCGACCTCCGCTATCGGGTGCAGAATTGTAGGGGTCCCCTTAATAGGTCAGGCATGCACTACACGCAGGACGTGGCTACTAGGGTAGCGGAGTACGTGTGGCGTGCACATGCGGCTTTTTTAGGTTAGAGGACCCCTCCCTTGGGAGAAAACACGATTTGCGTGTTAAATCAGCCACAGCGACCTCAGACAACCTAGGTCTTCGCAGATCAGAAATAGAAAAGAGTAATATGATTTTAGTAAACTGCAGGAGCATCCAAGGAAAGGTCCCAGAATTAGTATCGCTTATTGAAGGTTATAATGAACAGATAGTATTGGGGACAGAAAGATGGTTGAAGCCAGACGTCAATGACAACGAAATCCTAAGTTCAGACTGGAATATTTATCGAGAGGATAGGTTAGTCGCCAATGGTGGCGCCGTGTTTATTGCAGTAAAAATTCGATAAAATCTAGCGAGGTTATCAGGGATTCCGAATGTGAATTAATGTGGGTGAAATTGAGTATCAAAGAACGGTCAAAAATGGTGATCGGATGCTTTTATAGACCACCTGGGTCATGATATGTAGTTGTAGAATGCTTCAGACAGAGCTTGCAGAATATCATTAGTAATTTTCCTGATCATGCCGTTGTAATAGGGGGTGACTTCAACTTGCCAGGTATAGATTGGGAGTGTTATGCCATTAAAACTGCTGCCAGAGGCAGGGAATCGTGTGGCTTTGTTCTGGATATTTTGTCCGAAAATTAACTTGAGCAGATAGTTGCAGAACCACCTCGTGAGGGTAACGTCTTAGACCTCTTGGCAACAAACAGACCTGAACTTATCGAATCAGTAAAAATCACGTAGAGGAAGGTATCAGTGATCATAAGGCTGTGACAGCATCTATGAGGACGGGTCCTACAAGGAATGTTAAGAAAGGTAGGAAGATATATTTGCTCAGCAATGGTGACAGGATACAAATTTCAGAATATCTCAGCAGTCAGCACCAAATATCCTGTGATGAGGATGAAGATGTGGAAAACAAATGGAAAAAATCGAAGGCATCGTTCAATATGCACTAGACAAGTCTGCTCCGAGTAAGGTTCACAGGGATGGGAAAGATCCACCATGGCTTAATAGCCGTGTTAGAAAACCGCTGCGTAAACAAAGAGCACTTCATGTCAGATTCATGAGAAGTAAAAACCTAGCTGACAAACAAAAGCTGAGGAAGCGAAAATGAGCGTAAAGACAGCAATGAGATAAGCGTTCAGTGATTTCGAAAGTAAGACGTTGTCAACCGACCTGAGTAAAAACCCTAAGAGATTTTGGTCGTTTGTAAAATCAGTAAGTGGGTCAAAATCATCTATTCATTGTCTCAGCGACCACACCGGCACAGAAACGGAAGATAACAGAGAAAGGCCGAAATACTGAATTCGGTCTTCCGAAGTTGTTTCATCGCGGAAGATCGTAACACTGTCCCCCCTTTCAATTGTCGAGCGAACGTCGAAATGGCAGATATTGAGATAACCGATTGCGGAATTAAAAAGCAGCTACAATCGCTTAGTAGTGGAAAGGCTTCAGGATCAGATGAGATACCTATAAGATTCTATAAAGATTATGCGAAAGAACTTGCTCCCCTTCTAGCAGTAATTTATTGTAAATCGCTTGAGCAAGGAGAGGTACCTAACGACTGGAAAAAAGCGCAGGTCATTCCCGTTTTTAAGAAAGGCCGTAAGACAGATCCACACAATTATAGACCTATATCGTTGAGTCAATCTGTTGTAGAATTACGGAACATGTTTTATGCTCAAGAATTATGACGTTCTTGGAAAATGAACAGCTCCTCTATAAAAATCAACATGGATTCCGCAAACATAGATCCTGCGAAACTCAGCTCTCTCTGTTCCTTCGTGAGGTCCACAGCGCAGTGGACAACGGCGCTCAGACTGATGCCGCGTTCCTCAATTTCAGTAAGGCATTTGTCACCGTCCCCCATTGCCGTTTAATGTATCGGAGGAGACCTGCGATTGGATTCAAGACTTTCTTGCAGATAGAATTCAACACGTCCCTGTTAACGGAACTAAATCGACAGATGTGAAGGTAATATCCGGAGTACCACAGGGAAGTGTGATAGGACCGTTGATGTTCATAATATGTATATAAATGATCTAGTAGAAAGCATCGGATGCTCTTTACGGCTACTCGCAGATGTTGCAGTTCTTTATACCAAAGTAGCAACGCCAGAAGATAATAAGAATTTACAGAACGACCTGCAGAGAATTGATGAATGGTGCAGACTCTGGCAGTTGGCCCTGAACGTAAATAAATGTAACATATTGCGCATACATAGGAAAAGAAATCCACCACTGTACAGCTACACTATTGGTGACGAACAGCTGGTGACAGCGTCTGCCGTAAAATATCTAGGCGTAACCATCCAGAGCGACCTTAAGTGGAATGACCATATAAAACAGATAGTAGGAAAAGCAGACACAAGACTCAAATTCATCGGAAGAATCTTAAGGAAACGTTAGTCATCCACGAAAGAAGTGACTTATAAGGTGCTTGTTCGCCCGATTCTTGAGTATTGTTCGTCTATCTGGGATCCCTATCAGGTAGGGCTGATAGAGGAGATAGAGAAGATCCAACGAAGAGCTGCACGTTTCGTCACGGGATCGTTTATCTGGCGAGAGAGCGTTATAGAGATGCTAAACAAACTCCACTGGCAGACGTTAGAAGAGAGACGTTGTGCATCACGGAGAGATTTACTATTGAAATTTCGGGACAGCACTTTTCAGGAGAAGTCAAACAACATATTACTTCCCTCCCACATACATCTCGCTTATTGAGTACGAGGAGAAAATTCGAGGAATTAGAGCCAATACAGAGGCTTACCGACAATCATTCTTACCACGCACTATTCGCGAGTGGAACAGGGTTGGAGGGATCAGATAGTGGTACCGAAAGTACCCTCCGCCACACACCATTAGGTGTGATGTAGATGTAGATGAGCATCATTCGTTTGGGGAATGAAATTTTTTTTTTCAATAGTCTGTCAGGTGACTGACCTGATCCTGCTCCATACCGAACTCAGTCAAGTATTCAACAAGAAATTGAGCATCATACCTGCTCAAACTATGGAAGAAGATGGGTGTGTGTCATGCTAATTTATACTTCAGGTTGCAATTGTTATGGATGGCACTGCAGAACTTCACAGTTAGATGGCAATGGTCCATACGAGGAGTCCCCGCTTTCCTGTCTAACAGCAGCCCACAGACATGACAGTCAACCACCTTCTTGTACAAATCATTATTCTCCTTTAAATTGGTCATAGGAATGTTGGGGCTGTAAAGCTTACCAGCCCCCCATGAAAAGCTTTTCGAGCTTAGTGAGCAGCCAAATCACAGGATTTTTCCCCAACATATGATTTGTGGTGGTTAAAAGTCGAATCATGAACATGCAGCCTGGTACTCAGAGTCAGCATACACTACAAAAGGGCAACACTCCTGATGGTGGGCGTTATTTTCCTTAGTGGCGTGACAACATGTACCGGTTTCCTAATAGAGCAATCCATAATATGCTTTTCTAATAAGTCGCTAGTGGAGAATGCATTTAGCACTTTAAGCAAATGTGCTTTTTACAGTTGTGTTTACTCAGTTGAGATGAAAGCAGTGGGACATATCTGTGATCCAGATGTAGTGATAATCATTTCACTTTGAGAATAGCAGCACGTTTATATGCAGCTTATGCTGATCGACGAATTCAGAGAAATGGAAAGCTCCAACAAATTTCTTTATGTAACTTGCTCTCCTTCATCCTATAAACATGAACTGATATACCAGTATTCTGTGCTTCAAATTTAGGAAACTTCTGGATCTTAATGGGAAACTCGATACCGTCAAATTTCTAACACCCATGAATGTCAATATCTCTACCATATCAAGATGTGTGCTGCGGATCTTCCTTATAATTTCTTTCACAAGCCAGGACTGACCATATAAAACAATAGTAGTCTAATTTATTTTGGACATTTATACATGTCTTCTTATCAGCTACAGCCTTAGGAAGCTTGATATAGCTGGACTCCCATTTGTTGGATCAAAGACATGTTTAAGGATGTGCAGATGTAGTGCTCAGCTGAGTATTTTACCTGAGCCTTTAATTTTCATCTTGGAAAACTTGGCCTGCATAGCACTCAAGATGGTATCATGAAACCACTTAGTGATTGGGGTGCTCCGTGATGTCTCCCCCAAATATAGACGATACTCTTCTCCTCAATACCTGAATCCAGCCTGAGTGGATGCATGAGTTCACAACATAGCACCACTCAGTAATTTATAGGGGGGAGGGGATACCACAGATTATTAATGATTTTGAAGAGCTACGTTTCCAGAACAGGAAGGCACACTTTCAGAAAACCGATCGAGTCTCTGTGCCCTCCTGCTGGCTCCTCTATATGAGAAAACGAGAAGCTCTCCTCAAATGCATCCTCAACCACCTCATAGTTTAGCTGTGGCAACACATTATTAACCTTATGTCCGTCTATAATAGTTGGGGGGGAGGGCGGAGAGGGAACTGCTGCTAGCTACAGGATTACTATTAGTAGCAGCCAAGGACTGCGACCATCCTGTAGGTGGGGCTGGCTATGGGTGAAGCAATGAAGTCTGTGACATGGTACCACATACACACGAGGCCGCCGATGGTGGGGTGCAGCTGCATCAGGCTAGTGTGATCACCCAGGCTGTGGGAATGACTCTTGGTGAGGAGTACTGGCAGCTGCCAGCTCTGAGCCAGTAGCCAGAGGGGTGGAAGTCCATGGTTGCCAGAGCGGCACTTTGGCAGAGGTGGCAGGAGCTGAGGCAGCCACAAGCCTCGTTCTAGTGGGTGACGTGTGTCTGGCTGGACCACGTTTTGATGAAGCCTTCTTTGTTTCTGGCACTTGCACCACGGAATAGTGCTGTAAAGGAGTAGTTGGAGACAGGGAGTGAGAGAGGGAAAGTACACATGTTATAAACTCACCTGCAGCTGCCAAGAAAGAACACTGATTATATGTGCTACAAAAAATAATAATTGGTACATAAAGTATTGAAATCTCACTGCTTCCATGACGATATAGTATCCCAAAGCTCTGCATCCAACATCGTATCCCAAAGCTCTGCATTAACAACCACCTACACCAACTCAGGCATAGATGATTCAATATCATGTGACCATAACTCTCACTCCATCTCTTGCACCCACTCTGGCATATCAGTGTCAGATCCAATTGTCAAGCTCGTCTCAATCATCTACTGATACAGAAACAACAGAGTCATGTAGAAAAAAACACATACAAAAGTAATACGAAAACAATTTTTTAAAACTAGAGTATCTACTTACATGTGGGCAGTTGCAATGGAAAATCATTAATCGCAGGAGGCTGCTCCAGGATAGCCTCCTGCTACTGCTTTCTCCCAGCCTCCAGCTGGTGGTCGAGCTCAGGCAGCATCTGGGGTACGTACACTACAACAACAAGAAGAAGAAAGCACTAAAAGCAGTGATATCCCTCCATCGGAAAAAGTGAAGCCAAACACTGTGTTCATATTCTATGATGTTTCTGTGGAAAATCAGGATAAGATAAGAAGATATTTTTGTATTGGTCGTCATATGTGCGTTAACGTATTTTATTTGAGTCAGACATATTCCAGAATCTCAAAACAGTTGATAGAAAGTCTAAACACAAACTACGGAAGTATACTACGAAATTTGAACACAAACTATGAAAAAAATAGTACGACATCCGATCGCAAACACAAACTACGAAAACATTCTACTAAACATGAAGATAAACTACGAAAATATACTACAAAATCCGTTCACAGACATACAGAAGTATATGAAGAGTTGCCTCCTACATTTCTACAAGTGAAATAGTTGCTGAGGAACTGGCACACACACATACATACATTGTATGAAGGGATAGGGCAGCAATCTATCACTGAAGCGTAGGAAGAGTTGCCTTCTACCAATCTACAAGTCAAATAGCTGCTGAGGAGCTTATATATATACACACACACACACACACACACACACACCATTCAGGACACATGGTATGAAAATATGTACTTGCATGGCAGTTCTTCCAACTACTGCCTTGGATGTGTGGCACTGCCACCAGCGCTGCTGCTGCTTACTGCTCACTTCATTGCACTGGATGTTGGTGGCAGACCACAGTCACCTATTACTCAATCCCCAAACAAAGCATCAGATGCCAGCGCCCCTTTGATACCAGACTTACTCCCTGTTTTGCTGTCAAACTAACACCTACCATACCATGTCAGTGAAAGCAGTTGCTCTCTGTGCTCGCCCTGCTGTGCAGGTACTGATTGAGGTAGTTCACAATACCAACAGCAGAGGACGCTGGGAAAAGCAACCCCCCCACCCCTCGTCCCTCCAGTCCCCTCCTTCCTTCCTTCCCTCTCATCATTCCAGTTACTTCCTGTCGGACAAAGCATCATGTGGCGACAACTGTTTGATATTTATATCTTGGAAGTTCCTGTCAAAACACATGCTGTGTCTCTCTCTTTCTCTCTCTCTCTCTCTCTCTATATATATATATATATCTGTCTGTCTGTCTGTCTCTCTCTCTCTCTCTCCCTGTCACTCTCCCAAGTGGCTACTTCCTGTTTGTGCGTGGACCAAGGTCTCCAAACACACAGATGGTGATAGTCATCTCTCCTCAGGATGCTTTGTTCCTATTGGCTAATGCTGGGGACAAAGGGAGAGGTGATGCAATTTGGATATCAAAACTAGAGGGAATAGTCCATTTGCACTAGCCTATCAATTTAATTATTTAACAGTTTACAGGAGTCAAATAGATCGCTTCTAGTACTCGCCACCACTTTATAATGATCTTCATTTACAATCAAACATATTTTCAACGTTTGAGTATCACGCACAAACTTTATGCAGATTGAGTAATTAAATCTCCGCAAAAATAGGTCGTTGCACTAAATATATCTGACGTCTTGTATGCACCGATGTTTGAGAACACAAGCACCCTCCTCCACCGCAATGGTTTCACTAAACGTATCTGGTGAAAAAATCCAACCCATCACACATACTTGCGACCGCAAAGATTGCGCCATCTGCCACACTGGGGTAACCTCACGCCCTCCGGAACTGGGTTCCTGGCCACAACGCGCCTTCGCCCGAGACATCACATCACCGCTGAGCACTGGTCAGGAAAGACTCGCAAATGCATTGGCAGCTGCACGCCGATCTCTGGCATCCACCCGCCAGCCCTACCAAACACTCAGAGGCTGGAGAGACTGTCACCAAGCAGTTAACTGATCAATTTACATGGGTGGAATAATCGTCCAGTGTAAACACCCATTATATTGAATCTTCTCATGCAACACACACGTCTGCTTATGTTGTCGTCCACCCAACATGCTGGTTACTTCGCTAGTCCCCAAGGCCACAGACAAGACACAGCTAGCCAGTAGCCAAAATCCTTTCTTTGCACCCGCTGGTCACGTGAAAATATGCCGTCACTTCTGATCGGCTGCTGTCCGCAGACACTGCAAGTCAAGCAGGCCCAGCTTGGATGTACACAGTAGTTCTAACCAATTACACCTCCACATAGACCGCAAATCTTTAAAAAAAATCCACTTTAGCCAATCTGAGACAGGGATGTTGTAGACCATATACTTCGAATTCGTCAAGCAAAATACAGATTTCTCACTTTTACAGGTGTTTTTTTTTTTTTTGAAAACACAATAAATTGAGGCACAAACCCGTTTTCACATAGCTGAAATATCGTTACTTATTGTGAAAATTCTGTATTAGTATGGCATAGGCTATATTTCCTCTAAGTATTTTCTCATCAGAGCTAGAACATTAAACTCATTTTTGGTTCATGACGGAATGCATAGTTAACAGATGGAGAGAAGCTGTATGCAGTATTCCAATGAGATGAAGCAACCGCTCACACATCCAAACAAAGTATGGCCAACATCACCAATGCGTTCCCTGAAGAGAGACTTGTTAGTAGAAGCCTCTGGCCCCCAAGAGCCCTGGTTTAACATAATGTGATTTTAATTTGTGGCGAACACTAAAAAGCGAAGTGTATACTGACAAACCTGGCACAATAGACGATTTTTCAATACTAACGAAATTAATAACATGACGCCCGTAGAATTACAGCGTGCTGCTGGCGATGTGTTTTTCTTGTTGGCTGAATTTAAGTTATCGATATATTAAGAGATACCAAGTCTTTACTCGTTCCTATGCAATAACAATGGAATGTAGTCTAATTAAGTCGGGTGATGCTGAGGGAATTAGATTAGTAAATGAGGCACTTAAAGTAGTAAAGGAGTTTTGCTATTTGGGGAGCAAAATAACTGATGATGGTAGAAGTAGAGAGGATATAAAATGTCGGCTGGCAATGGCAAGGAAAGCGTTTCTGAAGAAGAGAAATTTGTTAACATCCAGTATTGATTTAAGTGTCAGGAAGTCATTTCTGAAAGTATTCGTATGGAGTGTAGCCATGTATGGAAGTGAAACATGGACGATAAATAGTTTGGACAAGAAGAGAATAGAAGCTTTCGAAATGTGGTGCTACAGAAGAATGCTGAAGATTAGATGGGTAGATCACATAACTAATGAGGAAGTATTGAATAGGATTGGGGAGAAGAGAAGTTTGTGGCACAACTTGACCAGAAGAAGGGATCGGTTGGTAGGACATGTTCTGAGGCATCAAGGGATCACCAATTTAGTATTGGAGGGCAGCGTGGAGGGTAAAAATCGTAGGGGGAGACCAAGAGATGAATACACTAAGCAGATTCAGAAGGATGTAGGTTGCAGTAGGTACTGGGAGATGAAAAAGCTTGCACAGGATAGAGTAGCATGGAGAGCTGCATCAAACCAGTCTCAGGACTGAAGACCACAACAACAACAACATGCAATAACAGTTACCTTCTTTTCCGAATTTCCGGGTCACCGTCTTGTTTTCTCTTGATATTATGATCCTGCTGTGCAATGCCACATGCACTATGTGATCAAAAGCATCCGGACACCCCAAAAACGTACGTTTGTCAAATATGACATTGTGCTGCCACCTACTGCCAGGTACTCCATATCAGCGAACTCAGTAGTCATTAGACATTGTGAGAGAGCAGAATGGGGTACTCCGTGGAACTCACGGACTTCGAACATGGTCAGGTGATTGGATGTCACTTGTGTCATACGTCTGTACGCGAGATTTCCACACTCCTAAATATCGCTACGTCCACTGTTTCCGTTGTGATAGTGAAGTGGAAACGTGAAGGGACACGTACAGCACAAAAGCGTACATTTCGACATCGTCTGTTGATTGACAGAGACCGCTGACAGTTGAAGAGGGTCTTAATGTGTAATAGGCAGACATTTATCCAGACCATCACACAGGAATTCCAAACTGCATCAGCAGCCACTGCAAGTACTATGACAGTTAGGCGGGAGGTGAGAAAACTTGGATTTCATGGTCGAGCGGCTGCTCGTAAGCCACACATCACGCCGGTAAATGCCAAACGACGCCTCGCTTGGTGTAAGGTGCGTAAACAATGGCCGATTGAACAGTGGAAAAACGTTGTGTGGAGTAACGAATCACGGTACAAAATGTGGCGATCCGATGGCAGGGTGTGGGTATGGCGAACTCCCAGTGAACGTTATCTGCCAGCGTATGTAGTGCCAAAAGTAAAATTCGGAGGCGGTGATCTTACGGTATGGTCGTGTTTTTCATAGAGGGGGCTTGCACCCCTTGTTGTTTTGCGTGGAACTATCAGATCAGAGGCCTACATTGATGTTTTAAGCACCTTCTTGCTTCCCACTGCTGAATAGCAATTCGGGGATGGCGATTGCATCTTTCAACACGATCGAGCATCTGTTCATAATGCACGGCCTGTGGCTTCACGACAATAACATCCCTGCAATGGACTGGCTGCACACAGTCCTGACCTGAATCCTGTAGAACACCTTGGTGCCAGACCTCACCGACCGACGTCGATACCTCTTCTCAGTGCAGCACTCCGTGAAGAATAGGCTGCCATTCCCCAAGAAACCTTCCAGCACCCGATTGAACGTATGCTTGCGAGAGTGGAAGTTGTCATCATGGCTAAGGGTGGGCCAACATTACATTGAATTCCAGCATTACCAATGGAGGGCGCCACGAACTTGTAAGCCATTTTCAGCCAGGTGTTCAAATGGTTCAAATGGCTCTGAGCACTATGGGACTTAACTTCTGAGGTCATCAGTCCCCTAGAACTTGGAACTACTTAAACCCAACTAGCCAAAGGACATCACACACATTCATGCCCGAGGCAGGATTCGAACTTGTGTCCGTAGCGGTCGCACGGTTCCAGACTGTAGCGCCTAGAACCGCTGGGCCACAACGGCCGGCTCAGCCAGGTGTCCGGATACTTTTGATCACATAGTGTATTTAACTTCTGACTTCGTTTCCGATTGCAGAGACACTATGTCTGTAAGAGAGCTTCTAGATTTAAATAACTCACTACGAAATCACAAAACACTGTATCTATGATTCTTCTACATTTATATAAGTTATCAATTTACAAGAACTGATAATTAACAAAGCTTTTCAGACAACATGTTCATACATGATGCTTCAGTGCTTCACCAAAACCAAAAGTTCGGACTTAACTCGATATTCCATGACACAGAGTCTATATAACAACAGTAATTTTTCTTTAGTGTTTGACCATTGTCACAGTTCCCCTTTTTCTTTGGAGCTCGTAGCACTCCTAAATCACGACTCCAAAGTGCAAGTGACCCCTCACTGGCCACTCCAAATTACACATCTGTCGTCGCTTTCTGAGCTGTACCCACATTTGGATGGCAGTCGTTAAAACAAAAGCGTTTTTCGCTGCGCAAGACCTCATAAAATTTCAATCAACAACTTCCTCCTCAGCGTGAGAAAATGTCTTCTTGGCGTCCACCTACAAAGGGAGAAATGATCATCATAATAAAATATGAAAAATTAGAGCCCGTAGGGAAAGATGTAAGTGTTCGTTTCCCAGCTCACTGTTCGAGAGGGGAACGATAGAGAAATAGATTAAAGGTGGTTCGATGAACTCTCTGCCAGGCACTTAATTGTGAATTGCAGAGTAATAATGTAGATGTAGTTGTAGACCACAAATCAAACACACGCCGCTCAGTCCGATCGTTCACAACCTGCTATATATCCAACGCATGATCTGTAGTATTTTTCTCCAAGTTCCGAAAGCATCTCGCTACATACTAGCACTAGACAGCTATGAGCTATAGACGACCCAATGCTCAAAACTGCGTATTACTTTGGTGGGGTATATGTGTCCCATCAACCACGAATCTTGGTAGCGGCTAAATTTTTCAACAAGAAATACTTCGCTGGTTTTAGGAATGAACATCCTACACAAAGGATAGTACTGAAAACTGAAGCATATCCCATCATTGACAAAGAAGTGAACTAAAAGTATTTGTAGGTCTTATTCTGATGAATATTGCAAATTGACTGAGCTGCTGAAACTTATCTTGAAAAAATCTAGACAATGTCCTCGGTGAAATTACGAAATATAAAAATCTTCTTGACAGTCCCCATAACTACATGAAGGGAAAAATGCTGCTTTTTAACACTGAAAAGAATAAATACTTTTCTAAAAAGCACTAGAAATTCGGAAAGACTAAATGCTCTTGCAGTGCTTTCAATGGAGAAAAATTTCTTCAGATGTCATTAAAAAATCAAGCAGAAAATTATTTACATTTTTGCGCAAATGAAATTAAGAAGACTGGATTTCCTCTTTAAGTTAGTAGATCGAGCTTGAACTGTAACAATTTATGTTAAAGTCCTCACCATTTCATCATCATTCATGAGAGTGGCGAGATTGGGCTGAGCAAAGCTTGGGCATTTGTACGGGCGCTGATAACTGCACAGTTGAGCATCCCACAAACCACACATCATCATCATCTGATGAGGATCCCACACTGCACAGCAATACTCCAAATGAGTGTGACCAAGCGCAGTGTGAGCAGTCTCCTTACTAAACTTGTTACATTTGCTAAGTGTTCTGTCAATAAATCACAGTCTTTGGTTTGCTTTCTCCACAACATTTTCTACATCATCGTTCCAATTTAAATTATTCGCAGTTATAATCCGTAAGTATTCGGTTGCGTTTACAGCCTTTAGAGTTGTGTGATTTATCGTGTAACTGAAACTTCGCGGTTTCTTTTTAGTGCGTGTTTGTCTTCTACAATGCCCGCATATTCCTCAACATACGTGTATAGTCTAAGCTACCTCGATATGGTTCCTTGGTTGGTTGATCTGGACGGGAGGGGACCAAACAGCGAAGTCATGGGTCCCATCGGATTAGGGAAGGAAGTCGGTTGTACCCTTCAGAGGAACCAACCCATCATTTGCCTTAAGCGATTTAGGGAAATCACGGAAAATCTAAATCAGGATGGCCGGACGCGTGTTTCAACCATCGTCCTCCCGAATGCGAGTGCGGTGTGCTAAACACTGCGCCACCTTGCTCGGTGCCTCGATGTGCCTTTTACCTCATCAGTGCAGTCACCTATTCAAGAACCCTCTACCATCCCTTTTTCAATTGCCTTGAGGGCCTATATAAAACACTCTACCGCGCCCTATAACATTACTGCCTAGCTCACTACGGCACGACAACACCATATCCTTTTCCAATCGCTCCAGTTCGCTCAGCTCTAACGAAACCTTCATCCACACTCTGCAGCAACATAAAACAGATGCATCTTTCCTCAGTGAAAATTCCTAATACCTCATCACAGAATAAGTGTGTCACCCTGCACAGCGCCAACAGCCCTAACCTATGGCTTAAAGAGCCATCTTTGAAATATCACCATTTGACCACAACCCTTTTCGTCCATCATTTCGAGGTCTTAATTTTTAGTATTTTTCTAATGATTCCAACTGCAGCCTATGTTACTATTTATATTTCCAAACATGCTATAGTCTATGAATTATTTGTCTACACATACTATACCTTCTCATTTATATCATTGTCACAGACCTTAGTACTACAGCAGCTCTTATGTTGAATTAGAGATGTGACACCAATTGATAAATCCTACACAGCGACCAAATTCCCCTTTCTCAGCAAATCCAACCTCAGAGCCACTCCACTACAAACTGTCTTGCAAAATAACTCCAGATATCCTTGATCCAGCTGGAAGTGATCCCCTCCTAGTCGTTCTCAAATTCCTATAGAGCATATGAAACAGATGAAGTCTAACCAACAAAGTTCCCTCAAACACATGTAGGTTTATTCCCACATCAACTGTGTAGCTGACTGGAACCTTATCCATACGAAAGTCGCAAGCTATCCAGTTACCTTGAAAATAACAGTGGCACAGTCTTTACTGTATCCTTCCTCCAAGAAACATTTTCTAAAGCCATATCTGCCCACATTCCTCTTCCTCTATAACACAAATAGCTCTCCCGGACCAGTCACACTTGCACTACATCTTCTCAGGGAAGACCGTTGATTTGATTGATCCTTCCTTTTGACCAGTATACTCTCACACACGACGGGTCGTTACAGTATGTATCATAACTGAACACAGCAACAGTGGAGTAATGTTCTATTTACGGAGGCATCATAGTTTAGCCCAGAGAGTGATTCACACAGTCTGTTCAACTGGCACGCCCTTGGGACTCATAGCAGTTCATTCAGTTTGTGGAGAGAGATCCTTATGGTGGCCCTAATTCTCATCCGAGGCAGTTTCATTTCAAGAGCAAAGTACGCCAGTACATGTGTTTCTTAGGAGTACTACGAAGACTTCACACTTGAAGGACATATCCTGTTGTAGATCGTTGACTTTTCAAGATCGTTTCACACTCACGTTAACAATACAATTTCGGCCGCTACATCAAGCCTATACAAGGAAAGAACATGTTATAAACCAATTCGCTTAAATTTCCACCACAATTTCTAACAGTTGATCAAATTACGAATCTAATTACCGCAATCACGGGTCAATTACGTCTATATTAAGCAAGAACATATACTTAATACACAAATTTCTTTCAGTTAAGTAATTACGCGAGGAGTTCTGGAACTATCAATGTATTGTGGAAATATAGGACTATCAGACAATGTTGTCAGAATAACTATATGATTACAATAAATCACTTAATTAAAAATCCCAATATGGCGTTCGCCGTTAGTAAAAGCTGTTTTCATTCAAATTTGGTTTGTGACTCTTGTGGTCGCAGAGGGAGACGTTTATCTATGTGTCATCACATTGGCTCCACGTTGAGAGTGACAACTCTACAGCTCAAAATGTTCTCACCCATGCCTAAAAGACGTAATCGGGGTAGATCAGTGCAGCTTCCCTGCAGGGCTGGCAATGCGGATTACGTTTTTAGCCGTGGAACAAGTTATGCTCAGTCATGTCTCATTCGTTTACAGTGGTCTGTTCGTTGGTTGTGTAAGTGACCATTCGCACAGCAGTCTGCCGCCACGCTAGATAACAGCATACTCTGAACTCCATTACCCTGGAGTCCGACGGAGTCCAACCTCGCTATTAATTCAGTCGCGCCGCCAAGGCTACAGTATCGACGGACGCCAGAGCTGAGCCAACGCACGCTTGGGGTCAGCGCTGCGAGCTATTGATCACTTCCGAAATTCGCTCAACTGGTAAGCGCTACTGTCTTTGCATCCCCTTGTAACGAAATCTCTAGAACCATCATGGCTCCCATCCCTTCTCGGAGTGCATTTGAAATTCCATAAATTTTATTTGTTTTATACGCTAGCATGGTAGTTTACAATCTCGTCGTTTCGTTTTAATATGCTACAGGCTGTAGTAAACAAACGTTCCTATCTTTTTTATACTTTTTCGGTTTGAATATATTCCTGTGTGCAACAGGCCTATTTCCACTGATAGTCTGGCACTGTGGAGTAGTCGGTCCCATAATAGAGAGGCTGTCTCAAATTTCATTTGCGTTGAAGAATATATATGAATTACGTTAAAATTCACGCTGTTTCTTGCCTGTTATCGGTCTACCTGTCCCCATATATTCATAAAACACCTTTGGGCAGAAATACCTGCAGCAGAACGAGACGTCTGTCGCTGCTACGGTCATGGTTGCAGAAAAATTTCTCTTGAGGTAAGAAATGTACTTATCTGAGACTAGGGAAGGAAGTGACAATTATTTTTAATGTTCCACCAATACAATTTCACCAATTCTTTCATCAGATTGAGTTTACAAAATTCTACCAAACTGATCAAACACTCAGGTCTCAGACTAATCAAAAGTGTTACACCGTAATGCAGAGACAGCCAAGAATTTGGCACATAAGCAGTGCTCTTGCTTGTGTGCCATAGCTCTCTCATATGGCTGCACATTTTCCCCACTGCCACGGCACACTGTCTGAGCGGGGGGAGGGGGAGATGAGGAAACTGCGAAAATATCGTATTTAAATGGCAACGCAATCACGCTGCATACAACTTGATTTCATATTTATCAACAACCTAGATCACAAACTAAACAAATCTTCAGTATTACTTAATTATTTTTGATACTCTGGAGATATGATTATTATCCTGTACAAACTATCAACATACGCACAACTGCAGATAGTTTCACAAATTTTTGCACACCAGGTGGCCATGTACTCGTGACTTATTTAATTTCTTACTCAAAAAAAGCATTTCACACACATATGTTGATCGAAATATTTCATCACGTTTGTTCTTTAATCATGGAGATATGGAAACTCTTCCCAAGATAAACGACATAGACCTCCGGCATAGTTTTAACATAAAAGAATGTGTGTTTTGAATTGGAGTTAAACTGCAGCTCAATCAGATCCATCTGCAGAAGAATAGGAGGGCTTTCAGCCTAGATGGCAAAGTGCCTCAAAAATAAATGTAAGATTGGCAGAGTCCTTCAAACATTTAGAATACTTTACTTGCAGTTCTTTCAAGGCCACATAGAATTCTTCAAACCTCAAGTTTTCTTTAAGGCCTGTGAACTTAGGGAAATGGACGATGTTTTTTATCAGAATTCGTTCCTTCCAGAATGCACTTTTTCAAAATGCACCTCTGTCAAATCAGGTAAAAGTTATTTCTCATTCAGCAGTGTCTTCTGGGCAGTGTGCAATCAATTTCCCTTAAAATGTGAGATCTGCAATCCATTCTGGATGTTCTAATTTTCCTTTATGAAGTAAACAACAATATCAGGTTTTAAATTAAAAAAATCATTCCATGTATGTCCCTTAACTTAACTGGCATACTTTGCAATAATATACAAAGTCTCCATTCTCTATGCTCAGTTTCATCGAAAACTGACAACTGAATAATACATGCGACTTGAGAAAATTTACTATTCCTACCACCAATTCCATCACCTGCCCCATCCCTTCTAATTTAGCACAAAGTGTTCCTTGATGTTCAGAACAGTGAATCCTGTCTGTCGTTCATTGTAATAAACCTTACAGTTCCTTCTGCATGATGTACTGACATACCATAACAAATTTTAGGTACCCATCTGTTATGTGACTGTAGTAGAATAATTTTGTTGGTTCTGGGACACTAAGACAACATTAAAATAAAATCTGTATAAGTAAACTAAGCGTTTCTTAAAAAATTTAAAAATTAAGAGTAATTAATTAACTAAACTGATTTCATGACATTAACTAAACACCTATTTTTACAATAAAATCCAAATTATTATAATCAAACGATTTATTTAATTTACAGCATGATTTGTAATGCAATAACATGTAATAGTTAAAAAAGTAAGTTATTTTTAAAAAATTTAAAATGCATTAGTTAAGAAAAGAAAATTATTTAAAAAATTTACATTATAAACTTAAGTAAATTAGTTAAAATGTATTAGTTAGCAAAGTACATTATTTTAAATAAATCACATTGTGAAGTTAAGTAAATTAACTAAAATATATTAGTTGAAACAACAGTACATAATTTAAATAATTTTTAGATTGTGAACTCTATATCATGAAATTCATTAATACTATTTTTAAGTTTTTTCATTTCTTTACATTTCAATTTCATTTGTCCTCTTTTAATTATTTCAAACTCTAAATAATCAATTAATTTAGAAAATCTATTTCGCAATGTAACTTTAAAATCAGTATTGAGTTCTAGACAAAGTTAGTCTCCATATCTAGTATATAAATATTCACAGTTCACAATATTATATAAAATATTTATCTCTAGCTCATTTCCCTTTTTTAATTTTTTTAGATATACTTATATTATTGACCTTCTTGATTAAAGTAGTTTCCATTTTATAGAACAAATTTTATTAGTTTTACAAAAAAAATTTATAGTTAGTATTAAAATATTTTTAAAAATGTAATTTCGAACTTGTAGGTAAATGATTCATTGAAAATCATTCTTATTTATTTTTTATAAATCTAATAAAAATTATTTCTTATAAATGAATAACAAGAAAGGATAAAGGTATTTATGAACTAATTGAGCAAATTGAAAAAGATATTGTTTGTCTTATTTGTTTAAGTAATGAAAATAATAAACAATTTATTATAGCAAATTGCAATCCTATTTTGCATTAAAAAATGTGTTGATGAATGGTTAAAGGAAAAATGAAATTGTCGACTTTGTGGAATTATTATTAAAAATAAAGTACCAGAAAAAATTGAAATGATTGATATTAATGCTATATTAGGTGATCAATATGAAGAAGCATATTATGGTGAAGCAGCATAATATATTATTTTGATCAATTGTATATTTAAATTGTAAAAAATTTTAAAAATAATAAAAAGATACTTTTTTACAAATATAATAAATTTTTATATATAAATGGATCAAATTCAACAAAAGTCTTCTGTGAATTCTAAATTTTGTCATTATTGTAATACAGAGAAATCAACTAATTATTTTACTTTACAAAAATATACAAAAGATGGTTATAGAACTATATGTACACCATGTCTAAATAATATCATGTAAAAATTATAATAAAAATCGAATTCCTTCTGTATGTGGAAAAAGTGTTACTAAATATGAATTTAAGGAACATTGAAGACGAAATTCAAGTGAAGAACATTCAAAAACATTATCAACAACGAATAATGAAGAAAAATCTACATCTACAATGAATAATGAAAACGTTGAAACTGAAGAAACCTCTACTTCTGCAAAAAATGTAAAAGTTGGCAAGAAATTAAAGATTTTAATTGTTTTAATCTAAATCCGTCACATAAAGATAATCATGATAATAAATGTAGGTAGTGTACTTTACAATATATTAACAATAAGAAAGCTTTCACTTTATGATTTATTATTTACTAAATAATCACCTTTATAATTAATAAAATAAAATACTAAAAGTAACTGATTGTTAAACTAAATAGTAAACTAATTCCTTTAAAAGACTAAGTCTTTAAAAACTAATTGACTGCAAAAACTAAATAATAACCTAATTCCGATTTTTAATAATTATCTATTAAATAATAATCCTTATCCATCTATTAAATAATTAACATTTTGCTAAAAAATAATCATTTTCTTAAAAAATATTTTTTACAGAACTAATGATTTATTAGTGATAAATAAAGGAGCAATATGGAAACATACATTGCTACTGAACTACAACTACGACAATTAAAAGTAAATGCCCTTCGTGAATTGTGTAGAATAAATAATTTACGAAGATATTCAAATTTATGTAAAGTTGATTTAATTAGATTTCTTATTAAAAATATTCCAATTATTGTTAGAAATCATCCAATCATTTTTGGAAATAATACATATAAAAGCAGTTCTAAGACTTCTACAGCTGTCACTGAAGTAAGTGATAATAATAAAAATAATTAAATAAATAATTCAACTGAAGTAAGTGAAAATAATAAAAATAGTATTAAAAATAACATAACTGAAGTAAGTGAAAATAATTCAAATATTGTTAAAAATTATATAACTGAAGTAAGTAAAAATTACAACTATTGTTAAAATTTTATACGTGGACGCAGTTCTAAAGCTCTCGCTGAAGTAAGTGATAACTTTTGGAAAAAAATTACAATATTATAACATTTATGATATTTTTCTGACTAAAAAAGATAAATCATTAAAAAAATATTTCCATTTACTACAAATATAATTCCTAAACTGAATGCAAGAGATAGAAATATAATGGAAGATTAATTAGTTGATAATGAATTTGAAAACGGATTACAAACTATAAATATTGAAAATAGTGTAAATATACTTGAATCCAACCATTTTTTACTCCAATTAAAATTATAATAAATTTTAAATTGTCAAAGACTATTTGAAAGTACATAATAGTTTAAAGATAAATTTTAATTTATATTGTGATTATAAACTAAAATTACATGAAATAAATGAAGAACGTCACGAATTTGGACAACAAACACGAAACTATACTATTTTGACAGAAAAAGATTTTAGTAAAAACTTTAAATGAGGTAAAAATGATATTTTAGGAAAAAAAACTAATTTTCAAGCACAAACACCATGATGGAAATTAAATAGAATTATTGGTTTGTAAGTAGCATTTAATAAATATATTCCACTAACAGGAATGTTTTATATTGATTTGCCAAATAAAATTAGAAATAAGAATGTTCGTATTAATGTGAAAAATAATGATGAAAAATGTTTTTATGGTGTATAAAACCAGCTTTATTTCCTGTAGATCAACATCATGAAAGAATAACAAAATATAAAAATATTGGTCTTGATCTTGATAAAAAACCTGAAATATTGAATTCCTGTATTGGTTGATCATATTCAAAAAATAGACAACATAATTAATATGTCTATTAATGTTTATTCATTTGATGATGATGAAAAATATCAACTATATCAATTAAAAATTACAAAATCTAAAAAGGAAAAATATATAAATCTACTTTATTTCAAGATAGAAAATAATTCACACTACTGTATTAAAAGAATTTATCTAGACTTGTATCAAGTCAAATTACCAAACATGAAAGAGTAAAACTTTTGTGGTTTATGTTTACTACATTTTAATAGTAAAGAAAAATTAGTGATCATACCCCAAAACCATTAAAAGTTATTTGAAGGTTTACTCTTAAAAATGGACAATTGTTAACCAAATCAAGAAAAATCTAATACAATGAAAAATCAAAAACATGAATTAAGAGGATTTTGTTATTATATATATATATATATATGTATAGTAACATTTATATAATGTACAAAATTTAAAATTATATGTATTTTGATTTCTTCAAATGTAACTGGTTTCATTTCTTCAATTTCAGAAAATCTTTTTCCAATTTCTTCAACTTCTTGTTTTATTCATATAAATGATATAGTAGATATTTCTCATCATCATCGTCAAATAAATAAAGATTAATAGACATATTAATTATGTCTTCTATTTTTTGTATATGATAAACCAATACAGGAATTCAATATTTCAACTTTTTTATGACAATTTGGACCTCTATAAACAACAGGATCTTTATAATTTCCATATATATATATATATATATATATATATATATATAAATTTAAAATTATATGTATTTTGATTTCTTCAAATGTAACTGGTTTCATTTCTTCAATTTCAGAAAATCTTTTTCCAATTTCTTCAACTTCTTGTTTTATTCATATAAATGATATAGTAGATATTTCTCATCATCATCGTCAAATAAATAAAGATTAATAGACATATTAATTATGTCTTCTATTTTTTGTATATGATAAACCAATACAGGAATTCAATATTTCAACTTTTTTATGACAATTTGGACCTCTATAAACAACAGGATCTTTATAATTTCCATATATATATATATATATATATATATATATATATATATATATATGGAAATTATAAAGATCCTGTTGTTTATAGAGGTCCAAATTGTCATAAAAAAGTTGAAATATTGAATTCCTGTATTGGTTTATCATATACAAAAAATAGAAGACATAATTAATATGTCTATTAATCTTTATTTATTTGACGATGATGATGAGAAATATCTACTATATCATTTATATGAATAAAACAAGAAGTTGAAGAAATTGGAAAAAGATTTTCTGAAATTGAAGAAATGAAACCAGTTACATTTGAAGAAATCAAAATACATATAATTTTAAATTTTGTACATTATATAAATGTTACTATACAAAAATAATAAAAAAGTTCGTAGTCATTATCATCTAACTGGAAAATATATTGCTTGACTATGCAATAATTGTAATTTAAAAACTACAGCAACCTGCTTTTGTACCTATTTATTTATGTAATTTGTCTGGTTATGATTCTCGTCTTTTTGTAAAAGAACTTGGTTATGATAATAAAGAAATAGTCCTAATAGCAAAAAATTAAAATAAATATATTAGTTTTGCTAAATATACAAAAAATTCAGAAAGAGATATGTTGATACATTTAAATTTATGGCTTCTTCACTTGATAAACTTTCATCAGATTTAAAGAAAAATCAATTAAAAATATTAAAAAGGATTTTTCTCCAAAATTATTTTAATAACTAGAAAAGGTGTGTACCCATATGATTTTATGGATTCTTGGAAAATATTTCAGGAACTACATTTACAAACAAAAGGAAAATTTAACAATAAATCAAATGATTGTAATTTAACTGATGAAGATTAAGAACATGCAAAATTGGATTGGGAAAAATAAAATATAAAAAATCTTGGTGAATATCAAGATTTGTATATTAAACCTGAAGAATTATTATGGGGTTATATTTTGGATGATTTTAGAAAAACCCTTATAAAACATATAATCTAGATCCTTATTGGTATTATAAAGCGCCAGGTTTATCTTGGGCTGCAATGTTAAATATTACTGAACAAAAACATGAATTATTATATGATTATGATATGCTTTTAATGGTTGAAAAATGAATGAGGCGAGGAATATCTCAATGTTGTAAAAGATATATAAAAGCAATTAATACATTTTTAAAAGATTTTAGTAGTAAAGAAATATCGAATTATATAACATATCTAGATGAAAATAACTTATATGGTTAAGCTATGATTCAATACTTACCATATGGAGGATTTAAATGGGTTGAACCGAATATTTTTATTGTACAAAAATAAGATAAGTTTAAACAATTGTGAAAATGCTTGCATATTTGAAGTAGATTTAGAATATCCAAAAACTTTACTTGATATGCATAAGGATTTTCCATCAACTCCTGAGTCAAAACTTGTTCCAGGTACAAATGAAAGTAAATTAGTAAGTAGTTCTGATAAAAAACCTAATTATGTACTACATTATAGAAATCTTAAACAATACTAATCTTTAGGAATGCAACTCCTAAAAATACATACATTTTTTAAGTTTAAACCCACAAACTGGTTAAAAACGTATATATATTTAGACACTCAGTTAAGAACTAAAGCTACAAATTATTTTCAAAAAAGATTTCTATAAACTAATGAATAATTCTGTATTTGGAAAAACAATGGAGAATGTAAGAAATAGACAATATAAAAAATTAGTTTCAAATAATAAAGAATGAGTTAAACTTGTAGCTGAACCGAACATTAAAAAAGGACAATATTTAATGAAAATCTTACTGGTATACATATGTATAAAACTTAAAGCACATTTGATAAACCTGTTTATGTTGGATTAAGTATATATGATTTATCTAAAGAATTAATGTATGTTTTTCACTATAGAGTTATGAAACCTAAATATGGAGATAATATTGAACTATGTTATTAAAATTCATATAGTTATATTTATAATATTAAAACTGAAGATATTTATGAGGATATAAAATCAGTTAACGATTATTTTGATAGAAGTTATTATCCAACAAATAATATATATAATAATTCAAATATATACTAAAAATCTGAAGGTGAAATGAAAGATGAGTTAAGTGAAAGAGCACTAGAAGTAATTTATGGTTTAAGAGCAAAAATGTATGTTTATAAAGTTGGTAACAATATAGAAAAATTCTAAAAGAATTTAAAAAATGAATTGTAAAAAACACAATAAGTTTAGAAGATTATAAAGGTTGTTTGTTTCACAATATAGAACAATACAGAAAATTTAAATCAATTAAAAGTGTAAAAGATGAAATATATAAAATTCAAGTAAATAAAAAAGCACTAAGTCCTCATGATAATAGAAATATGTATTGGAAAATAAAATAGATCTATTAACATATGGTCATTATAAGTTATTAAACATATAATAAAATAATTTTTATATAAAATAATTAAAAGTATAACTATATAACATTATTTCTACTTAAAATTTGTACATCTTTTTTATACATAAAATTTTTCTATGTAAATGGAAAGTTTTTAAAAAAATAAAATAAGTATTTACATAGATAAAATGAAACATGAAGACTTTTGTAAACAAAAACTACAAACATTAAATAAATTACAGAATGAAATAGTTAAAATAAAAGATGATAGAATTAAAATGAAAGATGAAAGTTTTAAAGTAAAAGATGAAGGAATTAAGGTAAAAGATTATATTTAAAGTCCAAAATGCTCTTATTCAAAATTTGATGGAAAGAGTTAATATTTATTTAAAAATAATTGATTGTTATAATTAATAATAAACTAAATCCTTTAAAAACTAATTGTTTAAAAACTAATGGACTGTTAAATAATAGTGAACTAATTCATTATAAAATTAAAACATGAAGGTGACAAGAGCCTATGACTACTTTATGTTTTTTTATTGAACTGTTATGTGAATTATCAAAACTTATCCATTTAGCATAAACTTTATTACCTCTTTTTTCTTAAAACTTTTTCAACTAAATATACATATGGATCTTTTGTTTTCTGTATTTCTTGTACATAAAAATTTCTTTTTATATCTTTTAATTTATATTTAATTGGATTTGATTAAGTGGCATCTTCAATTTCAAATATTTCTGTTGATCAATTAGCTGTATAACCCTTTTCAAATCGACTTTTAACTCTACTAACTCTAACTTAATCACCTTTTCTAAATTTACCTTTCTTTAGTTTTAATAATATTTGCTAACCAATATTCGTTTCATTTTTATTGTAAAATGTAATGTATTATTGTATACATCAATTAAATTTTTAACTAAACTTAACCATTTACAATTTCCTTGCAAGGGAAATTTTCTCCACATATTTTATTTAAGTGTTCTATTAAATCGTTCAACAACTGATGCTTTTAATTCTTAAGATTAATGTTATATTTCTTCATTACCTCCTTAAATTAGTGTTATAGCATTCTTTTTCATTATCTGTTTGTAAATCATTTGGCTTTCCAATTATACAAATTTTTAGAAAATCATCAACTATATTTCTAGCTTTTTTTATCTTTAATATGAACAGCAAATACAAATTTTGAAATAACATCAATTGTTGTTAATAAATATTTATAATCTTTATTTATTTGTGAAATTCCTTTTAATTTACCTGAATCCAGTTAAACCTTCACCAGTTACAAAAATTTTTCAATGCATTGGTTTTTTGATCTTCGAATTGTACAAATTAATTCAATTCTTTGTTTTCCATTTTTAGTTTTTATTCTTTGTGGATTATGAGTTTCTGTAAATTTTTTACTTTGTAAACAATAAGAACTAAATTTGAACTATGATGTTTAATTTACATATATATATATATATATATATATATATATATATATATATATATATATATATATATATATATGTATATATATATACAAGATTAAAAATTAAATAGTTTAAAAATTTATATAGATAAAAATTTAATAAAGTTAAATTTAATCTAACGATTTCTATACTTCTAGATTTTCACCTATTTTTTGTCTAAGCTTTAATTAATTTGTGATTCTAATGATTTAATGTAACTTTCCACTGAATCAAATTTAACTAATGGATTAAGGACTCTATTTTTCATATTGTGTATTTCAATATTATAATGTACCATAATACTATCCAATTTTTCATATTGTTTATTTTTATGTTATAATGTACTATAATACTATCCATAACACCATTTCTTTGTTTAAATCTCAAAGTAATGTGTTATACTTTTCTTTATTAACATAGTTGTAAAATTATGTAAACATGCTTATCTATTTTGGTTTTTTAACAAGATTTTATAGTTCATTTTTAAAATAAACTTTGTTAACGAGATTTTTGCATCAATTGGACCATTTATATTAGTAAGTCTTCTATTTTTAAAACCAATATAACCTTAATTATTTTAAAAACTGCTTTATTTTTTTAATTGTGTAATTACAATAGTTATCTTTTGATCTATTGATGATTTTAGTTGTTTAATTATATTTTCAATTTTTTAAAATTTTTCTAAGTTCGATGTAGGAGTATGGAATACTTGTTCAGTTTGTTTAGTTAGATGTCTCTTATTTCAAAAAATGTTCATTTATTAAAGCTAAAATAGCATTAAAATTATAGTTCTCACATAGCATTTTTAAAACCAATTTTGTATTCTTTCTGTATTGTAGTATAATTCATTTTTTCCTAAATAGTTAACTAATTGTTGTTTGTATATTACCACCAAATGGATAAAAAAGAGATTTTTTATCATTATTTTTATAATAAAAATTTCAATGAGTTCCAGGATTATCACATGTACCTAAATTTACTACACGACTATCAATTTTTAATGGTTTATTTACTAATTCATCATTTTTATATAGACAACTAAAGTTTTCTAAATTTTTAATTATTTAGTTTGTCTTTTATATCAAAGTAACTTAATGCATTACGATATATATCAATTAATTTTTTAAATTTTTTTTCACTTATTTCTGTACCAACTATTTTTCATTTTTCAATTACCTGTTTTTGTTCTTATAATTATTTTATCATTTTTTTGTTTACTACATTTGCATTTGCTGCAGATCATCCACCTAATTAACCAATTGATGCTAAATATGGCAATGCAGCTAATAATAATTGAAGAAATCCACTTTCATACTATGTTAATCCTTTACCATCTTCCTTTTTTAATAAATATTCAATTATTTTTTTAACAGGAATACCTACTGTGATAATGAAATTTCCATCAATATTTGTATTTTTCTGTCGTTTTTGCGGTTCAGTTCAGAATGTTTCAGTTGCATGTAATTGTTCATTATTTAATTTTAATTCAATTTATTTTGGATTAGTTTTGTCACTAGGTAGCAGAGTATAATCAATTGTAAATAGTAAAAAATTTATAAAGAGATTTTATATAGTTTCAAGATGTATGAAGATTTTTATATAGTTTAAATATTTATAATAATTTTATAAAGACCAATCATTTTCATCAATATTAACGTTAATTCCTATACCTGATTACTTTTTCCATACATTATTCCACCATCTGCTGTTGCTGCAACATTTTCAGCAAATGAAGCAACATTTTTCACACTCTTTCTTTTGGACCTAATTGAAATTCTTTATCAGCAATATGTTTTTTTCTAAATCTTTATTATCTCTAAAATCAATATCACGTTTTTGCAAGCTTCATTTATTGGATTTAAACCATTATCACCTTTAGCTAATCTTTGTTCTAATTTTGTACCTGGACCACAAAATTTATAATCTAGAAGATGCATTTAAAAAGGGTAGTTAGTTAATTAAAGTATTAACTAACCCTTTTCCATATTTAACAGTTTTCCAAAATGTATGTGGAAGATTATTTAAAAACCAAATTAAAAATGTAATTCCTTTTGGATTATCAATTTTAAAATCACCTAATTTATTTGTTAACATTTGTGCAATTCTAACTTTTTTATTATGATAATTTTTATTTCAAACTAATTCTTCACCATGAATAACTTCTAATCTATCAGTTAATTGTCTAACATTATTTAACCAAACATATTCAAAAGGTTTATCTGTATATTTTTTTTATTAAACCTACACCTATCTTTTGTTGTTCAGGAGAACCAATATCTGAAGAATATATAGATGTTTTTCTTGAGTTTGGAAAATAATCATCACCAATTGGTTTCAAGAATATTTATATTTATTAACTCTACTTGATTTTATTTTTATTTGGGTTATCAAGAATATAATGCTCCTGAATTTAATAATATATTTGCATAATTTGACAAATCTTCACCTTTAAATTTTTGATTCAAATCTTCTGTTAAATGTCTCATTAATCCATCTCTACCTTCATATGTTTTTTACCAATTGTTACTTTATCACCATTAAATTCTACAGGTAAAATAACAGCATATTTAAACATACCAACAGGTTTTAAACCAAATACTTCATCATCACTATTATTAATATATTCTATCATTTTTTCACTAATATTAATTCTTCTAGTTTCATTTATTTTTTTACTTTCATGTATCTTTTTACTTTCATTTCTTCTTGGTATTTATTTAATACATCTTGAACTTCTATTTCACTTAATGTATAATCATATTTTGCAGGTATATCATCAGACCAATCTGTTAATTTTTAGTTGTTGATAAATCTTCAAAATCTTCTATATGATAATATGGATTCATTTGCTTTTCAACTTCTCTAATTTCTTCAATTGCTTTAAAAAACATTATAACTTAAACCTGCAATACCTTCTGTTACTGTTTCAATAGCATCAATAACAGTTTTATCTGCTTGTTTAACAAGCTTTTGATCATTTTTGCAACCATTTATTAATGAAGAAATAACATTAATTATGTTTATGCATATGTTGTTAAGAAATGTTCTATTTCATTTCTAAATTTACATTCATTTGGTTTTCTAGACATATATATTGTTAAAAAACCAAATTCATCATTCCAACATTTATTCACAATTCCATAAAACTAGCAACTATAAATCTGCAACAACTAATTCATGATAAATATGATTTAAATTTGTATCATCTTGTCTAAAAATATTTTTAAAAATTAAATTGTCTCTAACTAATGTTTTGGTGTTTTTGAATAAGGCTGAGCTAAATAAAAGCAATCTATTTCTTTGCGTCTAACTCTAGTAAATTATTATCTAAAAATATCTTTTTTTCTAAAATAATATCATCAAATTCAACAAGTGAATTATCTTCAATTCATCAAATGGTATAATTTCTTCATTATTTTCAATAAAACTAAAAATGTTCTCACATATTTTATCTTCAATTTTTTTACATTGTTTCTCCTATTCTTGATATTTCAGTTGTTCTAAACTTTTTGAATAAATATAAAAATGTTTAATTCAATTCCAAAGTTACCATCCTGTACCTAAAATATAATTAACAATCATTAGAATTTGGTATAAGATTTCCATTTTCGTTTTTTAACTCAATTTTTGGAATTCTTACTTTAGGTTCCCTATCTGTTTTGTTCATTTATTAATAATTTTTTCATTGCTTAATAATTTCTTCCATTTTTTAAATAATTTTTTCACTTATTAATAATTTTTTCTTTTATTAACAATTTTTCAGTACAAAATGAGTAGATTATTTTAACTTAGTGATAAATCTTATATATTTAGAAAAAGATTAACTGTTCCAATATGTGATAATTATACTAATGTTTCATTAGTTGGTTTTTATTCTACTTTTTAATACCAAAAATTACAACAAAAAATAATAAACTTTATTGTGATGGTGAAACAATAGAAATTCCTGTGGGTGAATATAGTTTTACAAATTAAAAAGATTCATCCATTTGAAGAAACTCAACGTACACATTAATGCAGATGAAGTTTTAAACAGAATTGTTGTTGAAAGTGATGTAAAATTATATATGGATATAGAAGATAATATTGGAAGTTTACTGGGTTACAGTAATCAAATTGTTCAAGTTAATGAAAATGCTGTAGCTAAAAATGTTCCTAAAATAATTCCTTTTGAATTAATTAATATATATTTTAATCTTGCTGATGGAATGTATGTAAAACATAATGATCATTTTCATAGAGTAACTAATATTATTGCTTCATTTAAACATAATTCAGAGTTTGGTGGACCAATAATTTATGAACCAAATTATTCTATAAATGTTCCTATTTTTAATACAGTTCAAGATTTAGAAGTGACTATAACTGATGAAAATAATAATTTAATTAACTTCAATGGTGCTACTGTAACAGTTATTTTATAACTTTCTTAATAAATTTTTTCCTTAATAAGTCATGAACAAAACTGAAAGTTATCAGTTTTGTTCATTTCCTGTTTACGAAGAAGCTAATAATAATTTAAATGTTCCTAACAAAGATACAGAAATTGAAAGAAATATTGGTGATGGTTGGCTTCATCCAAATCATGCACAATTATATATGAATTTTAGTACTATTGGAAAAGATGGTACAGATTATCTAACTTGTGATGGAAAATCAAACAAAAATTTTATTGATAATTATGCAACTAAAATGTTTGACATTATAACAATAAAAAAAGGAAATAATATATTATGTAGAATTGAACAACCTTTTATTTCATCAACAGTTTCACTACATTTAACTTCATCTGTTACTGACAAAATAAGTTTAGAAGGACATATTCTTAATACAGGAAATAAATAGTAAAAAAATGAACTACTTTATACATTATCATTACTTGGTGGATTTTTTAAAGATTATAAACGAATTATTCTGAAGGAAACGTAACTGTAGTTTTAACTGTTACTTCATATTCTGGAGATGCAATTTTACATTGGTTTGATAAAAATGATGCTGGTCTTGAAATAAAAGATACACTTCCTAAAGAAGGAAAAATAGTTATAAAATCTATGGAAATTCGTGTACCTGTTGTTAAATATGAACCAAATTATGAACTTGAACAATGTGAAAATATTTTGGAAAATCCTAAAATTCCTATTTCTTTTTATGAACTTCAAACAGAAGAAGTTGCTGGATTATCTGGTAAAAATACTTTTGAACTAGATGTAACAAATTACTATAATTCTACAGAATTTGATAAGTCATATTTTGTTGTTGTTGTTTTTCAAACAAATAGTAAAAATAACCAATTAGTTGACTCATCATTATTTGATCATATATTTAAAAATAGAAAAAATGAAATTCTTCCTGTAGAAATGTGGAATATTAATCCACCAAATAATTTTCTAAAAGCATATTATGCATTTTTAGATTTTAGAAGAATTACTTTTCTAAAATAAGATATTGATATTTATCTATTTAGTTTTATAATTAATTATCCAATTTATGTAACTGTTATAACACGTAGAAAAAAATTTATAACTACACGAAAAACAAATATGAAACTTTGTGCAACTTTTAATGATAAAATACCAAATGATAAATTTGCTTATATAATTATGTAAGGTAAGAAAAACCTTACATATGATGCACAACTTAGATTACCTACTGAAAATTTTTAATTATTAGTATTTGCTTCTATATAAATGAATGGAAAACTTAAAAAACTTATAAAAGTGTTAACTTCATGTTATATACATTTCTGAAACATTTTAAGAAAGGTAGGAAAAATAAAAAATGAAATTTTAATACAATGTACTGTGTTAACTAATACATTTTAATAAATTTACTTACCTTCAGAATGTGATTTTTTAAAATAATGTACTTTGTCAACTAATAAATTTTATTTATTTACTTGCTTTCGCAATCTGATGTTTTATAAAATAACTTACTTTTTTAAACTAATACATTTTATTTATTTACTTACCTTCACAGTTGAAAATTTTTAAAAATAACTAAATTTTTTTAACTAATACATATTATTGCACTACAAATCATGTTGTAAGTTAAGTAAATCTTTTCGTTATTATAGTTAGTTGCATTATTGTAAAAATTACATATTTAGTTAACATTTTAAAATCGAATTAGTTAATTAAATAAACTGAATTTTTAAAAATTGTTAAAAAATCGGTTGTGTTATTTATAAAATACAGAATTTATTTTAATGTTTTCTTAATGTCCCAGAACCTACAAAATTATTCTACTAACTGTGTATCGCATAATAGGTACTAAGAATTCTTATCCTTATCTTCTGCTATTTCCACTCATTTTTAAAGGTTTGTGATTATAGATTGATCGACTACATCTTCTTGTGCAAACAGCCACTGGAGCTATGAAATTCTGATATATCACAAAGAAACAGCGAAGAATAAACAGAGCTGAAACCACGGTACTGCCAAACTGAAGAAAATCGTGCCGACAGAATAATGCTGCACCGCAATCCTAAATGAATTTCGCACTGTACCCAGTATTTTGGAGAAGTATCCACCAAAGCTGATATAGGACAAGTCTCGGTCTGCCCATTGTGCTCACATTGTGATGGGCATGCCGCAGCCAATCCTGTTTTAATGGTTTTTACACATTTCTCTTCGTGAATATGGACACGGTTTCCGTATGATGGATGAGTTCCACCAATATGAGATCCATATGTGATCAAAAGTATCCGGAAACCTGGCTGAAAATGACTTACAAGCTCGTGGAACCCTCCATCGATAATGCTGGAATTCAGTATGATGTTGGCCCACCCTCAGCCTTGATGACAGCTTCCACTCTCGCAGGCATATGTTCAGTCAGGTGCTGGAAGGTTTCTTGGGGAATGGCAGGCCATTCTTCACGGAGTGCTGCAGTGAGGAGAGGTATCGATGTTGGTCGGTGAGGCCTGGCACGAAGACGGCGTTCCAAAACATCCCAAAGGTGTTCTATAGGATTCAGATCAGGACTCTGTGCAGGACAGTCCATTACAGGCATGTTATTGTCATGTAACCACTCCGCCACAGGCCATAGATTATGAACAGGAGCTTGATCGTTTGCTCTTCAACAGTGGGAAGCAAGAAGGTGCTTAAAACATCAATGTAGCCCTGTACTGTGATAGTAACACGCAAAACAATGAGGGGTACAAGCCCCCTCCATGAAAAACACGACTACACCATAACACCACCGCCTCCGAATTTTACTGTTGGCGCTACACACGCTGGCAGATGACGTTCAGGGGGCATTCGCCATACCCACACCCTGCCATCTGATCGCCACAATGTGTGCTATGATTCTGGACTCCACACAACGTTTTTCCACTGTTCAATCGTCCAATGTTTACGCTCTGTACACCGAGCGAGGTGTCGTTTGGCATTTACTGGCGTGATGTGTGGTTTATGAGCAGCTGCTCGACCATGAAATCCAAGTTTTCTCACCTCCCACCTAACTGTCATAGTACTTGCAGTGGCTGCTGATGCAGTTTGAAATTCCTGTGTGATGGTCTGCATAGATGTCTGCCTATTACACATTATTACCGTTTTCAACTGTCGGCGCTCTCTGTCAGTTAACTGACGAGGTCGTCCTGTACGCTTTCGTGCTGTACGTGCCTCTACACGTTTCCACTTCACTATCACATCGGAAACAGTGGACCTAGGAATATTTAGGAGTTTGGAAATCTCGCATGCAGGCGTATGACACTAGTGACACCCAATCACCTGGCCACATGAGTTCCACAGAGGGCCCCATTCTGCTCCCTCACGATGTCTAATGACTACTGACTTTGCTGATATGGGGTACCTGACAGTAGGTGGCAGCACAATGCATCTAATATGAATAACATCTGTTTTTTGGGGGTGTTCAGATACTTTTGATCACATAGTATATAATATATCCACAAAATGTTTCATAATTCTTACTTTTACCTAGTTTTCGATGGATGGCAATCAAGCTGTCCCTGAAAGTATATCAGTGTGATTGTACGATTCTCAAAAATATAGGCAACACACTTATGGTATAAACCTACATTTGTTTAGAGTGAAATCAGAGAGAATTTCAAGGACACTTGTGACTTCCCTATGCTCTGTGACCAGAATAAGAGGCATGATTAATTTCTTTTTTTTCCTCAGTGACAAAAGAAAATACACTCCTTGAAATTGAAATAAGAACACCGTGAATTCATTGTCCCAGGAAGGGGAAACTTTATTGACACATTCCTGGGGTCAGATACATCACATGATCACACTGACAGAACCACAGGCACATAGACACAGGCAACAGAGCATGCAAAATGTCGGCACTAGTACAGTGTATATCCACCTTTCGCAGCAATGCAGGCTGCTATTCTCCCATGGAGACGATCGTAGAGATGCTGGATGTAGTCCTGTGGAACGGCTTGCCATGCCATTTCCACCTGGCGCCTCAGTTGGACCAGCGTTCGTGCTGGACGTGCAGACCGCGTGAGACGACGCTTCATCCAGTCCCAAACATGCTCAATGGGGGACAGATCCGGAGATCTTGCTGGCCAGGGTAGCTGACTTACACCTTCTAGAGCACATTGGGTGGCACAGGATACATGCGGACGTGCATTGTCCTGTTGGAACAGCAAGTTCCCTTACTGGTCTAGGAATGGTAGAACGATGGGTTCTATGACGGTTTGGATGTACCGTGCACTATTCAGTGTCCCCTCGACGATCACCAGTGGTTTACGGCCAGTGTAGGAGATCGCTCCCCACACCATGATGCCGGGTGTTGGCCCTGTGTGCCTCGGTCGTATGCAGTCCTGATTGTGACGCTCACCTGCACGGCGCCAAACACGCATACGACCATCATTGGCACCAAGGCAGAAGCGACTCTCATGGCTGAAGACGACACGTCTCCATTCGTCCCTCCATTCACGCCTGTCGCGACACCACTGGAGGCGGGCTGCACGATGTTGGGGCGTGAGCGGAAGACGGCCTAACGGTGTGCGGGACCGTAGCCCAGCTTCATGGAGACGGTTGCGAATGGTCCTCGCCGATACCCCAGGAGCAACAGTGTCCCTAATTTGCTGGGAAGTGGCGGTGCGGTCCCCTACGGCACTGCGTAGGATCCTACGGTCTTGGCGTGCATCCGTGCGTCGCTGCGGTCCGGTCCCAGGTCGACGGGCACGTGCACCTTCCGCCGACCACTGGCGACAACATCGATGTACTGTGGAGACCTCACGCCCCACGTGTTGAGCAATTCGGCGGTACGTCCACCCGGCCTCCCGCATGGCCACTATACGCCCTCGCTCAAAGTCCGTCAACTGCACATACGGTTCACGTCCACGCTGTCGCGGCATGCTACCAGTGTTAAAGACTGCGATGGAGCTCCGTATGCCACGGCAAACTGGCTGACACTGACGGCGGCGGTGCACAAATGCTGCGCAGCTAGCGCCATTCGACGGCCAACCCCGCGGTTCCTGGGGTGTCCGCTGTGCCGTGCGTGTGATCATTGCTTGTACAGCCCTCTCGCAGTGTCCGGAGCAAGTATGGTGGGTCTGACACACCGGTGTCAATGTGTTCTTTTTTCCATTTCCAGGAGTGTATATCGGCAGTAGGGCAGTAGAGATATATGTTGCTCATATGACTGCATAATCGATAGACAAAAGACATGAACTAAATACATAATGCAGCCTGAAATAAGGAAACTAAATGGGCAGCGTTATGTCACAGTTGGGGAAGTTGTGATATGATGAACTCAATCCCCAGGCAAAAATCCATGTATGTGAATCAGAAGGACTGCAACTCTTTTATTATTACAGCAGATCTCTTCTGAGCTGTAGGGTGTACTTATCCAACAACAAGACGGATTGACGAAAACCAGTTTCTCCACTGCCGTTGTACCTAAATGCACTGCCTGCTACCTGTATCTCTCTGACTCTTGAGGTATAGCAATATGGATTCACATTTAGGAAGCGGTATGGCACGAAATTTAAGCAGTTCGTAATGAAGAAAAGCAGTCGCCAAGAGTTTACATTTGGTACATGTTAGAGCGTACATTTGTAAGGTAGCAGATTTTGCACCTTACATGATGCTAAATCAGTACTAATACACTGAATAATAGTTGATAATTGGCCCACCGGTAGGAGAGAATGGACACAGAAAAGGATGTTGTGTGTATCATGTCAGACTAACGAGATTGGCTCAGAGGCTGGAACACGGCCAGAACCCCTAAGGAAGGTGTTTATGTCATGTCAAATCAACGGGATGGCCTCGGCCGGACCCCTTTGTCGACTGGCACTTCAGACCACCAAAGACGTTCGGAGAGGCTGGGCCATCACAACAAGAATCGAGATGGAGCTATATGCGAAAGAGAGAAAGACGATTTCGTGCCGCAGTGGAAAATTTGCGGAAGACTGTGAGGGGATTGGCGCAGAGCGCGTAGAGTTACGTGTTAAAAGTTTGGCAGCAACAGTAACCGCGGGAGAATTCTGTGTCGTGGTTGGGTACCAACACGCACGGATACATGGAAGTCTGTGTAGTGATTGGCTACCAACGCGCACGGATCTCTGCGACGAAGAACGGCCAGGTTTGCAAAAACTCTGAAGGAGGACTCTGGGGTCGGCTGTGGAGGAGAGCAGTCGCGGTGTCTGGCTGCCCTGCTTGGAGAACGTGGAGAGAAGTTACCGACATTTTTTAGAGCATACGACTCCACATACGTAGCATCATCTGTTCGTCTGAGGAGAGAAACAGATTTGTACTAAGTTGTGATGTTCATATGCAATCTGAAGTGTACCTTTGCTGCTGCGCACTTGAGTCGACCAACTACTCTTGGCATATGTCCAAGTAGCTTGAGTATTGACTAGTGACGGACTCCGCAATTGAACACTTGCATACAGGAGTTTACGGACGCAAACCACGTCCACGCTGGAGATTAAAGCCAAGCTCGCTCACGGGAAATACGGCATCACGACGTTGGCTGGGCCGACCGTCGTAATCATCAAGGAGAATTACGGTGATATTAGTAATCATCAGCCAAAGTAGGGCACTGTAATTCTAAATGAGTTCGTATTCCGCTAGCTCTTTGACTGGCGCTCTCTGAGTCTGTGTCCGTTCAGGCAGAACTTCAATAGAGTCACTTGCAGGTTCAGTGTTGAATTAAGTAGTTAGGAAAAGAGGATGCTTTGTGCCAATGATAGGCTAGTTAGGTTAGCGAGTGTATTGGAGTGTCATGTTAAGCTAGAAATACTGCTCATCCTGTTCTGAATAAATCTTAATTTGCTATCATATGCTAATTACCGCATTATTGATTTAGTAGCTAGAAATCACCATATTTTTGTTTAATAATTACAGTCTAGTAATAATTTCGATGCAAATGATACTGGGGGCATAAACGCGCGTTTAAACAGAGCCAACTTAAGTCAGATAGCAACTCAAGATCTTCTAAGACTACCAATAGATATTTTTCAATATATCGATGATTTTACAATAAACCTCCGTACGTTGCACATTGATATATACGAAATGTAGCTAACGTATTGAATTTTTATTTAAACTTGGGAGGATTTCTACGAGGGTTGGAACTTTAATAGTGGCAACTATTTATTTACAGCTCGTGTAAAATAGATTCAAAGTTTTACTGACCTTCAAAGTGGTCACCAGCATTGTGTGTAACCCATTGCCAGCGATGTGGAAGTCGTAGGATACTCTTAGCAGTGCCAGTTGTGTTGACAGTTCGAGCGGCGCGGTCTATTGCCCTACGAATTTGTAGCAGTTCTGAAGCGAATGCCGTGAAGTGTTTCCTTCAGTTTAGAAATCGAGTTGAACTTACCAGGGCTTAAGTCAGGGGAGTGGAGTAGGTGGTATAGCACTTAGCAGCCCCATCAGTCAAACAAAGCAGTAACAGCATGCACTGTACATGTTTGAGCATTGTCCTGCAAAATGATGGTCAGGTCCGGCAGAAAGTGTCATCACTTCTGTCTCTTAGCTGGTCGTAGGTTGTGTTCCAAAAATAAACAGCATCTACCAAGTTGTCACATTGCAGATAGGATTTTAGCTGATAAGGCTAAGGCGATACGGAGAAGAAAGGACATTAGTATAGGTCAACGCATCGCAGAATTTGCAGTTGATAAAACCATGCAAGGAAAAATTAAGTTGGGCTTAGGAGTGATGAATTTCAAGCGAGTTATGAATGCTGCACGTTGTGTCCTAAACAAGGACAAAGGCGGGGAGCAGAGCTGTTTGAAGAACTGTATCCTGACAGCCATGTATGCAGCCAAAAACGCACTGAAGCGGAAATGTGGGGGAAGAAGAAGAAGAGGATCGGTTAAAGCACCTCGAGTTCTACCAATACCCATGACATTTGGCGGTTTTCTTCCATTTCTCATCCAGGCCCTCTCCGCGCTCTAGGCGGTAGGGTCACTCGCTGGTCGCGCTACAGCTATTGCTTGAACGGTCAAGAATTCGCAAAACTCCCAAGCGCAGTTAGAAGAGGCAAGAAGATATAACTGCATGGTGGAAGCCGCTGCCACCGGAAAAGGACTATACTTGAAACCGTACAGAAAGGGCTTGGTCTATTCATAAATTTAAAAAAAAAGCCTATTAGCGGTCCTACCAGATCGACCAATCACAAATACTGATCTTCATAACTTTGTTAGAAAGAAATTCAACATTCTAAGAATCCGTGGTGTGTTTATGCGAGATACATTACCGAAGACTATGTGGAAAACTGATGAATGTTACATTGTGAATTTAGATGTTGCTGGAGGCCCAGGTACCCATTGGGTATCATATGTTATGAAAAATGCAGACATTATCTACTATTTCGACTCATTTGGTGACCTGCAACCGCTAGAAGAATTACAAGGAAGAAGAAGCATGCTATATAAGGAGGAACTTTAATCATTCCTTCATCAGTTGAGGTTCAGATGAAATGTTAAACACTTTGACGTTAAAAGAATGATCATCTGTATTGTGTGCAAATTACTTCCCGTCAATTGATTTGAGCATTAGTGAATGGAGTATTGCGTTGATTGCACTGGAGACGTACAACAGCAACCGAAATATCACTGAGACAAACAACAAACTGCATCTGGGTATTAATGCTGAAAAAGACATTATGGAAATAGAACCGGGTGCATACGATATCAATGATTTAAATGAAGTCTTAAAACAGTCTGGAAAAGGTATTGAGCTACGTGCAAACATCAGTCCACTTAAATCTGAAATAAGAACAGCAAAGAACAGTAAATGCAACGATTGATTAACCAGAAAGGTTCAGTAGGGCGCCTTCTGGGTTTTACAAAAGGGCAGGTTTTGAAGAAGGACCCAAATAAATTTTACAAGTCAGATAAGACTGTGGACATACTTCCCTGTCAGCACAATCTGAGTCGAGTGTAACATAGCAATGAACTCCTATCTCAACGACCGTCTGATTCATACTATTTACGGATTCTTTCCCTCAGTTGCAACGGGGTATAAGATTGTTGAGACCCCTGGCAATGCAATATAACTTCCAGTGACAGCTCAGACATTGAAATATTTGGAGCTGCGTATTGTGGACCAGAATAATCAACTTGTTGACTTTCGTGGTGAGGAGATCATTGTACGATTACATCATAGGCAGGATGGGCATACGGTATAAAACAAGTGCATGCAATCCACAGCACGTCACATCGCTACCGAACCGCAAAGTGATGACACGTGCTAACTACAAGTTTCTTAAATCAGTTGGCTTGAAACCCTGCAAGGACGTCCTCAGTCAATATAACCAGCTCAGTAGAGTATGATGAGAGAATTATACGTCAGGAATACTTCCATCATAAACCTTACGCTTCAACCACATTTAACAAGAACAATGAAATTAGGATTGTCATCCAGCACCAAGACGCACTGACGCTTCCATGCAAGAGTTTCATACATCTAGAGGGATCATTCAAGAAAACCGATGGCAGCGATACAGTGGGATCCAAGCTTACACGTAACGTTGTTCCAAGAGCTACGCTATGAACTCAATGGCTCTCAGATCGACCGCACACGCAATGTCGGCATAACATCAACCCTTAAAACATGCGCCTCTGCATCTAGAGGGATCATTCAAGAAAACCGATGGCAGCGATACAGTGGGATCCAAGCTTACACGTAACGTTGTTCCAAGAGCTACGCTATGAACTCAATGGCTCTCAGATCGACCGCACACGCAATGTCGGCATAACATCAACCCTTAAAACATGCGCCTCTGCATCACCCGCGGATTTGCATAGTTTAGAATATGTGGGGTGGTTCATAGGCGATCCGGAGGATAGAACAGTTGCAGAGTACAAGCGATTTTTATTTTAATTATTTATTTATTTATTGTTCCGTGGGACCAAATTAAGGAGAAGTCTCCGAGTTCCACGAAATGCACATTCGTGTTGCCAGTCTGAGTGGCTATCTTTTCCAGGTCAGCATCTATGTTATACTTCCCATCCCTATCAATACTATTACCAGCTCCACCCACAATCACTACCTGATCCTCTTTAGTAAAATCCCTGTATAACCCCCCTATGTTAACAGTCACCTGAGCCAATCCTGCATTAGGCTTCACAATGTGGTGACCCCGTACTCACTCCCCAGCACTTCCTGCAACTGCTGTCCTACACCTCTGCCATGAGAACTACCTAACAGCAGATCCTTCTTCTTCCTCTTCGACTTTGCAACTGTTCTAGCCACCGTATCTACTGAGGTCTGCTGCATACTTCCTACATCTACAGCTACTAGAGATCCCTCTCCACTAGACTCTGACAGTTGGTCATATCTATTGCAAACACCAATAGTAAAACTATCTGAAAATCTTCTTCTCCTAGCAGATCTCTTGCCAACAGCCAGCTCCCGTTCCCCAACCCCCTTCTCGCTCCTCATCCTATCTAGCTCCTCCTGTGCGTTTTTCAACTGCACCTGAAGGGCACAGATCTTACGCTCCTGCTCCTCTATCAACTTACTCTTGCTACATAACCTGCAGTTCCAGGAGAGGATCTCACCAGAATGCCCACTGGCTTCCCCACTGCATTTCCCCCCCCCCCTACCCCCCCTAGTGAAAATACTTCGAACAAGTCTCACACCGCAATCCACTACTCACGAACCTACGGCAAAGCCGACACTTCTCACTCATGGTAAAATTTTACTTTTTCTAAGTTCCGCTACCACAATAAGATGTTAAAAACCTGACTACAATAATCACAAACTTACTCTACAAGGAAAGTAACTAATATTATTAAGAGTATTAATAAACAACAAATGTGAATATAACAAAAGACTAATACAGAAAAAGAATCAAACGTCTAATGACACAGTAACGAAGCTGAAAACAGTTCCCAAAAGGTTCTTCTGAAATTATTTCACCAGAAAACACAAAAAACTCCGGTTGAAGACTACTAAAGTTCCTAAATAAAGCACTATATACAAACAATTAATTAGTACTTAGCTTTCGATGCGCCACAACAGCTGCAACTGGTCAGCGCGGAATGTAAACACAGGTTAAGAGGTTACGTTGCTCGATACGAAACACTCACAAATATCAGGTCACAACATAAGAAAGGCAGAGGTGAATGAAGAAACCACTGATAAGTCACTTATATAGTAAATATTATCACAAAAACCGTTAAAATATGTATCTGAAACCTAAAAATATATAAAAACTTGGAGAGCGATCTCACATGCAGTCACTCGCTTATGACGTCACACCAAAGCTACTGCACGCATACCTCTAAAAATGCTTATGGGCTACTTTGAGGACATGAGACAGATTATCATGAACGCTAAACAAGAACTCATTCTCGTATGGAGTGCGACGGATTATAACACATACTTTCAAGGAGCTCAAGAAGATAATGTGATCACATACACCAAGATAATATAGAAAATGCCTCACATCAGTATGTCAGACGAGGAGCATTTGAAGCTTTTAAAAGTCCTGAATTCTGGTACATTCCTATCGCTGACATTTCGCTCATGGGAGGTTTTCGAGTACCCAGTGTTACCGACTGCGAGTAGAGAAACATGGGCTATTAAAATCTCGTCGCAGCTAGAGACACCAAGATACATCACACTTGCATTTCAGACTGATAGAAGAGGTAATGATTCCACCGTGTTCGACAACTGCAAGTTAACTAATTCTAGCCATATGACAATTTGCACCTACAGTTGAATGAAAATGTATACAGTCTAGAAAATGATATGTATGCAAGGTTTTGTGCTTCTTACTATGAAATTGCTGAAGGAGAGGGAGGAGGGTGTCTACTCAGTCCATGAAAGTTCAAGGATCGTAATAGACCTCTCGAAACAGAACAAGATAATTAAGTCTGGACGTATAGATGTACGAATTGAATTTGAATCTTTGACAAATTTGCCAGAACATATTGCTGGGTATTCTCTAGTTCTACATGACCGTGTGATCAACTACAGCCCACTCACTGGTGTTGTGCAACGAGCTGTATAAATTAACAGGTGCTGCACCATACCTACAGCATTTCACAATGGCAGCTCAATGAACATTACTGCGGACGCGCAGGGTTTCTACGACAGTGAGTGTAGACAGTTCGTATTTAAAGATGTTGAGTTTGTAGCGTACACACAAGATGCTAGAACATTAGAGACATTCTCAGCAAACATTGCATCACCAACGTCTTTCAAGTATGTGAGGTGTGCTGAGACATGGAAGAGTGCAAAGTGGTTAAGACATTTCTACCATGGAATTCACTGGGATGATTCTGGCATACCCTATAAAGATATGGTGACGACGCTTAAATTATTCGATCACACGGATAACATCACCTATGTGAAGGGGAAGGAGAAGTTCTCATTGATGCGTCGAATCTTTAAGTTTGCTGCTATTCAAGACCTGTCATTTTACAGGTGTCCTTCTCTCCATCGATTCAAGAAGAAGAAGGAGATGTGTGAAAATAGTGTTGCTATGTCTGCTTATGAAAATGTAAAATTAGTTCAAAGTTGGATAAGAAATAAATGAATTTTTTATCTCACAACCTCTGTGTTCTCTTTTTTTTCTAACCCTGTTTCTGCTTTGACAGTGTACATGTTTAACCACATGCTATGTATGTGGTTTTCTTCAAACACAGGAGTTATAATTTTAGACATGTCTGCTATATATCTTTGGAAGCGGACATGGTCACGTGCCTCCTGCTCCCATAACCGAATTCGTGCTGCATGATAGGGGTAATTCCATGCGAGCATTCTATACATTTTGTTATCTTCCATCTTAAACTTCACCTCCTTAATAGCACTCATCTTCAGCAAAACTAATGTCATTTGAGACCCACACAGCCTTTATATACATATACATACATAATACAATAGGGGATAGCGTTTTTTGTAAATAACAACAACAAAGACGTAAGGTGACTAATTTTTTTCTTCGTTTATTCAGTTCACACAAATACAATATACACTCCTGGAAATTGAAATAAGAACACCGTGAATTCATTGTCCCAGGAAGGGGAAACTTTATTGACACATTCCTGGGGTCAGATACATCACATGATCACACTGACAGAACCACAGGCACATAGACACAGGCAACAGAGCATGCAAAATGTCGGCACTAGTACAGTGTACATCCACCTCTCGCAGCAATGCAGGCTGCTATTCTCCCATGGAGACGATCGTAGAGATGCTGGATGTAGTCCTGTGGAACGGCTTGCCATGCCATTTCCACCTGGCGCCTCAGTTGGACCAGCGTTCGTGCTGGACGTGCAGACCGCGTGAGACGACGCTTCATCCAGTCCCAAACATGCTCAATGGGGGACAGATCCGGAGATCTTGCTGGCCAGGGTAGTTGACTTACACCTTCTAGAGCACGTTGGGTGGCACGGGATACATGCGGACGTGCATTGTCCTGTTGGGACAGCAAGTTCCCTTGCCGGTCTAGGAATGGTAGATCGATGGGTTCGATGACGGTTTGGATGTACTGTGCACTATTCAGTGTCCCCTCGACGATCACCAGTGGTGTACGGCCAGTGTAGGAGATCGCTCCCCACACCATGATGCCGGGTGTTGGCCCTGTGTGCCTCGGTCGTATGCAGTCCTGATTGTGGCGCTCACCTGCACGGCGCCAAACACGCATACGACCATCATTGGCACCAAGGCAGAAGCGACTCTCATCGCTGAAGACGACACGTCTCCATTCGTCCCTCCATTCACGCCTGTCGCGACACCACTGGAGGCGGGCTGCACGATGTTGGGGCGTGAGCGGAAGACGGCCTAACGGTGTGCGGGACCGTAGCCCAGCTTCATGGAGACGGTTGCGAATGGTCCTCGCCGATACCCCAGGAGCAACAGTGTCCCTAATTTGCTGGGAAGTGGCGGTGCGGTCCCCTACGGCACTGCGTAGGATCCTACGGTCTTGGCGTGCATCCGTGCGTCGCTGCGGTCCGGTCCCAGGTCGACGGGCACGTGCACCTTCCGCCGACCACTGGCGACAACATCGATGTACTGTGGAGACCTCACGCCCCACGTGTTGAGCAATTCGGCGGTACGTCCACCCGGCCTCCCGCATGCCCACTATACGCCCTCGCTCAAAGTCCGTCAACTGCTCATACGGTTCACGTCCACGTTGTCGCGGCATGCTACGAGTGTTAAAGACTGCGATGGAGCTCCGTATGCCACGGCAAACTGGCTGACACTGACGGCGGCGGTGCACAAATGCTGCGCAGCTAGCGCCATTCGACGGCCAACACCGCGGTTCCTGGTGTGTCCGCTGTGCCGTGCGTGTGATCATTGCTTGTACAGCCCTCTCGCAGTGTCCGGAGCAAGTATGGTGGGTCTGACACACCGGTGTCAATGTGTTCTTTTTTCCATTTCCAGGAGTGTAGTTCTTGAGATACAATATAATTCTTGAAGTACAATGTAAATTTTGAGGTACAATATAGTATCCTTGAGGTATAAATTGACTCCGTTATTCCAATAAAGAAATACTTTGAACTTACACACTATAACAGTAACACTGGTAGGAAATTTTTTTTATAAATCTACGCTAAAAACTATTGTGGAGATACTTCCTTTACTACAACAAAATTCCACAGCCCCAGTAGCATGCATTAATTCTGATGGACTGTGCACGCTTAGAATCTAATTTCAACTGTCACCAGTAGCAAAGGTTTTTGCAATAACAATTCTGATGGTCTGTGAGCTATATAGATATATAGACACTTAAAAACTATTCTGACTTGGATGGCTAGCGGCAGGTGAAAAACTTAAAAGCTATTCTATTTACAAGACGCACATAGTGCACATATATATTTACAAGCTATACATACATTGCGTATGAACAAATAAATCAATATATAATTTCTTTTCTATTTTTACTCGTTTTATTTATTTTTTTGTTTATGCTTCTTTTTAAATTTTTCTTTCTTTCACTCACATGGTGTGCTTATAAATTTTTGGTCTTTTTCTTTTCATCCTTTCTTTTCAATACATTTCTCTCTCTGTGTGTGTATATACACGTGTACATAGTACACAGAAATATTTACACGACACACACACACACACACACACACACACACACACACACACACACACACACACACACACACACACACAATTACTTACACTATGATAAAAGGGTCATACTACTACTCTGCAGATTCTCTCTCTCTTTCCCTCTCTCTCATTCTCTCTCACTCTCACTCAATCAGAGTCCCCCACCCTTTCTCTCACTACAAGTGAGTAGTGTTAGTATGGGAGAGTTTCATTCCCGTCATCACAGATGACCGTTTTATCGTCATGAGGCGACAGACCGATTTTAGACTGTAGCACAGTGTACAACTCGTGTCCTCTCGATCGAATAATGGTCTGCCGTACCATATGCGGTGGCTGCAGTGCAGCACCGCGAACACAACTGCACAGGCACAGCAAATAGTCTGCGATAGAGAGGGCTCTCGATGCCATATGACGCACACCCTTAGCCCACCTCTGGGTGGCACCTTCCAACATGCGATATGCATACATTTTTTAAGTGGAGACCTACAAACTCCACAATCGGCAGTCCATTTGCCTCATCCTTCATAAGACCGATAACCTTCTTGTTCTGTGGAATAATACCATAAGGATTATCAGCCATATACGAGGATTTGTCGAATTCATTACTGTGGCATCTCATTACTTCATATGGATCACAGTTCTTCACCCAATAGATGAAGCTATCTATATCCATATAAAGTAATTTAGAATCTACGAAATGAGTTTTCGCAAACTCATAATGAAAGCGGTACATGTGGAGTTTGGACACGTCTAGTATGCACTTCCCCACTTAAATAGGTTTTGTAAACTCTACTGCAGTCTTCGCCATCTCCACAGCAACAAAGTTCTTATTGAATATGGTGACCTGCTTAAAATTTGGTCTGGCAATGCATTTGCTTACACCATAACCCCCATCCCATTCGGTTCTAATCAAAATTTCACGTCGTTCCCTCAAATTCTCCTTTGTTTTACCGAAAATTTAATTACTCATTAATCTTTCTCAAAGTCACACATCACGGAAGCTCTCTGTCTCGTATTCAGATCAATATATTCCTTCAGCCAGTGGGACTGCTTGAAGGAGATAGCCCGGGTGATTCTAACCAGCTCCATACCCAAGCTAAGACATTGCTGGAGATTATGATTATGAATACTGTACCTCCACTTGTCCCCCACCGTTGTCATCAGTTTTGAGCCTCCACGTGGAACTAGTTGCTCTGTACACAACGGCAAATCGGCATGTACATGATGCAAACTAATAGGGTATGTGAGTTCTGCCTCCACCACATACCCTACATCAGAATCAGCTGCCATACCTCCCATGATTCTTCCACCTATTCCCTTACGTTCGTCTTCGGGCATCCATAGAAACTCACCAATCGGCAGTGATTTCTACATGGCATGCCCGTATAAGTTATTTACGTCCAGGTACATTATGTAACTCCAATCAAGGGATGCACTGAACCTGTCACCCATCCGCAGGTTATTTGCCTTCGTGTACCTATGGACTCATTGGCAAAGTCCCCCACAGATCCCTCGCTCACAAAAAAGAAGCATGTCAGCATTGGTCAATAATTCAATGCTACACTTCGTTTTCTTGAGCATTGAATCCCTAGACAACCCAGGTGCCGTGTAATAAAAGGTGGGATCCAGAGAATATGTGACCGTGCATAGACTCCAGAATTTCTCGAAAACATCCGTAAGCAAGAGCACATCTGTGTACCATGTAAAGCAGTGCATACTCTCCTAAAGTTGAAATATTGAATTCCCGCCAGACATTCACGGCATGCTCATACTCTTCATCCGTTATGGCATTGCCTGTAAGGTTGCTGGAGAATGCAGTTATTTTGGGTAGCCTGGTTTCGTTGAGTTTCGCCATACTATCCAAATACTCATATGGGAAAAACCCCTTTCTAGTCACAAGTTGAAACTTTTCCTCATCGGGAAATGCAGCTCGAGTGATAAGCATGTCCTCCTGAGGTAGAGTTTCAACGAGTTTCTGGAGTGGCGCCTGCATAAAACGTAGCGTATCAAGGAAGCAGAGACTAATTCTTGGCGTCATTCGTTTGGAGAATGAAATGTATTTCTCGACGCTCTCAGGTAGGACACTGACCTGATTGTTCTCCAAGCCGAAATCAGCCAAGTGCTCAACGAGAAAATGATCATCATACCCGCTTAAAAAATGAAAGAAAATGGGTATGTGCCTTGGTAGCTGGTACTTCAAATTGCTCGCATTGTGAGCTGCGCCACGGAACTTCCTTGTAAAATGACAGTGGTCCTTACGAGGAGTTTCCGTTTTTCTGTCTAACAGCAATCCGCAGTTATGACAATCAACCGCGTTATTATACAAATCTTCATTCTCCTTCGATTTGGTCATGGGCACGTTGTTGCTGTAAAGCATATCAACCTCCCGTGAAAATTTTTCGAGCTCAGTGAACAGCCAAAGCTCAGGATTATCCCCGACATAAGATTTGTGGTGGTTAAGACTGGAATCATATGATAATACAATTTGGTACGCTGCTGCATATGGTACGTGTGTTTCTGTAAAGGTGGTATGTGAGGTTGTAGGGTCACTTTCACTGTGGATCACAGGAGCGAGGAGGCATTCAAAGTCAGCGTACACTACAAACGGGCATCTCTCCCGATGGTGAGCATTCTTTAACTCTATGAATTTGTTTTCCTCAGCAGGCATAATAACACGTACCGGATCCTTAGAAGTGCAGTCTACTAGATGCGCCACTAATATCTTGTCTGAGGAGAAATCATTCAGGCACCTTAAGCAAATGTGCTTTGTAGACCTGTCGTTATTCAGTTGAGAGAATAGGAGTTGGAACATGTCTTTGATTCAAGCATAGTGATAATTATCACCTTGAGAGAAGAGCAGCATGTCTACATGCAACTCATGCTCACCAGCAAATATTGACAAATGGAGGGGGCTGATGACAATATGCTTGTATTGCTCATCTGACTTGCTCTTCTTCTGCAGGCCATAAACGTGAACTGATATTCCGGTATTCTGCCCCTCAAATTTAGGTATGTCCTTGATCTCGATGAAGAAATCGATACCATCAAAGCTACAACACCCACGAATGTTATCACCTACATGGTATGTGCTGAGATGCTCAGGTTGTTCTCTGTAATTGTAGTTTCTTTCGCAAGCCAAAACTGACCACCAAAACAAGCTGCCTGATCGTTTCTATTTTCTACATTAATACATGCTCTCTTGTTAGCTATATCTTCAGGTAGCTTGATATATATAGCTTGACCCTCCATTTACCGGGTCTTAGACATGTGTATGGATGTCTAGGTGTAGTATTTAGCTGAGTGCTTTAGCTGACCCTCTGACCTCCATCTCGGAAAACCGGGCCAGTATAGCACCGAAGGTGGATTTACAAAACCACTCGGCGATTGACGTGCTCCGCGTTATCATGGCATTTCCCCCCCCAAAGATAAGAAGAGTTTTCTCCTCAACACCAGACTCAACCTTGGGGGTGGGGGGGGGGGGGGGGGGGGGCGGAGGGTGCGATAATTCGATGCAAAGCACTACACTGCATTTAATGGGGGGATACCACAGATCATTGATTACCTTGAGGAACTCCGTTTCCAATACAGAAAGGCATGCTCTTAGAAAAACAACAGGGTCGTGATACCCTCCTGCCGGGTTCTCGATCCTTGTGAATGAGATTCATTCCTCAAAATTGTCTGCAATCACCGAGTATTCTAACTGCGGTATGCTATCACTGACTTGATGTCCTTCACTAAAAGGACGGAAGAGAGAACTGCCACAAGCCACAGGATCATCTATATTAGTATTAACACTGTTTTGAGTCCACCCCGTTAATGATGGTGTTGGGGATGCGCAAGTTGGTATGCGGTAAGGCGCACGTACCTTGCGTGTACGTCGATTCCGACAAGGCTCTTACGATGATGATAATAGAGGAGGATGTTGCGGTGTTACCGGGTCAGCACAATGGGAACAGCCAGGCTGTGGCGATGGCTCCCAATGCTGTTGTAGTCCCGACTCTGTAACTTGAGGGGCAGTGGTTCGTTGCTCGGTCCATGGACGCCAGAGCGGCGGTGACGGGGCGGCGGCGGCGGCTTCCCGCGCAGCGAGTGACGGCGCCCTTATAGGCGAGGCATGCCTTACCGGGCGCCGCTTTGGAGAGGAAGATGGTTTAGCCGCCCACCGGTATGCGCGCCCCACCATGTTGAGGTTGCTGAGACGCGATCGCTGTAGAAGAAGAGATAAAATAAATAATAGTTAAGTACATTATTTACCGCTGCTGGCGCGATGAAAGAAAGAATTCTGACGATCACATGGTTATAAGCAGAGTAAGTAATTACCTTTTTCGCTCTGGCTCAAGGGCATTAACACTTGATTGCGTGACTCCACCGCACCCTCAAAAAAGTCATCATAATCATCATCTAATAGGACCATATCAGAGCGCCTTTGTCTATCCTTGTCAGAATCTCGCAATTGGTCTGTCTCGCGTACAACAACAGCAACAACAAACAATATATATAAACCAATTTGTTACAGAAAAAACTTCTTATACTACTAACACTAATACTAGAGGCACGTAACCTTTTTTAAACTTACAAGTATGCTGCTCAGGCACCTCGTTATTTGCTAATAGATGTGAACCCACCACCGGAGCCTCTCGCGTTTCAGCCCCCTCCTGCCTCTCCTCACACTCCAAGACAAAATCCTGGAGTTGCACTATAACAAGAAGATGGAATTAATAAGGCGAATTTAACATACACACGCAAAAATTTATACTCAAAATAGAATTTATTTACTCACTTGGTAATCCTTTCTCCAGAACTCTAAGCCTCTTGCTGCCACACTCTGAAGCGTTGCTGCAGCTACCTCTCTTCATCTTGTGGAGAGAAAAGAACAAGTATACACACACACACACACACACACACACACACACACACACACACACACACACACAGACGATGGAACGCACAACACGGCGGACAGCAGCAGTCTGAGGATGGTGGAGGTTGGTTGTGGGTTTATATATAGACCGAGGCGACCAATGAGAGAGCTTCATTTGAATGTAAAGCCAATGAGAAGCTTTTATCGAACGTCACTGTCTCTGGAAGGGCTTGATGTGAATATTGCCTCTCTCTCTCTCTCTCTCTCTTTCTCTCTCTCTCTCTCTCTCTCTCTCTCTCTCTCTCTCCAAGTAACAAGAATGCTTTTATGATTAACTGCGTTCTCGCAAGTGTGCACATACATGATGAAGGCTTTTAGTGGTGAAAAGTTTACCGTTTCTGAGACGTATGTTGAAAGCAGGATATTACGATTTCCTGGAAATGTAACAGGTGATGCCTCGTTAGGACCATCAGGAAGAATGGAATCGGTTTTATTTTGGGCTATTTTCGGAAACAGGTCCTGTTAGGACAAGAATTTCCATTTTTCCATTCAGACTAGCTGAGATGTCACGAAAGCTTCAAAAAATGTGACGGTTAACAATTTCTGTGACACTTTACCAATTCCAAGAAAAGGCTGATAAGTAATGGATGGGCTGCCCCATTAAGATCGCGAGGGAGAAAGCAGTCGATGTTATTCAAATGGCTCAAATGGCTCTAAGCACTGTGGGACTCAACATCTGAGGTCATCAGTGCCCTAGACTTAGAACTACTTAAACCTAACTAACCTAAGGACATCACACACATCCATGCCCGAGGCAGGATTCGAACCTGCGACTGTAGCAGCAGCACGGTTCCAGACTGAAGCGCCTAGAACCGCTTGGCCAAAACGGACAGTGATGTTATTCTAGAACAGATTTCTATAACGCGACCTGTGACATCAGAACCCACAAGTACAGAAGGTTCGTGCGCACGGCTAGATACGTCTCGCATGTCCCATTAGGATCGCGAGGGAGAAAGCAGTCGTTGTTAATCTGGAACAGATTTCTATACCGCGATCTGTGACGTCAGTATCCACAGGTGGGGAGGTTTCGCACCAGCAACGGTAAACGTGTGCGGGCGCGACGGAGAGGGTGACTTGGTGCTTATTTAAATGGACATGTGATGACTTGAAGAACTCTAACTGTAGACGCAACTTCCACCTGCGGTCGGCAGCGGCGTCATAGCGATGGCTTGGGTCCGGCTGGCCCTGCAAAGCGCGTGCGCACGTTGGAACAGTTCGCTGATACGTTGCGTTTTTATGTGCACTGAGTGTTTGTGCAATGCACTACTTTCGGGTGTTTAAATGTTATGAGCGTGTTTGCATAGCATTACATATGCATTATTCCGGTGTTATACGAGTAGTTTGCACGTCTGTATGCTGTATACTGCATTATTTCAGTAATTTACCCCGCACATCAGTTTACTGCATTGTTTACGATTAATTTGCAGGTCTGTAGATTATTGCTGCGACCTCAAGCACGTCAGGGTGAGTGTATTGTATTAGTGTAATAAATATAATATGTCAAATCCGTCCTTAAATAAGTTGTTCCGAAATAATTGTTCTCCAGCAGCCCAGAACAGGCTGAGTCCTTTTACCACCATTTTCTCCCTCCAGACCACCATCTCGGATACGTCACGGGAGGGACAATGGCGCCCTCTTGTGGCAGTACTGTGTACTAGGTCAGTAGGACTCCAGACCTCATGATGAACACATTGGATGGACTACTGCCTCAAATTGTTTAAATAAAGACTGCGTACCAAATAAAGACTTATGTCCATCCTATCCAGCACAGGTTGAGTCCTTTTCCCGCCAATTCCTAGGAGGAGGTGGCAGTCAGATGACTTAGGTTAGTGGAGGTTGCCCAACTGACCTATTTTCCGGCCATTTTCTTAGGTTAGTGTAGGTAGCCTTGGTGTGTTGCATTGTCCTGCTGGAATTTCAACTTACCATCATCTTCTGGGGGAGGGGAGGGGGTTAGGTTAGTGGTGGTAGCCCAATTGACCTATCTTCCTGCTAAAATTTGAACTTCTCACCATGATGTCATTGCGATGTTGCCATATATATCACCGCCATCTTGGATCAGCCATCTTGAATAAATTTGGCAACAATGAAAGTGGGGTGACGTCCTTGTTGCTACACTACTGTCGTGAACCTTGGCTCAAGTGTCATGGCTGTACGTCTCCTGGCCGACAACCCACCACTCGCCATGCCAGACAGCTGTTAATGATTCCAGACTCTCAAAAGTTGTCCTATCATTCTCATAAGGACAGGGAGCTTAAATGTCGCTGGGGTGTATACCAGAAGGTTGAACAATATACTTCCTCTCATCCCTCCCACAAACAAAAACGTTAAACGTGTTTTTGAAATATCCTAGAAAGACTCACGCAGTGTGCAATAACAAAATATCTGCCTATGCCTACTGACCACCATATCCCAGACGTGTAGGAGTCTTATGACCTAGGTTCTCACCAGAATACTGCCCTATAGAAGCGTTCATATTGGCTCCCACCGAATTAGTGGCTCGATGCTTCGAGAACTCAAATGGGAATCCCTGGAGGGAAGACGATGTCCTTTTCGTGGAATGCTACTGAGAACCGACAATTGATGCTGACTGCAGGAGGATTCTATTGGCGCCAATATACATTTCGCAAAAGGGACATGTAGATAAGATACGAGAAATTAGCGCTCATAGGGAGGCATATAGGTAGTCTTTTTCCCTCACTCTATTTGAGAATGGAACATAAAAGCGAATGACTAGTACGTTACAGGGTACCGTCTGCCAAACACTGTATAATGGCTTGCCAAGTAAGCATATAGATGTAAATGTAAATGTAGTCTACATATTAAGGTGTCAGTTCTTCCATTTATAGGCACACAAAACTCATGTAAGAATGGTATGTCATATTTATTGAGAAAACAAAAGACAGAACTTCTGCTACTGATTGTCTCGCTGTAGAAACCTTTACATTATCCTCTAATTTTCTGACTGCAGTCACTTCACGAGATAACATGTGAGAAGTTTGCCCACAATACTTAGAAGAAACAGACTTTTGTCAGAGTATCGCTTACCTGCTGTATTCTCACGAATCTTCCAGTATTTGATATATAACACTTGATTCCACCTGATTTCGACCAGTAAGAGATGTCCTCACCAGGTTTTAGAGCGCTGCAAATTCTCTCGAAATCCCATCACGTTCCGACACCTCTATTCCTTTAATAGGAAAGGTGACAGGTAGAGCGTTATCACAACAAGAAAAATAGCACATTAATGCACAGGAGGAAATTCACAACCATGAAAGTATATGCAGACTGCACAAGAAAATTATAACAAATACAGTTCATTGATACACAGGGTGCTACAAAAAGGTACGGCCAAACTTTCAGGAAACATTCCTCACACACAAAGAAAGAAAATATGTTATGTGGACATGTGTCCGGAAACGCTTACTTTCCATGTTAGAGCTCATTTTATTACTTCTCTTCAAATCACATTAATCATGGAATGGAAACACACAACAACAGAACGTACCAGCGTGACTTCAAACACTTTGTTACAGAAAATGTTCAAAATGTCCTCCGTTAGCGAGGATACATGCATCCACCCTCCGTCGCATGGAATCCCTGATGCGCTGATGCAGCCCTGGAGAATGGCGTATTGTATCACAGCCGTCCACAATACGAGCACGAAGGGTCTCTACATTTGGTACCGGGGTTGCGTAGACAAGAGCTTTCAAATGCCCCCATAAATGAAAGTCAAGAGGGTTGAGGTCAGGAGAGCGTGGAGGCCATGGAATTGGTCCGCCTCTACCAATCCATTGGTCACCGAATCTGTTGTTGAGAAGCGTACGAACACTTCGACTGAAATGTGCAGGAGCTCCATCGTGCATGAACCACATGTTGTGTCGTACTTGTAAAGGCACGTGTTCTAGCAGCACAGGTAGAGTATCCCGTATGAAATCACGATAACGTGCTCCATTGAGCGTAGGTGGAAGAACATGGGGCCCAATCAAGACATCACCAACAATGCCTGCCCAAACGTTCACAGAAAATCTGTGTTGATGACGTGATTGCACAATTGCGTGCGGGTTCTCGTCAGCCCACACATGTTGATTGTGAAAATTTACAATTTGATCACGTTGGAATGAAGCCTCATCCGTAAAGAGAACATTTACACTGAAATGACGATTGACACATTGTTGGATGAACCATTCGCAGAAGTGTACCCGTGGAGGCCAATCAGCTGCTGATAGTGCCTGCACACGCTGTACATGATACGGAAACAACTGGTTCTCCCGTAACACTCTCCATACAGTGACGTGGTCAACGTTACCTTGTACAGCAGCAACTTCTCTGACGCTGACATTAGGGTTATCGTCAATTGCACGAAGAATTGCCTCGTCCATTGCAGGTGTCCTCGTCGTTCTAGGTCTTCCCCAGTCGCGAGTCATAGGCTGGAATATTCCGTGCTCCCTAAGACGCCGATCAATTGCTTCGAACGTCTTCCTGTCGGGACACCTTCGTTCTGGAAATCTGTCTCGATGCAAACGTACCGCGCCACGGCTATTGCCCCGTGCAAATCCATACATCAAGTGGGCATCTGCCAACTCCGCATTTGTAAACATTGCACTGACTGCAAAACCACGTTCGTGACGAACACTAACCTGTAGATGCTACGTACTGATGTGCTTGATGCTAGTACTGTAAAGCAATGAGTCGCATGTCAACACAAGCACCGAAGTCAACATTACCTTCCTTCAGTTGGGCCAACTGGCGGTGAACCGAGGAAGAACAGTACATGCTGACGAAACTAAAATGAGCTCTAACATGGAAATTAAGCGTTTCCGGACACATGTCCACATAACATCTTTTCTTTAATTGTGTGTGAGGAATGTTTCCTGAAAGTTTGGCCCTACCTTTTTGTAACACCCTGTATAATGATGGTCTGTAAATATCACTCTGTAAATGTATGAATCTCCTTTATCAAGTTTCTGTGATTACCACACTAGAAATATGGCAGTGTAATGGTGTCCGACTTTTCATTGACAGCAGTCTCCTTCTCCTTCCCTCTCCCCCCCCCCCCCCCTCTCTCTCCCATTCTCTCTCTTCTAGTTATTTTTGTAACATCCATTGGAGTACAACTATCAACTACAAAACCTTCGCAAACATCAGCTGGTAGAGAACTCGATAACATTTTACCATGTCTCTCCCTTCCGATATATCGAAATAAAATGTCTGCATGTTGACATCGACCATGTATGGTGATCCCATTAAATATACATATATTGGTCCACTGGTGCAGGCGATCAGTGATCGAAGTCACTTCCACGGACCTGTGTAAAGTTCGGTCGCCTGCACTGGAGAAAGATCATATCGAGTATCAGTCACAAGGAGATGGTTCTTAAGTTGTTGTTTCATAAGCGATTTGATACATTGTTTTTTGTTGTAACACATCCAAGCAGTGTATGACTACAGCTGTGTACACTGCCATACATTTTGTTTTTTCTACCATGACTTCGAGGTCTATGTCAGGTGCCAGACTGACATTAGTACGTTTCGATCCACTATCTTCAGAGAAAGATGGACATCGCATTGTTTCCTATAAAACGACCTCCAGCAATGGAAAATGCATCGTATTATGAAAAGGACAAATGCATTGCAGTGATATTTGACATGTGAAATTACTCACCATGCTTCAATAACCTCGTAAACAGGACAACTGTCAAGCAAATGTACACACAGATTTTTGCACTACGTCACAAACCTCTGTCAGTGACTTAGAAAAGGAGATTTAAAATTGACATAAATCACTCGTGCTAACAATTATGAAGTATTGTTCAAGTGTTTGGTGCCCATGCCAGGAAGGCACTGGAAAGAAAGAAATGATTATGAAACATAACACATTTCAAGGGCTACGCGGTTCTGCACTTAAACACGCTATAATGCTAGTGCTGTGCGGTTTCTGACCTATTAATCATGTGGAATTCAACGCTGTTAATATTCCAGTTTAAGAAATATATTTCCACTGAATGAAATATGTTCTCCCTGCAAGTTTGTCTCCGATAAACTATGGTGACAAACTGCAAGTTGGTAAAACAACTATCTTACACAGCAAAGAAAACATCGATTCTTTGCAACACAAAAAAATTACATAGGTGTACAGAGGTGTATGATACCTCCTGTTTATGATGTTCAAGCCCGATTACTGTTCAGAAATTATGATATGTCCACAACAGTCCTACAAAATGATTGTCGTCAGTTGAAAATGCATATGACGAAACAGCAACATCTTACTAGGAAATAAACACCACAATCAATAGTTGGGGGTTGAGGTTGTTTTGGGGAAGGAGACCAGACAGCGAGGTCATCGGTCTCATCGGATTAGGGAAGGATGGGAAAGGAAGTCGGCCGTGCCCTTTCAAAGGAACCATCCCGGCATTTGCCTGGAGCGATTTAGGGAAATCACGGAAAACCTAAATCAGGATGGCCGGACGCGGGATTGAACCGTCGTCCTCCCGAACAATCAATATTCGGAGGAGATGTAACAGTCTTATCATAGTTTACCACCGTCTCTGGTAACGTTCTTCTTGCACACAGAAGTCATGGTACGATGCTAGGTCGTATTGCTCATGTGCACGATAATATGGCCGTTTCTCATTGACACCATGTCTCTAGAATACCTCCTCTTTGCAATATTAAGGTGTGTATATGTAGCATCAGTCCACTCTGCTCTAGAAGACGCAATTTTATTGATTTTGGTCAGTATTCATTTCATGTTATTTTTTCTCTGATTTTATGTATTCTCAACCAATTTCCATAACTTTGCTAGGTTTCCTCAATTTTATATATTTCTTCGTATGTCCCTCAATTTTACATATTTCACATCAATTGTTCGCGATTATATTAGGTTTTCCTCGAATTTTACCGATTTTATGCTATTTTTAATTTTTTTCTACAGTTTTCCGTATGTATATGGTCATCGGCTGACATACGCATGAGCTGTTTGATTTTCTATGAGAATACTTGAGCGTCTTATAGACCCACCCACTAAAAAATCCTAAGACTTTACCTCTTCCCGATTATCCATATTATTTTGGATAGGACGATCATTAAAAGTGTAGTAGCAGTCGCTTCGTACCTATATGACGCTGAACGAGTGGTGCAGATGATTGGTGTATTGGGAACTGGAAGTCTGAAACAATTCTGTGAACTGCTCCAGCCCATCAGAGAGCCTGTCTGCAGACCCTTTTAGTGCTGCACTTTATGGAAACTCAAAGTCTTGAAACAGTTATACATGTTCATTTGACTTCCAGTCCATCGTGTAGGGATGGGTAACAGTAAGTTGACAAGTGTACTGAGTTGAATTCTGTTGCTGCTCGGATTTTTTTCCCATAAGTATATGCTCTTATTACCAGATGTGCTTCGTTAATTCTGTTTATACGTTCTAACTCGGATACGTACGCACAACCTGTGAGGGCATCTACAAACTATAGTTGTCAGGTATTTATTTTTATTACCCCAGTAATGAGCTATTCGTTAGGCGACAGTGTGTCGACTGCAGGTAGCGTCTTAGGCCATAAGAGTTTCCCTCTCCGTCTATACCTACAGAGTGCATCTAACAGGTAGCGTCATTTATAGACAAACAGCAAGTTAAGCGTCTGAACCTCAACCATCTACGACTGACAGCTCTACACCCATACACATAGAGTCTCTGCACGAATTTTACCAATCACAAAGTCTCGATTCCAACCACTTGTACATTATTTTCGACAGTGATGCAGATCTGCAAATAGCGATATATGCTTTGCAAATAAGTTCTGTGGTGGGTGTAAGCACATTTAAATCCGTCCTGCTAAAGAGCGTGACACCTTTGATATAATTTGTATTACCAGTATTTATAACAAGTTTGTCAAATTCTCCAGCAATAACAACCATCCGAGGCGTCCTGCTGCGTCTGTCACACCTCGTTTTATACTCCAAAGATCCACGATGACGGCACATGATCAACTCAATCACAGTACTTTGTGTGCTAAATGCCTGTTGGATGGAGGGAGACAGTCCCTCGTGAATATCATTCCTATGCATGGGAGAGAACAGCACATTAGTGTCACTGTGCTCGAATGTACCCAGTCATTTCCAGCCATATATTTGTACAGTTGCAGTGCATTTCTTCTATTTTCAGTATGGTTGTATCTTCTGGCCCAATATGTCATCTGCAGTCGACATTCTATCAGCCAACGAATAACTTATTACTGGGGCAATAAAAATAAATACCTGAAAGATACAGCTTGTAGATGTCCTGACAGGGTTGTGGGTATGTATCCAATCTGTAAGGTATAAACAGAAATAACAAAGCACCTCTGGTAAGCAATAAAAAATCTGAGCAGCAACAGATATCAAATCAGTACATCTACATCTACATCTACATCTACATACATACTCCGCAATCCACCATACGGTGCGTGGCGGGGGGTACCTCGTACCACAACTAGCATCTTCTCTCCCTGTTCCACTCTCAAACAGAACGAGGGAAAAATGACTGCCTATATGCCTCTGTACGAGCCCTAATCTCTCTTATCTTATCTTTGTGGTCTTTCCGCGAAATGTAAATTGGCAGCAGTAAAATTGTACTGCAGTCAGCCTCAAATGCTGGTTCTCTAAATTTCCTCAGTAGCGATTCACGAAAAGAACGCCTCCTTTCCTCTAGAGACTCCCTCCCGAGTTCCTGAAGCATTTCCGTAACAAATCTAGCAGCCCGCCTCTGAATTGCTTCTATGTCCTCCCTCAATCCGACCTGATAGGGATCCCGAACGCTCTAGCAGTACTCAAGAATAGGTCGTATTAGTGTTTTACAAGCGGTCTCCTTTACAGATAAACCACATCTTCCCAAAATTCTACCAATGAACCGAAGACGACTATCCGCCTTCCCCACAACTGCCATTACATGCTTGTCCCACTTCATATCGCTCTGCAATGTTACGCCCAAATATTTAATCGACGTGACTGTGTCAAGCGCTACACTACTAATGGAGTATTCAAAACATTACAGGATTCTTTTTCCTATTCATCTGCATTAATTTACATTTATCTGTATTTAGAGTTAGCTACCATTTTTTACACTAATCACATATCCTGTCCAAGTCATCTTGTATCCTCCTACAGTCACTCAACGACAACACCTTCCCGTACACCACAACATCATCAGCAAACAGCCGCACATTGCTATCCACCCTATCCAAAAGATCATTTATGTAGATAGAAAACAATAGCGGACCTACCACACTTCCCTGGGGCACTACAGATGATACCCTCACCTCCGATGAACACTCACCATCGAGGACAACGTACTGAGTTCTATTACTTAAGAAGTCTTCAAGCCACTCACATACTTGGGGACCAATCCCATATGCTCGTACCTTAGTTAGGAGTCTGTAGTGGGGCACCGAGTCAAACGCTTTCCGGAAGTCAAGGAATATGGCATCCGTCTGAGACCCTTCATCCGTGGTTCGCAAGATATCATGTGAAAAAAGCGCTAGTTGCGTTTCGCAGGAGCGCTGATGCACGGACAGCAACCTCTCTGTCTCAAGCAAATTCATTATATTCGAACTGAGAATATGTTTGAGAATGCTGCAACAAACCGATGTTAAGGATATTGTTCTGTAATTTTGAAGATCCGTCCTTCTACCCTTCTTATTTACAGGCGTCACCTGCGCTTTTTTCCAGTCGCTCGGGACTTTACGTTGGGCAAGAGATTCGCGATAAATGCAAGCTAAGTAAGGAGCCAATGCAGTAGAGTACTCTCTGTAAAACCGAATTGGAATCCCATCAGGACCTGGCGATTTATTTATTTTCAACCCATTCAGCTGCTTCACAACCCCAGGGATGTCTATCACTATGTCCTCCATACGGGAATCTGTACTAGACTCAAACGGCGGTATGTTTGTACGATCCTCCTGCGTGAAAGATTTCTCAAGTGCTAGATTTAAAAATCAGCTTTCGTTTCGCTGTCTTCCATTGCCAGGCCAGACTGATCAGTGAGTGACTGGACGGAAGCCTTCGACCCGCTTACCGATTTTACGTAAGACCAGAATTTCCTTGGGTTTTCAGCAAGATCTTTTGCTACGGTATGACAGCGGTAGTGGTTGAATGCTTCGCACATCGCTCTTTTTACAGCAGCACGAATCTCTACTAACTTTTTTTGCCTGTCGTCATCCTCCCGATCTTGTCAACTCCCTCTTACGATGGAGTGGAAGTCAAATGAACATGTAGAACTGTTTCAGGACTTTGAGTTTCCATCAAGTGAAGCACTACAAAAGTCTGCAGGCAGGCTCTCTAATAGGTCGGAGCAGTACACAGAATTGTTTCCAGACTTTGAGTTTCCAGTACATCAATGATCTACACCACTCGTTCAGCCTCATATAGGTACAAAGCAACTGTTACTATACTTTTCATGATCCTTCTATCCAAAAGGCGTGCCTGTGGATCATTGAGGACAGGGGAAGTCTTAGGATTTTTTAGTAGGTAGGTATACAAGACGTACAAATATTCTCATATAAAAGCAAACAGCACACGGGTATGTCAGCAATATGACTATATACATACAGAAAATTGTCTAAGGTTTTATAGTTCATAATTGTACTTTGTTGGATGATGCAAATTCAACAAGGAGAGAGAGAGAGAGAGAGGGAGAGAGAGAGAGAGGGAGAGGGAGGGAGGGAGGGAAAGAGGGAGAGAGACTGTGTTGCCACCAAGAACTCAGACACAATTGTATTGTCGTATTTCTAGTGTGGTAATTATGGGAAAATGATAAAGCAGATTAGGAGATGTACAGAGTGATATTTACAGACCTTCATTAGGTAACGATGAATAGCAGGTGTTATGTTGCTGGACTTCCTTGTGCAGTCCAAATATACTCTGCATGGTTGTGAACTTACTCCCGTACATTAGTATGCTATTTTTCTTATTGTTATAGCTCTCTAGCTGTCAGCCTTCTAATGGAACAATGCTGTAGGAACGTGACGGGCTTTCGAGTGAATTAGCAGCGGCCTGTAACATGGGAGGGGGGGGGGGGGGGGAATCTCCACTGGTCGAAACAGCTGGATTCCAATGCTATATATCGAGTACCGGAATATTTGTAAGAGTATGGCAGGTAAGCGATACTCTGATGAAAGGGGAGTTGAGAGGTGAGCTCTATACCGTTTCTTCTAAGTATTGTGGACAAACATACAATAACCTCTCACGTACATCTTGCGAAGTGACTGCAGTCAGAAAATTAGAGGCTAATGCAAAGGTTCCTACAGAGAGACATTTCCATCTATACGCTTGCTTTGCAAGTAATCGTATGGTGTGTGGTCGAGGGTAACTTGTACCATTACTAGTCATTCCCTTTCCGATTCCACTCGCAAATAGAACGAGGGAAAAAAAACTACCTATATGCCTCCCCATGAGCGCTAATTTCCCGTATCTTCGTGGTCCTTATGCGAAATGTACACTGGCGGCAGTAGAATGCTTTTTGGGTCAGCTTCAAATGTCAGTTCTCAATAGTGTTCTCGAAAAGAACATCGTCTTCGCTCCAGGAATTCCTTGTGTTCTCGAAGCATCTGCCCACTGATTCGGCGGGAGCCAGTAGGAACGCTCCTATAGGACTGTATTCTAAGGGAAACCTAGGTCCGTAGACTCGTACATGTTCGCGATGTCGCGGTAAGTGGACACGTATTTGATTATTGTTCACTGTATCACCCTCACCGGGACATTTCAAAAACACATCTCAGAATACTTTGGTTTGCGGGAGGAATGAGTGGGATCATATTATGCCACATCATAGTATTTATCCCAGGGGTACTTCGGCTCCCAGTGCTTCTGAGAAAGATAGGACAGCTTTTGCGAGTATGGAACCATTAACAGCTGTCCAGCGGTGCAGCCCTGACGTTTGGGCAGAGGTTCGCGACCCTGTGGCGACGGTGACAGCTGTTCACATGGAATCTGGTGCCGGAAGCGTCTTCGGGGTGCAGAAGAGAGTGAAACATCCCACTGCCCCCATAGACCGACATGTCTCAGCTGGATCAGTTCGGGAGCAGTATATCAGAATTCTAAGTGACGTACTTCCACCAGCGAGACAAGACAACTGAGAGACAGAAAGCAATTAGCGTTGGATGTCTTCAGCTATTTGACGACGGTTACCACCCGTTTTGGTATCAGAGGAAGTGGCTACCAAGCCTGTGGGAAGCTTCCAGAGACGTCTCGGTAGCGTCTGTAATGGTTACCTGGTGAGTGTAATCCGACTGCAGAAAAAAAAATACTCACCATGCAAATGGTCCCTCGCGATCAATTTAATTGATTAGCCTCTCAATTTGATATTAATGAGGTGCCACCAGGTGTGCGGAAGCGAGGGCTAGAATACCACGGATATAATTCGAGAGTTGGAGTGACAATCAGGTATTTTTTCGCTGCAACAAGATCTCTTAACGGAATCTGAATCTTCCACCTACACAGGGAGAGATGACCATCGTAATAAAATCATTTATATTATCGAATTTATAAAGCGATACGTAATATAAACCTGGTATTTACAACTTTTCTGTGCTGTTGCCTTGGGAGGCTTGATATGTGATGAGGCATTTGTTTACTTTAAGAAAGTTCAAAGTGAAGAGGCATCCTGTAACAGAGGTAGAGCATGCACTTAGCACTCTGTCATAAGACAAAAATGAATTTAATATTCTAGTCCTGTGATGCAGGACGTGACAGATATGAGGGTGATAGGAACAGGTTTTTTACCTGACAAGATAATACTTAGAGGAAATATAGCATATGTCATAGCGCTGTACAGGACTTTTACAACGAGTAGCGATACTTCACCGACGTGAAACATGTGTATGGTCATTTCTTGTGTCGACAAAAATTACTCGGAAGGGTGAAGGGGTGTAGGGGTGGAGGAGGGGAGGGTGGAAGTGGGAAGGGCCAATAGCACCCTTTGGTTGTGGTGTTGGGAACCAGGTCAGTTGGTCTCCGAACCTCAAGGTGAACACGCAAAATTTGATATTCTCGTCAATAAATTTGAATTCCCCGCCATTTTTCGGGAGGGGGCGGGGTGTCCTCTAGTGGTGGCATTCCTAATTGTTTAAATTAATAAGTAAACAAGGTGAAATTGTTTAAATAAATACCGTACTTATCCTCCCAGTCTAGCAGCTCGGCACAGACTGAGCAAGTTTCCCACCATTTTGAGGGGTGACGTGAGGAGGGGAGGACTAGGGGATTGGGGGGGGGGGGATGTAAGCCACGTGCCGACTGGAGAAAACCAGTATCATCAGGAGGTGGCGTTAATTAATTGACCAATTAATTAATTAGCATAGTTAATTTGATATCTAAAGTGTCTCAAAATGCAGTTACCCTGCTACTAACGGCATCCACCAGTAGCAAAAACGCAGTGTGTTACACAGCTCACAGTATATATTCGTGATTTGAAGAGCGCCAGGATGAGTTTATCATACTCTTTTGTCGACCAAGCCCCAGCATTTAAACCTAATCGAGAATCTGTTGGAACACGGTACTGGTCACCAACATGCAACCCACCCCACAAGAACATATCCATGGTAGTGCAGGGACAAGGTGTAGATGTTGTGGACAAGAAGGTATCAAGTGTGGTCGTGCTTTTCAGTTATACATTCAATTCAACTCCTACTGGAACGAAACGTGTAAATGTGGATATAGGAGCACACCATGACTGTGGCTTGCATGTGAGGATAGAAATTGAAAATGCATTGAAGGGTGTTAGCATGCCAATTTTTAAGTTCGGCTGGGATGAAATATGTCGTGCCCAGCACTACGTCAATCAGCAGATGATCACAGAGTATTATTCAACTCGTAAATACTCGTACCCCACCAGACATTCGCCTTACTGGTGCGACATTATTTATAAAAACAGTGCACGACGAGTATGCCCCATGCATGAAATCAGGTACTTGTGCTTGTCTACGGCTCGCCACACTTATGAACTTATACGATGTGGATATTGCACTATCCCTTACACTGGAGAGACTGAGACGCTGGTTACCAAGTATAGAATCCACGTAATACGATAATGTAAACTTTCTATGTGTGCGCCGGCCGTTGTGGCCGAGCGGTTCTAGGCGCTTCAGTCCGGAACCGCGCTGCTGCTACGGTCGCAGGTTCGAACCTGCCTCGGGTATGGATGTGTGTGATGTCCTTAGATTAGTTAGGTTTAAGTGGTTGTAAGTCTAGCGGACTGATGACCTCAGATGTTAAGTCCCATAGTGCTTAGAGCCATCTGAACATTTTTTACGTGTGCATAATGTGCATGTCGATGATTTGGAACAGTAATTTTGTTCCCGCGTCAACGCAGAGCCGAAAGAGAAACAGATTAAATGTATGAATGAAAAACCAGAAGTCTGGAACCGCGCGACCGCTACGGTCGCACGTTCGAATCCTGCCTCAGGCATGGATGTGTGTGATGTCCTTAGGTTAGTTACGTTTAAGTAGTTCTAAGTTCTGGGGGATTGATGACCTCAGCAGTTAAAATAAATGGCTCTGAGCACTATGGGACTTAACATCTGTGGTCATCAGTCCCCTAGAACTTAGAACTACTTAAACCTAACTAACCTAAGGACATCACACAACACCCAGCCATCACGAGGCAGAGAAAATCCCTGACCCCGCCGGGAATCGAACCCGGGAACCCGGGCGTGGGAAGCGAGAACGCTACCGCACGACCACGAGATGCGGGCGCAGTTAAAATAAAGTCCCATAGTGTTCAGAGCCATTTGAGAAATTTTTTGAAAAAACAGAGTATTGTGATGTGACCATCGGTTTGAAGGAGATACACACGGAATTTATTGCATATCAAAAAGCTTTATTTCCGAAATATCGTACAGGTGCAATGAAGATAAAGACAGAGTCTGATAATTTTTTTTAAATACTGCATCGTATGTGCAATTTTTAAGTAAATAATATATATATATATATATATATATATATATATATATATATATATATATATATATAGTAGCGTCTGTTCCCACAGTGGGCGGCTACAAAAGGCGTCTGCTCCACATGTCAGTGGCGGCCTCAACCAACCTCCTCATCTGGAAAGTCAGGTTGTACTCGGCAGCATGCCATACATCCAACTACTAAACATCATGATGGTACAACGAGAAAAATCTCATTACCCCGGGCCCCAGTCAATAGACTGGGATTGTCGTGAGCATCGGATTCCGGGGGCTCACGGACATCATGAGAAGAATCAGAGCTTCTCAAACTCCCTCAAGACCAAACGCAAACACTACATCGGCACACTCAACGTGAACACACTGATGAAGACAGGAAAGATGAAACAACTGACAGACACTCTCGAAAAATTTCAAATCAAAATATGTGCACTGCAAGAAACACGATTCACAGACGAAGACCATTTCAACACGGAGAATTTCTGAATATACAAAGGAAAACCATCGAGACAACTGAAAAACCTAAGGCTTTTTGGCACAGGATTTGCAGTACACAGGTCCATCACGGACAGCATAATCGACTTTTCGTCGCCAAACGAAAGAATCAGCACCATCACAGTGAAATCAGCCAATAAATCCTACACAATAATCAACGCACATGCACCGACTAATGACTACAACAGGAAAAACCCGGACGAAATTGATGACTTCTGGACGACAATGGAAGAAACTATCAGAAAAATTCCTGCACATAGAGTAAAAATAATACTGGGAGACTTCAACGCCAAACTCGGAAAAGAAAAGATATACAGACATATCACAGGAAAACATACTCCACACAAGGACACCAACAAAAACGGAAAACATCTGATAGACTTTTGCAAAAGCCACGACCTCGCCATTATGTCAACAAAATTCAAGAAACCAACACGAAAACTTACCACATGGAAATTCCCCAGCGGAAAACAAGAACTACAAATCGACCACGTAATAGTGGGAGAAAGACTCACAAAAAGAAATTTTGAACATAGACACCCGTAAAGGCTACTTCGACTCAGACCACCACCTACTACAGATCAGGATTCGTCTTTTGCCCAAGAAAAAGCTCCAGAAGAACAAAATTGTTAGACCAGATCCAGAATACGTTACTTTAAACCAATTAAAATGGAGAAAACGACAGACTGGACACAACTTTCACGAAGAATCCGAGAGGCCATGAAACTAGCACAAGCACCACGAACACGGAAACACCGTTGGTGGAACCACACATGTGACCAAGCTATTGACCAACGAATCAGTGCATGGAAAAAATTTAGTTGCCATAAATCCCAAGAGAATTGGATGAACTTCTTGAAAACACAGAAGCAATCAAGCAAAATCATTCGCAGTGAAAAACGACAGTATGACAAACGGCGACTGACAGAGATCGAATCGGACTTCATGAAGAACAATACAAGAAACTTCTACAGAGCGTTCAGAGAAAATATGACTGGATATCAACCACCCAACTTGTGCTTCAGAAGACCGGATGGAACCCTAGAAACCAATACCAAAAACAATTGTGACATTCTGGCAAAGTACTTTGAAAAACTGCTCAACACGGACCCCCCCATGGAAGAAATGATGACAGAAACGAGCACATACAATCCAGATAGTGAACCTCCAACTCTAGAAGAAGTTAAAGAAATAATAAAGTCACTCAAGAATCGTAGAGCACCAGGAGAAGATGGCATCATCGCGGAAATCTGGAAGTTACAAGACCCAGAACTCACCAAAGACATCCACAGGATCTTGGAAGACATCTGGAAGACCATGAAAATTCCTGACGACTGGAAAACTGCCCTGATACACCCACTACACAAAAAAGGTGACAAGACTAACCCGAACAACTACAGAGGAATATCCCTACTACCGGTCACATACAAGATCCTCTCTAAAGCTTTACTGAACAGACTAGAATGCCAAACCGACCACTTGATTGGGGAATACCAAGCAGTCTTGTGCGGAACAAATTTGGAACCTGAAAATGATTTTACAACACAAACAGAACCTGGTCATTACCTTTGTTGACTTCAAAAAGGCGTACGACTCTATCGACCGGAAAACTCTCTTCAAAATTCTAGCAGAATACAGTGTAGACAACAAAACACGGGCTATCATAGAGCAAACTTTAACCAACACGACCTCCAAAGTAAAGTTCTGTGGGGAACTATCAGAGCCCTTTGAAATTGGCACAGGTGTCCGACAAGGCGATGGCCTCTCACCTCTCCTTTTCAATCTGGTGTTAGATAAGGTCATAAAAGAATGGGAAACATCACAACAGGGGATAACCTTAGGAAACCTACAGATTAAATACCTGGCTTTTGCAGACGATTTGGCGATTGTCACGAAAGGTATAAAGGAAACAAAAGACACTATTGAAAAACTGCACGAAATCGCTTCCAAAACTGGACTACAGATCTCTTACGAAAAGACACAGTTTATGAGCACAAAGAAACTCTCATCTCTGAACACAAAGTATGGCACGATTTACAAAACAGCAAACTTCAAATACCTCGGTGAAACACTACAAATGAGTGGACATAACAGAGACTCAAACGAAGAAAGAAAGACTAAACTGGATAAGGCATACAAAATAGTGTGGAATCATTACAACAAGAAGTCTATCTCACAAAAAGCCAAATTACGCCATTACGACACGGTGGTACTCCCTGAGGCACTATATGCAGCAGAGACCACACTAATCCTAGGGCATACTCGTATCAGACAATTAGAAAAAGTAGAACGGAAAATACTTAGGAAAATATTTGGCGCAACTAACAACAATGGAATATGGATCAAGAAACCTACAGAGGAACTGTACAAACATACGGAGACAATCACAGAAAAGATTAGAAAACGCAGACTACAATTCTATGCACACCTATACAGAATGCCATCACACAGACTGACCAAACAGATCTTTGACTGGGTAACCACTAGAAACAACAAATGGGTGGCAGAGGTAGAAAACGACCTGAACCAGCTCAACATAACAGCAGACACAATAAACGACAGAATAAAGTTCAGAAACATCATTAAGAAAAGTAAACTACATGAGATACAATGCGACAAACGAACAGGCATAAAATGGACCGAAAAACGCAAGCAAGATCACAGCCAGAAGATGAAAGAAATATGGGCAACCAAAAAGGCAATCAAGATGAAGCCGAAGACACAAAGCCGACAAGAAGCATGGGCAGAGGACCGGAAACACAAACACAGCGAGCGAATGAGGAAAGTTTGGGCAGCAAGGAAGGCAGCAAAAGGAACTGGCCATGTAGTTTAGTCCAAATGCGCTCTTTAAGGGCAAAACACCAATAATATATACACTCCTGGAAATGGAAAAAAGAACACATTGACACCGGTGTGTCAGACCCACCATACTTGCTCCGGACACTGCGAGAGGGCTGTACAAGCAATGAGCACACGCGCGGCACAGCGGACACACCAGGAACCGCGGTGTTGGCCGTCGAATGGCGCTAGCTGCGCAGCATTTGTGCACCGCCGCCGTCATTGTCAGCCAGTTTGCCGTGGCATACGGAGCTCCATCGCAGTCTTTAACACTGGTAGCATACCGCGACAGCGTGGACGTGAACCGTATGTGCAGTTGACGGACTTTGAGCGAGGGCGTATAGTGGGCATGCGGGAGGCCGGGTGGACGTACCGCCGAATTGCTCAACACGTGGGGCGTGAGGTCTCCACAGTACATCGATGTTGTCGCCAGTGGTCGGCGGAAGGTGCACGTGCCCGTCGACCTGGGACCGGACCGCAGCGACGCACGGATGCACGCCAAGACCGTAGGATCCTACGCAGTGCCGTAGGGGACCGCACCGCCACTTCCCAGCAAATTAGGAACACTGTTGCTCCTGGGGTATCGGCGAGGACCATTCGCAACCGTCTCCATGAAGCTGGGCTACGGTCCCGCACACCGTTAGCCCGTCTTCCGCTCACGCCCCAACATCATGCAGCCCGCCTCCAGTGGTGTCGCGACAGGCGTGAATGGAGGGACGAATGGAGACGTGTCGTCTTCAGCGATGAGAGTCGCTTCTGTCTTGGTGCCAATGATGGTCGTATGCGTGTTTGGCGCCGTGCAGGTGAGCGCCACAATCAGGACTACATACGACCGAGGCACACAGGGCCAACACCCGGCATCATGGTGTAGGGAGCGATCTCCTACACTGGCCGTACACCACTGGTAATCGTCGAGGGGACACTGAATAGTGCACGGTACATCCAAACCGTCATCGAACCCATCGTTCTACCATTCCTAGACCGGTAAGGGAACTTGCTGTTCCAACAGGACAATGCACGTCCGCATGTATCCCGTGCCACCCAACGTGCTCTAGAAGGTGTAAGTCAACTACCCTGGCCAGCAAGATCTCCGGATCTGTCCCCCATTGAGCATGTTTGGGACTGGGTGAAGCGTCGTCTCACGCGGTCTGCACGTCCAGCACGAACGCTGGTCCAACTGAGGCGCCAGGTGGAAATGGCATGGCAAGCCATTCCACAGGACTACATCCAGCATCTCTACGATCGTCTCCATGGGAGAATAGCAGCCTGCATTGCTGCGAAAGGTAGATATACACTGTACTAGTGCCGACATTGTGCATGCTCTGTTGCCTGTGTCTATGTGCCTGTGGTTCTGTCAGTGTGATCATGTGATGTATCTGACCCCAGGAATGTGTCAATAAAGTTTCCCCTTCCTGGGACAATGAATTCACGGTGTTCTTATTTCAATTTCCAGGAGTGTATATATATATATATATATATATATATATATATATATATATATATATATATATATATATATATATAATCTCAATGTGTTTGTTTTTATTTCATGTCTCTCTCATTATGATCCCAGTATTACAATTATCAGTATCATTATCTTCAATGCTGCACCTATAATCATGCAGCAACAGACACTTACTACAAACACCTCGCCAGTCATACTCAAACTGAATGATGAAGTTACTTTTCATGCGTAAGAAAAATATATGTATATATAGTTTATTTCTCTGTGTAGCCATTGTAGCTCTGTTGGTTAAGCGATGGAGTTATAACGGCAACATACATTATCACCATCCTTGTAACTGTGTATGTGTCTTTCTATATATGCCCAATACTTGTTGGTACCTGATGTAGTTGGTATTGTGGCAAGGTTAGTGAAACATCCCCCTCACAAGGACTTTGGTTTAGGTGACTGGTCCTTTAAAGATACAAAAGAAGACCTGACGAAGAAGGAGAATGGAGTACTCTTTCCTGATAATATACGAACAGTTATTGTAGGTCTATCCAATTGTGGCAAGACTAATGTTCTCATGACACTGCTAACACACGGAGATTGAGTCCAATGTCAACATGTTTGTGCATTTTCGAAAACACTGTTTCAACCCATGTATCAGGTATTACAGGAGGTACTGTGTGGTGTATAAAGTGTTAACACATACCACATTCAGTCAAAGCAGTGATATCTCTCCGCCTGCAAAAGTTAAGCCAAACACAGTCTTCATATTTGACGATGTTGCTGTAGGAAATCAAGATTAAATTCGAAAATATTTCTTTTTCGGAAGTCTATGGGTGCTGAAGGTTTTTATCTGAGTCAAACATATTGCAGATTCCCAAAACCATTGTTTACGGATAATGCAAACCTCATTATAGTCTTCAAATAAGACAATCTGAATTAAAACACGTTTACCAAGCACATGTAGGAACTGACATGTCGTTCAATGGTTTTGTAAAGATATGTGCTGATTGCTGGAGTCATTCACAGTACGGGTTTCTCGCTATCGATAAAATAAGAAAACTAAATGATGGTAGGTATAGGCGAAACTTCCAAGAGTTTCTGTATATACAGCCTGATAAGCGAGGTGAGTAAATCAGCTGTACTATGGACGAAATCACGTGCATGTCTGGCTCACAACACGAGAGAATGAGAGTACATAGACAGAACATTCGCTTGTACATAAATGCGAAAATTCAGACTATCGTGCATAAAGTTGAAGGTATGCGTAGGGAGCTATAGACACTCTTCTGAAAATGTTCAGCTCATTAAATGAGTTAGTTAATGAAATCGGTAACAAAATATCCGATTTAACTGAAAAGGTTGAGGCTGTTGTAGCGAAAACAGATATATAGGTCCTTGTTATTGAAAAGGAGGAATAGTCACATAATGAGAGGAAGAAGAACGGATATATAAAGCCTCACGCTGCAGAGAAGTCTGATTAGTATACACTGAGATGTCGACGAAGGAGAAAATCATTTAGTTGTGGAAAGCCGTTCGAGAGAAGTTACGGTTGCTAAGGTTAGGGCATGTGGATCGCCAGCAAACACTAAAAGAGACCTTCGAGCTGGTTTCTGAATCTCTCAAGCAGCTCTCAGCAGAAAGAAAACCACACGATAACAATGCTGTTACCGTTGACGCCTTAATTATCCGTCACCCCTCTGGTCATATAGATAGAACATTTGGCGTCAGCAGGGGAAGACCACACATGCTGGGCATGTAATCTATGAATGTAACTGATGGCACAATACAGATTGGTGATAGGCAGTTTGAGAGAACACCTGGCTTTTGAGCCTTGTTTTCCTAGGACCCACAAAAGAAAACCATAAATTATTCACTTAATGATAGGGGAATGTACAGTGAAATATTGAATTTGCTGATGTACATAAGGTCACAATGAGCCCGAGCAACAAGAAATATGAAATCATTATAAAAGCAATATTCGATGCTGAAAACTACAACAGAACTGGCGGTGACGGTATTTACACTGAGCATAAAGCAGTGAACAATCGAATCCTGTAGTATTTAGTATAACGACCCCCCACGAGCTAATAGATCGACTACATCTCCTTATGGCATCAGCTGCTGCAGGTACTATAGCTACAGCTGCAGGTACTACAGCTTGTTTCAATAATCTCCGAGATTGGAGAGACAGGTATGGAAACAGTAGTTTGAGAACTGCGCAAACCAACATGCAAAACACTCCTTGTAGGCATGTTATGATTAAAGTTTGAATGACTTATGCCAGGCTGATGTTGTAAATATGAGGGAAAGTTCACATGACAATAATTAATTCAAATATATTTTAATGGCTGCTGGTACATGCTCTAAATTTGCCTGGGCATTACCTGTTGAAACAAAAAACCGGGAAGAAATATCGCGGATGTGTTTGACCGTTCATTGCAGACAGGGATGAATCGATGCCTGGACAACTTCCAAACCGATCAGGGTGGAGAGTTTTACAATAGGTATTTCAAGACCATGGTGCAGCACTATGGAATACATCACTGCTCAACATTCACCCACCTGAAGGGGCGTACCGTGGAATGTCCGAACATTACAATAAAGAGGCAAATGTGGATGCATTTTAATCTTCGGAGCTCACACAAATGGAGAGATATCCGCCCAGAAACAATTTCAGAGTATAATAGAACAAAACATAACACAATAAAATTGAGACCAATCGATGTTCGTGATAATGGACTCATGGATACGGCGTATTGTCGTATTTAGATGCTGGATCAACATAAACAGAAATTTAATGTAGGTGATTTGGTACATATATCAAAACACAAGACAACATTTGAAAAATCATGCCTGCCGAACTGGTCAGTAGAGATATTTACAGTTTCCACGGTGCAAATAATGAATCCTAGAACTTCTATCTTGAAGGACAGTAAAGGTGAGCTGCAGCTTGTTTCCACATCAGGGAGCTGCAGAAAAGCTCAGATCTGGATGTGTTTCTCGTGGAGAGAGTCATAAGACGTCGATAAAATAGAGGACTAGTCAAATGGCTTGGTTTTCCTGCAGCACAAAACAGTTAGATTGATGGTAACGATTTGCTGTATAACAGGGTGTGCAGTCCTCAAAAGTCACAGAAGCGTAATATGCGTGCTAGGAGACGCAGTACAAGAGGTGGTGGTATTTTAGACAAACTGCCAGAGGAATTACACATTCCGGCATATAACTACTGTGGACTGGAACAAAGTTTCAAAAACGCTTGGCATGAGTTGGTAAGGGGTTTAACCTGTTCGACAAAGCATGTATGGGACATGACACTGCATACGCTGCACATAAAGATCTCCCAAGTCGCCACAGTACAGATCGGATTTTAGCTGACCAGGCTAAGATGATACACAGAAGAAAGGATATTGGTGTAGGTCAACGCACTGCAGCTTTTGCAAATTCATAAAACCATGTGTATAAAAATTAAGTTGGGTTTAGGAGTGATGAATTTCAAACGAGTTATGAACGCTGCGAATCGTGCTCTAAGGAAAAAGAAGGAGAATAAGAAGAAGGGGTGGCAAAGGTGTTTGAAGAACTGTATCCTGACAGCGACGTATGTCGCTAAAAACGCTCTGAAGCAGAAATGAGCGGGAAAAAGAAGAGAATCGGTTTAAGTTCCTCGAGTTCTACCAACACCCAAAACGTCTGGTGGTTTTCTTCCATTCCTCAGCCCAGCCCTCTCCGCTCTCTCGGCGGTGGGGTCCCTCCCTGGTGATGCTGCAACTATTGCTTGAACAGTCAAGAACGCGCAAAACTCCCAAGTGCAATTAGAAGAAGCAAGAAGATATAACTGCATGGTGGAAGCCACAGCCATCGGACAAAGACTATACTTGAAACTGTACAGGAAAGGGCTTGGTCTATTCATAAATAAAAAAAGTCTGTTCTCAGTTCTATCGGCTCGGGCCCTCACAAATATAGATCTACTTAAATTTGTTAGAAAAAAAATTCAATATTCCAAGTTTTTCTGGTGTGTTTATACGGGACACATTGCCGAAGACTATGTGGAAAATTGGTGAATGTAGCATTGTGATTGCTGGAGGTCCCAGCGCCCACTGTGTGTCACGTGATGTGAAAAATCCATATGCCTTCTATTATTTCGACTGATTTGGTGACCTGCAACCGCCAGAAGAATTACAACGATACTTCACTTGCAGAAGACGTGTTTTCTACAATTTTCGACGCTATCAGGACTTTAATACACACCTCTGTGGGCATATATGCATCATGTTTCTCTTGACGTTTACAATGAAGAAGAAAGTATAAGGAGGAGCTTCCAACATTCCTTCACCAGTTGAGGTTCAGATGCAATGTCGTACACTGACTTCGAAAGAAAGATCATTTGTATTACGCGCAAATTACTTCCCGCCAAATGACTTGAACTTTGGCGAATGGAGTATTGAACTGACTTGACTAGAGATGTACAACAGCATCCCAAATATCACCGAGGCTAACAACAAACTGCATCTGGATATTGATGGTGAAAAAAACATTAGAACCTGGAGCATACGATATCGATGATTTAATCGAAACCTTGAAACAATCTGGAAAATGTGTTGAGCTACATGCAAACATCAATACACTTAAATCTGAAATAAGGACTATGACGGCAACGATTGACTTTAACCAGAAGGTTCAATAGGGCGCCTACTAACTTCCACAAAAGGATAGGCTTTGAAGAAGGAGCATAGTAAATTTTACAAGTCAGATAGATCAGACTGTGGACATACTGTCTGTCAGTTCAATCCGTGTCGAGTGTGACATTGCAACGAACTGTTATCTCAACCACAGACTTGTTCCTACTATGTACGGATTCTTCCCCTCAGTTGCAACAAGGTATAACATTGCTGAGACTCCCACCAATGCAATATACCTTTCAATGGCAGTTCAGCCATTGGACTACTTCGACGTATTGTGGACCAGAATAATCAACTTCTTGACTTTCGCGGTAAGGAAATCATTGTGCAAATACATTTTAAGCACGAGAGGCGGTGCGGTGTAAAACTAGTCCACGGAAACCACAACGCGCCACTTCACTGCCGAACTACAAAGTGATTACACTTGCGAACTACGAGTTTCTTAAATTAGTTGGCTTGAAACCTCGCAATGACGGCCTCCTCTGTATAACCAGACCAGTAGAGTATGATGAACGAATTACATGTCAGGAATACATCTCACATAAACTTTATGCTTCAACCACATTTAAGAAAAATGATTAAATTAGGATCGTCATCCAGCACGAAGACCCGTTGACCCTCCAATGCAAGAGTTTTCATATATCTAGAGGGGTCATTAAAGAAAACTGATGGCAGCAGTATAGTGGGATCCAAGCTTGCACGTAATGCTTTAGCATTCCTGTGTCAAGAGAAAGGCTATGGACTCAATGGGTCTGAGATTGCCCACGGAATGTCAGCATAACATCAACCCTTAAATCATGCGCTATGTGATCGAAAGTATCCGGACATCTGGCTGAAAATGACTTACAAGTTCGTGGCGCCCTCCATTGGTAATGCTAGAATTCAATATGGTGTTGGCACGCCCTTAGCTTGTTGACAGTTTCCTCTCTTCCAGTCATATGCTCAATCAGGTGCTGGAAGGTTTCTTGGGGAATGGCAGCCCATTCTTCACGAAGCGTTGCACTGAGGAGAGATGTCGATGCCGGTTGGTGAGGCCTGGCACGAAGTCGGCGTTCCAAAACATCCCAAAGGTGTGCTATAGGATTCAGGTCAGTACTCTGTGCAGGCCACTCCCTTACAGGGTTGTTATTGCCGAGTAACCACTCCGCCACAGGCCGTGCGTTATGAACAGGTGCTCGATCGTGTTGAGAAATACAGTCACCATACCGGAATTGCTCTTCAACACTGGGAAGCAAGAAAGTGCTTAAAACATCAGTGTAGGCCTGTGCTGAGATAGAGCCACGCAAAACAACAAGGAGTGCAAGCCTCCTCCATGATAAACAAGACCACACCATAACACAACAGTTTCCGAATTTTACTGTTGGCACTACACACGCTGTCAGATGACGTTCACCGGGCTTTCCCCATACCCAAACCCTGCAATCTGATCGCCACATTGTGCACCGTGATTCGTCACTCCACACAACGTTTTTCCACTGTTCAATCGTCCAATGTTTACGCTCCTTACACCAAGCGAGGCGTCGTTTGGCGTTTACGGCATGATGTGTGGCTTATGAGCAGCCGCTTGATCGTGAAATCCAAGTTTTCTCCCCTCCCGCCTAACTGTCATAGTACTTGCAGTGGATCCTGATGCAGTTTGGAATTCCTGTGTGATGGTCTGAGTGGATGTCTGCTTATTACACATTACGACCCTCTTCAAATGTCGGCTGTCTCTGTCAGTCGACAGACGAGGTCGGCCTGTGCGCTTTTGTGCTGTACGTGTCCCTTCACATTTCTACTTAAGTATCACCTCGGAAACAGTGGACCTAGAGATGTTTAAGAGTGTGGAAATCTCGCGCACAGACGTATGACACAAGTGACACCCAATTACCTGACCACATTCAAAGTCCGTGAGTTTCGCAGAGCATCCCATTCTGCTCCCTCACCATGTCTAATGACTATTGAGGTCGCTGATATGTAGTACCTGGCAGTAGGTGGCAGCACAATGCACCTAATATGAAAAACGTATGTTTTTGGGGGTGTTTGGATACTTTTGATCACATAGTGTATGTCTCTGCGTCACCCGTCTATTTGAATGATTAAGAAAATACAGGATGTTTCATAGACTATCCGGTGGATAGAACAGTTCGAGATTACAAACGATTTACTGCATACATACCTCTGAAATGCTTATGGCTTACTTTGAGGACCTGAAGCAGATTATTATGAATGCCAAACAGGAACTCATTCTGGTACGGACTGCAATAGATAAAAAGTCTTACATTCAAGGAGCTCAAGAGGAGAATAGGACCACAATCAGCAAGATAATATAGAAAACGCCTCACATCAGTGTATCAGACGAGGAGCGTCTGAAGCTTCTAAAAAGTTCTGATTGACAGCACATATCTATCACTAATATTTCACTCTCGGGAGGTTTTTGAGTACCAAGTGTTACCGACTGCAAGCAGACAAACACGGGTTATTAAAACCTCCTCTCAGCTGGTGAATCCAAGATTCATCATACTTGCATTTCAGACCGATAGAAGAGGAAATATAGCAAATGATTCCATGGTGTTCGACAACTGCATGTTACCTAATGCCAGAGTCTACCTGAATTCACAATTCTATCCATATGACAATTTATTTCTGCAGTGGGATCGAAATGCGAGGTTCAGTGCTTCTTAGTATGAATCTGCTGAACAAGTAGGAAGAGCATGCCCACTCAGTGTATGGAAAAATCAAGGATCTATCACCGACCATCATAATAGACTGCTCAAAACAGAACAAGGTTTTTAAGGCTGGACCTATAGATGAATGAATTGAATTTGAACCTTCGGCAAATTTCCCCGAACACATTGCAGTGTATGCTCTAGTTCTAACTACAGATTAACCACTGCCCACTCACCAGTGTTGTGCAACGATCTGTGTAAATGAACAGGTGTTGCGCTATACCCATAGCATTCCACAATGATATTTCAAGGTGTGAACATCACTGCAGACGCTTAGGGTTTCTGTGATAATGAGTGTGGCAAGTTCATATTTAAAGATGTTGCATTCATAATGTACACAGAAGATGCAGGAATAATAGAGACAATCTCAGTAAACATTGCATCACTGAGGTCTTTCAAAGATTTGGAGTGTGATGAAACATGGAAGGTGGTTAACACATTTCTACTATGGAATTCACTGGGATCATCCTGGCGTACCTTATAAACATATGATACCGTCGCTTCGATTATTCGACCACACAGATACAATCATCTACCTGAAGGGGAAGGAGAAGATGTTGTGAATGTGTCGAATTTTCAAGTTTTCTGCTATTCAACACCTAGAATTCTATGGTGTCCTGTTCTCCATCGACTCAAGAAGAAGATGTGTGAAAACAGTGTTGCTGTGTTTGCGTATGAAAATGTAAAATTACCTTTAATTTTTGTTAGAAATGAATGAAATTTTACCTCGTAATTTTACTGATTTGACCCTGGTCCATGTAGTTTAGCCCAGATACTGGGCCTGTGATTTTCCTCAAGCACTGGTAACATAATTTTATACATGTTTGCTATACATCGTTGGAAGTGGACATGGTCACATGCTGTCTGCTCCTGTAACCCGATACGTTAAGTCACATGTCACCATTTCATATATTATGTTTCTCTCCATCTTAAACATCACCACCTTCATGCTTCTTGTGCATTTTGCACAGCCTTTGTATACATTTGTGGGGGTAGGGATTTGTAAAAGAACAACAAAAACATATGTTAGCAAATAACAATTTTTTTATTCAGACATAAATATTCGCAGTAGTAATACTGCTTTACATTCACAGATGTTGTTGTTTTTACAATACACAAATTGATACTTCTTTTACATTCACAGTTCCTGTTAGTGTTTGAATTTTTTTTCACACACACACATTCACAGTTCTTGATTTTACAAATTACAATACTGGTTGGAAAAATTTTTACTTTAAATTGCAGTATGGATTGAATATTCCGACATCATTAAAAGTACTGGGTGAATATTTCTACATTACATCGCTGTCCTCATTACAGCTATTGCAGAGGTACAGTTTCTCTTACACTAATACTATTTCTAGTGAAATTCCACCCAAACAGAAGATTTTATTTACGTGTTGAAGTAGGAGTCTCTAAACATTTTGCACCTTAATGAACTGAAATAATTTAAAAATACAATGAAGTGGGTGGCTCTAAAATGTCAGTCTCAAACAGATGCACTAAAATGGACTGGGTGGAACTCACACTTGAAAGTAGTATCACTTGGACAGCTAGCAGTAGGTGAAACTTAAAAACAATTCTATCTATGTATGAACTCACACAATCACACACACACATGAACTGCAAAAGAGAAAAATACTGTAAAAGTATATTTTTCCAAATTTACAATTTTTTCAATTCCTTATGATTTTCGTACAGTTTTAAACTTTTTTATATGTACTTTGCACATTTTTAACTTTTTTATAATTTTATAATTTTTCCACCACATGGTGCTTATATATTCATACATAGATATTATGCTACTTATTAAAAAAATTAAGCTAAATGTATTTACATGCAGTCATACATATTTACACATATTTACATGGTCATACAGACTCAAACACACTCACATGCATACACACACAGGTACATAAGCAATCACACATGCAATCACACCATATATCACACACATACAATATTTACTCTATGATAAAAGAGCCACATCATTCTGCACAGGTTGTCAGTCAGCCAGCTACTTTCTCTCTCTCTCTCTCTCTCTCTCTCTCTCTCTCACACACACACACAGACACACACACACACACACACACACACACACACACACACTCACACCATCACATCCCCCCCCCCCTCATCATCAAGTGAATAGTGTGAGTATGGAAGGGTTTCGATCACATCATCCCAAATTGCTCTTTTATCATCATAAGGTGACAATCCGACTTTAGATAGCAGTGTCATATACACCCAATGACATCGTGATCGAACACTAGTTCGCTGTACCATACGTGGAGGTTGCGGTGGAGCACATCAAACACCATCGTGCAAGGCCCACAAACTCCACAATCAGCAATCCATTCGACTGATCTTTCATTAAGCTAATAAGCTTCTTGTTCTGAGAAACAATACCTTTAGGATTATCAGCTGCATACCCAAATGTGTCGAATTCATTACCATGACAGCTCATTACTTCATATGGATCTTAGTTCTTCACCCAATATATGAAGCTTTCTGTATCCATATAAAGGAACTTTGGTTCCAAGAAATGAGTTTTAACAAACTCATAGTGGAACCGCTACATGTGGATTTTGGAGATGCCCAGTATACACATCCCCAAATAGACAGGGTGCATAAACTCTACTGAAAGCTTCGACAACTCCACAGCAACAAACTTCTCATTGAAAATAGTGATCCATTTAAAATTTGGTCTGGCGATGCAATTTCTTACACCATAACGCCCCCCTCATTCGGTCCTAATCAAAATACTGTGTCAATTCTGCATGTTTTTACTGGAAATGGAATCATTCGTTAATTTATAAAAATCTCTTTCGAAATCACTAGTTACGTCCATCCTCTTTTTGGTATTTAATTTAATATATTCCTTCAACCAGGGGGATTGCTTGAAGGACATAGCCTGGTTGATTCTTCCTAGCTCCATCCCTAAACTGAGAAACCGATGGATATTATGATAATGAATTATATACCTCTGCTTGTGTCCAACAGTGGTCATCAGCTTAGGGACAGTGTATCCTCGTGGAACTTTTTGCTATGGATATAATGGCAAGTTACTTGTCATTTCATGCACACTAACAGGGTATATGAGGTCTGCCTCCACCACACACCCTGCATCAAGATCAGCCGCCAGACCCATTATTTTTCCGCCTAATCCCTGTTATTCATTTCTGGGCATTGACTGAAACCCACCAACCAGCAGTGGTTGCATCATGGTGCACCCATATAAGTTCTTCACATCCAACATCCAAATGTAGAATTTAAGGGATGCGTTGAACCCCACGCCCACACGTGGGTTATTTGCCTCGGCGTGTCTTTTGACACACTGGCAAAGTCCCCCACAAATCCAGCACTCAAAGAGAAGAAGCATATTAGCAACAATCACAAGTTCGATGCTGGCCTCGTTTTCTTGAGCATTGCGTCCCAGGACAACCCAGGTGCCATGTAATAAAAGGCGGGGTCCAGAGAGTACATGGTCATTCATACACTCCAGAACATTTCAAAAACATCTACAAGCAAGCGCACGTCCATTGCGTATTCACCCAAACTGGGAAAGTTGAATTCCCACCAGACATTCATAATCTGCACTAGTTATGGCATCACCTGTGAGAGTACTGCTAAATGCAGATATGTCTGGTAGCCTGGTTTCCCCTTACTATCCAGGTACTCACAAGGGAAACCTCCTTTCCTAATGACAAGATGAAACTTTTCCTCATCGGGGTACGCAGATCGGGTAATTTGCATATCCTCCTCAGACAGAGAGTCAACAAGTTTCTGGAGTGAAGTCTGCATGAAACGTAAAGAGCTAAGGAAGCTGAGAGTAATTTTTTGCATCAGTCGTTTCGAGAAAGAAGTATACTTCTGTACACTCTCAGGCAGGACATTGACTTGATTGTTCTTTTATCGAAATTAGCTAATTGCTCAACTAGAAAGTGAGTTTCATACCTATGGAAGAAAATAGGTATATAAATTATACTTCAAATTGCATGCGTTGTGAGCTGCACTGCGAAATTTCCCCATAAGGTGACAATGAACTCCATGGGGAGTTTCAGCTTTTCCATCTAAAGGCAGCCCAGAAATATGACAGTTAACTGCATCATTGTATAATTTTTTAACTTCCTCCAATTCGGCCATGGAGATGTTGGAGCTATAAAGCTGATCAACATCCCATGAGAGTTTTTCAAGCTCAGTGAGGAACCAAACTGCAGGATTCTCCCCAGCAAGGTTCATGGCTGTTAAGACTTGAATCATATGAGCATATAAGTTGGTACGCTGCCACATATGGTACGTGTTTTTGTGTGGAGGTGGTATGTGAGGCTAAGGGGTTCCCTTCACAGTGGGCGATAGGGCGAAGAGACATTCGAAGTCAGCATATACAACAAATGGACACGCTCCTGGAGATGAGCACTCTAGAATTTAATGAACTTGTTTTTTTTCTGACAACATGTACCGCTTCCTTGGATTCACAGTCCTTCAGAGCCTTTTTAAATACTTTTCTTCTAAAATGGCATTTAAACACTTGAAGAAAATATACCATTTACAATGTGTTTACTCGTATGGGGGGGGGGGGTTAGAAGGCGGTACATGTGTCTGATCCATACGTAATGTTGATTATCACCTTCAGAGAAAAACAACATGTTCAGATGAAGATCATGCTTACCTGCATATTTCGAAAAATAGAATGGTCCAACTACAGTACGCTTGTCCTCCTCATCTGGCTTGCTTTTCTTCTCCACGCCGTAAACATGAACCGATATTCCAGAACTCTGTGCCTCAAATTTTGATATGTCCTGAATCTTTACAGGGAACTCGATACCGCCAAAGTGATAACTTCCACAAATGTTAAGACCTACTCCTTATCGAGATGTTTGCTCTGGATTCTGCTTAATTTTTATTTCACAAGCCAGGATTGACGATGAGAAACAAGTCTGATAATTTTGATTTTGGACATTAATATATGTTTCATCTTATCAGCTATATCCTTAGGAATACTGATACAACTGGACCATCCATTTTTCCTCGTGATGACTGGGTGTTGTGTGATGTCCTTAGGTTAGTTAGGTTTAAGTAGTTCTAAGTTCTAGGGGACTGATGACCATAGATGTTAAGTCCCATAGCACTCAGAGCCATTTGAACCATTTTTGAACCATCCATTTAACGGATCATAGACATGCATATGGATGGCGACGTGTGGTGTTTCATCTTGGAAATCTTGGGCAGTGCAACACACAAGGTGGATTCACGATACCACTCAGCAGTTGACATACTCCGAGATGTAATGGTATCCCCAGATGTAGTGTAGGCGTTTCTCTTCAGCAACAACCTGCTGTTTGGGTGGGTGAGTCAACCCACAGCAGAGTACTGCATTACACTTAATGGCATTATGTCTCAGATCATCTAGGGCTTTGAGGAGCTCTGTCTCCAACACTGGGAGACATGCTTTTAGAAACCCGACCGGGTTGCAGTACCTCTCATCCATATTCTGAGTTTTAGTGAAAGAGATGCACCCCTCAAGGGCCTTAGCAGCTGCTGAGTATTCCAGAGCGACCATGACGCCATTAATCGGTTGTCTTTCGCTATGAGCGTGGGAGAGAGCACTACCACTAGTTACAGGTCCATTATCATTAGCATTCCAGCTAGGAGCCGACTATGTCCACCCTGTGGATGACGGTGTTGAGGAGGAGGCACCAGATGGAGTGAGGAGTATGCACCAAGACACACATACCGTGCATTGCCGGCGAAGGGGAACAGTCAGAACCGGAGTAGGAGCAGGTGGCGACGGTGAGGTCCAGTGGTAGCACCCAGGTTGTGGTGATAGTGTCCGATGCTGCTGCTGCTGGTTGGGGGATCGTTGCTGTTCTTCTTCTTCCTCCGACTGAACCACCCACGGAGGCCAAAGGCTATGCAGTGGTGAAGGGGCCAGCGCTGCAGCAGCCGCAGTTGATTCCACCGCCTCTCGCACAGCCACAAGTGGTGCTACGCAAGGTGAGGCATGTCGCTCGGGCGCGTGTTTCATTTCTGCCCCTACAGCCACCATTCAAGGTATTTATGCCACAGCTAGCTGTTGTGGTGCTGGTGATGACTGTGGTGCCCCTGTAACGAAAAAAAATTAAGTACACTGCTCAGGATTTTTTAAAAATGTACGCTGTAAACGAATAACAACGTTCCAGAATAACAATAATTATATGTTGTAACGACAACAGTTGCATTATGATCACATTTTTCACCCTGGGTCCGAGGATTGACTAGTCCAGTCGGATTTTCCGGTAGTTCCTCCACCCAATCCAGTATTTCCTCATCCTCCTCCAAGAAGGCGGGATGGCGATGCCTTTCAGCTTCCTCAGAAGTCGCCATCTCATGCACCCTCTCAGCTGCTTTACCCTCACCTAGAAGCATGTGTCGTGCTCACTAATGCTACCTACAACAATAAGATATGAAACGTTATCATTTCTTGAAAATGTTAGAGCCATACACACAGAAAATCGTACTGAAAATCATATTCTTTAGCTCACTAAAATATAAACAGAAAATCATATTCTTTATCACGCTGAAATATAAATAGAAAATTGTATTCTCTAGTACACTGAAATTACTTGTATATGAAACACAAAACGAATTTGAAAATTGTATTCTGCTACTTAAAAGACTGAGTCGATGGCTCCGGGCTCTTGGCCCCAACACGTACCCCCTTATCTCCTCCATCCATAGAAACATCTAGAAAGCAAACAATATGTCTCAGACAACTGAAAGCAACAAGTTACGAAAAATAATTGTATATACATTCCCGAGCCCTTATCATTTGAACCACAGTAAACTACGAGAGCAAAAAAATGTTTTCTCTAACAGCTACATGCTAAAAACAAAAGCCGGCTGGTGTGGCAGAGCGGTTCTAGGCGCTTCAGTCTGGAACTGCGCTGCTGTTACGGTCGCAGGTTCGAATCTTGCCTCGGGCATGGATGTGTGTGATGTTCTCAGGTTAGTTAGGTTTAAGTAGTTTTAAGTTCTAGGGGACTGATTACCTCAGATGTTACGTCCCATAGTGCTCAGAGCCATTTGAACCAAAAATAAAAAATAAATGCTCTTCATTCTTGCTGTGGCAACTCCATTATTATTGCTGCAGGCTAGTGCTGCAGTAGTCTCACAGCCTCCAGCTGCCAATCTAGATCGGCCAACATCTCAGGGATGAAGGCTACAACGACAAAAAAAGGACTGTAATACCAACTACAGAATAAAAATTGGTCACCCACTAAAACTACAGCAGCAAACCGTTCAAAAGCTCGGTAGTCCGGAAGTTTGCCTCTAATGACTACGACCTAAACAGTTGCTGTGATCGATACTAAAATTACGGTGCACACATGTACATTGAATGAATAGAAAATTAACTTACATGGCAGGCTGTCCTGGCGAAGGTGTTTGCCGCTGATGCTGATGCTATTCGATGTCGCTGAACATTTTCGACAAACTGACGTGTGCAGCTAAGGAGCAACCACACAGGTAAACTGACGATGGCAGAATAAGAGCGACTGCACCACGATGAGGGTTTATATAACCTCTATCCCCTCCACCCACCATTTCACCCAGGGAGACAATAGGAGTGTAGCATTCGTCTCCACCTGCTGATGAATGCTGATCTGAGCACGCAGGAAAGGTTGGTGCTGGTCTGCCAGCGACGGATTTCGCACGCTTTTGTCTGCGGATTCTGGCGCACTCTGGAAACACCTACTTGTTCTTTGTGCTGTACACTCTCGTCGATACGGCTGGAGAGGACACTTACTTCCTGTCACCGGTTCACTCTGCGGCGAGCTGCAGCTACTGGTGGACGCATTGCTTCATGGGTCCCAGATTACAACAGTGTCTCATGTAGCAAACTACGGTGACAGAGTATTTAATAATATTTTTACGTGATGTAGAAACGTCCTTAGAGTTTCGGCGTTGTGTATTTGCGCTCTTTTATTTTAGTTTCGATTTCTAAACAATATTCCTTTGTAATGTGTTTTCGAGTGTATTTGCATTCATTTACTTTTACACAATGTGTTTCTGTGACGCATGTAACTGAGAAGACTGCTATTCTCGCGACAGGAAGTGGGCACTGAAACTAAACACTTCAGAGGGGCCGGCTGGTGTGGCCGAGCGGTTCTAGGCGCTTCAGTCTGGAACTGCGCTGCTGTTACGGTCGCAGGTTCGAATCCTGCCTCGGGCATGGATGTTTGTGTTGTCCTTAGGTTAGTTAGGTTTAAGTAGTTCTAAGTTCTAGGGGACTGATGACCTCAGATGTTGAGTCCCATAGTGCTCAGAGCCATTTGAACCATTTGAACTTCAGAGGGCCTTCAAGCATTCCAATATGCCCAGCTGTGACTCAGTGAGCCACGACTTCCAGCAGAGGTGTATAACACTTTCCAACTTCGATGAAAGCAACATTTGCAAGTATATTGAGGTATCAAACTCTTTATCTAATATGTTTATGTAAGCAAATATTCCAAAGCAGTGTCGATCTGTAGTTTTAATTAATATTTCATGTTGTGCAAGTGTATATTCAATTTGTAAAACCCATCCCTGCAAATCTTGTAAGAATTTATTTATGACACGTCTTGAAGCAAACTACTGTGCAGTGATTTTTTGAAGGTGTATTTAGATACCTATTCAGTTGGATTTAATAACTCCTGAAGCAGCTCATGCTCAAAGACAAGGGAAGGCTGAGGTAGTTTCCACAAAGATGTGCAAAGTGTCTCGGGAGAGATGGCTCTGGTACTTGCCACACAAGCCCGCGGAGTGTTCCAGGGAGGAAGGCTGGATGAAGGCTGAGAGGTTTCACAAGTGTGCCAGAACCCGCTGCGATCTTTTTTAGTGTCTGTGTTTAAATGTGGCGTTACTCCTCGGAATAAAAAGTGTAATTACATGAGCAATTATTTAAAAATTCTTGTATCATCTGTAAAGCTCTCTCTCTCTCGTTGTGCAGTGTTGCATTTAGTTACTGTGATATCCTCAGTTTATTAACTGCATGAAATATTTCACACAACGCCCGAATTGTTTAAACAATATACAATATTTCATGAACAATTTCCCTGCAAATTACGAGGGCTATTCAGAAAGTAGGGAACGTTTCCGTCTGACGCCGCTAGGCGCGCACCGATCGCGTATATTTTGGTATGTGCGTGCTCGGCAGCTCAGTCGGCATCCATCCCTGACAGCAGGAACGTCTCTGCACGTCTGGTTTTTTCGATATTCGAATTTGAAATGTGCGCTGCAATCGAAAATCCCGTCAGTTGTGAGTTAAGGTCTGTGATACGGTTTTTGTTGGCAAAAATTCTAAAACCTATAGAAATTTATCGTGAACTGTGCGAAGAGTTCGGAAACAACGTAATGAGTGAATTTTCCGTCCGGAAATGGTGCATTCGGTATAAAAATGGCCGAACCAACGTGCATGATGAAGAGTGGACGCCCGACCATTGTGACTAATGTTCTTCTCGCTAAAGTTGATGAAACGATTCGCGAAAACCGTCGCTTCACAATAACGGAGCTTTCAGTTTCTTTTCCACAAGTTTCAAGGATTTTATAGTTTGAAATTGTCACTCAAAAGCTAGGCTACCACATATTTTGTGCGCGATGGGTGCCCAAAATGCTTACAGAGCACCATAAAGAACAGCGAATGGGGACAACATTGACATTTCTGGAGACCTGCCACAAACATGGTGATTCATTACTGGATCCCATCGTAACCGGTGACGAGACCTGGGTGAAACACGTCAATTGCGAAACAAAATTACAGTCCATGGACTGGGGGCACACAAGGTCCCTCAAAAACCAAGAAAATATTTGCAAACCTTGTCAGCAAGGAAGTTGATGGCGACAGTGTTTTGGGATAGGCAAGGTGTTCTTCTTATTGATTTTCTCCAATGTGGAGCAACCATAAATTCTGCCCAGTACTGTCAAACTTTGCACAGCCTTAGAAGAGCAGATCAAAACAAACGCCGAGGAAACCTGACGTCAAAAATTTTGTTTTTGCACGACAATGCCTGACCTCACACGGCTAACTGCACTAAAGAACTCTTTAATTCATTCAAATGGGAAATTTTCCCTCATCCGCCCTACAGCCCGATCTTGTACCAAGCGACTTCCACTTGTTTCGCAAGATGAAGAACTGGCTTGTAATGCAGCGCTTTGATGACGACGCGGAACTCCAGGCGGGCGTGACTCACTGGCTGAAGTCTCAGGCGGCAGAATTTTACGATGATGGTCTTTCAAAGCTTGTCCACTGCTACGATAAGTGCCTCATTGTGTTTGGTGACTATGTGGAACAGTAGTATGTCAGTCACTCTCTTTCAGATGTACATAATAAAATGTATTTCTTGTACTTAGTTTTTTTTTTTATTGGCAAAACGTTCCCTGCTTTCTGAATAGCCCTCGTGTTTACAAATTCTATATGACTTCTTCCCTACCTCTTACAGATATGTTTTTGAGTGACTACTTATGTTCAAGAGTTTGTTGGTGTTAAAATATAGCTGACAGTGAGAATTTGTATCTAGTTCCAACATATTTCTGTGGTGTGTTCGACATTTTATTTCACTAGTTGAATTGCAAAAAAACGAAATATAATTTATTCTTTTACGAGTAAAAGTTAGAATCTGTGGTTTTGGTAAATCTCATTTGTCTTTGTGATAGTTGGATTTCATCAAGTAATGAAGTTTGTTGTTAGTACTCCTAATTGTTTAAATAAATGCCAAAAGATGAATGTGTGAACATAATAAGGTATAGGACATAATTTTAGTACATCATTTCTACAAAAACAGATTTTTATCATCTACATAAATAGCAAAACTAATTGCTGTTTGGTGCAATCAGTGAGTATAATGTTTTGTGTTTTACTCTATTGGTGTGTATATCTTTTGGTACACAACAAGTACGTCTTGCCTAAGATAATCACTGAACTACTCCACTTACACCACTTCAAACATCTGCCATCACTCACACAGTTGTTGCTGCCAATTTCCAAGCTCATTTTAATAGCTTTCTTGGTATGCAATTCTTTGAATCAATCAAAACAAAGGAGTAACAACAGAAGAATCATTCTTTATATGAAAGACATAATAAAACACAAATTCTTGAACAATGTGACAGACCTGAGCCAGTTGTAGTAATTTATGTTTCCCATAAAGGAGGGAGGGGGTACTTGCCTGCTCCTGGAACCTGGACCATACACTTTTTATTGACTGCAAAATTCACACCCATTCCTAGAAGTATGCAATTATACCAAACCGCATATTTAGCACTGCCGAGAGAAATGGGAAATACTGTGGCTTTTGTAGTTACTATATAACTTGACTTTTTTTGGTAATCATGCTGTTAGTGGAATATTATGTTATTTCCTTGGCGCGACAGCAGTTTTGGCGCTGTCTTGCCATCAAGGTGTATATTAACTGGTACAGAATAGAGACGAAATACTCTCCCATTTTTTCTCACCTCCTCATACAGGCTTCAGCGAGATGCACAGAAGGGCTGGTCCAACATCCTGGCATGTGGATTCGAGCAATAATTCCTAGCGCATCGTAAAAATGGCTGTAGTATGCTTTCTCTACATACATCCTCAATTTCCACAAGGGATCGCAACATAATTTACCTTTTGACTGTGAACAAAGAAGTACCATGAGGCTTGCTGTGTCCACATTCAGATTTCGGCGACAGAGCTATTGTAGATTTGTTACCATTAGGACCGAACAACAAGTAAATGTTATGGGGATGCTTCGGCAACTCAAATAGAAACCCCTGGAGAGAAGGTGATATTCTTTTCGAGGAACGCTAGTGAGAAAACTTAGAGAACCGGCATTTGAAGCTGACAGTAGAACGATCCTACTGCTGCCAACGTACATACGTAAGTGTAATTAGGGGCTCGTACAGAAGCATACAGATAGTTGTTTTTCCCTCGCTCTATTTGCGAGTGGAACAGGAAGGGAAATAACTAGAAGTGGTACAGGGTACCCTCCGCCACGCTCTGTACAATAGCTTGCGGTGTATGTGTGTAGACGTAGATGTAACAGAGTTGGGAAGCGGAATCATGCTGTACACCTATGGGCCCAAATGCATCAGTTGACAAGAGAGAAAGAAAAGGGTGAAACTTGAAGGTCGTAAAGTTGTCATTTCCGGAAACTGCACAACATGCAGTCATATAGTTACGAATCCTGCAGTTTATTTGGCATACAGCTCGATATTGTGTCAAAATGAGGGGACTGAGATTGTTTTGGTTTAATCCCAGACTGTTAAAAGTAGAATCTACCAGTCAGTCCCATGGCGACTTTGGAAGGCTTTACATGTTTATCTAGTCTAATGGTCTGGGCTACACTTTGCCCAGGCAACCCAAACATGTTCGAGTATCTTTGAGAACACACTTTGCTCAACTTTAACTCTGCTAGTCAAAATTAAACTATAGAAGGTATGAAAATAATGCACGAACTCCATTAACAACGTCAAAAATCAAGATATGAAACCAAACAAAGTGATATAGTTAGTATCACAGATAAAAATATGCGTTCTTAAGGCTCCTTTCCAATTTTTCCACTTAGGGTATAATTAATGTCGCATTTTTACTGGTTACTTTTTTTGTTATCCAACACAAGTTTTTCAGACAGTCTGATTTTATTTCTGTTTTATTTGTTTAAGTTTCAGTGTAAACTCTAACATTATTATTACACAAATAAAATATTTTTTAATAACTTGTTTGATACCCTAGATTTAATCATTAAGAAAATGTAATTTCAAACAACTGAATTTATAATATGACATTCTTATCGATATTAGTAATATAAAAAGATGAAGTTAACATATAACAATGAAATATGCTTGCCATTTAGGTACAAAATTAATTTGACTTCAATCAATATTCAATATCAGTTATTTGAGATAAAGTAAGTTTTGTTTATCTCCTGTCAAAATTGGTTCTTAGGGCATAATAAGTTCTCAGACTCACAAAATCAGCTACAAAAAGTGACAATTTTAGATTCTTGCCCCCACTTGGATAAATTGTTTTTGACATTCATGGTCAATGCTATAGAAACTATTACAGATAGACACCATTTTAAACTCATTCTTAAATATATGTAATGTTTTGTTATCTCTATTTCTGCAGGCAGTATACTGAAGATTATTTTAGGTTCGTGTAAAATACTTTGCTGATGTAGGAGGGCCTTGCTATATACTTTTCTATGAAAATGATTCCTAATAATACACTGTCCAACAGGAATGTGAATCATGTTGAAAGGGAGGAGGAAACAGAATGAAACTTCACAGGTTGACAGGTTATGTGTTATTATTACAGTGATCACAAAATCTAGTTCAATTTACAAAATACTTGAGAGTATGAACCCACCTATCAGTATGACATTGCAGCCTCTCTGGCTGGGATGCATCCACTGCCTCAGTTAGTAAGGGAGTTATAAAACTGTTGTATCTGCCTTTAGGTAAGCCACACAACTGCCACAACTGGTCCTTCATATCCTTGATACTGTCACTGTAACAGAGTTGACATCTGAACTGGTCACACATGCCTTTTATTGTGGACAAATCTGGAGACAGCTGGCCACAGTTGTACCTCAACAATATACTGACGGTTCATAGAGACACTTGCCATGTGTGGACAAGCATTAACATGTTGAAAAAAGGCACCACGATACCGTCGCATGTGAGGTTACACGTGAGGATATAGACTGTTCATGAAGTACCATTGTGTCATCAGAGTTCCTTCAGTCATTACCTGCCTTGACCTGAAGTCATACCCAATGGCTCCCCACATCATGACACCAAGAGCAACACTACTGTACCTCTCCAAAAGATTGGAACAATGGAACCTCTCCTCAGGTCTCTGCTGTGCTCGCCGATAATGGTCTTCCAGGGCAGCACAGAACCATAGTTAATTTATGAACACAATGCAATCAGTCATCAGCAGTCTATGCTTCCCAGTCATGGCACCAATACAAATTTACCTGTTTGCGTTGTGGCTTTAACAGCAGCCTACAAATGTGACAGTAATTCCTTAGTTCGGCTACGGTTAGTTTCCAGACAATGGTGCCGTATGACACAAAAGTTGCATCTAGTCCAATAATTATTCTCAGATGGCAGGCATAGATGTGAAGGTGTTACAGTGTCCTTTGTGCACAATATGGTCATCCTCCCCTGTGGCAGTCAGATGTGGTCAAATGCAATCTTGTTAATGAATATGCCTGCCCCCACATTCCCATGCAGTGCAATGTTAAGTCACTGCCACACTCAAATGCCCCACAATTCTGAATACAGCACAAATCGACCAGCTGGCCAAATAGAGATCCAAACTGAGATCCTTTTCATATTCTGCCAGATACTGATAACACTGTCCCACATGTGTATGTGACATCTCCCTGTCCTTCATGGTAATCACTCAACATCTGATTCTGTTCATACCCCTTATCTACCCCACCAGGATTTATAACAACACTAAACACAAACAACGCTAATGCACTGTAATGGCCATTCTACCTGTCACAGATAATTGCAACTCTAAATCTTTTACATACCCATCAATGAAGGGTACATGCGTGAGGTTATATCGATATATTGAAAGAGTTGTGTTGAAACTCTTTCATTAATGCGAAGTGTTACTTCCGCCATAGCAGACTGGTTTTGTGTATTTCTTAATTCGGCCCTCTTCCAGTCCAACATAAAGCCGTTGAAGGAGTAATGAGTGCCTGAGACGGTATGAGGGCCTGTCCCTACTTAATTATTGGTGTTCTTTGCACAGCCCCACTTCCTTTCATCCATTATGTATGAATGAGAAAACCTGCAGAAGAGAGCAGTTCAAACTTTGCTCCAGCACAGTCACAGTGTTTGGTAGTCTGATGTCGTTTAATGTAGTACTGCCTACTGAAACTTCTGAGTAAGTATATTGGGACCAAAGAGGGTAACCCTATGGCATGGTTGAACCGGTTTTTGCATGCATTATGAAGATCCATCCAAGCACCTCGGATGGAACATTAGTGCAGAGAAAACCATGTGGGGCATTCGATTTCTGGTGGCTGGACAGGTAGCGTGTGGAGGTCTGTGGTAAGTGCTCTTTTGATTTTTTTGAACAGAGGTTCGTGGTCGTAATGTAGCCTTTTTCAGTTTCAAGTCCCAAACTGTAGACTTTGGTAGGGGTCATGCTAGGATTTCGACAGTTATATAGGTTACACTATGTTTCATGTGGAAATGTGTGTGAAAACTCATAATTTTAACTAGTTTTCTTTGTGATCCACATCTTTAGTATTGAAGCCGTCAGCCAGTCACATGGTCTTTGCTCCATCTTTTACCACTGTAGAACAATTGCAAAACGCTTGCGGGTGTTATAATAAACATGATGATATACAGTTTCCGTGTGAATTTTAGTAACTTTAACTAGTTTTCCTTGTGAATTACGTCTTTGCTATTGTGCCTCTCAGCCAAACACGTCATCCGTTTGCTCTCTCTGGCCACTGTAGGACGATTATAATGGCGTTTATTATAATAATCACAAAGGTATGCAACTGGTGTTGTATACATGGAAGAATCCTGGAGATACTAAAAGGTATCAGAGAGATTATATAATGGTAAGACAGAGATTTAGGAACTAGGTTTTAAATTGTAGGACTGGTTATCACTGTTAGCATTCAACCGCGATTCTTATACATATTATAACAACGCGTTTCAAGAGACAATGCTCTCATCATCAGGTTGTAAAGTCTATGTCATGAAATTAAACGGACTAAAAAGACAAAATATCATCACAAATAGTTGGGAAGTCCATAGAGTAAAACAGAATTGAAAGTATATTGGACTGTGGGTCCTCGTCTTACATTGAAGTTGTTGACACAAGTCAATGGCCGTCCCATAGCTACCAGATATGCTGTCGCACTGCGCCGCCTCGGGAGCTGTTGTGGACTGACGTGCCTAGGTTTTGTGGCGTGGTTGCAGCCGTGTGCTTGAGGGTAACGCTATGCTATTGGGCGCCTGATTTCCTTATTGCATTGGTCTGCCATCGTTAGCCTCTCGCAACTCCGTCAGTGACATGCTACAAGTTTAAAGTCGCATGCCTGCCCTAAAATAATTCTAAAAACCCGCTAAAAAATCTCATTTCTTTAAAATTATATTGTACATTTAGGATATTGCTTTGTTTCTTTTCATGGATAGCTATCTCGAATTCCTCTAGTAAATCAAGTTTCCTCCCTTTCTTTTCTACATGCAATATTTCTACGTTGTCTTCTATGCTATTCCATTGGAACTACTGACGGCCGTGGGAGAGCCAGTCCTGACAAAACTCTACCATCTGGTGAGCAAGATGTATGAAACAGGCGAAATACCCTCAGACTTCAAGAAGAATATAATAATTCCAATCCCAAAGATAGCAGGTGTTGACAGATGTGAAAATTACCGAACTATCAGCTTAATAAGTCACAGCTGCAAAATACTAACACGAATTCTTTACAGACGAATGGAAAAACTAGTAGAAGCCAACCTCGGGGAAGATCAGTTTGGATTCCGTAGAAACACTGGAACACGTGAGGCAATACTGACCTTACGACTTATCTTAGAAGAAAGATTAAGGAAAGGCAAACCTACGTTTCTAGCATTTGTAGACTTAGAGAAAGCTTTTGACAATGTTGACTGGAATACTCTCTTTCAAATTCTAAAGGTGGCAGGGGTAAAATACAGGGAGCGAAAGGCTATTTACAATTTGTACAGAAACCAGATGGCAGTTATAAGAGTCGAGGGACATGAAAGGGAAGCAGTGGTTGGGAAGGGAGTGAGACAGGGTTGTAGCCTCTCCCCGATGTTGTTCAATCTGTATATTGAGCAAGCAATAAAGGAAACAAAAGAAAAATTCGGAGTAGGTATTAAAATTCATGGAGAAGAAATAAAAACGTTGAGGCTCGCCGATGACATTGTAATTCCCGCAAGCGTTTTGCAATTGTTCTACAGTGGTAAAAGATGGAGCAAAGACCATGTGACTGGCTGACGGCTTCAATACTAAAGATGTGGATCAAAGGACTTGGAAGAGCAGTTGAATGGAATGGACAGTGTCTTGAAAGGAGGATATAAGATGAACATCAACAAAAGCAAAACAAGGATAATGGAATGTAGTCTAATTAAGTCGGGTGATGCTGAGGGAATTAGATTAGGAAATGAGGCACTTAAAGTAGTAAAGGAGTTTTGCTATTTGGGGAGCAAAATAACTGATGATGGTCGAAGTAGAGAGGATATAAAATGTAGGCTGGCAATGGCAAGGAAAGCGTTTCTGAAGAAGAGAAATTTGTTAACATCCAGTATTGATTTAAGTGTCAGGAAGTCATTTCTGAAAGTATTCGTATGGAGTGTAGCCATGTATGGAAGTGAAACATGGACAATAAATAGTTTGGACAAGAAGAGAATAGAAGCTTTCGAAATGTGGTGCTACAGAAGAATGCTGAAGATTAGATGGGTAGATCACATAACTAATGAGGAAGTATTGAATGGGATTGGGGAGAAGAGAAGTTTGTGGCACAACTTGACCAGAAGAAGGGATCGGTTGGTAGGACATGTTCTGAGGCATCAAGGGATCACCAATTTAGTATTGGAGGGCAGCGTGGAGGGTAAAAATCGTAGAGGGAGACCAAGAGATGAATACACTAAGCAGATTCAGAAGGATGTGGGTTGCAGTAGGTACTGGGAGATGAAAAGGCTTGCACAGGATAGAGTAGCATGGAGGGCTGCATCAAACCAGTCTCAGGACTGAAGACCACAACAACAACAAGGGGATGGCCTGTTTCATATATATGGTTCACAACAGCTGACTCGTCATAATTTCCTAACCTGAACGCATCTTTATGTTCTTTATATCGGATCGCGAATGATCTTCCTGTCTGCCCTATATATTTTGCATCACAAGTTCTGCACTGAATCTTATAAACTCCCGATGTTTCAAACTTATTTCTCTTCTCGCCAATATCGTGCTTAAGGCTATACCTCACTAGGTTATTAGTCTGAAAAGCTATTTTGACATCGTATGGCTTAAAAATATTTGCTATCTTTTGTGAGACTTTTCCGTAGTATGGCATCGTGATAATTTTCACTTTCTCTCCATCAGGTTTATTCTTTTTGCGCTTATTACTTTTCCGTAACAGTTTTTTAACCATATCTATTCTGTAACCGTTATTCATCGCTATTCTCTTAACGATATTAATTTCAGTCTCCCTATCTTTTTCACTCATAGGTATATTGACTGCCCTATGCACGAGACTACGGAAAGCAGCTTCTTTATAAGCCAGCGGATGGCATGAATCATTCAGGATCACGGCATCAGTCGTAGTTTGTTTTCTATAAACGGAGAACGCATATTTGTTGCCTGCTTTTTTATATTCAGGTCCAGGAACTGTAAACAATTGTCAGTTTCATACTCCACGGTAAATTCTATTTTATTATGCGTGTCGTTGAACTTTTTTACTATTTCCTCAATGTCCTCACGGGAACCATCGACAAGTAACAGAGTGTCGTCTACATAACGTTTGTAATAAACAATTTTATCCATAATGTTATCGTCAGAATTTAGAACTTTATCTTCAAGTATTTGTGATGGTATTTTGTCTTTTTAGTCCGTTTAATTTCATGACATAGACTTTACAACCTGATGATGAGAGCATTGTCTCTTGAAACGCGTTGTTAAAATATGTATAAGAATCGCGGTTGAAGGCTAACAGTGATAACCAGTATAACGACAACTGCTACCTCAACTCCATAATGGATTATATTAAATTGTAGGACATTTCCAGGAGCAGATGTGGACTCTGACCACAATCTATTGGTTATGAACTGTAGATTAAAACTGAAGAAATTGCAAAAAGGTGGGAATTTAAGGAGATGGGACCTGGATAAACTGACTAAACCAGAGGTTGTACAGAGTTTCAGGGAGAGCATAAGGAAACAATTGACAGGAATGGGGAAAAGAAATACAGTAGAAGACGAATGGGTAGCTTTGAGGGATGAAGTAGTGAAGGCAGCAGAGGATCAAGTAGGTAAAAAGACGAGGGCTAGTAGAAATCCTTGGGTAACAGAAGAAATATTGAATTTAATTGATGAAAGGAGAAAATATAAAAATGCAGTAAATGAAGCAGGCAAAGGAATACAAACGTCTCAAAAATGAGATCGACAGGAAGTGCAAAATGGCTAAGCAGGCATGGCTAGAGGACAAATGTAAGGATGTAGAGGCTTATCTCACTAGGGGTAAGATAGATACAGCCTACAGGAAAATTAAAGAGACCTTTGGAGAAAAGAGAGCCACTTGTATGAATATCAAGAGCTCAGATGGAAACCCAGTTCTAAGCAAAGAGGGGAAAGCAGAAAGTTGGAAGGAGTATATAGAGGGTCTATACAAGGGCGACGTACTTGAGGACAATTTTATGGAAATGGAAGAGGATGTAGATGAAGATGAAATGGGAGATACGATACTGAGTGAAGAGTTTGACAGAGCACTGAAAGACCTGAGTCGAAACAAGGTCCCGGGAGTAGACAACATTCCATTAGAACTACTGACGGCCTTGGGTGAGCAAGATGTACGAGACAGGCGAAATACCCTCAGACTTCAAGAAGAATATAATAATTCCAATCCCAAAGAAAGCAGGTGTTGACAGATGTGAAAATTACCGAGCTATCAGTTTAATAAGTCACAGCTGCAAAATACTAACGCGAATTATTTACAGACGAATGGAAAAACTGGTAGAAGCCGACCTCGGGGAAGATCAGTTTGGATTCCGTAGAAGTTTTGGAACACGTGAGGCAATACTGACCTTACGACTTATCTTAGAAGCTAAATTAAGGAAAGGCAAACCTACGTTTCTAGCATTTGTAGACTTAGAGAAAGCTTTTGACAATGTTGACTGGATTACTCTCTTTCAAATTCTAAAGGTGGCAGGGGTAAAATACAGGGAGCGAAAGGCTATTTACAATTTGTGCAGAAACCAGATGGCAGTTATAAGAGTCGTGTGGCATGAAAGGGAAGCAGTGGTTGGGAAGCGAGTGAGACAGGGTTGTAGCCTCTCCCCGATGTTATTCGATCTGTATATTGAGAAAGCAGTAAAGGAAACAAAAGAAAAATTCCGAGTAGGTATTAAAATCCAGGGAGAAGATATAAAAACTTTGAGGTTCGCCGATGACATTGTAATTCTGTCAGAGACAGCAAAGGACTTGGAAGAGCAGTTGAACGGAATGGACAGTGTCTTGAAAAAAGGATTTAAGATGAACTTCAACAAAAGCAAAACGAGTATAATGGAATGTAGTCGAATTAAGTCGGATGATGCTGAGGGAATTAGATTAGGAAATGAGACACTTAAAGTAGTAAAGGAGTTTTGCTATTTGAGGAGCAAAATAACTGATGATGGTCGAAGTAGAGAGGATATAAAATGAGAGGATATAAAATGTAGACTGGCAATGGCAAGGAAAGCATTTCTGAGGAAGAGAAATTTGTTAACATCGAGTATAGATTTAAGTGTCAGGAAGTCGTTTCTGAAAGTATTTGTATGGAGTGTAGCCATGTATGGAAGTGAAACATGGACAATAAATAGTTTGGACAAGAAGAGAATATAAGCTTTTGAAATGTGGTGCTACAGGAATATGTTGAAGATTAGGTGGGTAGATCACGTAACTAATGAGTAGGTACTGAATAGGATTAGGGAGAAGAGAAGTTTGTGGCACAACTTGACTAGAAGAAGGGATCGGTAGGTAAGACATGTCCTGAGGCATCAAGGGATCACAAATTTAGCATTGGAGGGCAGTGTGGAGGGTAAAAACCGTTGAGGGAGACCAAGAGATGAATACACTAAGCAGATTCAGAAGGATTTAGGTTGCAGTAGTTACTGGGAGATGAAGGAGCTTGCACAGGATAGATTAGCATGGAGAGCTGCATCAAACCAGTCTCAGGACTGAAGACCACAACAACAACAACATGCAACTGGTGTATGAAACCTCATACTTGTGAACAGTGTTCTTTGTGAATAAAATTTTAACTTCGGCTCATGATCCAACCATAAACAATCATCGCATGTTCCAGAATGGACCTATGAAATCAATATGAATGCGTTGCCACTGTGAGAACAGACATGGCCACCAACAAAGCTTGCGGCAGAGCTGATCGATGTTCTGCACAAACTTTGCAACGATATGCCATTTGCTCAATCTGAGCATCCATTCCCTGACAAGTACAATGACATCTGACGACTTACATTGTGCGAACTACCACAGTATGTGCATCTCTCTGTGGAACAGCAGAATAACAGATTACACAGGCAGCATGAGACCATGTAAAAAGTTCCGGCGCAGCTTGGGTGGTGAACTTCTTTCAAACTGTGTGATCACCCATGGCACAAGTTTTAGAATATGATCTGAAGAGCTGCTTCAGAAACATTTGCTGTGACAACACATCAAAAATCGAAAGAAAAAAATTTTAAGACATTCAAAACACTGAGTATCGATTTGAAAACATGACTCATCATATGTATCAAACGCTCTGTCGGTACCGACCGATAACTGAGACATCAAGACAGTGTTCTAATGGTAGGCTGTGGGCCTGCACAGCAATTCATACTGATAATTAGATAATATGAGAGCCCACGGTGCAAATTTTTTGCTGTCGGAGGGGGACAGACTTGGCAGTATTGAACAACGCTCTCAAAGGCCAATGGTCTATCAGCAAATAGAGCTTCCGATTGTACAAATATTGGTGAAATTATGCAGCATGATAGATAATGGCGAGTGCCTCTTTTGCAAGCTGACTGTAGTTCCACTGCGCTTTCTTAAGAGCGTCGGCCGATCTGGTCGAGCGGCTGTAGGCGCTTCAGTCCGGAACCGCGCTGCTGCTACGGTCGCGGGTTCGGATCCTGCCTCGGGCATGTGTGTGTGTGATGTCCTTAGGTTAGTTAGGTTTAAGTAGTTCTTAGTCTAGGGGACTCATGACCTCAGATATTAGGTCCCAAAGTGCTTAGAGCCATTTGAACCATTTGAGACAAAAGCAATAGGTCTGTCAGAAGAGCCAATATTATGGGAGAGCAGAGTTCCAATCTCATAAGAAGTGAGTCCACAGCTGTCGCCTGTGACACATCTTCAAAACAGCAAGTTACGTGTTTAGCTTTTCCTGTGTTTTCTTAGTAGTACATGTAGCTTAAACTTCGTGCATACACTATGTGATCAAAAGTATCCGGACACCAGGCTGAAAACGACATACAAGCTCGGGCGCCCTGCATCGGTAATGCTCGAATTCAATATGGTGTTGGCCCATCCTTAGCCTTGATGACAGCTTCCACTCTCACAGGCATGCGTTCAGTCGCGTGCTAGAAAGTTTCTTGGGGAATGGCAGCCCATTCTTCACGGAGTGCTGCACTGAGGAGAGGTATCAATGTCGGCCGGTGAGGCCTGGCTCAAAGTCAGCGTTCCAAAACATCCCAAAGGTGTGCTATAGGATTCAGGTCAGGACTCAGTGCAAGCCAGTCCATTACAAAGATGTCATTGCCGTGTAACAACTCTGCCACAGGCCATGCATTATGAACAGGTGCTCGATCGTGTTGAAAGATACAATCGCCATACCCGAATTGCTCTTCAGCAATGGGAAGCTAGAAAGTGCTTACAACATCAATGTAGGCCTGTGCTGTGATAGTACCACCCAAAACAACAAGGGTTGCAAGCACCCTCCATGAAAAGCACGACCACACCATGATACCACCACCTCCGAATTTTACTGTTGGCACTAACACGCTGGCAGATGACGTTCAGTGGGCATTCGCCATACCCACACCCTGCCATCGGATCGCCACATTGTGTACCGTGATTCGTCACTCCACATAACGTTTTTCCACTGTTCAATCGTCCAATGTTTACGCTCCTTACACCAAGCGAGGTGTCGTTTGGCATTTACCGGCGTGATGTGTGGCTTATGAGCAGCCACTCGACCACTAAATCCAAGTTTTCTCACCTCCCACCTAGCTGTCATAGTGCTTGCAATGGATCCTGATGCAGTTTGGAATTCCTGTGTGATGGTCTGGATATATGTCTACCTATTATACATTACGACCCTCTTCAACTGTCTTCAGTCTCTGTCAGTCAACTGACGGTGTCGAACTGTATGCTTTTGTGCTGTACGTGTCCCTTCACGTTTTCATCTCACTATCACATCGGAAACAGTGGAGCTAGGGATGTTTAGGAGAGTGGAAATCTCGCATACAGACGTATGACACAAGTGACATCTAATCACCTGCCCGCATTCGAAGTCCGTGAGTTCCGTGGAGTGCCCCATTCTACTCTCTCATGATGTATAATGACTACTGAAGTCACTGATATGGAGTACCTTGCAGTAGGTGGCAGCACAATGCACCTAATATGAAAAAAGTATGTTTTTGGGGGTATCCGGATACTTTTGATCACATAGTGTATTTTCTATTTAAAAAGTTTAACCTCACGTTTGGTAAGTGTAAATTCAGACATTCTGTAACTCAGTTGTCATTTCTTCTGAAGAGCCAGCTACGCAGTTCATTAAGGTATCAGCATCCATTGGTGACACATCAGGCGGGTAAGAAGTTGCATACTTAGGGATCAGTCAGCTTTTGTAGTACACTGCTTCAGTTAGTCTTGCTAGGATGTGCTCGTGTTGAGTGCGGGTGCAGAAGAAGATGACCACACTTCATTAAAGGTTCGATGTGATTTTGGCTATGGTCAGCTGCTTTTAACCCGCTGCTTAAGGGTATAGCGGTGACGGGGAATCTGGCGCATCGCGTGGTAGACCTCCGGTGCTGAGGGTTTCACCAACAGGCTCTGCTGCTGAGGTACCTCCTAGTATACCCAATGCGCTGTATCCACCCTAACAGGGGGATGTGATGTGTTTGTGTTGCTTGAGGTGGAAAGTCAGTGTGGAAGCTGGACGTCTGGCCTAGCCTATTTGACCTTTCAATAAACAGGTGACCGTTCCTTCAGAGAGCAGAGACTTGCTAGTTATCAGAAGCTCCAATATTTGGCGCATTATGGAGCCTCTTAGAAAGATAGCGTTCATGGCTGGAAAGAAAGCCAGTGTACGCTCGGTATGTCTGCTGGAGGCCTCATCCAAGATGTGGAGGTGGCCTTGCCTTTGGCTATAGAGCATGCAGGGTACATTCGTCTGCAAGTTGTTGCTCACGTCAGCACTAACGACACCTGTTGGATGGATTCTGAGCCCATTGTCAGTTCATACATGTGGCTGGTGGAGGTGGTGGATGCTGCTGGCCTCACACATGAGGTGCAAACGCAACTTGCATTTTATAGCATTGTTCCCAGAGTTGATCAGTGTCCTTTGTTTTGGAGCCAAGTGGAGGGTCACGGCCACAGGCTTCGTCGACTCAGTAACCGTCTTGGCTCTGCATTATCAGAGTCCTCTTGATAGATGAGATGGGGTGCACTAAATAAAGAAAGTTGCTACCCGGGGGGCAGATATTTGTTGAGTCCACATGGAGGTTTGTTAGGCCAGCTAGTAGTTTGAGGAGCTCTGATGAAAACTCGTCAGTCGACATGCAGATAATGAAATCAGAGCATGTTCAGAGTAGAGACACTTCGACTGTCAAAATTTGTCAGTAAAATGGCGGAGTCTTTCTTTTGCTGGTGCCTTATCCCGCGGTTGCGCAGGGTTGGCATTATTAGGAACGGATTTGGCAAGGTTAATTTTAAAGGGTGGCCGAATTCCCTTCCTGCCGCCACCCCATACCCCCCGGGACGGAATTAGTGTACCCCAGCTCTCCGTGACAAGTGTAATCCATGGAATAGTGCCAACGTGTTCATATGTCTGCGAGAGTGGAGTATTTGTAATAAAGTTCCCGAATTTGCTGCCCTTCAGGGAAGTTCACGCGCTCAGATTATTTTTGGGACCGAAAGCTGGCTAGACCCTGAAGTAGAAAGCTCTGAAATATTTAGCGAATCTTGGAACGTTTATCGCAAGGACAGATTAGACGCCATAGGAGGGGGAGAAGTCATTGCAATTGACAAAAATACTGTCTCTACTGAGGTTAAAACTGAGTGTGATAGGGAAGTTATCTGATCGTGTATAACAGGTCTAGATAAAACCAAGTCAGTTGTTACTTATACCGGTCACCAGGTTCCGCTGTGACAGTTCTAGACTAATTCAAAGAAAGTCTGTTGTCAGTAGCACGTAAGTATCCACATGATGCAATACTAGATGGATGCGACTTTAACCTAACGAGTATAGACAGGGACGTCTGTGGATTCGATGCAGAGGGTGCAGACAGACAGCCTTGCGAAGTACTTTTGAACCCGTTTTTCGAAAACTGTCTTGAGCAGCTAGTTTGGCAGCCCACACGTATCGGAAATATCTTACACCTTGTCGCTACAAAGAGGCCGGACCTTATCAATGGTGTCAATATAGAGATGTGAATTGGGGTTTCACTAACAGGCTCTGCTGCTGAGGCACCTTGGTTTAGCAACGAAATTTAGAAAATGCTGAAGACACAAAGGCAGTTGTATTCTCGGTCCAAAAGAGAACGCGCAAATGACGACAGGCTAAAGTCAGTACAGAGTATTGCGACTGTGCAAAAATGTGTGCGCGAAGCATACAACAACTACGACCGTAATACCTTAGCAAAAGATGTGCCTGAGAACCCGAGAAAATTCTGGTCCTATGTAAAACCGCTAAGCGGATCTACGGCTTCCATACAGACATACATTTACCAGTCTGGTGTGGCATCTGAAGTCAGCAAAACGAAAGCCAGAGTTTTAAATTTCGCGTTTAAGAAATCGTTCACGCAAGAGAATACTACAAACATACCGTCGTTTGACCATCGTACAGAGTCCCGTATGGACGACGTAGTATTAAGCAACCCTCGCGTAGAGAAACAACTGAAAGAGCTGAAAACAAGTAAGTCGGTAGGTCCGGATGGAATCCCAATTAGGTTTTGCAAAGAGTGCTCCACGGCACTGATCCCTCAATTAACTTCCATTATCGCGAATCTCTCGCCCACCGCAAAGTCCCAAACAACTGGAAAAAAGAAGCGCAGATCAATCCTGTCTAGAAGAAGGATAAAAGAATGTATCCGCAAAATTACAGACAATATCCTTAACATCGGTTTGCTACAGATTTCTAGAAAATATTTTGAGTTCGAATGTAATAAATTTCCTAGAGACAGAAAACGTTATTTCCACGAATCAGACGCTTCTAGAAAGCATCAAAAAAATGATTCAAATGGCTCTGAGCAATATAGGACTTAACTTCTGAGGCCATCAGTCTCCTAGAACTCAGAACTACTTAAACCTAACTAACCTAAGGACATCACACACATCCATGTCCGAGGCAGGATTCAAACCTGCGACCTTAGCAGTCGCGCTGTTCCAGACTGTAGCGCTTAGAACCGCTCCGCCACCCCGACAGGATGGAAAGCATCGTTTGTGTGAAACGCAGCTTACCCTTTTCTTACATGGTTACTGCGATATGGACGAAGGCCAACAGGCAGTTCCATATTTCTATATTTCCGAATAGCATTTGACACTGTACCGCACAGCAGGCAGTTAACGAAGGTACGAGCATATGAAATAGGTTCCCAGAGATGTGAGTGGCTCGAAGAGTTCTTAAGTAATAGAACCCAGTTGCTGTCCTCGTCGGCGAGTGCGAGCGCTCATCAGAGACAAGGGTATCGTCAGAAGTGTCCCAGCGAAGTGTGATAACACCGCTAATATTTTCTATATACATGAATCATCTACCTGGCAGGGTGGGAGGCAATCTGCAGTTGTTTGCTGATGAAGCTGTGGTGTATGGGAAGATGTCGAAGATGAATGACTGTAGGATCATGCAAGATGACTTAGACAAAATTTCTAGTTGGTGTAATGAACGACAGCTGGCTCAAAATGTACAAAAAAATGTAACATAATGCGGGTGAGTAGGAAAAACAGCCGGCCGCGGTGGACGAGCAGTTCTAGGCATTTCGGTCCCGAACCGCGCGACTGGTACGGTCGCAGGTTCGAATCCTGCCTCGGGCATGGATGTGTGTGATGTCCTTAGGTTAGTTAGGTTTAAATGGTTCTAAGTTCTAGGGGACTGATGACCTCAGAAGTTAAGTCCCATAGTGCTCAGAGCCATTTGAACCATTAGGAAAAACAAACCGATAATGTTCGCATATAGCATTAGTAGCTTTAAGTACCTCTGGGACCAAACTGCTGAGGTCATCGGTCCCTAGGCTTACACACTATGTAATCTAGCTTTAACTAATTTGCGATAAGGACAACACACACATCCATGTCCGAGGAAGGACTCGAACCGCGGCAAGGCGTCTTAGACCTCGCGGCTATGGCATTAGCAGTATCCTGCTTGACACAGTCACATCACTTAAATATCTGCGCGTAACGTTGCAAAGCTATATGAAATGGTACGAGCATGGGAGATCTGCGGTAGGGAAGGTAAATGATCAACTTCGCTTCATTGGGAAAATTTTAGGAAACTGATTCGTCGGTAAAAGAGACTGCATATAGGGCGCTGGTGCAACGCGTTCTTGAGTACAGCTCGAGTGTTTGGGATCCGCGCCAGTTCGGATTAACGGAAGGCATCGAAGTATTTCAGAGGCACGCAGCTACACTCATGCTCATAAATTAAAAATAATTGCAGAATGTCGTGCCATACAAAGTGGCACTACGCAAAACTGGCGCTAACAGCATAGGTACATAGGGAACACACACGACACAGATCTGTAAGTCCACGGTATTGGTGGTAAGTTGAGAAAACCGTCCCGAAACACATGTGCTGCAAAACTCCACTGTTTCCTGCGCATGTACCCCGACATCAATATGGGATATGATCACCATGCACACGTACAAAGGCCGCACAACAGGTTGGCATACTCTGGATCAGGTGGTCGAGCAGCTGCTGGGGTATAGCCTCCGATTCTTGCACGAGTGCCTGTCAGAGCTGCTGAAGTGTCGTAGTGATTTGAAGACGTGGAACGATACGTCGACCGAGAGCATCCAAGACGTGCTCGATGGGGTTCAGGTCTGGAGGACAGGCAGGCCACTCCATTCACCTTATATATTTTGTTTCAAGGTACTCCTCCACAATGGCAGCTCGGTGGCGCCGTGCGTTATCATCCATCAGGAGGAAGGTGTGACCCACCGCATCCCTGAAAAGGCGGACATACTGGTGCAAAATGACGTCCCGATACACCTGAGCCGTTACAGTTCCTCTGTCAAAGACATGCAGGGGTGTACGTGCACCAATCATAACCCCACCCCACACCATCAAACTACGACCTCCATACAGGTCCCTTTCAAGGACATTAAGGGTTTGGTATCTGGTTCCTGGTTCACGCCAGGTGTAAACCCAGCGAGAATCACTGTTCAGACTACACCTGGGACCACTGTTCCAATGACCATGTACTGTGTTCTTGACGCCAGGCTTTATGGGCTCTCCTGTGACCAGGGGTCAGTGGAATGCACCTTGCAGGTCTCTGGGCGAATTAACCATGTCTGTTCAGTCGTCTGTAGACTGTGTGTCTGGAGACAACTGTTCCAGTGGCTATGGTAAGGTCCCAAGCAAGGCTACCTCCAGTACTCCGTGGCTGTCTGCGGGCACTGATGGTGAGAATCGGTCTTCTTGTGGTGTTGTACGCAGTGGACGTCAAGTACTGTAGCGCCTGGACATGTTTCCTGTCTGCTGGAATCGTTGCCATGATCTTGAGAACACACTTTGTGGCACACTGAGGGCCCATAGTACGACCTGCTGTGTTTGACCAGCCTCCAGTCGTCCTAGTATTCTACCTCTCATAACGTCATCAATATATGTTCTTTGAGCCATTTTCAACACACAGTCACCATTAGCACGTCTGAAAACGCCTGTACACTTATTCGCTGCACTGTACTCTGACATGCACCAATACACCTCTGCGTATGTGGACTGCTGCCAGCGCCACCGTGCAACGACCTCATGTCAAATGCACCGCATGGTCATACCCCGAGGCGATTTAAACCTGCAAACCGCCCACCAGAGTGTTGTTTCACCACGTATCAGCATTATCATTAATTTATGAGCATGAGTGTAGATTTTTACCGGTAGGTTGGAACAATATGCAGGTGTTATGGATATGCTGCGGGAATTCAAACGGGGATTCCTGGAGGGGGAGGCGACATTTTCTTCGAGGCATACTATTGAGAAAATTTAGAGCACCGGCATTTAAAGCTGACAACAAATAATTCTATGCCTCCAACACGCATTGCGCGTAAGGACCACAAAGATAAGATACGAGAAATTTGGGCTCATAGGGAGGCATATAGACAGTCGTTTACCTCTCGCTCTGTCTGCGATTGGAACAGGAAAAGAAACGACTAGTAGTGGTACAGAGTAGCCTCCCCCACGCACCGTCGGAGGCCTGTGGAGTGTGTATGGAAAATCGAGACGTAGAAACACGACGGGATTATTTGGGTCAAATTGAATCAAACATCAACGTCTTAACAATGCGTCCTTTAATTGCTGAAATGCGTTCTGTCAGTCGTTGGACCACTCAAAAGGAACATTTTGCTGGCATTGCCGGCTAAGCAATGCAGAATAACTTTGATATACTAGGTGAGCTTCCCCATGAATGATTGGAACTCCTTAATGTTACAGTGCGCGAGCAGATCTCTAATCGCAGCCAAGTGCGATTTGGTAGGATAATTGCTCTTTGCATTTATGACCTGACCTAAGTAGTTCGGTTCATCGTGGAAGAAGGAGGACTTTCCTTTGCTGCATTTCAAGCCAGCTGCAAAAAGAACCGGAAACAAACAGCGTAAATTTGGTAAATTTTCAGTAGGCGTGCCACCTCCAATGACAATATCGTCCAGATAGTTAGTACAAGAAGGGAATTTCTCTGCTAACGGTTCAAGAACCGCTGAAAAATTGAAGGAACTGTGTCACTTCCAAACAGCAGTCTTGGGAATTGGAACAAACCAAGATCAGTGTTTATCACAAAGTATTGCTTAGACAGTGGTAATTGTAAATATGCCTCACGCAAATCAACCTTTGAAAATCGTCAGCCCAATCCGTCTGTCCATCAGTTCCTCCGAATGTGGAATAGGAAAAGAATCAATGACGATTTATGGGTTTACTGTTGCTTTAAAATCAGCACACGGTCGTAAACTATGAAGGCTTCTTTAGAATGACCAAGGTTGATGGCCGTTGCCTTGCAAGAACAGGCGGGATAACCCCATTGGTTTTCCATCTTTGAAGTTCCTGAACAACTTACTCACGTATAGCATGGGAGGCAGGCCGTGTGCGAAACAATCGCCAAATGTACATTGTCTTTCACAGTAATGTGGGCTTCAGATTCTTTAGCCCTTTCTAAACTTGGTTCACATAGTTCGTTGTACTTATTAACAAGTTAGAAAGATATCATGTGGCACTAAAGCATTAACCCTCTAGTACCCCTGGTTACATATATGTAACATAAATGTTATATGGGTTTTACAGGTCTTTAGCCAATGCTAGTTCACCAGTGCCCACTGTTACACATTTCTACAAGCCATACAGCGCATTCTGTGAGGAATAATTGGAACTACTGTAGAAATACACTCCTGGAAATTGAAATAAGAACACCGTGAATTCATTGTCCCAGGAAGGGGAAACTTTATTGACACATTCCTGGGGTCAGATACATCACATGATCACACTGACAGAACCACAGGCACATAGACACAGGCAACAGAGCATGCACAATGTCGGCACTAGTACAGTGTATATCCACCTTTCGCAGCAATGCAGGCTGCTATTCTCCCATGGAGACGATCGTAGAGATGCTGGATGTAGTCCTGTGGAACGGCTTGCCATGCCATTTCCACCTGGCGCCTCAGTTGGACCAGCGTTCGTGCTGGACGTGCAGACCGCGTGAGACGACGCTTCATCCAGTCCCAAACATGCTCAATGGGGGACAGATCCGGAGATCTTGCTGGCCAGGGTAGTTGCCTTACACCTTCTAGAGCACGTTGGGTGGCACGGGATACATGCGGACGTGCATTGTCCTGTTGGAACAGCAAGTTCCCTTGCCGGTCTAGGAATGGTAGAACGATGGGTTCGATGACGGTTTGGATGTACCGTGCACTATTCAGTGTCCCCTCGACGATCACCAGTGGTGTACGGCCAGTGTAGGAGATCGCTCCCCACACCATGATGCCGGGTGTTGGCCCTGTGTGCCTCGGTCGTATGCAGTCCTGATTGTGGCGCTCACCTGCACGGCGCCAAACACGCATACGACCATCATTGGCACCAAGGCAGAAGCGACTCTCATCGCTGAAGACGACACGTCTCCATTCGTCCCTCCATTCACGCCTGTCGCGACACCACTGGAGGCGGGCTGCACGATGTTGGGGCGTGAGCGGAAGACGGCCTAACGGTGTGCGGGACCGTAGCCCAGCTTCATGGAGACGGTTGCGAATGGTCCTCGCCGATACTCCAGAAGCAACAGTGTCCCTAATTTGCTGGGAAGTGGCGGTGCGGTCCCCTACGGCACTGCGTAGGATCCTACGGTCTTGGAGTGCATCCGTGCGTCGCTGCGGTCCGGTCCCAGGTCGACGGGCACGTGCACCTTCCGCCGACCACTGGCGACAACATCGGTGTACTGTGGAGACCTCACGCCCCACGTGTTGAGCAATTCGGCGGTACGTCCACCCGGCCTCCCGCATGCCCACTATACGCCCTCGCTCAAAGTCCGTCAACTGCACATACGGTTCACGTCCACGCTGTCGCGGCATGCTACCAGTGTTAAAGACTGCGATGGAGGTCCGTATGCCACGGCAAACTGGCTGACACTGACGGCGGCGGTGCACAAATGCTGCGCAGCTAGCGCCATTCGACGGCCAACACCGCGGTTCCTGGTGTGTCCGCTGTGCCGTGCGTGTGTTCACTGCTTGTACAGCCCTCTCGCAGTGTCCGGAGCAAGTATGGTGGGTCTGACACACCGGTGTCAATGTGTTCTTTTTTCCATTTCCAGGAGTGTATTATCTTTGACCATGTTTGTAACGTCTTAGGTGCTCCAGGGCAGAAGTTGGTCGCCATCATGTCGTGCATGGTATGTGGGATCCTCTGTTTGTGTGGATAATATGTTTTTAATCAGTATATATTAAATATTTTCTCTTTAAATAAGTACTAGTGGCCCAATTATTTGCATTCTTTTGTTTCTGCATATTCAAATACCCTAGGAATGTTGAAATGAATTAATGTTACACATGAGCAACAATGGGCATTTTGGGTTATGATTATGAATGTTCGTATTGTGACGTTTAGGCATTTTCTTTTACTTCCAGTTAACGATTGATGACATTCTTGAGGTTGTAAATAATCCCAATGAAAGTGATTTTTCTGAACTTGGTGATGAGGATGATGATAAAATTCTGACTGATGATAGCACATATCATGACGGTGGGGAAAGATCTACTCCAGAGTTGTTGCAAGAGTCGGCTGTTTTTCATTCAGTAAATCATGAGGATGTTCCAGAAGATACAGAGTTGTCATGGAGCGATGGTGACTTTACTCCAGAAATTCATCCTTTTGTGCAGCTTCTGGAAGACAAACCTGAAGAAGTGCTCACCCCTTTGCAGTACTTCAGATCTCTTGTGACACATGAAATGCTGGAACTCTGTGTTCAATAAAGTAATGTTTATAGTATTCATAAATTATGTACAACTACTGACATTACTCTAGCTGAGCTGGAGCAGCTTTTAGGTATTTATTTGCGGATGGGTTTGGGTCAATTGCCTAGTGTGCAATGTTATTGGGAAAAACATATGGTATATAATCTGGTTTCTGATATAATGGCTTGAAGCCGCTTTCTGAAGCTAGTATCTCTGTTGCATTTCCAGGACAATCTTGTTGTTACTGAATTAACACAGAAAGAAGATAAGCTATGGAAAATTCGACGTTGGCTTACTTTGTTCCCACAAGCTTGTCTGAGAAAATTGCCTGAGCAGAATCAGTGTGTAAACAAAATAATGATCCCTTTCGAATGATGCTGTAGTCTTTAACAATATATACAGAACAAGACAACAAGATGGGGATTCAAAATGTGGGCTAGAGCTCGTTTCTCAAGATATCTGTATGATTTTGACGTTTACCAAGGTACAGCTTCTAAGGCAACAAAGCATGTACCTGGAAAAAGTGTTGGTTACAATGTTGTGACGAAGCTAACTGCAGCATTGGAAGACAATCGCTTTCTTAGAATTTATGCAGACAATTTCTTTACATCGTATCATGTTGCTGAGAGCCTACTTAAGAGGGGTATTTATTATACAGGCACAATAAAAACTGGAAGATTCAGGCAATGTACTCTTCCCGACGAAAAGCAGATGAAAGCGCAAGGACAAGGTACTATAGCATCACAAGTTGACACAACGGGCAAGTTCAACATTGTGAAGTGGTGTGATAACAAATGTGTTATATTGCTATCTGCGCTAACAGGTATAGAGCCAAAGGACATGACAAAAAGATGGGATAGGACTAAGAAAGAATATATTCTTGTCCTAGGACCATCTATTGTTCAATTGTAATATGGGAGGAGTAGATCTTCATGATATATTGACATCGCTATACAAATATCGTATAAAATCCAGAAGCTGGTATTTGTATATCTTCTAGCACACAATAACAATAGCTATTTTCAACAGCTGGCTGAAATATACAGAATACTGCAAAGCCCTGTCTGAAAAACATGTTTCTCTCAAACAGTTTCAAGCTAATCTTGCAAGTGCATTGATATCTGCTGGACAAGGAAAATTCAAGAGGGGACGTCCAGTTACTGAAGATATGTCCAAAAAATTCAAGAAACTTGCTATTACAGTAACTCCAGTGCTAGAATGCCAAAAGGACAAAATTCTCCACTTTCCTCAGCCGAATAACACATGAAGAAGGTGCAAAATTTGCAACAAAGAGAATACTTTTCTTCAATGCCAAAAATGCAAAGGATTTTCTGTGCTTCAACAAAGACAGAAAGTGCTTCAGAAGATTCCACTACTGAAAGAAATGTATGTAAATACGTTTATTGTTGCATTATTGTATGAGCTTCTGTAATAAACCGATTCAGAACGCAAAACTGTGATTATACATTTATCTTACCCATACCAATACTGTTACCTTGAATCCCAATGTTACATATGTGTAACGCATTGTAAAAAATGACTCAAAAATGAAAAAAGCTAAAAGTTGTATATTTATCCTCCAACATATTGGTAACTGTAATTAATACTCTGCTAAGAACAACCTATAATTAATATTAATTGTTGTGGATCTTAGAGGGTTAATTTGTAACACATTGTCTTGTATGCACAGTGTGAACAAATCAAATACACTGAAGAGCCAGAGAAACTGGTACACCTGCCTAATATAGTGTAGGGCCCCCATGAGCACACAGAAGAGACGCAACACAATGTGGTGTGGACTTGACTAATGACTGAAGTAGTGCTGGAAAGAATTGACACCATAAATCCTGCAGGGCTGTCCATAAATACGTAAGAGTACGAGGAATGGAGATCTCTTCCAAACAGCACATTGCAAGGCATCCCAGAAATACCTAATAATGTTCATGTCTGGGGAGTTTGATGGCCAGCGGAAGTGTTTAAACTCAGATGAGTGTTCCAAGAGCCACTCCGCAGCAGCTCTGGATGTATGGGGTGTCGCATTGTCCTGCTGGAATTTCCCATGTTCGTCGAAATGTACAATGGTCATGAGTGGATGCAGGTGATCAGATGGGATGCTTACATATGTGTCAACTGTCAGAGCCGTATCTAGACGTATCAGGGGTCCCATATCATCGTATCTAGATGTATCAGGGGCCCCATATCACTCCAACTGCACACTCCCCACACCACTACAGAGCCCCCACCAGTTTGAACAGTCCCCTCCTGACATGCAGGGTCCATAGATTCATGACGTTGCCTCCATACCCCTACACATCCATCTGCTTAATACAATTTGAAATGAGACTCGTCTGACCAGGCAACATGTTTTCAGTCACCAACAGCCTGCCACGAGGGATTACCTGAGCGATCTTAGGCGCTGCCGTCATGGACTGTGGGGCTGGTCCCGGGCGGAGGTTCGAGTCCTCCCTCGGGCATGGGTGTGTGTGTGCTTGTCCTTAGGATAATTTGGGTTAAGTAGTGTGTAAGCTTAGGGACTGATGACTTTAGCAGTAAAGTCCCATAAGATTTCACACACATTTGAACTTTTGAACCAACAGTCCAATGTCGGTGTTGGTGGGCCCAGGCGAGGCATAAAGCTTTGTGTTATGGAGTCGTCAAGGGTACACGAGTGGGCCTCCGGTTCTGAAACCCATATCGATGATGTTTCGTTGAATGGTTCACATGCTTACCCTTGCTGATGGCCCAACATTGAAATCTGCAGCAATTTGCAGAAAGGTTGCGTTTCTGTCGTCGTTGGTCACGTCCTTGCAGGATATTTTTTCGGCTGCAGTGATGTCGAAGGTTTGATGTTTTACCGGGTTCCTGATATTCACAGTACAATCGTCAGTTATTGCTGCTACAATGGCAGGTTGTCAAGATTTAAGTTTGTTTGAATGTGGAGTTATAGTCGGCACACGAGCGATGGGACACAGCATCTCCAAGGTAGCGATGAAGTGGGCATTTTCCCGTATGACAATTTCACAAGTGTACCGTGAATATCAGGAATCTGGTATAACATCAAATCTTCAACATCGCTGTGGCCAGAAAGAGATCCTGCTAGAATGGGACTAGAGATGACTGAAGAGAATCGTTGAATGTGACAGAAGTACAACCCTTCCACAAATTGCTGCTGATTTCAGTGCTGGGCCATCAACAAGCATCAGATTGTGAACTATTCAACGAAACATCGTCGATATGGGATTTCGGAGCTGAAGGCCCACTCGTGTACGCATGATGACTGCACAGCACAAAGCTCTATCCCTCACATGGACCCATCAACACTGACATTCGACTGTTGCTGACTGGAACATATTCCCTGGTCCGACGAGTCTTGTTTCAACATGTATCGAGCAGATGGAGGTGTAAGGTTGTAGAGACAGCCTCATGAACCCATGGACCCTGCATGTCAGCAGGGGACTGTTCAAGCTGTTGGAGGTTCTGTCATGGAGTTGGGCGTGTGCAGTTGGAGTGATGTGGGACCCCTGATTCGTCTAGATACGATTCTGAAAGGTGACACATACGTAAGCATCCTGTCTGATCACCTGCATCCATTCATGTATATTGTACATTCCGACGGACTTGGGCAATTCCAGCAGGAAAATGCGACACCCCACACGTCCAGAATTGCTACAGAGTGGCTCCAGAAACACTCTTCTCAGCTTAAACACTTCCGCTGGCCACCAAACGCCCCAGACGTGAACATTATTGGGCATATCTGGGATGCCTTGCAACGTGCTGTTCAGAAGATATATCCACCATCTCTTACTCTTGCGGATTTATGGACAACCGTGCAGGATTCATGGTGTCAGTTCCCTACAGCATTACTTCAGACACTAGTCGAGTCCATGCCACGCCGTGTTGTCTCACTTCTGCGTGCTCTCCAGGGCCCCACACAATATTTGGCAGGTGTACTAGTTTCTCTGGCTCTTTAGTGTATATTGAAAAACGTTTGTTGACAAACAAAACAGCTATTTCTGCACACAAGCTGGATGGATATTTACAGGGGAGTAAAACCTAAGTTTCAAGAATAGACACCTGCCAGTTGTATGATTCACCTGATGGTGCAATCAAACATGCTGAAAACTGTAAAAATTAAACTGAAGTACATTTGTTGCGAATAGTGCAAGAGGTGCACCATCGAAAAGGAGAAGATGGACAGTCTGCAAGAAACAATAGCAAAACAAGACTGATATGTTCATGTAAGAAAATATGATTTGCAAAAGACACAACCTGCACCTATATCCATCACAGGGCTAACGTTGTACAAGTGTAAAATATACTGCTACAATTTTAGCTTCCATTCATGTGTATGTGATCGACGATATTTTTCATCTAGGAAGAATAAGTAGCTAAAAGAGGATCATAGGAAGTAGCAAGCTGCTTAAACATGTATTATGAAAAGAATGACATCAAAGCTGAAAAACTGATGGCAGTTTGAGACATTAGTAGTCGAAAAAAACAAGAACTGGTCGTCTTAAGCACATTAAGCACAACTTTCTACAGGATTGACAAGGCATGCTATTCAGAGATCAATTTAAGGGGAACTGGGGGTGGTCAAATCCAAAAAATTACGATTTTTTTTATACCGAAAATTAATTGGAACATTCCTCTTTAATATAAACTTCCAATTATTGTTCTACTCGCCCTAGAAGTGGAGTTATTACCATTTTCCCCCACGCCTGCAGAGGAAATGGGCGGCCGCTGAATGCATCTAACACCCTCTCGTGACTTCCTGGCGAACTGCTTGGGATTTTCTCGGCCTGTTACGCATACAGCGCCTTATGTTACGCATACAGCGAGAGTGCAAGGGTTGGCTACATTGTTTTCTGTGACAAATGAAGCGCTAAGAGGGCGGAACATCGTCTCTTTGCTGTTTACCGTTTCGAATTAGTTCAGTGTTGTGCCTGTTGTTGGTAGTATTATACTTCTTGTGTAAAGCGTTGTTCTGGTTACCATGCTACGTTTTAGTAACCGTGTATATAAGAAGAGGAAGAACGTAGGGAAAAGAAAATTAACACTAATACCAAGTTGCGATACTACAATTACTGAAACAGTGCGTTCTTCTGCTAAGCAACACATGGCCGACCATAGCCCTGTGACATCTTCTAGCAATAAGCTGACTGGTGGAAGTGACAGATTTCGTGAATATGTTAGTGACAGTGATGATATTAATGAAGTACTGAATATTGGATTATTATCTTCTGTGCTGAAAGAAAGTGTTCTGTGCAAAATGTGTTCAAGTGTAGGAGTGGGACTAGAGATAACAAAGCACTTTGGTTTAGCTTGTGAGATGAAGATAATCTGTGCATGTTGCAAGTATCAAGTGACTTTCTACAATTCACATGCCTTTCTCTTTGGTGAAAATGAACGATCTAGAGTGTTTGATGTGAATGTTCGACTTGTGTATGGTCTTCAATCCATTGGAAAAGGGTCTGCTTCTGGTAAACTGTTTTGTGGTATTATGAACTTGCCATTCCCTCCAAGCAAATTTGGGTACTGCTGTGAACTGGTAGGATCCTCTGTTGAAGATGTGGCTTTGAAAACCATGAAGGAAGCAGTCGAGGAATCTGTAGAAATGAACGGTGGTTCTAGGGATTTGGTAGTGGCATTAGATGGTTCCTGGCAAAAGAGGGGTCATAAATCCCTGTATGGGGTTGTAACTGCTACTTGTGGTGATAGTGCAAAATTGATAGATGTTGCAATATTATCAAAACATTGTAGGTGCAAAAATAAAATCAAAGGAGGGCACAGTGGAACCTGTGAGGCAAATTTTAGTGGATCAAGTGGAGCAATGGAAGTGAATGGAGTGAAACAAATTTTTGAACATTCAGTTCCCAGATACAACGTTAGGTACAAATACTACCTTGGGGATGGTGACTCCAAAGGTTTCAAGACTATGGAGGAACTGAAACCATATGGAAATGAATTTGTAAATGAAAAGTTGGAATGCATTGGGCATGTGCAAAAGCGTATGGATCCACGGCTTCAAAGGCTCAAACAAACTTTGGGTTCAAGTAAGCTCAGTGAAGGGAGAGGCAGGCTTGCTGACGAGTTGATTGAACGTCTACAGAGATACTATGGGTATGCTATAAGGCAAAATACTAGTAATGTTAGTGACATGCGAAAAGCAGTGTGGGCATTGTTCCTTCATACTGCCTCTTCCAATGAATACCCTCAACACAGCCTGGGCCCAACAGATTCCTGGTGCAAATATAATGCAAAAAAGTACTATGATCACAAACATGGTTTGCCAGCAGCTGTGATAAATGCAATAAAACCAATTTTTCATGACTTAGCACAGCCAGAATTGTTACACAAATGTCTACACAGAAAGACGCAGAATCCTAATGAGAGCGTAAAGAATTTGATTTGGAAAGTGATTCCTAAAAGGGTGTTTGTAAGCATAAAAACACTGCACTTTGGCATTTATGATGCAATAGCAACCTACAACCAAGGGAACAGTGTGAAGTGTGAAGTTCTGAAGGCATTAGGATTTACAGCTGAGGTGAACACTGTACGAGCACTAAGAAATATTGACAGAGAAAGGATAAGAGGAGCAGAAAGAAGAGAAAGGCATATGAAGTTGATGGAACAACAGACCAGAAAAGAAGACAGAAGAGGAAGCTTTTGAAGGCTGAAGAAGAAGACCCTGATAATCCATCCTATAGTGTAGGAATGTATTGAGAAACTTTGATAGCCATTTCCCATAAATTAGAATTTTTCGAATATAAGGAACATTTTCTCAAAATCCACTCAAGCTAGAGAGATGAAATTTTTATACAGCACTCCTAGTGGTCAAACATACATTGTAACACAGCCATTTGGCAATATGTTCAGTAATTTCATTTCAGTTTAATTATAAAGCAATTATTTGTAAAAACATTCGGGTCATTAACAAAAAAATAATTGGAAGGAAACTAGAAAAGATACTCCAAAATCCCTCTGTCATTACTGCAATACTAAACCACTCCATATGTAAAAAAAATTCAAATTTTTCTATTTGGTAGTTTATTCATAAATGTTCCTCAAACTTAGTGATTTTAACATGGGCAGCATAGGCACCTCTGGCTCCCCTTAAGGACATTAGAAAGAAGTTCTTAAAACATTCCAAAGAAAGAAGACAATCAAGGTAACTCGATTAACTCATGGCTTTTTCTATAACTTCTCTGCACTGAAACAGCTGATTTATGAACCTAAGGGGGTGGTTAATGAAGGTAAGTTTAATACAAGAAAGTGCGTGCAACTAGTATTCTCTGCAGGAATACTACAGTCTATTCAGTTATTAATATTATGTAGTAAATTAGTAAAAGAATCTAATAATAAAAGAAATTTGGAAAGGTGCGAAAAATGAAAGTAACAACAAGCAGCATGCTATAAACAAAACTATAAAACTAAATCTAAATGATGAGTTGAAACCAGTATCAGAAAAAAATAGTAACTACTTTTAATAACGATTTCAGTGAAATAGCTGGAAAACTGATAAAAAAACCTGCCTTACATTAGATTAGATTAGATTCAATTTTCGTTCCACAGACCCAAAAAAGAGATGATTATAGTGGGTGTGGAACATGTCAGAAAGAATGACATAAAAACCTAAAACATTTGGATACACTACTTGCTACTCTTATCATTTGTCAGAAGATTGTTAGAACAGGTGAATACATTACAGTAAACTGGAATTGCTAATTTTTAAAGAATTAATACACAGTTAGAATGAAACATTATTATGCACATTTAAAAAATCTATCATGCACAAAACATCTAATCTTGACTGTTGTGACCAATTACTGTCAAAAATTAAATCTAACACACATTTTTACGTAAGCTGGTCTAACAGTCCCTGTAAAGATGTTCATCTGTAGAGCAAAGGGAATTGCCTATCAAAAAATCTTTCAAACTATCTTTAAACTGTGCTTGATCTGAAACCAAGTTTTTAATGGTTGCTAGCAATTTATTGAAAATGTGTGTTCCTGAATACTGGACCCCTTTTTGGACCAAGGTAAATGATTTTCGGTTTGTATGTAGACTGTTCTTATTCCTTGTATTGATACTATGTATTGAGCTATTGGTTGGAAATAGAGGTATATTGCTTGCAACAAAATTCATTAAGGAATAAACATACTGAGAAACAGTAATTAGAATGCTAAATTCCTTGAACAGGTTTCTACATGATGTTCTTGAATTTACACCACAGCTGATTCTTATTATATGCTTTTGCACTCTAAAAACTTTTGCTCTCTTTAATGAGTTACCCCAGAATTTGATCCCATATGACATAATAGAATGAAAGTAAGCAAAGTGTAAAGGTTTTTTATACTTATGTCTCCTACATCTGACAGCATTGTCACTGCAAATACACACTTGTTTAGGCGCTTCAGCAGCTCTGTGGAATACCATTCCCAATTGAATTTTGTGATCGAGTTGTAATCCCAGAAGTTTAAAACTATCAACCTCTTCGATCTGCATGTCTTTATATGTTATATAGATGCTGGAAGAAAATCTCTTACAGGTTCTGAACTGCATATAGTGAGTCTTTTCGAAATTTAATGACAGTGAATTAGCTTTAAACCATTTATTAATGTCAGTCAAAGCTGGCACTGAACATGCAACATATGTGGAAGCCACAAAACCATCAATGTTTCACCAGAAATCCTCAAACACATAAGTTTTTACACCTATAAAAAAACTAAAAACTAAATACTCCGGTGCCAGTGACAGCATACCAGATTTAACTATAAAGAAATCTAGGGAGCACATTGTAGAACCACCAATTCATATCATTAATCCATCCTTTAGTAATGGAGTTTTCCCTGACCTCCTAAATGTTGTTGAAGTTTCTCCACTCTACAAAAAGGGACCTGAAAATGGTGTAGTACAGGCCATTAGCACAATTCAACACATTTTCAAAAAGATTTGGGAATTTGTTTTATAGCAGAGAGGAACTTTTTGTTAATACATTCTCTTTAACATTGAAGCACCGGTATGGATTTAGAAAAGCAGAAGCAACAACCACAGGAGTGTATAAATATGTCCACACAACCTTAAAATCATTCGATAATAAAGTAATACTGGAATTTTTTAGATCTTTGTAAAGCTTTTGATGTTATTGAGCATACTCCTTAGAAAGTTAGTTAAAAAAGGTGTAAGAGGAACTGCAAACCAATGGTTAGAACCATATCTATCAAACAGTGAACAAAATGTTGAAATTTAATCTGAAAAAAAGAACACTAATGTTCATCAGGGCACTCCTCTGAGATAATGCCTGTTAGATATGGTGTATCACAATGTTCAGTCCTGGGGCCCATACTGTTTCTGCTGCATATTGATAACGTAAACACGAAGTTTACTTAAGGGCATGCTACACTATTTGCTGAAGACACACATACTCTCATAACAGGTTCAGACAAAAGTGACGATGATCAAAAGATTAAACGACTTATCTCATCACTGAGCGAAAGGTTCAGTTAGAACAATATCATTATAAATGTAAAAAAACCTCACATTAGTTTCAGCCTTTCATCTCAAAACGATAAATTCCTGGCATGCTCCTAGACAACCATGAGCTGTCCAATGTGCGCTCTGTTGAGTTTCTTGGCATATGGTTTTAAGAAAATCTTCAATGAAACACTTATGTCAATTATATCTCAAATAATCTATGTGTTTTATTATAAGGGTACTCAGCAAATCAGACATCAAATTTATTCTTATACAAGTATATTATTCTTACTTTTACTCCATATTACAGTATGGAATTATATTTTGGGAGAACTGACCCTCCAGCAGAGATATCTTCAAAGTGCAAATAAAGATAATACATATAATATGCACTGTGAGATATAATGTATTATGCAGGCATCATTTCAAGAGATTTGGCACTGTGATGTCACGATCTGTTTTCATTTATACTATTACATTATTTGTGAAGACCATACAGCCGAGTGGTGCCTCATGTCTGCTCTAGTATCTGAGGTAGCTAACCCGTTTGACACTCCTTAAGGTTGTTGGGGTTGCCTGCCCTCAGGCACTAGAGCAATCACGAGGCACCACTCAGCTGTTTGGTTGTCGAAGTCTCTGACAAATACATTTTTAATGTGCTCAACAATTGTGTATGTTTGACACTGAGGGTGTTACCAAACAGAGGAATCTCATAATGACCATTTGGGCGTTTTATTCATGCACATATCAATTTTGCATCACTTCATGATCATGACACAGGAGAGAATGATACAGGTTGGTTGAAAAAACATGAACACCCTTTGGGCTACGAATAAAGTCAAATTTCGTAGAATGCTTTTGAATCGTACCTAGTGGTTTAACCCTGTATACCAAAGCAAAAAATTGTGGTCACACTACACACCTAAGTGGTCAGATCACGTTCATTGGAGTTGCATTTCCACGATGTTCTTAGAGTAGGGTTCAATTGTCTGACTGGTGTTAGCAGTATCGAACGTTGTCAATAACGTCGCACTGTTGCTCGCTTCGCAGAAAACTGTCGTTTTCGACCACAAATTGTCTGGGTCCCAAGTGAAGGGATAGTTTCATTGACGCCCTTTACACCATCTCCTGACTGCTTTTCGTGTCGGTTCTGAGCGGCGGTGTTTCTGAAATGTTTTCATTGGCAAATCATAAGAAAACCACGTGATTGCAACACTGGACATCGCGGTTCTTACCTCAAGAGCAGAGGCGTCAAAAGAAGGGGTGACATGTGGGTAAGAAGGGGTGTGACGACCTTACAATCGTGTACCACGCCCACGATGATGTTCAGCACTATTGTGGAGAAATTTAGTGCTAATGTGACATCAATAACCCATCATACATGTCACATGCACTTCTGAGTTGCAGCCTTTTCTTTTTTTCGCGTGTTTCGACACCTTGCCATGCTTGTACACCATCACAGAGGAAGATTGTAGGCACCCTTGAGTCAAGTTTCAAACTTATGCCTCCCAATGAGAAACAATTACAGGGTCGCAAAAGTGACAGTTTTTTACTTTGAGTAATGTGCAGTACAATACAGTACACATAATGGCTGACTACAATAGATTTCTCTACCAAAAGGTCGAAAGCCTTCAAGTGGTAAACCATTACCAAATATTCTTAAAACAGAATGCAATGGACCTTGTCCTATTAAAGGACGCAAATTGAAATACATTCCCTCTTGTTTAAGATGGATCCCTGCTGTGTATCTAAGCAGAAGGAAATTCATCACATCGCCAAGGGAAAGAAGAGGTGAAGGACGTGACTTACTAGGTTTGTTAGTTTTTAAGAAATATGGTCGGACATAAATTGAGTTACTCATAAAATGATAAGGCTGCTGACAAAGTATGATCCAGGAAAGTGCTGTGCTTCATAATTAGCATTGTATGACATTAATTTAAAACGTGTTGCATTCCTTTACTGGGATTTGTGATGATTTGTTTACTTAAGTCTGATAAAAGATTAATTCAGTTTAATTTTATTAAAGTGTTAGTAAACTTTATTTGAATGTATTGTCAAGTTCTGAAGTAATAAAAGTCATGAATGTGGCAATAAAATTAATTTTATGCCGTACTGAATCATTAGTTACTTTTTGAGGTTGTTACCTCCGCCTCCATAGCTGAGTGATCGGGGCGGCAGAATGCCACGCGCGGGAACCGGGTTCGATTCCCGGCTGTGTCAGAGATTTTCTCCGCTCTAGGATTGGGTGTTGTGTTGTCTTCACCGTCATATCATCCTCATCGACTTGCAAGTCGCCGAAGTGGTGTCAACTAAAGAGACTTGCACCAGGCAACCAGTCTACCCTACGGGAGACCCTCGCCACACGACATTTCATTTTTTAAAACGTTGTTACACTTGATCACTGCAGAAATTGTTATTGCATGTCTTAGTATCAAAAAATGAAAGACAAAACTGTTAAATTTGTCTTTTTGAGAGATTTTGCAGCAATGTCTTGTTAACTCGCCCTGAGAGTAAACACTGCTAACCCATCTTCTTACATTCATTTTGCAAGTGAATAAAATTTTGGGTAGAATTTACCATTTTATGAATATGCCATTGCCGTAGACATATGCGAAAACAGTGTCTTACCAAAACAAAAAATCGCATTGGACACACTTGAAATATCTTAATTCTGACATTTTTTGAAACTTTATTGTACAATTTCTCAAAGCAGCCAACTTGTCCCTTCCCAGTGTTTACTGCCATACGTATATTTACGTATGGTAATTCTGGAAAAGTCAAAATATGAAATGTATTCCTGAATGATTTAATTCTTTATTAATAACACTTGTCATTCTTCTTATTTGTAGCTTCTTAAATATTAAATGATTGTTTTCCAAAACTTCTGTTTCCCCAGAACATCAGCCCACATTGTAAGAGACTCTTCACATTTGTATAGTCACCATATACACTACTGGCCATTAAAATTGCTACACCACGAAGTTGACGTGCTACAGAAGCAGTTCACCGGCGTTACCTCGTGAAACGTTGTTGTGATGCCTCGTGTAAGGAGGAGAAATGCGTACCATCAGGTTTCCGACTTTGATAAAGGTCCGATTGTAGCCTATCGCGATTGCGGTTTATCGTATCGCGACATTGCTTCTCGCGTTGGTCGAGATCTAATGACTGTTAGCAGAATATGCAATCGGTGGGTTCAGGAGGGTAATACGGAACGCCGTGCTGGATCCCAACGGCCTCGTATCACTAGCAGTCGAGATGACAGGCATCTTACCCGCATCGCTGTAACGGATCGTGCAGCCACGTCTCGATCCCTGAGTCAACAGATGGGGACGTTTGAAAGACAACAACCATCTGCACGAACAGTTCGCCGACGTTTGCAACAGCATGGACTATCAGCTCGGAGACCATGGCTGCGGTTACCCTTGACGCTGCATCACAGACAGGAAAGCATGCGATGGTGTACTCAACGACGAACCTAAGTGCACGAATGGCAAAACGTCATTTTTTCGGTTAAATCCAGGTTCTGTTTACAGCATCATGATGGTTGCATCCGTGTTTGGCGACATCGCGATGGACGCACGTTGGAAGCGTGTATTCGTCATCGCCATACTGGTGTATCACCCGGCGTGATGGTATGGGGTACCATTGGTTACACGTCTCGGTCACCTCTTGTTCGCATTTACCGCTGTTTGAACAGTGGACGTTACATTTCAGATGTGCTACGACCTGTGGCTCTACGCTTCATTTGATCTCTGCGAAACCCTACATTTCAGCAGGATAATGCACGACCGCGTGTTGCAGGTCCTGTACGGGCCTTTCTGAATACAGAAAATGTTCGACTGCTGCGCTGGCCAGCACATTCTTCAGATCCCTCACCAATTGAAAACGTGTGGTCAATGGTGGCCGAGCAAGTGGCTAGTCACAATACGCCAGTCACTACTCTTGATGAACTGTGGTATAGTTTTGAAGCTGCATGGGCAGCTGTACCTGTACACGCCATCCAATCTCTGTTTGACAATGCCTAGGCGTATCAAGGCCGTTATTACGGGTAGAGGTAGTTGTTTTCGGTACTGATTTCTCAGGATCTATGCACCCAAATTGCTTGAAAATATAATCACATGTCAGTTCTAGTATAATAGATTTGTCCAATGAATACCGGTTTATCATCTGCATTTCTTCTTGGTGAAGCAATTTTAATGGCCAGTAGTGTAGTAATGTTTCAGTTTTCCAGTAATTCCTAAGCATCCTTAAGACATACCAGTATTTACTCAACTTTTTGTTCAAAAGTTTAACTTGTTCTTACCATCTTAAAAGCTCATGTAAACAAACCACTTGAAACTTTGTACAGGATTTTTGTTCAATGCTAAAGCCACCTAATTCAAGAATTACATTACTTCTGGATTTTATTCTTATGTATCTAAAGCTAATTCATACAATTTTCTTCTCATTTATTTCCATTTAAGTCCCTCTAAATCACCTTTCTGCTAATTTTGTTGTCTCAGAGACCTGCTGTAAATTTCTTTAAAATTAAAAAAAAAACGCAGTATGTACAATATACAATCTGAGATATAATGAATCATGCAGGCAACATTTCAAGAAACTTGGCATTATGACACTGCCCTCTGTTTACATTCGTAGTCTTATATCATTGGTTAAAACCTATCTAGCACCAAAGATGGACCATTAACATTAAATGAACACATTCATAACTACAATACAAGGCAGCAGTCTGATCTACATATGTTTCAGTCCTGAAAAACTGGTTACTGGTACCTAAAAAGTGTTCTACATGTTAGGATATGGATGTTCAATAGCCAGCTGAAATTTAAAAAAATAGAATTCCCAAGTGTTTTCATAGATAAATTTAAAGAAAATCTTTTATAACGAAACTTTTACACAGTAAATGATTTTTTTGAAAAATGATACAAATGTTAACTAATTTTTTAATAATTGGTCATGTGGGCTTATTATAGTACCTACATGAAAGTACAATGTAATGCCTATTACTGTCTTGTAATATTGAACAACAAACTTTCACTAAACAATTAAAATTGTACAATAATATTGTAAAAATTACTTGTAATTGTATTCTGACATGCCCAGTATCAGATGTGCAAATTGTGGAATATTATGATTACTTGGATCAATAAAATACAATATAAATTAGCTTCATTGTGTCCCTTAGTTAAGAGCCTAGTGAATAACACTGAATCTGTTGTAGGCAGGTGGTATGGTAAAAGAGTTATAAAAAATCATGAGGTACTCAACAACTAATATTCCCATGTTCTGAAAAGTAATTTTTATATTGATGACACTGTGGCGCTGATGAAATCGACACCAACTTCGATATGCATTCATCTTTGGACTCTAAGCTTTATCTTTGGCTGTTCCGCCATGTTGGGTCAGTTCTTTGTGATCCTTGTATGTGTTAAGGTTAATAAATGAACTATTGCTAAATGGATGTGATTATTGGTGCAACCAACCCGGTAATCCTCCTCACTGGTGACCCTGAGTTGTAACGTCTTCCGTTTTCGCCGTTTTACTGTGTCCGCGACCTCCGCGTCTGTTATTTTCGCGTGTATTACATCGACACAGCATTCGAACAATGACTTCGGCCCAGCACGTAACGCCGGATTTTGTGATGGACAGGCATCATGTTGCGGGCGATGTACACCCGCTAGGACTGCAACACAATGCCTCTCACTCGATGCTCCCGCCGAATTCTTCTGGACGTTTTCGAGCCTGCAACAATAAGTGAGGATAGGAGTGCACTTGACTCTGGTTATCAAACGGCTTTGTTCCCACCACTTGTGCCCTCCCTCATCGACTGTGCAGTTATCTCTCACGGATCTCTGTGCAGTGCGGGATCAATGCCGATTTCTGCAAATGCTTCGTCGGACAACCTACTACCGTCAGGACAACGATTTGCCGCGCCGCAATCCTTGCAGTACCACGCGGATACCTACCACGTGGTCGGATCTGCTTCGTTCACAGGTCTACCTCCTCAGCATCCGACCACGCCTGCTCCTGCCTCGGTTCAGCATCAGCACATGCCTTCCTGCTTCGATACCTCCGCCTGCAACATGAACAATAACTTGTTATCTGTACCTGACCTCCACCTCCGTCCCACTGCTACGCCTCAGTGTTCTGTGCCAAGACATTCACCTTATCTGCACACTGTTTTGAGTGGAGTGACTATGAACAGTGAACATTCACACATTCCGTCCGATGTTCGACATCATTTCCCACACTGTGCTCCTGGACAGCCCGCACCTCCGCAACCTCCCTGCAACACAGGTGGCCCCAGCGCTGATCATACGTCTTGCTTTCCGTGGACTTACACGCGTTCTCAAACTTTGAACTTTTTCTCACCTGTCGCCCCCGCGCCGGCTCATGTCGAGCTTCCGCTACCGTTCTCGGCACATCTCGGTGCTTCATCCGCATCGGTCTTCCGTGACGCGTCAATCCAAACACACCCGTAACGTGTTGAGCTTCCGCTACCGCAATCAACACATTACGATGTCTTACCCGCGTCGGCCTTCTGCGTCGCGACGGATCGCGCTCAACCACAACGTGTCACCTTCACGCTGACACCCAAACAGCCGTCGTTGCCATATCCCCTGGAGGCACACTCACCTGGAATACTACAGCAACAACAGCTCGAATCAGGCAGGGCCCCGACGAACTCAACTCAACCTGTTCTTCCGAACATTTTACAACGCTTACCGACGCTGCCGCCATTTAATCCCGACAGAGCAACAATCTGGTTCAAAATTGTGGACGAAGTGTTCGACCATTACGAACTCGACGAGTCAACCAGGTTTCTGTGCCTCATCACCCACCTGCACGACCAGGAGGACTTGATTGCTGACCTGGTCGACGCCCCAGACTCCTCTGCCCGGTACACTCTAACCAAAAAGACAGTTCTACGTCGGCTTGCACGCTCAACTGAGGCAGCAATACATCAAGTGCTCCACGTCGAGCAACTAGGCAACGACAAACCTTCCAAGCACTGGAGACGGCTACGTGCCCTGGTCAGCGCCGATCTATTCTCTGGCACAGCTCTCCTCGCCATCTGGTCAGATAAACTATTTCCGCACATCCACTTTGCTCTGTCTCAAAGGTCTCCTGAACCTGTCGAGCAAAGAATGACAATTGCTGACAAGCTACATGATGCATCACTGCTCTATTTCGCCAGCCACTGCCTACCTGACAAGTCTCAGGTTCAGGCTCATCACCCTGTGGCCGGACGCGGCCGGAGCTGTACTGTGCCGACCGTTCTGCTCACTCCGGTAAGCAGTAAACAAGCAACTGGGACGTCATCAGCTCTGCCCACAGTCACGCCCCCTCCTGCAACCGACCCTGCTGCGGCCACCAAACCTCAGCCACCACCTCTGGCAACGAACTTTCCGCAGGAAATGCAGCCGCAATACCTGTACTGTTACTTCCACATCCTGTTTGGTGAGGCAGCACGGAACTGCAGACCACCCTGCTACTTCCCAAACGCCAATCGCAGGTAGGTCCGGGTGCTGCCTCCTGCACACAACACGACAGGCACCCCCCCAGTACTCCATTCTGTCCAGGAACGACCGGATAATTGCGGACGACTTTACATTAAAGACATTTCGTCGGGATACCTTTTCCTAGTGGACACAGGCGCCGATGTTTCGCTGCTGCCTACGTCCTTAGCGCCGCCGAACATCCGCCCTCATCATACTTCACTGCAAGCCATGAATTCAACTAAACTACAATGCTCAGGTTCAAGTTCCCACGTCGTCTCACTCTCCGCAAACTGCAAACTCGAGTGGACTTTTTTAGTGTGTGAAATTGACGAACCTATACTAGGCATTGACTTCTTGTGACACCACAAACTTTCACCAGACCTAGTATGAAACACCGTGTTTCATCATCCGTCCAAGGCTCACTTCCCCTGAGCTCTGTAGAGCAAACCCCCCATGACACATCGGTCCGGGCTCATCTCATGCATACATGCTCGTCTCTGTCGACAATGTTACAAGAAACCATGCACAAGTGCCTTGGCGAACTTGAACACGTCGCTCGCCTATGCAAGGAAAACTTCGAGCTCTCTCTCCAGCTCCACGAAACACAGCTCCAGCTCTCCGATGCAGCGAAGGAATTTCAGACACTACAGAAAGGACAAAGGAAGGTCAGTAAGTGCACCGAACCTGCTTGCAGTCCCAGCAATTGAGCCTCCATGTGTTTACCTCCCGCTACCCCTCACAACTGTGCTATCAAGACTGCCGTAACATGTACTGACAGTTCCGCAGGGCCACACTCTCCTAACACGGCAGCATTTGACACTCAGCCAGACACAAGTGCACATGCATAATGAGTGTCACGTGCTCCCGAACTGAGGGCTCCTACCCCACCCCTCGCAGACAGCATCTCAAACTATGCAAATTCGGCTCCTGCGCGCCGCTGTGCGACCGCCACTGACAACACAAACAGTGCACTCATACCAAGCGTTTCGCCTGCGACCATGCTGCCACAGGCCACACCCTCGGACAATGGACTCACTAACGGCTCATGAGCTCTACCGAGCTCACCCGACCACAGTGCCACTGTTCCGGGCTGGCGGCCATCTTGTCGTGTTGACTCCTGGGACACTTTGCCGCCTCGACTCCCGTCGGATCCGCTGAGTGGCTCCGAACTCCACGACCATGCCTAGCCTGCCCCGCCCACCACACATTGTAAACAAACCGCCTCCCGTGCCGCCGCCAACATTTCTGTCGTCACCAACGGCATGGTTCACAAACTTTGCCTCATGCCAGGTCCACCGATCTCCAGTAAACTAAGTCCACTTTGCCCTGATCGCCTCTCTGACCTTAAAAATCAGATTTCTGCCAGTAGCTGGTCTACACTCATACATATGACACCCAAAAAAGACAGGTCGTGGCGCATGTGCGGAGACTACCATCGACTAAATGCACAAACAATTATGGACACCTACCACATACCCAACATTGCCGACTTTACCAGTTCCCTAGCAGGTGCGACCACGTTCTCTGTCATTGATTGCAAAGAGGCCTACTACCAGATCCCCATGGCACCTGAAGACATCGAGAAGACAGAAATTACCACCCCCATCGGGTTATTTCAGTTTCAATTCATGCTCTTCGGTCTGAAAAACGCAACCTAGACCTGGCAATGCTTCATCAACAAAGTGCTATTCGACCTAAAATTCTGCTTTGCATATGTTGATGACATTCTAGTGTTCAGCTCCTCCGTCGAGGACAACATTCGACATGTGCAAAGTGTTATGAACACTCTTGCGGCAGCAGTCATCGAGACCAACCAGGATAAATTGCAGCTACATCAACCTGCTGTCACTTTTCTTGGTTTTCAGGTCTCTGCTGATGGCATTTAACTGCCCCCTGCGAAAGTACAAACAATACTAAACCTACCCAGACCTTCGTCATTCAAAGAGCTTTGGTGCTTTCTGGGGACGGTTAATTATTATCGCCCACATCTACCTCGGGCTGCGGACATTCAGGCTCCACTGACAGACACCTTGGCAGGCACCAACACCTCTGGACCTTGGCCCGTTCCATGTACCCATGCTATGACTGACTCTTTCATTGCCCTCAAAAATCTTCTTGCCGAGGCCTGCACCATCGCGCATCCTCATCCCAATGCGTAGCTTTTCATCACCACAGACATGACCGATACTGCAATCGGTGCTGTCCTTAGCCAGACAATCAATGGCCAAACTTCGCCTCTGCAGTTCTTCTCGCGCAAGCTCACTAATGCACAACGGAAATATTCCACGTTTGACAGGCAGTTGCTCGCGGCCTACAAAGCGATCAAGCATTTTAAGACTGACGTTGAGGGACGCCCTTTCTATGTTTTAACGGACCACAAAACTCTGGCTGCAGCCATTACAAACCCGCCAACTGACCCGCCTCCTCGCCGCTTCAGATACATGGACTTCATATCTCAGTTCACCACTGATGTCAGACACATAAACGGTGCTGACAATATAGTTGCTGATTTCCTTTCATGAGTCGACGCTGTCCATTCGCTGTTAGAGCTCTCTGAACTGCCTAACCACCAACCCACCAACGAGGAAACACAAAACCTGATTTCAGACTCTACTTCTTCACTACACTTTGTCCGCACCACGTTCCCTGGCATTTCTGGTGAGATCTGGTGCGACGACAGTATGGGCAAGTTACACCCCCTCATCCCAACCATTCTCCATCGAGTTGTCTTCAATGCATTGCATAATTTAGCCCACCCCGGTGTTCGTGCGTCCATGAGCCTCATAGTGGAGCACTTTGTATGGAGAAGTGTCAACAATGACTGGCAGCAAGAGGCACACTCCTGCGTTGTGTACCAACGCTGCACATTACACAAGCACACTTCACCCCCCTCGGCGCCTTTTTGATCCCTCTTGGGCGTTTCCAGCATATTCATATTGACATTGTCGGCCCTCTCTCACCCTCTAATGGTTTTCGTTATGTTCTCTCGTCTATCGACCGAACAACTCACTGGGTCGAGGCTGTCCCCCTCCCTAATATTATGGCAGAAACTGTTGCTCGAGCTTTCGTCGAGTCATGGGTATTGCATTTCGGATATCCAGCTATTATCATGACTGACCAGGGCAGACAATTTGAGTCGGTCCTGTTCAACGGGATTTGTAACATTTGCGGCATCCGGCGCATCCATACCACAGCATATCATCCGCGAAGTACGGGCTATTCGAGCGCTGGCACCGCACTTTCAAGGCGGCTCTTTGATGCCACGACTGTCTATGGACAGAGGCCCTTCCCCTTGTGCTACTCGGCATTCGTGCGATTTATAAGGAAGACCTCAAAGGCACAGTAGCCGAGTTCGTATATGGCCAGAACATTGTTCTCCCTGCCAAACTTGTGAGCCCTTCCACTTCTCACCCTCAGTCTGACTTACCTTCCTTCGCGGACCGCGTCAGATGCCACTTCATCAACCGCCATATCCCTCCACCTGCCAGCCATTCACACACTAAGGTTCACGTCCCGAAATCTCTGGACAATTGCGAGTATGTCATGCTCCGAGATGACACAGTCCGTGCTCCATACACTGGCACGTGCTGAGTTCTCCAGAGCTCAGCCAACACCTATGACATCCAGATGAAAGATTCAGCTGTTACAGTCTCTCTCAACAGACTTAAGCCTGCACATGTTGAGCCTTCTTCTACCCCCCTTCAGGCCACGACCACGCCACTCACTGTCGTGGCTCAGGATGCTCCGACCACTCCCTCCACGTCGGACCTACACACTCGATTGAGTGATTTCCAGCTCCAATCGTCGATCTCTCCTCTGACCTCGCCCTCTACTCCGGTCTCACGCACTCCGTCGAGTAACCACATGCTCCCCACATCGAGCTTACCTACGATCACGCCCTCGCCGCCGGCCCCTTCGCCGATCCCTTCGAACTCTCCACCATCGCCTGCCTCATCCTGTCGAGGTTTCTCACGCCCCCCATCTTGAATGTGCCCTCACTCAAGGTGCTTGTGCCTGTCCCCCAGACATAATCCACGACATGTCAATAATACTGCGTGATTATACACTGTCCTTCGTGTGTTTCTCTTCATCCTGTGCTCATGACACAACCTCCGCCATTCCCTGCCACCTGGTGAAATGTGTTCCCCTCCTGCCCGACGTCGACCTGGACATGCTTCGTGTGTTCGCCACGCCCTCCGGAGACATCGTCGTCGTCGCTCTGTTCCACCCGCAAACCGCCAGCCTACCTGTCGCCGCACGACCAGCACGCCCAGTACGACGCCCGGCTCCCTTCAACGACTTCCAGGTTCGGTGGCCGAACTTCATTCACGACATCTACCCACACAGCTCCCCGACGACGCTGTCGAGCTGACCGTGGTCCGGCTCCCGCGGACCACCCCTGCCGACGTCATAGTCCCCCCCCCCCCCCGGGCACCTGAAGAGTACTCCGTATTGCGGGGGGGGGGGGGGCTATGTGGCGCTTTGGCTGTTCAGTCAGTTCTTTGTGATCCTTGTATTGTTAAGGTTAATAAATGAACTATTGCTAAATGCATGTGATTATTGGTGCAACCAACCCGGTAATCCTCCTCAACACATTTCTGTCATCAGTAGTCTGCCTGAGTGATATGACTCAAACAAGTTATATGCAACTACACAGATACCATGTTTGTAACATTTTCTAAGCATAAGTTTATGGATGAGCAGATCAAAGGCTTTACATATAATAGAAACTGACCACAGTTTAACTCATCTTGAGCACGGAATTCAGAATATGCTTCAAGACATCAGTAGATTTACCATTTTGAGCAATAACAAGTGTGTTTTGGTAAAAAAGTTACATAAACCTCCAAGCATTATTACCCCAATGGTATTAGGAAAGCTAGATAATGGTGAGACTGCTCTGCAGTTTCACACGTTTTGAGTATTATCCTTTTTGTGAAATTGCTTTAGTCTCAATACTGATTGTTATGCTTGTTGTGAACATTCCTGTAATAAATGACAATGGTAGGTAGCAGAGAATTTATTTAGCTTGAGAATGTCAATGACCTTGTCTGGGATACCATATGGACCACAGGATGTTTTGTATTTTGTGTCTTGATTGTATTTATTATTTCTGCTATAGTCATTGGATACAGAAAGGTAATGGCTCTGAGCACTATGGGACTTAACTGCTACGGTCATCAGTCCCCTAGAACTTAGAACTACTAAAACCTAACTAACGTAAGGACAGCACACAACACCCAGCCATCACGGGGCAGAGAAAATCCCTGACCCCGCCGGGAATCGAACCCGGGAACCCGGGCGTGGGAAGCGAGAACGCTACCGCACGACCACGAGATACGGGCAGGAAAGGTAATATTTTGAAGTACTTTCGCATCATCATGTTGATAACTGTGGCCTAACTAAACGAAATAATTTATAACACCAAAAAAAACAAAGAACGAACAACAAAGATTTAGAATAACTACTAATATCAACCACGGCCTAATGGAAGCACGACGAAACAAAGTACAGAGGATCTTGTGTATCTGGAGGAAATGAGCTTGGTGGTCACGTGATAAACAAGGGGCGGATGACGCGAGCCGTGGAAACTTTGTTTTCGCGAAACCATGTGAATTGGCTTTCAACTGCGAAATTACAGACTATGGACGCTCCTACAATTAACTGTCATGCTATAGCTGTGTATTTAACTCAATAAGCTAAGTACCTGGTTCAAAGCATTAACAAGACATAACTATTAAACATTCAATTACGAATTATATTGTAGGTGCTCTTCGTAGGAGTTGTTCGAGCGCTGATTTATTTTTTATGGTTCGTAAGCAATGGAGTAGTTCTCACTACACCTTTGAAGTTCGGATCCAAGGATGTTACACAAAACGTGGTCGACGCATTGTCAACGCCGTGTATTGTGGTAGTGAGAATGTCAAACAAGGTGTTTTGTTTAGCAATTAATGTTTAGCCTGTGCGTAATGTTTCTTCTTTGTATACTAGTAATGAGTTCGCCATAAGCACTCATCGTCATATAATTTGTTTCGAAGGCTTGTAATTGATTCAGTACGGTGCCGACAACAGCAGACGACGAAATGGAAAGAAGAAGTTTTCGATGATGATTACAATCCTAGTAAAGAAACGAGGGAGATGATTTGATTACAAAAGAATAGAATTGCAGGAATATGTGGTTATTGTTGTTGTTCGTAGGGTTCATATCGTTAGTGGCCGGCATATGCATCACCCTTAGTGTTCAGTGGTATATTTTTCGTAGATATTTACAAACTCTTCCTTACGTCGGACCTCCGGAGACAACAGAAGCAGATCCTTTTAGACTTCCACAGGTGTGTGAAAGTACTTTTGATATATTTATATTGCCGTTGATAGAAATTTGTTCAATTTTATCATATGGAGGCACACACCCTATGCATTGGTAGAATGTGTAGATCTTCGATTGTGCATGTATTCAGTAAAAATGACGAGTTTTGCAGTATCCTATTGAATATGTTTCGCGATAGTTTTTAACTGTGTCTGCTTAAACAACGTTGATCATTTGAACAGCAAACTTTTATTTATTCTAGGAACACAGGGCAAGATTTTGAGTTGTCTAATTATGGCAAATTCTTCGTAAGTCTCTGCAGTAGTTTAATTTGTTGTGTATAAGCTGAGCAGAAATGGGTGTGGTTCTAATTTCTGTTATCTTTGTAGAAGAAAAGCTAACAGTTAATTTTGTCATTTGATGAACTATGTCTAAGGGTTAAGTAATGTAGCAGTATGTGCCCATTCTGTCTTTATACTATTTTATTTTATCTTGTGGTGGCTTGCTAAAGCCTAAGCAGTTAGTGTGGCCTCTCCGTTTCATGATTCATAATTTTCTTATTGTGTAATATTTTTGTGCTGGAAATTTGGGAAAAATGATCTTGGCAGAGCCTCCATTATTTTGCTAAGTTTTCCTGGAGTTACACTGAACGTAAGAACTATTGTCATAATTTCAGTAATTTTGAGTTAAAATTTCGCACAATAGTATATGCAGATGATGTGAATGCACTTCCCCTTGACTCTTTTCTTTCTTCCTCCATGCACAACCCCCCCCCCCCCCCCCCGCCCTCTCCTAATGCACAGAATTGGATTTAAATGAGTATACATTTTGTTTACTTGTTTGTGTAAGTATTTCATGTGAAAGAGTAGTAAATTCTCTGTTCTGAAACCCTACAACATGAAAGTTTGCACCACTGAGGCATAATATGAACTTTTATTTTCTTAATTCCAATGGAGTGAAAGTAGCATTTGACTACCTGTTTGCTTTCAGTAAGTTGTCTGATTTATCTTGTTTATGATTGCGTTTCAGATATGATCCTGACTCAGCAGGAGGAGTTCAGAAAGTGCGTTCTGCCTTTGTGTATTTGGTTTTCACTCTTATGTATTAAGTTTCCCAAATTGTATGTTAAACACTGGTAGTTTTTGTTTTCTTAATGGGAATGTCACATAGTGGTTGAAAGAATACTGTAGAAAGTCAAGTAAAATTGTCTCCCTCTATTTTACATATGGTATGAAAACCCTGTATACTCTTCTTCTTGTCCTATTTCACATTCTGTTTAGCAGTACTTCCTTATTACACTTGTTTATACTTGGTAAGAAGGCCAGAGGAGTTATTCTTATGTTGTATTAGATACATTTTCAATACTATGTGGGGTTACTTGTATTTGTATTCTCCAACCATCTTCCTCCTATTAATTTTACCCCTCCAGAAAAATTCCACTCAATTATTTTGTAGCTAAATTACCAGCAGAAACATATGTGGGTGAGTGAACAAGTGATTGTCATGTCCTCAAATTGTAGTGAAAATTAAGGGAGGAGATATTGTCTTAGATGATTTGTGTTACACAATTTTATTTTAACTCTGCAGTAAACCTTTTGGAACTTAAAGTAGGTCACTGATGCTTACTGTCTGAAAACTTTCTTCCGTAAGCGTTACTTTATCAGGAATATAGATCGATCTATCACAGCACTCCTGAATTTGTAAATGAAGACAGGGTGGAGATACTGCCACACTCAAGCTTAGTAGTTTTCTTTATAGCAATATATTTTTTATTGTTTTATATTAATATTTTCTGAAAAGTTCAATTGTTGGCTACCCTGGCTGATGTATTTGACTATTCAAATTTCATCATTGACTCATCCTGGATGGATTCTTAATGCACTGTAAAACTTCTGAAAAGTAGATTATTTGGAAGTGGTGTTCGTGGATCATGTGGCTTAATTGGAGTGTTTGATACCACACCACTGAGTCAATCACACACTCACATTTCAAAGTAGCCTCAACCTTGGAATATGCTACAGATCATCATGTCACCACATCTAAGATTTTGTATTCACATTTCATGGCTTTGTAAACTTACAACCAAATGTCACCTTCCAACCTAGACCTTAGGCCTACTTACCATTCTTTGCAATCTCTGTCCCAAAAACTAATACAGATATGAAAGAAATATAGTCAGTGCTCTTTTCTCTTTCTGTTTGCACACTATGTTGTCACATCATCATTATGTTGAAGAACAAAGCTGTCATCTGGTAGTGGTACCTTCAGTTGACCTGTGTGCATTATGTCTTTTGAGAATTTTCTGTTTGTCTCCAGCATTACCAGAATGATTGATTTCAAAGAGTTCTATACATTTAGTGTAGTTTGGTTTTTAATTTTTGTGCCTTATTAACAGTTATATTTGTGTTACACCAGATACATTTTGGGTCAGCTACTAATCATTGTCAATAAATTGTGAGTGACTGAGGACCAGAGATGTATAGCTTTTTCATGTTCTGAAACATTATTGTTGTTTTAGAACTGGCTCCATGAAATTCATCAAGCAATTCAGCAAAATTCACTTGAAGATTTTGAGCAGACAGCGCAATAAGGATATTGTTAATTTCTGGCTTAGCTGATGATTTTTCAGGTTTTAAGTTACGACTAACTCATATTTGGGAATATTACAGGTTTTTATGCAGTTAATGAAAAGTGCCAAAATCCACTTTTGTACTTGATCACCGAAGTGTGTGCTCCACTCCATTGTGATGTCATCTAGCCATGCTACCTTGCCAGCCATACAAATATTAATAGCTGCATTCGGTTCTTCCATGTGAAAATACTGTAAAAGTTCACTAGTCTCCATTACCTCTGCATGTACAATTTTGTTATATGACTTAGATTTAGGATGGTCCAGTTCACCATTATTTACAAGTTGACAGGCACTCTAGTCTGGTGTTACATTTGTATATTCTTTTCTGATTGGTCAACTCAGGTGCTTGAGACGACTCGAAACTTCGTGGTGGCTTGTGCTCAGATTTATCTCCTCCCATCAATTTACACAAAGCATCATTCTTGTTTCTTCGATATCACTGTTAATAGATCTTCTCTGACTGACAAGGTCACTTCACTAAAAGCATCATTATCAAGGTAGTTTTCATGTTCATGAGTTTCTGAAGTTAGATCCTATTTTGTATTGTGATTTGCAGCCTGATGGGATTGAGACATGGAAACAATGCTTCAAAATGTTTGCAGAGTTGTCTTATGATTCTGGAACTAGTTCAGTACTAAGGATGCTGTTGTCCAGTGCAGTGGTGAACTTCTCCCAGTCTGCTTTCTTAAAATTATACCATTTTCAAAGAGGAACTGTTGGTGGTCGGATTGCAGAATACATCTGGCATACAATAGGATGGTGTTGTGTGTGGGTAATTGCCTCTTCCACTAATTTCATAAATAACAGATATTTGTTCACTCACAAAGATGAGATCAGAATGACATCATCTCTATCTTGCACTGTTGAATGATGCTTGATGTTTATCATGTAGCAGCTGAGGTCACATGGCACTGCCATATTGTCGATGGTGATGTTAAGTCACTAGGCTTATCACTTTCATTTTGGAACAACAAGATCCAAATCGCTATTAGTTTCATGATGCATATTAAATCACAATTCTGGTCATGACACTCCTGACTTAGTAATTCTTCCGTGTTTGGTGACAGTCCATCAGTATTGATTTAGATGATGGTCAGTTTTGGCTCTGAAAAGAGCTGTTTTTTATAAACAATGTTGATCACTGAATTGCTTGTAGAGTGCTGATGTTCAGTTCAGTACCTGAATTTGTAGAGCTGGTACTGATGTATAGGCACCACGTGCAGGAGTCAGCTTTACCCCCAGCTGTTATCTGAGTTTTAACAAAAGTTATTGAGAAAGATCCAGCTGCATTACTACAACTTGTTTTCAGGTGAAATTCGTACAATCATGTTATAATACTAGTTCCTACATTAAATGTAGGTTTTCACCTACTTCAGTTAAATCTGTGGAGTATTTATTGGTGGGATTACATACTCTTAGCCTTATACAAATCTGATGTTCAGGCTCGTGCTAGAGTATTACAAGAACATAATGAATGTGCTTGTAGTTGTATGGGACATTCTCATCACACATTCTTCAAACATGATTTTTTAGCAATTTTTGCCAGGTATAACGACTGATTTCAAGAGAATCCCTTATTGGAATTCACTGATCAACTAGTGTCCATTTCAAGGAGGAAGAAGACTGCCAATTGCAAATGCATAAGCCAGTGATAGGAATACACACTCACTTTGGGATCATAAAAATCATTATGCAGAAATGTGTTCATTCCACTTAAGCAGCTTGTGTTCACCAAATACTATGTCAATTGTGGTGATAGAGCTTTGACTACTTTTCATTGACATTCTTTTCTTATATCTTGTAGCAAGAGGTTAAATCATAAGCTGCTTTCTTGAAAAAATGCAACAGTGGACAAGAACCCAGTCATTCTCAAACATTTTAGAATAACTGTTATCTAATAACTTGATACTGCTTATTAAGATATATTGTACCACCTTAATTCCTGTAGTTGGCATCTTCACTAACACACAGAATCATACTACTTCTATTACTGCTCCTGCTGCTCTGCTGCTATGACTATTTAGATTTGAATTTTCTATGGATTTACCAATTTATTTTTGTCAAATCCTGAATTGGCTCCTTTAAAAAAGTCTGTGGCTTACTTCGTTTGCTTTGAACATAGGACAGATGACAAAATCAATGCAAAGTACAACCTTATACTGGCTGTACTACTATCTCCTCCTTGGAAATGAATGTAAAAGTTAAGGAACAACAATGCAATGAGCGTACAGCAGCTCATGTAGTGTAGTAGTTTCAGAACATGCTATTGTCGTAAGCACTCATTTTGCCTGGGTGGGCTAAATTGTTTGCTGTTATGTCAATTATGATGACAAAAACAACAGTGGCAGCAGCAGCAAATAAAAAGACAACTACAAAAACAACCATCACTGTAATCTTTTGTATTACTATTGAATGATACTGGATGTTTGTAATCATTTCGTTTGTGTAGTGTATACTGCATTATATGTCGAATACTGAGGACTGATGTTGTTTCAGACAACAGTGGAAAATAAGGGTGGGTTCCAGTTTCCTTACCAACAACTCTTCATTACTCCATCACTATCATCATTTGCATATACAAAAAATGCTGCCAAAGAGCTGCTTGTTGCATGTATTAGATAGCAATTCCCACATGTTAGCCCATCGCTCTCTTTCATTGACGTTCTAGCCAAAGTAATGTTCTCAAATATCTATAACATTTTTTAAAAAAGGTTTACAGAATATAATGCTGTCCTTTAGGTGCTTATCAGTCATTTGATGTAACTGACATTAAACACTCTGTCCTGTAAGCCACTGAAATCAGTCTTTTCATTTGGTCTCCATGTTCAGTTCACAGTTTGGACATGTGTGCAACAGAAAATATCATCTGATCATAATCCTTAAATAAAGGTGATAACTGGGCACCCCAGTACATTGTTTTTGCTTATTACGGGAATTTTGTCAGCTTCCTGTTCTTGTTTCATAATTATTCAGAATAAGTCATCAATAATTCTTTATACAGTACTCTCATTTAATCCAAACATACCAATCATAAAATATCCTGCCCTTTACTATGTATTTTCTTATATTTCATTCATCAAACATCGTAACCCAGCATGCTTCTACTCCATGTTAGGTTACCTGAATGTTTAGTAAATAATGCTTCTAAAAGACCTGTTTGTCGTAATACACTTGTAGTGAAGGGAAAAATGCTATTTCTCTTAACTATATTGAAACAGAAGAGATGTCAGTGGATATTTTCTTATATTTTAACATCGTTACATCATGTAATCTAAATGTGAAAAACATTGTCTAACTTTGTCCATGATATTAGTAAATACTGTTTCATACATTTATCCTTATATTTATTTATAAAGCATTGACGCTAGTTGGTGTTCTCGTGAACCTATATTGTTATTTGTCTCAATAGGGATAATTTTTAAGGTGTAAATAACTGCATTGAGTAGGCTTATTTCCAATGTCGCATAGTGAGAAGAGTAGGCAACCAGTGAAGTGACAATCTTGACAGTTTTACTGAAACCATAAATTCTCAGTGCCAGTTTCATTCCGCTATGGACACAGAAGCTGAGAAAGAACTATCTGGAACATGTCATTTTCTGCCCCGAGATAAGTATGCAACAAAAATGTCATCCTGCCACAGACGACAAATGCACTATCTCATCAAAAGTATTAGTGGACTTAATAGGGGATGTGTCTACTCTTCTCCTTTGTAATAGCTTTGAACTCTTCTGGTGACACTTTAAATGAGGTGTCTGAATGTCTGTGGAGGTATGTCAGACCATTCTTCCACAAGAGCCAAAACTAGAAATGATAGTGATGTTGGACACTTTGGTCTGAAGCGAAGTCATGTACTGACTTACGCAGAAGGTGTTCCATTGGGTTCAGGTCAGGAGTCTGGGCAGGCCAGTCCACTTCAGGCATTTGATTGTGCCTCACAGGTGCTGCTTTATGACAGGGTGCACTGTCATGCTGACATAGTCAATCATCATCTCCGAACTGTTTGTCTACTTTACACAGTACACAGTGTGCACCTCCTTATGCTTTAATGTTTTATTAAGTACAATTAGGGGACCACACCCTAACTGTGAAAAACACCGCCATACCTTAACATCACTGACTCTGTACTTCACTGTTGGCAACACACATGATGGCAGGTAATGGTCTTCAGGCATTTGCCAAACCTAACACTTACATCAGGTTACCACAGGGTGTAGCATGATTCATCACTTCAAATAATTCGTTTCTAGTCATTCTCTGTCTAGTGGCATCACTCTATACACCACCTCAAGCCTCCCCTAGTAGTGACTAAAGAAATGTGTAACTTATGAGGAGGTGCTCAACCATATTACCCCATCATTTTAACTCCCTACACACATTCATTCTGAGAGCTGGACAGCTGGTAGAACTTTAGAATGCACGAGTGATTCCTTCTGCTGATTTCATGGAGTTTTTACAACCATCCCCCGCAGTGCCCGACAGGGACAAGTCCATTGAAATTGTTCATAACTGATGACTGTATTCAATACAGAACCTACATTGGATTCTCATCTCCTCAGAATCAGTTTATTGAGATATTTATTTACCCCTTCTGCGTCAACTGGTATTAGTATTCATACAAGAGGCGATCTTGTGTCAAAGTATGTTGCATGATCGTTATTGATGAAGTCATATTTACTGAGTGTGCCAATAGTCATGAACTCCCACCCATTTCCCCTCTCCCAGTAAACAAATGTCTCGCACTGACCCTCATTCATGTCCCCCCCCCCCCCCCCCGTCCCCCATCAAACACCAGTCTATCACTCCACCTCCGAATAACTGCAATCCCACCACAACACTTGTGTCTCACTCTATCCATCACTCACTCTGTCTCTCACCAACAGTCGCACAATCACACCTCTCATCCTCCCACACACTATTGCGACACACCTGTACATACATCCAACTTTCTTCCCAAATACCCTTTTGAGATCCTATAACTATGCTCTAATCTTTAAGTGACACTAATAATACCAATTTGTTCCTGTGCTCGACAAGTTAGCTTTGTCACTACATATTCCAGTGCTACATTAAAAAGAAGTCAAGTAAGTGTACACCATTGTGGATACCCAATGGCTCTGACAATATTTCTGAAACCTTTACTGTATTGCAGTGGCATGAGTAGGACTAAAAAATGTCTTCATTAATGTTGACACTAATCGTGTGTACTGTGAAAGTGACTCGTTCCACCGCACTTCGATGAAAGAATCGTTCAAATGATCTATGAAACATGTAACTAACCAACCAACCCACTTCTCACAAAATTCGTTCCATCTACGGAGTTCCGTTTCTATTCACACCTTATAAGCTGCTTTAAAATTGTAGAATAAGTGGTGTGTTCCAATTACAAATACAGTTTCTTTCCTTAGATTTGTCTCAGATCGAAAACATGATTTACTGTCGAGTTATGTGGGATAAATCCATATCAATATGGACCTGTGTCTCTCGGAACGATTGGGAGGTGACTGTCAAATAGGAGGGTAGAAAAAACGTTATATTTCGAGTTTAGATGTGCCATTCCTCGGGAAATTTGGTACTCCATTTGATCTTGTTGCTTGTAGTCATAGAAAATGGAACCTTCCTTCTGCTATTATGGCATAGAAATCTGGTGCCACATACCCCTGGAAACCTGCCTATCCACGCCACGCAAAATCGCAGCTGTATTGTGTTCCGAAACGGGACCAGCACACTATTACACCGGTGCTTATAACGTTTCAGTGTGTGATTCTGTGTACAAGGTGACAATTACTAAACCATATAAAAGACGTAAATTAATCATAAACTGCGGTGTGCACACACTTTATTCACCATGTAAGCGTCGCTACAGATATTCGGATGTAGATTATGATATGGCGGTTTTCAGTTCAGCAATGGTTTTGGGGTTATTGCTGTATACCTTGTCTTTAATATAGAACCACAGAAAAGAGTGGCATGTGTTCTGAGCCGGAGAGTATGGCGGTCAATCGAGGCCCATGCCTGTGGCCACCCAGTATCCCAGAGTCAGAATGAGGTCCCCAAAGTGCTCTTGCAGGACATCAAGCACTCTCCTGCTTCGATGGGGTCGAGCTCCGTCTTGCAAGAACCACATCTTGTGAAAATAAGGGTCACTTTGGATAATGGGGATGAAATCGTCTTCCAAAACTTTTACGTACCGTTCGGTAGTCACAGTGCCATCCAGGAATATCGCACCGATTATTTCGTGTCTGGACATCGCACACCACAGAGTCACTCGTTGAGGGGAAGAGACGTCTCGATCGCGAAATGCGGATTCTCAGTCCCCCAAATGCGCCAATTTTGCTTATTGACGAACCCATCCAAATAAAAGTGGGCTTCGTTGCTAAACCAAACCATGCATGCGCATATTAATTCCCATAGTGCCCCGCCGCCAACCGTGCAGTTTGAACGTCGTAACACAAACCGTCCAGAAGATATGGTGATTTTATTTCATATAATTCAATAATTGTCACCATGTATATACAGGGTGTCAGGTAAGACGTAACACACGTTTTATTTCGTGAACGGTTCCAGATATCGAAACGAGGCTTATCGCAGTTGATAATATGCGGAGGAGCGTGTAAAGTCTTATTAGTGGAACCGTATAGTTTTCGTAACTGCATTCAATAGCTTTTGGAAAGATAAATTCATATAGCGCTTGTTAATATTGAGGTTGAAACCTTTTGGAAAAAAAACGAGAAATGTCCAAAAATTGGAAAGTAATGTGGTCAGAGTCGGCTATTTTGTGTAAACACTGCCAAACGAATCACTCAAGCCAGACTCCGTCGCTATATGCAGCGAGACAGGCCTGTGCTGCTAACATGGGAACGTCACGGTAGTTGTCAGCAATAGAACAAAATTGTTTTTGTTTTGTTACTGACTAGAAAGAAAAATTCTTTGTCAGTGGAGGGAGGAATAAGTGGGGCGATAATGAGTTTTCCCTTTCTGCTATAGCCCTCCATTTACGTATCGCTCTCAAATTGGTCACAATACATCAGATGGGTTTGTGTTTTGTGGTGTAGAAGTGTGGCCAGTGAGGCAGACAGTAGCAGTGAAGCTTACAAAGGAAGGCTACGACGTTGGGATCACAGATTTCCTTCAAACTTTGCACACCTTCAGTAGGACATTAAAACAACATAATATACTAGCAGTAACGTGCCCTACTTTGGCACTTTCTAGAAAACCGCAAGAGAAGTTTTACGCGTATATTATGTAACTGATCTATCTGTGCGTAGTTGCCGGGCGTTGAGAGTTCTTGGTGATGAAGTGATTAGCGTTCCAGCTACGAAATACGACCGTTTATGAAGCGACGGTTCGACTCCCGCTCAAACTTAATCTTTAATCTACATTTTTTCATCACAGGTCATATTATTAAATTTGTAGGATATCTGAGAGGTAATATAGTTAATAAAACCACGTGTATTTGCATGGTATTGGACTATTTACTATTTTAATTAAATTTAATTATTAGAACTGACATTTTTTATACCTGTAGACAATTAAATTAAGAAACACATACATGCAATCTGGTAAGGTGAACTGTTTTGCACCTCGACGCTTCGAGCTGTGGACAAGCGGCAGGCCCTATTTGGCAGTTAACCTGCGTAGCGGTGAGACTTTGCTGATGTACCAAGAACGGATAGTGTAGGTGCAGTTTTTTTAATATCACACAATTTACACTTGTACTACAAAAATGAAGGTTTCAGCGGAATTTGAACCGTCGCTTCATACATGTTTGTCTTACGAAACTCGAACGCTAACCACTTGACCACCACGAGCTCTAACGTCCGGTACCTGCGCACAGATACGTCAGTTACATAATAGACGCGTAAAACTTCTCTTGCTATTTTCTCACAATTTCCAGAGCAGTACACGTTACCACTTGGACATCATGATGTTTTAATGGCCAGCTAAAAATGTACAAAGTTTGAAGTAATTCCGTGATCCCAACGTAGTGGCCTCCCCTTGTGAGTGAGGGATGAAGCTATGTAACTAGTGGCTGATTTCACGGGAAGCAGCTCTCCATCTTATCTACCATCACCTCCAAGAAAACGAACGAAATTTCCAGAAGGAATCTGGCTTATGCGTGCAAGATATGGACAAAACAACCAAGGGATAAAGATGTAAATGTTGATCTTCCCCGTATGTGTCTTCCTGGATTAGCAATTGGTATGACACCGCGCCTGAAAATTAAAACAGTGTTGGCACAGAAAAGGAAAATTAAGACCAGGATTGTGTTACAAAACTTTGAAAACAGGCTAAAACGACGTCATTCGTCAAACCCAAAAAAATCTGTAGGATATGATAAATCGTGAATTACGCGATCATTTTATAGCAAAGAGACAGGAAAACGCAATAACAGATGACTGCACATTGCGACTTTGGGCACTGAAAATAAAGAAATGATCCTCACAGTTCAGTGCAGTTCAAAGCTTCCAGCTCGTGGGTAAAGAAATTTAAAAGTAGGAATAAGATTTTCTCTCGCAAAATAGCCCACACAGTTAGCAAGTGGTTGGTTGAAGGGGATGCCATTATTCAACAAAAAGCTTATCATTCTGTGAGAGAAATCACGTCTCTCACCAAGAAAAAGACATCTGTCACCAGATCAAATAAAAATACCAACCAATCAAGATTTGGTAACAAGCTACGATCTAGACGGACTCTCGCAGTGAAGGGAAACGAGCATGTCTTTGGTGTGGTTGGATCCATATCGGCAACCACGCACTCTTCTATTATAATACCTGGGATTGTGATGGATGGTACGTCGCTATCTCATGTGTGTGTCCTTGTATCGGAGCCCATCGGCCTTTTTCCTACAAATATGAATATAAATTTGCCGAACATCAAGACGTTTGCTAGGAAATCTGCTAATATGACGAAGAGCGATTTAATAGTATTCCCATAACAAGTATGTGGCCAGATATACAAGATAAAAATTAAAGCCCTTCTTTTGGTTGACACGTGGGCAGCCAATAGATATGACGAACTGTACTACTCTGCAGTTCCTAGAGGGGCTGAATTAATCAAGAAGTTGACTGCAGCAAAGTACACAGGCACTGCGCAAGCTGCCCACATTTTCTTTGTCGGTCCATACAAGACTTTTTGAAGTTTATCACAGATACAATTATAGTATCTTCTGACAATGACGTTAACATATGGCGTTGAGACCAATTCTTACGCCTTCAATCGTTGTGTATATCCAGTTCTCGGCGGCACGATTCTCCAACTTAATCAACTTTGCCTTTTTTCCACGCGGCTACAGTCGCTACTCCAAACACTTCCCTACTGTATTTGAGACACTTGGATTACTTCTTCGAAGAACAGTTAACGGAAGAGTGTTGCTGTGAGTAATGTGACCAACCTGCTTTCATGATATGTGCACACTGCGAGAACTGTCTATGCATTGACTCTGCTGTTATTGCTGACTTGCATTCTTTTGTGCTTCCGGTAGTGTACTCCAGTAAGTAAACTCTGTGAGACAGTGTTTCATATCATACTATTGACTGTTTGTCTTAAACAATCCTTTTGCGTAATAAATCACTTATACTTGCAGTATTCTCATCGTAACTGTGACGACTAGATCTCCTGGTCTAATGGTCCAAATCAGCCACAATTTTTATGGTGTATGTCTATTTTGTTGCTCTATTAACTGCGCTATGTATGAATATAATACGCTACAACACATAGTGACCTTCCCTTGTAAGATGAAACCTCTTTGCCTTTACAACACAGATACAGGCTCAGCTATAATTTTTTGTATGGAACTACAGCATATGCTAGCTGCTGGAACATCAAATGGGGCTTAGGAAAACGATTTCATCATGTGTGTGTACATTTCCAGGCAGGGGCGGATACAGATTTTTTTGGGTGAGAGGGGACGGGACACAAGGTTCAGAAGGGTGAACATGTCACTATAGGCTTTGTAAGACTAATTTTAAAACACACACACACACACACACACACACACACACACACACACACACACACACAGAGAGAGAGAGAGAGAGAGAGAGAGAGAGAGAGAGAGAGAGAGAGAGACATATATATATATATATATATATATATATATATATATATATATATATATATATATAAAATTTGGTTACAGTCTTAATTTTATCTTACATATGATGCAATGGAAGTTCCCCCTCTTGTTTCCTGCAGGAGATATCTAACACTTCCTCAGCGGTCATCATTGATGCAATATCTTGATGGATATGCATTAGTGCCAGTCCATTTAAAAGATATGTCATCCTGCCGCGAAGATGGGCCTCCAGATGGCGTAAGGTTGAGAAAGAGATCTCTGCAGTGCTGACTGTTACAGAAAATATTCACCACAACTGACACAAGGTTCTAATATTTGGCAGCGCCGTCTCTCTTTTATAGGCATCAACTGGAGACATATTTTCGCCCATTTGTAGCCAAATTCATAGTTCTCTGTTCAAAGCCGCAAAACGAGGGAAATCGTCTTTGTATGCTTCATCAGTTTGCAAAACATGCCCTATATCTTTATCACCAAAGTTCTGAGGCAGCAATTTTTGTAGATGTCCAATTCCTTGTAGCTAAAGGATCTAAGTGAGATTTCATTTAACAAATGACCGAGAAAAGGTATGAACCATTATAGACGGTAATACTCTTCTGCCGGTTGTATCTCAAAATTGGATCAGTTGGTCTGTTAAAAGCATATCTCTACATCGCTACTTAAACGGAATGCCACCTTTAAGCATTTTCGAAAGTTCTCCAACTATTAGTAATAGGAGGGGCGTTTGAAAAGTCCGTGCAAAAATAAAAACTACTTACGTGTTTGGGGTAAACCTTTTTTATTTTTCGACAAAGTCTCCTTTTAGACTGATACACTTTGTCCAACGATGCTCTAATTCGTCGATCCCTTCTGAATAGCCAGCCACGGTGGTCTAGCGGTTCTAGGCGCTCAGTCCGGAACCGTGCGACTGCTACGGTCGCAGGTTCGAATCCTGCCTCGGGCATGGATGTGTGTGATGTCCTTAGGTTAGTTAGGTTTAAGTAGTTCTAGGCTCTGGGGGACTGATGACCACAGATGTTCAGTCCCCTAGTGCTCAGAGCCATTTGAACCTTCCGAATAATAGGAATTGTCCAAGCCTGCAAAATATCTATTAGTTGCTGCAATCACCTCCTCATTTGAATAAAATCTTTGTCCCTCCAGCCATTTCTTCAAACTGGGGAACAAACAGTAGTCTGAGGGAGCCAAGTCTGGAGAATAGGGGGATGTGAAATGAGTTGGAATCCTGTTTCCATTAATTTTGCGACCACAACTGCTGAGGTGTGTGCTGGTGCATTGTCGTGATGGAAAAGGACTTTTTTGCGGTACAATCTCCGGCATTCATCTTGCAGCTCGGTTTTCAAACCGTCCAATAACGATGAATAGTTTCCAGATAGTCAATGAGGATTGTGTTGTTGTGTGTTGTGGTCTTCTGCCAGAGACTGCTTTGATGCAGCTCTCCATGCTACTCTATCTTGTGCAAGCTGCTACATTTCCCAGTACCTACTGCAACCTACATCCTTCTGAATCTGTTTAGTGTATTCATCTCTTGGTCTCCCTCTACGATTTTTACCCTCCACGCTGCCCTCCAATATTAAATTTGTGATCCCTTGATGCTTCAGAATATGCACTACCAACCGATCCCTTCTTCTAGTCAAGTTGTGCCACAAATTTCTCTTCTCGCCAATTCCATTCAATACCTCCTCATTTGATATGTGATCTACCCATCTAATCTTCAGCATTCTTATGTAGCACCACATTTCAAAAGCTTCTATTCTCTTCTTGTCCAAACTATTTATCGTCCATGTTTCACTTCCATACATGGCTACACTCCATACAAATACTTTCAGAAACGACTTCCTGACACTTAAATCTAACTCGATGTTGACAAATTTCTCTTCTTCAGAAATGCTTTCCTTGCCATTCGCAGTCTACATTTTATATTCTCTCTACTTCGACCATCATCAGTTATTTTGCTCCCCAAATAGCAATACTCATTTACTACTTTAAGCGTCTCATTTCCTAATCTAATTCCCGCAGCATCACCCAATTTAATTCGACTACATTCCATTATTCTCGTTTTGCTTTTGTTGATGTTCATCTTATATCCTCCTTTCAAGACACTGTTCATTCCGTTCAACTGCTCTTCCAGGTCCTTTGCTGTCTCCGACAGAATTATAATGTCATTGGCGAACCTGAAAGTTTTTATTTCTTCTCTGTGGATTTTAATTCATACTCCAAATTTTTCTTTTGTTTCCTTTACTGCTTGCTCAATATACAGATTGAATAACATCGGGGAGAGGCTACATCTCTGTCTCACTCCCTTCCCAACCACTGCTTCCCTTTCTTGCCCCTCGACTCGGATTATCTCTTGGGAGTCCCAAAAGACAGTCGGCATAACCTTTCCGGCCGAAGGACTGTTCTTCACCTTTTTTGGTGCAGATTCTCCCTTGGTAATCCACTGTTTAGGTTGTTGTTTGGTCTCAGGAGTATAATAATGTAGCAATGTTTCATCCACAGTGACGAAACGATGCTTAAAGTTCTGCAGATTCTTCTTGAACAGCTGGAAACCAACACTTCACATGATTCCATTTTTGGTCAAGCGTGAGCAATCGCGGAAGCCATCTTGCGGATAGCTTTCTCACTCCAAATGTTTATGCAAAATATTATGTACCCGTTCACTCGAGATGCCCATAGCACTAGCAATCTCACACACCTTAACTCTTCTGTCATCCACCATCATATCATGGATTTTATCAATGATTCCTGGAGTCGTAACCTCCACAGGGCGTGCAGTACGTTAAGCATCACTTGTGGCCATATGGCCCCTCTGTAAATTTTGAAACCACTTATAAACTGTTCTAATCGAAGTTGCAGAGTCACTGTAATGTTTATCAAGCTTCTCTTTAGTCTTCTGAGGCGTTTTGCCTTTCATAAAGTAATGTTTAATCACCACACGAAATCCTTCTTCGTCCATTTTTTGACAGTCACTCGACTTCCTTGATTCACACGAATTCGAAACACAAAGAAATAGACCAATATGGCTGAAACTTGGTGTGCATTCTTTCCAAAGATGCTACTAACTAAACATGACCTCGATACGCGCCGGTGGTGCCATCTCTCGGACTTTGCACGGACTTTTCAAACCCCCTCGTAGTGTTACTGACTGGGCCTGTTCAAAGCATAGCTGTATATCACTAATTATAAGGAACGCCATGTGTAAGCATTTCCGAAAGTTCTTCATCGATTAATTATAGTGTATGTCTATTAATGTATTCAACTAGCCAAATTTCGTTTGGTGATTCAGCCGTGAAAAGGTGGCAGAGTTACTTTCACATTCATAATATTGGTACTTTACGGATTACTGGTTTCAGTGAAGCGCTATATGGTAACTGAAATACGTTGGTTCCTGATAGAAGCGCTATATGATAACTGAAATATGCTGGTTCCTGATAAAAACGCCAAGCAGGACACAAGGTACAATTTGCTAACAAGATAACTTGGGCGTAATGTGAAGGTGCATAGAACAACAAAAGTATTGCTTGCAAGTAGCCTGACGATGATGGAAAATCGAAACGTGTAGCTTCAAATAAAGCTGGCGGCAGTACTATTTCTTACTAACTAGGAAAAGAATCCAGCATTTACCGAAAATGTCTGAATATGTGAACCAGAACGCAGCCCTAAAAATTTACAAATTTTTCACAAAGTAAAAATCTAAAGTTTACTTTCATAGTTAGTAAAACCTACTCAATAACTCATTTATCTGCTACGCAGTCACGAAACAATAAACTATATCGTATTTTATTCTACTTTTATCGTAAATTCTGAAAAAAGAAACTAGAAACAATGAAATTGGGGCATAACGTAAGAAGTCGGACTTTTTAATTCCAGGCTTTCTGTTATTTATTTATTTTTTAAGCTCAGTTACATGGGCTGCCCGTAGGTAAAAATTCTGATTGTGCCGAGATTCTCTCTCTCTCTCTCTCTCTCTCTCTGTCTGTCTGTCTGTCTGTCTGGGTGGGGCGGTTGCGGGCACTTGTCCTCGTGCCCCCCCCCCCCCCCCGCTCCCCCATTTAAATCCACCCTTGTTTCCAGATTGTTGTTAAAAAAAAACTCCAGTTTCGTCAGGCAATTTTCCAGTTAAACCCTCCCCATTGCTGTTCACTTGTCAAAGCCGAAACAGAATCGTCGGTCTTTTACTCTTCATAATGATAAACTGATAAACAGACCTATTCTCGATAAATAAACTACCTATTGATTTCGTTAGACTGTAAAAAGATACCTGACTTGTCTTTGCCTGGAGACGCATGAATGATTGAGAGAGGTAAAGCACCCAAAGTGAAACATATGTGTCTGTTGATAATACTTGAAACTGTAATTGGACGGAATACACATTGAATGAACTAAACATTTTATTCAGAATGAATGACATCTCATCCACGCATTAATTTTCTTAACGAAACATAGTTGTACTGTTCACTTAACTGTCGACTGTGTCCCCAGGGGGCTCGCCGCTCTTTGGCGTGTTCGTGTTCGTGCTCGGCTACTACGGGCCCCTGCCTTTGCAGCATCTTTTCCCTTCCGTGCCGCATGTCTATCCTCTTGCTATTCTTCTTCCCGTCCCTTGGGGAACATGTCTGGGATGTTGTTGGAGGCCAGCTCGTGTGGCCGAGCGGTTCTAGGCGCTTCAGTCTGGAACCGCGCGGCCGCTACGGTCGCAGGTTCGAATCCTGCCTCGGGCATGGATGTGTGTGCTGTCCTTAGGTTAGTTAGGTTTAAGTGGTTCTAAGTTCTAGGAGACTGATGCCCTCAGATATTAAGTCCCATAGTGCTCAGAGCCATTTGAACCATTTTGATGTTGTTGGAAATGTGTTCTGCATATTTAGTCTCTCCACTGCCTTTCATTCCTTCTTTCTTCTTTCATTCCCCTCCGTCTATCCTTCCTCCACTTCGGCGTTTAACGTTGCTCTTTTTCTTCTTCCTCCCTGTGCGCTCCTGAAGGCCAGCCCAGACGTCTGCCGCGTAACAGGTGACTGCGTAACGCGTAATTCCCAGCCCCGGGTTGACAGGTAGGGTTCGCATGTACCCCATGGTAAAGGCCAGGCCCAGGAAGGACTGACTGCCTGAGCTGTTACTTTCCTAAATTGCCGACTGGTCCCTCTGTCAGATGTTCGGGAGGTGCGACCTGAGGTGTGAAAAATCACCTAAGGCGGGTGCACGCCCTTTGTAAGGGGGGGGGGGGGGCAGTAGGAAGGAACGCACCATCGGAGATGCTGGCAGTCATGGGGATTTTCTCGCAGTGAGTGAAACATCATAATCTCAGTCGACATGTACTAAACATAAACGGAATGAGGCTAACGATTCCTAGACCCTCCCAGCTGTATCACGGTTCCTCGTGATTTCACATATGGAAGTCGGTCAGTCCTTTGTTACGGTAAATCAGTTTATTATTAAGAAAGGTGTTGATGCAGTTGCTGGCCCTGTGAAATCCTGCTTTAGTTTAAGAAATGGCACTTTGCTTTTGGAGACTTCTTCTGATTCTAAAGCACAACTGCTTGTCACTTCGCTCCTCCACGGCCATCGTGTTAGTGTCGTGGCCCATCGAACGCTGAATTCTTCCCGTGGTGTTATTTACACTAGACTGCTCGATGGTCTGACTGAGGCAGAAATCCAAACGTACCTCTCTGATTAGGGTGTCATTGCTGTCCATCAGGAGATGAAAAAAGTGGATTCATCTTTAGTGCCCACACAAACTTGAGTCGTTCTTCCATCAAAGATCAAAGCGGGCTATGAAGTTAACACAGTGCGACTGTACATTCCGAACCCAATGCGCTGCTACCATTGTCGTCGTTACAACCACACTCGAGAGTACTTTCGACAACCACCCAAATGTGCAACGTGGTAGGGATGCTCAGAAGGGCGATTGTCCGCCTTCTCCCCGCTATATCAACTGCGATGGCGACCATGCCGCCGCCTCTCGCGATTGTCCCGTGTATCTCGAGGAGCGGGCTGTCCAGGAGATCCGGGTGAAGGAAATAGTGCCTTACCTGGTCGCTCGCAAGTTGTTGGCTAGTCGGAAACCCTGCGTTCTACCATCTGGAATCTACAGTAATGTTCTTGCTATATCTCGCTCCACGGAGCAGATGGCCAAGCAGACATGCAACCTCAAATTTAGCACCGCAGTTGTAAAATCGCCCGGCGTCATGGTAGCGTCCCCCTCTCCTCCTCCAGCTGTGCAACAAGCCAGCTGTGCAACAAGCCACCAGACTTTCGCCTCACGGGACGAAGTAAATATTCCTGAATTCCAATCAAGAACAACTGCCAAGATGAGAAATATAAAAGTAGATATCCTCGGTGTCGCAAAGCAGCTTACATCACTTAACAAAGGCAAGGCCTCCGGTCCAGATTGTATACCAGTCAGGTTCCTCTCAGAGTATGCTCATAATAGCTCCATATTTAGCAATTATATACAACCGCTCGCTCACCGTACCTGAACTGGAAAATTGCTCAAGTCACACCAATACCCAAAAAGGGAAGTAGGAGTAATCAGTTGAATTACAGGCCCGTATCACTAACCTCGATTTGCAGTAGGGTTTTGGAACATATACTGTATTCGAACATTATGAAGTATCTTCGAAGAAAACGATTTATTGACACACAGCACTGATTCAGAAAATATCGTTCTTGCGAAAATTAACTAGTTCTTTATACTCATGAAGTAATGAGCGCTATCGACAGGGGATGTCAAATTGATTGCATATTTTTAGATTTCCAGAAGGCTTTCGACACCATTACTCACAAGCGTCTTCTAATGAAACTGCATGCCTATGGAATATCGCCTCTGTTGTGCGACTGGATTCGTGATTTCCTGTCAGAAAGGTCACAGTTCGTAATATTGGACGGAAAGTCATCGAATAAAACGGAAGTAATATCTTGCGTTCCCCAAGGAAGAGTTTAGGACTTCTGTTGTTCGTGATGTATATTAACGGCATAGGAGACAATTTTAGTAGCCGTCTTAGATTGTTTGCAGATGATGCTGTCATTTACCGTCTTGTGAAGTCATCAGATGACCAAAACGAATTGCAAAGTGATTTTGATAATATATCTGTATGGTGCGAAAAGTGGCAATTGACCCTGAATAAAGAAAAGTGTGAAAGTATTCACATGAGTACTAAAACTGCTACGGTCACAGGTTCGAATCCTGCCTCGGGCATGGATGTGTGTGCTGTCCTTAGGTTAGTTAGGTTTAATTAGTTCTAAGTTCTAGGGGACTGATGACCTCAGAAGTTAAGTCCCATAATGCTGAGAGCCATTTGAACTAAAAGAAATCAGCTAAATTTCGATTACGCGATAAGTCACATAAATCTGAAGGTTGTAAATTCAACTAAATACTTAGGGATTACAATTACAAAAAACCTAAATTGGAACGATCACATAGATAATGTTGTGGGTGGAGCAAACCAAAGATTGCGATTCATTGGCAGAACACTTAGAAGGTGCAATATGTCTACTAAAGAGACAGCTTACACCAAGCTTTTCCGACCTATCCTGGAGTATTGCTGTGCGGTGTGGGATGTGCATCAGGTGGGACTGGCGGATGACATCGAAAAAGTACAAAGAAGGGCCGCTCGTTTTGTATTATCGCGAAATAGGGGAGATAGTGCTACAGACATCAGACGTGAATTGGAGTGGCAATCATTAAAACAAAGGCATTTTTCGTTGCGACAGGATCTTCTCATGAAATTTTATTCACCAGTTTTCTCCTCCGATGGCGCAAACATTCTGTTGGGACCCACCTACACAGGGAGAAATGATCATCACGATAAAATAAGAGAAATCAGTGCTTGCACGGAAAAATTTAAGTGCTCGTTTTTCCCGCGCACCGTTCGAGAGTGAAATGGTAGAGAGACAGCTTGAAGTTGGTTCATTGAACCCTCTGCCAGACACTTTATTGTGAATAGCAGAGTAATCACGTAGATATAGATGTCACCTGCTACACAACCAGCAAGCCGGAAAGGACAGAAGGAATAGTCCCACGAAAACTTCCTATGTCCCTCCATCCAACAAACATCTGAGTCTCCATCTACCAACTGGAAAGGCTCCAAGAAGTCAAACAAAGGGAAACGATCTCCTCCTTCACCGACTCGGAGATCCTCTTCGACGGTGTCGCCACGTAATACCATCGCCCGGGCCGACCTCCGTGTCACCAGCGCGCACCACCAACCGTTTTTCTACCCTGGACTCTGCAGACCGACAGAAAGAGAATGCCGACACCTCTGTCGACCTCATGGAGCAGGATCCTTCTGCTTCTGTGCCTTGTAGCAGCGACGTGACACACCCTTCATTTTTTCCTCATCATGACTCTTCTCCAAGGGAACTGTCGTGGCCATAGATCCAACAAGCAGGACATACAGATGATCTTAGAATCGCAGCGTCCACTTGTACTCTGCCTCCAGAAAACAAAATTGCCTCCCACAACCGTTTTGAGCTGTCGTATTTCGTCCCGGTCTGCTTCGACCTCCCCCCCCCCCCCCCCGCCCCCCCAAGGATGGTTATCTGTCTCATGGGGAAGTCGTGCTGTTCATCCGGGATGATGATCATAGTCAACCCAGCTCCCTGACTACCCAGCTTCAAGCTGTTGCAGTCCTCATTTTCCTTCCTCACTTCACCTTTTCCCTTTGTATTGTTTACATCCCTCTGTCGTTCGGTGTCACCAGGCAGACTTCCTCCAGCTTATTGGGCAACTCCCTCACCATTTTCTGCTGCTGGGTGACTTTAATGTACACTTCCCCTTTGGGGCTCGTCCAGAACCTGTCAGAGAGGTGCCCTCTTGGCTGATGTTCTTAATTTACCTTAACCTAATTTGCCTTAACACAGGGGCACCCACGTTCCTTTCAGACACCACGCACACCTATTCCGATTTGGACATCTCCTTCCACACTGCCCAGCCTGCCCATCATCTCGAGTGGTCCATTCTTTCTGACGTGCACTGGAGCGACCACTTCTCGTGTGCCATCCAATTGCTGTCTCATACCCTACCTATGTGTACACCGAAATGGAAGCTTTCTAACTGGAGGCTCTACTCCTCCCTGGCGACTTTCGATGAACATTTCCCGAATTGCGATGGCTAGGTAGAATATCTTACAAACGTTATCCCTACTGCCACAGAGCGTTCCATTCCTCGCACTACTTCTTTACCGCACCATGTCCTGGTCCCTTAGTGAACTGAGGTGTGCCACGACGCCATTTGCGCGTGGAGACGTGCTCTCTGCGTTTTTAACAGTCTTCCTACAATGGCAAACTGCATTCATTATAAACGATTGTGTGCACAGTGTTTTCACATTCTTTGGACTAGCAAAAATAGCTAGCTGGATTTCATTTACTTGTTTGTTCAACTGTTCGTCTCCCACTTTTGTTGTGTGAGCCAACCTCTGACGGCTCTCTGGGACCAACGTCAATTCCCAAATTTCCGGCCTGACAGTAGCAGACACTGTCATAGTGGACTCTATTGCTACCACCAACACCTTGGGCCGCCATTTTGCGGAAATTTGGAGCTCCTCCCACTATCATTCTGCCTTCCTCCATCGGAAATGAGCAGAGAAGGCTCGAGCGATACTCTTCTGAGGGAGCTAGATAATGCTCTCACTTCATCCCAATCCTGCACCCCAGAGCCAGACGATGTTCACATTCAACTGTTGCAGCACTTTCCTCTTGCAAGCAAGCACTTTCTCCTTCATACGTACCCCCCTGTGGGTTCGGTGGCAAGAATAGGACCAAGGTACTCCTGCCTGTCATAAGAAGCGACTAAAAGGGGTTTCACACGTTCCAGCCTTTATGTGATGGTCCCCTGTAGGGTTTGACGTCCATTCTTCAAAATTTTCCTGAAGAGCAAGCCAACTGGGGAAGGGCGCCTTACATTGTGCATCGTGTCCATCATGCATTGTGATCTTTAGCCCACTTTCTCGTCGTCGCATTTCAGTCCCGCTCATTCTCCATCTCTTGGGCAAGGACACCTTCCACACCTTCCACCATGCACTATGCATTGTCGCTTTCTGCGTCGACGATGACCATGGACTTCTTTGCACCTGATATCGAGCACGGTACTCAGTCCGTTGTGGTGGGGCTGCCATGTACACCGTTGGTTGTAGCCCCCTGACCACACAGGGATCGCTCTGCTGATGCCTGTGCCGTAAACTCCCCATGTATGCCAGGGGGTAGATGCCCATCCCCTTAGAGCATCAGGACTCCTGGCAATGGCCGCACTGCGAGGTAGCCTTTGCTGCAGCTGGATGGCGCCAGTGGGGAGGGCCCCTGGTTGGAGTGAGTGGCATCAGGGTGGATGACATGCGGTGAAGCGTAGTCCATCATCTCTTGCTGGTAGTGAAACACTAGCAGTCTCTAAGTATTCACGAGCTCAATTCAACACACAGAAGTATGACCCCAAATCGTTCCCCTCCCTGGCCACACCATGGGAGGAACGTGAGGCTAAGAATGGCAGTGGATCTTATTTGCCCCAATACCATGTATGTTCAGGAGCTGATGGGGAATCTTTCATGATGATGAAGCCTCAGTTTTTTGTTGAGGATTTAGAGGACAAGTCTGGGTAGTTAGAGGGATTGTCTAAAATGAGATCTGGGTCAGTCTTGGCAAAACAGCGTACTCTGCCCAGTGACGGACGTTACTCGCTTGTGACAACCTGGGGGTACTCGCTTGTGAGAACCTGGGAGAAGTTTCTGTAACCATCACGCCCCATAATAGCTTAAATATGGTCTAGGGATATCATATTTGACAGAGACCTTCTTTTGCAGTGTGACGATGAGCTGCACGGCAGTTTAGAGCGGCGAGGTGTACGTTTTGTCCGGCATGTCCACCAGGGGCTGAGGGATAATCAGGTTTCCACCGGTGCCTTCATCTTGGCCTTCGAGGGTGATACATTGCCCAAGAAGGTCAAGGTGATGGTCTACTGCTGTCATGTAAATCCCTATATCCCTCACCTGATGCAGTGCATTAAGTGCTGGAAGTTCGGCCATATGTCTTCCTGCTGTACTTCCAGCATCACATGTCGAGATTGTGGACGCCCATCACATCCCAATACTCCATCTGCCCCACCTCCCATCTGTGTCAACTGTGGAGAGCACCATTCGCCTTGCTCGGCAGACAGCATGATTCTCCAGAAAGAAAGGAAAATCATGGAGTACAAGACACTAGTGACCTACCCTGAGGCAAAGAGAAAATTTGAACGCCTGCATCCTGTATGTGTGACATCGTCTTACACCACTGCTACGACAGTTCTGGCACCATCAGCTCCACCAACCCACTGGCTGGTGTGGCCAAGCGGTTCTAGGTGCTTCAGTCTGGAACCGCCACCGCTACGGTCGCAGGTTCGAATCCTGCCTTGGGCATGGATGTGTGTGATGTCCTTAGGCTAGTTACGTTTAAGTAGTTCTACGTTCTAGGGGAATGATGACCTCTGATGTTAAGTCCCATAGTGCTCAGAACCATTTGAACCATTTTTCCACCAACCCCAGTCACCTCTCAGAGCCAGAAGACTACACCTGCCCCTTGATGTTGGGGGGCATTTCCCTACCTGTTGCTCCCGCACCACCTACTTCAGGAGCAACATCCCCAACCATCAGGGATGTCTGTCCCCACTTCTATGCCGGAGAAGTGTAAGGCTTCTTCAGCTTCTCTCGCTAGGAAGGGGTCCCTTGGGTCACTCCCTTCCCAGGTTTCTGCTTGACACCCACCAGTGGCTGAAGAGCTCAAAAGCAGCTGGTCGTAGGGCTTCACGCTCATCCTCAGTCCTGGAGACTGAGCCAGTGAAGTCCTCCCAGCCAGGGAAACCCAAGGAGCAGCGAGAAAAATCCAAAAAGAAGACCCCCAAGACCACGGAAATTGTGGTGGCACCCACACACCGCTACCTAAAAGTTCTGCATCTGAGGATGGGGTGGAGATTCTGGTGTCTGCTGAGGACATAGATCTCGCCAGACCCTCAGACATAATGGATATAGACTGCTGAGGCAAAAAGTCGGTGGCAGCAGCTGACTCTGAGGCGTAAACAGCCTCATTGAATGTTACATGCCTTCCCAGTCTCACGATGACGTCATCCTCCAGTGGAATTGCGGTGGTTTTTTCCACCACCTGGCTGAGCTGCGGCAACTGTTAAGCTTTGCGCCTGCTATCTGCATTGCTCTCCAGGAAACCTTGTTCCTGGCAATGTGTACCCCTGCCCTCTGCGGCTATAAGGGATATTACAAGAACCATAGCGACTATAATTGAGTGTCAGGTAGAGTTTGCGTTTATGTTCTAAACTCAGTCTGTAGTGAAAATGTGCCCCTTCAAACCCATCTTGAAGCTTTGGCTGTCAGAATAAGGATGATGCAGGAAATAACTGTCTGCAATGTATATCTTCCTCCAGATGGTGCAGTACCCCTGAATGTATTAACTGCACTGATTGATCAACTCCCTAAACCTTTCCTACTTTTGGGAGATTTTAACGCCCATAACCCCTTGTGGGGTGGCACTGTGCTTACTGGCTGAGGCAGATATGTCGAAACTTTACTGTCTCATTTCGACCTCTGCCTCTTAAATACTGGGCCCGCCACACATTTCAGTGTGGCTCATGGTAGTTACTCGGCCATTGATTTATCAATTTGCAGCCCAGGACTTCTCCCATCTATCCACTGGAGGGCATATGACGACCTGTGTGGTAGTGACCATTTGCCCATCTCCCTGTTACTGCCCCAGTGTCAGGCCCATGGACACCTGCCCAGATGGGCTTTAAACAAGGTGGATTGGGAAACTTTCACCTCTGCTGTAACCATTGAATCTCCCCCACACGGTAACATCGATGTCATGGTTGAGCAGGTGACTACAACAATTGCTTCTGCGGTAGAAAACACGATCCCTCTCTCTTTAGGGTGCCTCTGGCGTAAGGCAGTCCCTTGGTGGTCGCCGGGAGTCGCTGTGGCAATTAAGGAATGTCAGCAAGCTGTACAGCGGCATAAGCGGAACCCTTCCCAGGATCACCTCATAGCCTTTCAATGGCTCTGAGCCCACCTTCGCCAACTTGTCAAACGACGGAAGCAGGAGTGCTGGGAGAGATACGTCTCGACCATTGGATGCCATATGTCACCTTCCAAAGTGTGGACAAAGATGAAAATGGCGTGTTGTCTACCGACGCAAACGCAGTTGCCGAGCACTTTGCTCGATTCTCAGCATCTGCGAATTACTCCCCAGGCTTTCGCACTCTCAAACGGCAGCTGGATGGGAAAGTCCTCTCATTCACTACATGCCTCAGTGAATCCTATAACGTCCCATTTACAGAGTGGGAGCTCCTCATTGCTCTTGCACATTGCCCCAACACAGCTCCTCGGCCAGATCAGATCCACAGCCAGAGAGATTAAACATCTCTCATCTGATTACCAGCGAAATATCCTTGTCATCTTGCACTGGATCTGGTGCAATGGCGTCTTTCTATCGCAGTGGCTGGAAGCACCACCATTCCGGTCTCAAACCCGGTAAAAACCCAGTTGATGTGGATAGCTGTTGGCCCATCAGCCTCACCAACGTTCTTTGTAAGCTGCTTTAATGTGTGGTGTGTCGGCAGTTGGGTTAGGTGCTGGAGTCATGTGCCCTACTGGCTACATGTCAGTGCTGCTTCCGCCAGGGTAGCTGTACCACTGATAATCTTGTGTCCCTCGAGACTGCCATCGGAACAGTCTTTTCCAGACGCCAACACCTGGTTGCAGTATTTTTTTACTTATGTAAAGCATACGACACGACCTGCCGACATCATATCCTTAGCACATTGTATGAGTGGGGTCTCTGGGCCCTGCTCCCGATTTTTATCCAAAACTTCCTGTCGATCTGTACTTTCTGTGTCCAAGTTGGTGCCTCCCATAGTTCCACCCATAGCCAGGAGAATGGGGTCCTGCAGGGCTCTGTACTGTGTGTCCCTCTATTTTTAGTGACCATTAACGGTCTAACAGCAGCTGTGGGGCCCTCCGTCTCACCTTCTGTGTATGCAGACGACCTCTGCATTTCGTACTGCTCCACCATTACTGGTGTTGCTGAGTGATGCCTACAGAGAGCCATTCACAAGGCGCAGTCATGGGCTCTAGCCCACGGCTTCCAGTTTTCAGCTGCAGATTCGTGTGTCATGCACTTCTGTCGGCGTCATACCGTTCATCCAGACCCAGAATTTTACCTTCATGACGATCCACTCAGGGTAGTGGAGACATACCCTTTCTTAGGACTGGTTTTCGACGCTCGATTTACGTGGCTTCCTCATCTTTGTCAGCTTAAGCGGAAGTCGTGGCAGCACCTAAATGCCCTCCGTTTCCTGAGCAACACCAGTTGGGGTGCAGATCGCTCTGCGCTGCTGCAGCTTTACAGAGCCCTTGTCCAATCCCGAATTGACTATGGGAGTGTGGTTTATGGTTCGGCAGCACCCTCAGCATCTCGACCCAGTGCAGCACTGAGGCATTCGACTAGCGACGGGAGCTCTTAGGTCGAGTCCAGTGACCAGTGTAGGCTGGGGTCCCTCCATTGCAGATCAGACGTGCACAACTGCTCGCCAGTTACGCTGCACACAGTCATAGTTCTCCTGAGCTTCCGAATTACCGTCTCATTTTCCCGCCTGCGGCAGTCCATCTCCCACATCGGCGGCCCAGGTCGGGACTAACAATTGCGGTTCGCGTGCGGTCCCTTCTTTCCGAACTGGAGTCCTTCCCTTTAACACCTCTACTTGCAGTCCATACGCCTTCATGGTGTACGCCTTGGCCGCAGCTTCGTCTGGACCTTTTGCGCGGTACTAAGGACTCTGTTAACCCTGCTGCTCTCTGTTGTCACTTCGTCTCGATTCTTGACGTGTTCTGGGGCTCTGACATGGTTTACACCGACTGCTCGATGGCTGATGGTCATTTAGGCTTTGCATATGTTCATGGAGGACATATTGAAGAGCACTCCTTGTCAGATGGCAGCAGTGTTTTCACTGCAGAGCTGGCGGCCATATATCGTGCTCTTGAGCACATCTGCTCATGCCGTGGCGCATCATTTCTCCCGTGTACTGCCTCATTGAGCAGCCTACAAACTATCGACCAGTGCTACTCTCGCCATCCTCTTGTAGCGTCCATCCAGGAGTCCATTTATGCACTGGAACGGTCCCGTCGTGCAGTGGTGTTTGTGTGGACCCCAGGAGATGTTGGAGTCCCAGGCAATGAACTTACCGTCAGGCTGGCCAAACAGGCTACGCGGAAACTGCTTCTGGAGATGGGCATCTCCAAAGCTGACGTGTGTTCTGTCTTACACCGCAAGGTTTTCAGGCTTTGGGAGACGAAATGGCATAACAGTACACACAACAAGCTGCGTGTCATTAAGGAGACAATGAATGTGTGGAAGTCTTCCATGCGGTCCTCTCACAGGAATCAGTTGTCCTCTGCTGCCTCCGCATTGGCCATACATGGCTAACGCATGGTTACCTACACTGTCGCGAGGACCCACCTCGTTGTGTCGCTGTGGCTCCCAAATGACAGTCGTCCACCTCTTGCTGGACTGCCCACTTTTAACTGCTCTTTCGCGGACTTTAAAATTTCTCAGCTCCCTACCTTCGGTGTTGGGCGACGATGCCTCAGTAGCAGCTTTAGTTTTACGTTTTATCCATGAGAGTGGGTTTTATACTTCTATGTAGGTTTTATCACATGTCCTTTGTCCCTCTGTGTCCTCCACCCTAGTGCTGTTAGGGTGGGAGTTTTAATGTGTTGCAGAGTGGTTGACTTTTCCTTTTTATTCTTGTGGTCGGCCAGCCACTGAATCTGCTTTCTTGTTTTACTCTCTTCTGTTTTTAGCGTCTCTCTGTTGTTTCCTTGTTCCCTTTTGTTCCTTTTAGTGTTCGTTGCCTTTCCTTCGTTCTTGTTATTTTTCATTTCTTTCCTTTTTGTGTTATATGTCTCGTCTGTGTTATTCTCTCACTTGTGACATTGTTTTATTAGGAACAAGGGATCTATGACCTCGTAGTTTGGTCCCTTCCCCCCCTCTTTTAAACCAACCAACCAATCCTTGATACTTACAACCGAATCTGGGCATAGGGCACATTTCCCAGACGCTGGCATGAAGTCACTGTCATACCATATCCAAGCCAGGTAAGTAGAAACACCTTCCTTCTAGCTACAGCCCCATTTTCTCACCAGCTGTGTTTGCAAGGTGATGAAACATATGATTCATGCCCAGTTGGTATGATGGCTTAAGTCTCGCTATTTACTAACCACTGCACAGTGTGAATTTCGAGCACGCCATTCTGCAGTTGACCATCTCGTCACTCTGTCCACCATGTTATGAATGGTTTTCTGCGGAAATCCTAGACTGTGGCCGTGTTTTTCGATTTGGGGAAAGCCTTCAGCACCCGCTGGAGGACTGGTATCGTCCGTACTGTCTACAAATGGGGCTTCCATGACTGCGTGCCCAGTTTTCTTCAGGAATTTTTAAGAGACCGAGTTTTCAAGGTATGTGGTGGTCTGCCTTGTTGGACACCTTTATCCAGGAAAACTGTGTGCCTCAATATTCTGTCCTGACCATCGTCCTATGTATAAATTGGCGAGAAATTCAAAATGGTCCATTGTCATGCTGACTGACTTGGAATACTGACCTGGGTATATGACGTCACAGTCGAGGACTTGGAATACGAGCATTAGCCTGACTATTATGTTAGAAGCAAAGACGCTGACCTGGAACACAAGATGGTTGTCGAACATGGCGACTAGGGCATTGTGGCACAGCTCTATGATGGCGCAATCCAGCTCAGAACCTCACTCCTCCCCCCCCCCCCCCCCAACTCCCTCAGGGGGCTCTCCACTCTTTCGTGAGTATGTGCTCAGCTACCACAAGGCCCCAGCCTTTGCAGCACCACTTCCATTTCTGTGCTGCATGTCTCCTTGGGGATCGAGTCGTATGCCTTCTTTGGGAAAGTGAAATTGTTGGTAAAACTGTGTATGTATGTGTCTGTCCATCCATCTTTCTTTCCCTGTCCTTCCTTTTCTTGCCATTCCTCTGCTTTGGCGTATGTGGTCTCTCTTTTCCTTTTCTTCTTCTTCCCTTGCATTCCTGAAGGCCAGCCCATGCATTTGATTTTAAAATGTGACTGGGTTACGAATAATTCCCAGCCCTGGCTCAACCATTAGGGCTGGTAAAGGTCAGACCCAAGGACAGGTGGTTGCCTGAGCTAGTACCTTTCTCAATGCCGATTAATTCCTCTGTGTGGAGTCTGGGAGGTGTGACCTGAGGTGTGGATAATTGTCTAAGGCAGGTGAGCGCCCCATCCCCACCCCCCCACCCCCGAGGGGGTCCCACAGCAGGAAGGTGCGTACCATCGGAGACGCTGGCAGTCATGGAGGGTTTCTCTGTGATGAGTTCCTCACCTCAAAAATGTAAATAGGTTGAGACGAAAGAGTTAGCCCCTCTCCTGGCTGCACTCAATACCTCATGGTGTCATGCACAGATGATGGTCACAATTTCACGACAGTTAATCCATTTGTTATTTAGAAGGATGTAGATGCCACTGCTGGTTCTGCTCTCGGCTGCGTAATGGGGCCTTGGTTTTGGAGACTACTTAATGCAAAACGTCTGTGCAGCTGTCCTATTAGAGGCCCACCGAGCTCTGAATTCCTCCCATGGTGCCATATACACTTGGCTGCTTGATTGGCTGACCGGGGCTTAAATAACAGCACATCTCCCTGACCAGCGAGTGACTGCAGTTCACTGCGTCATGGAGAGGGTTGATAAAGAATTAGTGCCAACCCACACTCTGTTCCTCACATTTGACCGTGTGGTACTTCCACCAAAAATTAAGGCTGGCTACAAACTATTACTGCCGGACTATATATCCCAAATCTCACGCATTGCTATAAATGTCAGCGCTACAACCACACCCATGAATATTGTGAAAATGCAGACAAATGCGTAATCGGCAGGAATGCTCGTTAGGGTGAGTGTCCACCTCCTATCCTTCAATGTATCAATTGCAAGGGTGATCATGCTGCTTCGTTCTACTCACATTGCTCAGAAAATGTTGGCTAGCTGCAAACCTTGTACACCACCATCTGGCGATTGTAGTACAGTTTTCCCTACAGCCAGACCTACAAAGGACATGACAATGTGGACTTACAACTAACAGTTTAGTATCATGGTTGCAAAATCATCCAGCTCAACGTTACACTCTCATCTTCACCTGCTATGTGCACTCTATACCAACAGACCTTCACTTGCGCCAGCGAAATCACATACCTTGGAAACAGAAGCACAGAAATCCAAAAAGGAGTACTCCCGTGATGACTTTCTGCACGCATCTGGTCAGCCAATGTATGGGTCTGCACGTGACAAATACTAAGGTTCTAAGCAGTCAAATAAAGACAAATGATCTTCCTCTTCTCCACCTCAACATTCTTCTGCAACAGGCCTGCCTCTGTTTGACTGTGACACACCACTAACAACCAGTCCACTGGCTAACCAAAGGTGAATACTGACACCTCTGTCAAACTAATGGACCAGGATCCTCCAGCCTCCGAACCTGGTCGTTGTGCACGTCTGAATTCTGACACTCTGCAGCCACCATGGTGACTTCCCCCTTGTTTGACCCATCTCCTGTCTCATTGGATATGGTTATTCTCCAGTGGAACAATCACCTCCCACTTTTCAGTCAGTTTGGACCTTCCACCTGAGATGGAGAGTCTGGATCACGAGGGAGTCATCTTGCTCATTTGAGACAATATCTGTAGTCACATCATTTTCTTGCACACCCACCTTTAAGCTGTTGATGTCCATCTTTCCTTCCCAGTTTCACCTTTTCTTTTTGCAACATCCACTCGCTCTCGTCTTCTGCTGTCACCAGGGCAGACATTTTGCATCCTGTTGCTCAACGTCTTCCTTCCTTTTTGCTGCTCAGGGACTTTAATGCCCATCATCTCCTTTGGGGCCCTTTACGCCATTGTCCGAGAGGCTCTCTCCTCAATCTAATCTGTTCGAACATAGTACACCTACATTTCTTACCGATTACATGCACTCCTTTTCCCATTTGGACCTTTCGATCTGTAGTGCTCAGCTTGCTCGTCGTCTTGAGTGGTCCGTTCTCTCCAACACACACTCTAGTGACCATTGTCTCTGTCACATTCGTTTGCTAATGCCTATCCCATCTGTGTGTCCAATCAACTGGCAGCTTTGCAAAGCTGACTAGCAGCTCTACTTCTCTCTGCTCACTTTCGATGAACACCATTTCCCCTGCATTGATGACGAGGTAGAATTACTTACGAACACTATCCATATCTCGCGTCTCTTCCTCCTCGCCGCAACGTGCCCCCATCCTCTGGATGGACTGAGGCATGCCTCAATGCAGTCCACTGGTGTAGAGGAGCTCTCTGCGTTTTTAAACACCATCCCACTATGGCAAACTATATCTGTGTGTCGTCTCATTTTCAGGGATGCCAAAAAAGCTAGTTAGCTTTCTTTTCAAGGCTTTTTTTTAACAGTTTTACTCCCTCTTCTGTTTGGCGTCATCTCCAACAGCTTTCAGGAAGCGTGGTTCAGTCCCCAGTTACTGGTCTGACCATAGCGAACAGTGTCATTCCTGAACTTCTTGCTATCTCCAATACCTTGGGCCATTATTTTGCAGACATTTCGAGATCCACCCTCTACCATCCCCCCTTCCATACTCGGAAATGGGCAGCGGAGGCAAGGATGATATCTTTCTCTTCATAGAATCGTGAATGTTCCAATACTGGTTTTACTATGAGTGAACTTAAACATGCACTCTCTTTGTCCCAGTCATCCTCTGCAGGACCGGACGGCATTCACTTTCTGATGTTGCAACACATATCTTATGAGGGCTTATGCTTTCTCCTCCATGCATGTAACCACAGTTCGGTAGACGGCACATTTCCGAATCCATTGTCATTCCTATACCTCAGCCTGGTAAGGACAAACACCTCCCTTCCAGATAACGCCCAATTTCCCTCACCAGTAGCATGTTTGAGGTGATGGAGTGTACGATTAGTGGTCGACTAGTGTGGTGGCTTGAGTCTCTGTATCTCCTCACTGACACCCAATGTGGGTTCCGTAGGCACCACTCTGCAGTTGATCATCTCATCACTTTGTCAACTCGCATTCGGAAGGACGACATTTCAATTCCGCGTCCGGCCATCCTGATTAAGATTTTCCATGATTTCCCTAAATCGCTCCAGACAAATGCCGGGATGGTTCTTTTGAAAGGGCATGGCCAACTTCCTTCCCCATCCTTCCCTAATCCAATGAGACTGATGACCTTGTTGTCTCGTCTCCTCCCCTACAACAACCCAACCCAACCTTTTCAACTCATATTATGAACAATTTTTTGCGGAAGTACAGAATTGTGGCCGTGCTATTTGATTTGGAAAAGGCATATAACACCTGCTGGAGGACGAGTATCCTCCGTATTATGTACGAGAGGGACTTCTGGTGTCGCATGGCCCTTATTATCCAGGAATTTTTGAAGGTTGTGTTTTTAAGGTGTGTGTCGGCTTGGTTCTGTCGGAAACTTTTATTCAAGAGAACAGGATGCCTCAGGGTTCTGTACTCAGCATTGTCTTATTAGCCATTGCCATTAAATCTATTATGGATTGTCTCCTGCCAGGTATATCAGGCTCTCATTTCATTGATGACTTTGCAATCTACTGCAGCTCTCAACGAACCTGTCTGCTTGAGTGGCGTCTTCAGTGATGTCTTCATCATCTTTACTTGTGAAGTAACAACAATGGCTTCAACTTTTCCGCTAACAAGACTGTCTGCATGAACTTCTGGTGGCGCTGTGAGTTTCTTCCCCTGTCCCTACATCTCGGCCCATCCCTTCTTCCATTCGTTGACACAACGAAATTATTGGGTCTCATGTCTGACAGCAACTTGCGCTGGTCTTGCCATGTCTCTTACCTGGCAGCTCATTGTACTCAGTCTTCTACTTGTTTTATGCAGTACCTCATGGGGAGTGGATCGAACCATCCTCCTCTGTCTATGCCATTCCCTTCTCTGTTTGAAACTGTGTTATGGGTGTATTGTACATTCATATGCACGTCCGTCTGTCTTACATCATCTTAACACTATCGCCATTGTGGGATATGTTTAGGCATTGGTCCCTTCTATACTACTCCCGTTGAGAGTTTTTGTGCGGAGACTGCTGACTTACAGTTGTCCTAAAGGTAGGATGTTCTCCTCAGTCATTACATGAGTCGTCTGTCTTCTGTGTCCGGTCACCTATCCTATGGTCCCTGCAGTGTGGGCTGCATTCATCTTCTCTGTTGCCTCCCGGAGTTTGCTTTCGTTTACTGCTTCGACTGCATTGCTTTACACTCCGTGCCATGTTCCCCATGAGTGTGAGTTCTTCACCACGCTGGCTTCGTCCTGGTGTATGTGTTCGTTTCGAACTCCATTCACAGGGACACTACTTGTGACTTGGCGGATTGTAGCGAGTTTCTCTCACTTCACACGGTGCTTGGTGAAAGTGTCTTTTGTCTACACTGATGGTTCCAAGAGCGACCATGGTGTCAGGTATGCCTTTGTACTTGACGATGATCCTTTTCAGTATCGACATCTTGACCAGTGCTCGATTTTTACTGTGGAGCTCTATCCCCTTTATCAGGCCACCCAGTACATCCGGCGACATCGCCTTCAAAACTGTGTCATCTGCTCAGCGTCTCTTATCGCTCTTCAAAATGTTCATGCACTGTACTCAGTCCACCCTTTAGTACAACGGGTCCAAGACTGCCTCCACTCGCTTACTGTGGGGGAGCTAATGTGGTGTTCCTGTGGGTTCCTGGTCACGTCAGCATGCCACGGAACAAGGCTGCTGCTGCTGCTGGTGGTGCAAAGGCTGCATTTCTCCCCCCCTTCACCTGATAGTCATTCTGTTCCCTCTGATGAACTTAGTGTTGCTGTCTTTCAGCATGTAGCACCACTTACAAGTGCACAATAGTCTTCTCTACATGGGAACAATCACCTCCAGAACATTTAACCTCTCCCAATAGCATGGTCGACTTCCTCTCAGCCCTCACGTCGTGAAGAAGTCATTTCAGTTTAGCTGCATGTAGGACACTGTCGTTTTAGTCACCGCTATTTATTAACTGGCGACCGTGTCCCACTCTGTGCCTACTGCTCTCAACCCTTGACAGTGCACTTTTTCTGATCTGAAGCCCATTATTTAACTGTGTATATTTATATCTGTGTTGGCCATCACTGTGACATGTTTTAGTGGATGACACATCTTCTGTCAATCGCGTGTTACTTTTTATTCGCCACAGCCGTACGGCGAAGCAAATTTCATTACCTGCCCCCCCCCCCCCCCTCGGGACCTCCACGTTGTGAACGATATTTTGAGAAATTTTTCCTACGGAAGTCCTTGTCGTTAGCGGATCATGTTTTGAAATTGTTTGATTGGGTGATTACCTTTTTCGCCTCAGGTTTTTATTTAGTACTTGTTTTTTCATATGTTATGATACGCGTACTTATGACCTTAGTTTGATGCCCTAAAGCACCAACCAACCAACTCAAACCTGTTGGGTTATTTATATAACAGTGTGGGATTCCAGCATGCTGGCCCAGACCTGAGATGACACACTGTCGTGCCAGCTGACTTGGAATACTGGCACTGGCTGTATGAAGTCACAGTCAAGCTGAGATCTGTCAGGCTATTTATAATGCAGTAGAATTCCGGCATATTGGAACAGAGCTGGAATACAAGAACGGTCTACGACATCACAATCTTGCTCAGATCTGCAGAGATATTTATAACAGTCTGGAATTCCAGCACTGGAACCCAGATTTGAGATACTGGGACAGGCTTTATGATTTCAGAATCTAAATTGTGTAATACTGGCACGATGACATATGAGACAAACGACTTTGTGAACGTCCAGGCCGCTAAGTTCCCCAGCTGTGGATCGTGCAGGGCCAGACACACAGCTGCCACAGCCATCTCACCAGTGTTGTATCATGCTCCCTGTTGCCAAGAGACAGAGTTCGCTGCTGGAAACCTCAGTAATTCCACTGCACTTATTATATTAACAGCTGGTCGCTAGAAGCTCCAGCAAGCTGCTTGGTCCTGTGTGACAGGCTGCTTTCACCTGCAGTAGGTACATATCTGAACAGGCAGGCATCAGTCATACCATTTGGAATGTGGACAGATAATTACGCTTCTTATTTCTCCAGTGCTACTTCCATGGGGCTGAGGCTGTGATGCCAGCTGTCTTGTGTAGGACATACAGCCACACTAACCCTGGAGTTGCGTCACCCAGCTCTGGTGACAACTTCACACAGACAGCCACAGACCGTGTGACCTGATTTACGCTCTGAAACCTCCCCTCCCCCCCCCTCCCCCCAAAAAAAAAAGTTGTGATACTATCCTTGAAAATTCACCGATAATTTCTGTGTGGAATAGACGAAAGTAACATAATGCCCCACAGTAACTGACCAGCGCCGAGCTGTAATTCACACCTCTACGCTTTAGTCTGGACTACATAGAAATGCTACGATTCTAACAGGATGTCAACGATTTCGTTCGATATCTGTTTGTCATGCACTCTAAAAGTGATTGTACTGGCTTCTTCCAGTACAGAACATGTGTCATTACCAATTTGTGTGTTCGTTGTAGTATAAAATAGTACAGGATTATAATTTAGCACAAATAACTGCAATAATCAGCTATCTAACTTTGATAATATTTCTGGATTGCAATGTGTAAGAACAAAGGACAGCGAAAAATACGTCAACAACAAGAATACCATGTACTCACAAACCATGTAAGGACCACATTAAAATATCGGTACTCCATGGTTTAGTATGTTTTACACAAATTATGACGACAGACTATTCAACTAGTCTATGACATTAGAATTGAAGACAGGGATGCAAGAGGACTAACCTGCAATGTTGGCTGTGAGGCGTTGGAATACAAGATTTGGATTACTGGAACTGGCTCTACGGTGGCACAATCCAGCTCAGACATGTCAGGCTATTTATAACAGTTTATAATTCTGGTATCCTGACCCTCAGAGACGTATGGTTGCTGTATACTGGTTTTCCTAACCCTTAAGTTTGTCTCTCCACTTATATATATCACTGGTGAGTGAAAGGCCCCTCTGCCTTGTGCGGCTTCATTTCCCCAAGTTCACTTGTGTTGTACACCATCACACCTTCAAACCCTCTCTGTTTAAACACAGTTTACCCCTCCACACCAGCTACTGTAAGTTCAGATGGTGAGAAAATGCACTTACCCTAAGTGTAAAATGATGGGAAGTCCACTGGCTGTCAAACTATAGAACACCGTTTTGTCATGTGTGTGTATGATGGCATGGATTTATGGACGCTGCCAGCTATCCTCCGTCCTCTGGTGCACAAGACACAGGCAGATGTAAGATACTTCCGCACTATCCAGTGAATGAAGCACATACTGTAATCACATTCCGAAGCCATGACTATCATTCTGCAAAAGCTTTAGGTGAATTCCTTGTCAGAAATAGTCGTGTGAAGCACAGGCCCGTTTGACGTCGGAATTTACAGTATGGTGCAGTAACGTCGAGAACAAGAAAAGAAGCAAATAGTATGAGACACATATGGATGCAGCTGACATGACCTCACTCAAACGATAAGTGTTTTACTTTATACATGGGACATCCAATATTTGCAGCAGATTTCTTATGGTGCTGTATTCTGAGTATGGACGTGTTGTGATGATTTAACGCCATCTACATTTACATCTGCATCCATACTCCGCAAGCCACCTGACGCTGTGTGGCGGAGGGTATCTTGAGTACCTCTATCGGTTCTCCCTTCTATTCCAGTCTCGTATTGTTCGTGGAAAGAAGGATTGTCGGTATGCTTCTGTGTAGGCTCTAATCTCTCTGATTTTATCCTCATGGTCTCTTCGCGAGATATACGTAGGAGGGAGCAATATACTGCTTGACTCTTCGGTGAAGGTATGTTCTCGAAACTTCAACAAAAGCCCGTACCGAGCTACTGAGCGTCTCTCCTGCAGAGTCTTCCACTGGAGTTTATCTATCATCTCTGTAACGCTTTCGCGATTACTAAATGATCCTGTAACGAAGCGCGCTGCTCTCCGTTGGATCTTCTCTCTCTCTTCTGTCAACCCTATCTGGTACGGATCCCACACTGCTGAGCAGTATTCAAGCAGTGGGCGAACCTAGCGTACTGTAACCTACTTCCTTTGTTTTCGGATTGCATTTCCTTAGGAACAATCGTTAGATTAATTTCTTAAGTACAGTCAGTAGAACAGTACTGCATTGCTCTGCAGGACACACACAACTCCAGTCAACCCTCCTAAATAGTTGTTTGATAGAGCTTTACACTATGGGGTATTCCTTGCAAGCAGACCATGGTCGCGTTATGATAGACCCATAGCTCTGATACGCTGATCTCACAGATACAGTGCGTTAGTAACCCCAGCTCACAGTAGTGCACGCAGTTACATCAGACGACTGTGCTAGAAAGTACCAGTTTGTGGAGAAAGTATTGATCAATCGTCAGTCATAGGATTTGTATCTGTGTGATATACACTGGGTAAAAATGATTCGTAATGTGTCCGCTGAGTTATAAGAAGACCACAGTGAGCGTCTAGAAGCCGGGTAGCTGTTTGCCGAGTTTTAAAACTGGTGGTCTATCTGCATTTTACAGCAATTCGTCTGCTATAGTGGTTAACTGACATGTAGACTACGTGGAATTAGACTACACAGATTCCTATAGTGTAAGTGACTCTATTGCCAGCTTACAAACTTTATGAAGTGCCTGACTAAAGAAGGAGACTGCAATAGAGTACGATTTAGAATTACACTGTTTGCCTGTACACAGACAACCATTTACTGAATCGTAAGAAACGGTAAGTGACACATAAAAATCCTATGACTGACGATGGATCAAATACAAGTTGGTACTTTCTATCACAGTTGTCTGCACTACTGTGACCTGGGGTTACTAATGTACTGTATCTGTGAGATCACCATGTCAGAGCTATGGTTCTACCATAATGCGATCGTGATATGCTTGCAGGGAATACTCTACAGTGTAAAGCTCCTATCAACTATTCACGAGGGATGACTGAAGTTTTGTGTGTTCTGCAGACCAATGCAGTACTGCCCTACTAGCCATTAAAATTGCTACACCACGATGATAACGTGCTACAGACGCGAAATTTAACCGACAGGAAGCTGCTGTGATATGCAAATGATTAGCTTTTCAGAGCATTCACACAAGATTGGCGCCGGTGGCAACACCTACAACGTGCTGACATGAGGAAAGTTTCCAACCGATTTCTCATACACAAACAGAAGTTGACCAACGTTGCCTGGTGAAACGTTGTTGTGATGCCTCATGTAAGGAGGAGAAATGCGTACCATCACGTTTCCGACTTTGATGAAGGTCGGATTGTAGCCTATCGCGATTGCGGTTTATCGTATCGCGACATTGCTGCTCGCGTTAGTCGAGATCCAATGACTGTTAGCAGAATATGGAAGCGGTGGGTTCAGGAGGGTAATACGGAACGCCGTGCTGGATCCGAACGGCCTCGTATCACTAGCAGTCGAGATGACAGGCTTCTTCTCCGTATGGCTGTAACGGATCGTGCAGCCACGTCTCGATCCCTGAGTCAGCAGGTGGGGACGTTTGCAAGACAACAACCATCTGCACGAACAGTTCGGCAACGTTTGCCGCAGCATGGACTATCAGCTCGGAGACCAAGGCTGCGGTTACCCTCGACGCTGCATCACAGACAGGAGCGCCTGCGATGGTATACTCAACGACGAACCTGGGTGCCAGAATGGCAAAACGTCATTTTTTTGGGACGAATCCAGGTTCTGTTTACAGTATCATGATGGTCGCATCCGTGTTTGGCGACATCGCGGTCGCACATTGGAAGCGTGTATTCGTCATCGCCATACTGGCGTATCACCTGGCGTGATGGTATGGGGTGCCATTAGTTACACGTCTCGGTCACCTCTTGTTCGCATTGACGGCACTTTGAACAGTGGACGTTACATTTCAGATGTGTTACAACCCGTGGCTCTATCCTTCACTCGATCCCTGCGAAACCATACATTTCAGCAGGATAATGCCCGACCGCATGTTGCAGGTCCTGTACGGGCCTTTCTGGATACAGAAAATGTTCGACTGCTGCCCTGGCCAGCACATTCTCCAGATCTCTCACCAATTGAAAACGTGTGGTCAATGGTGGCCGAGCAACTGGCTCGTCACAATACGCCAGTCACTACTGTTTATGAACTGTGGTATCGTGTTGAAGCTGCACGGGCCGCTGTACCTGTACACGCCATCCAAGCTCTGTTTGACTCGATGCCCAGGCGTATCAAGGCCGTTATTACGGCCAGAGGTGGTTGTTCTGGGTACTGATTTCACAGGATCTATGCACCCAAATTGCGTGAAAATAGAATCACATGTCAATTCTGGTATAATATATTTGTCCAATGAATACCCGTTTATCATGTACATTTCTTCTTGGTGTAGCAATTTTAATGGCCAATAGTGTACTTATGATATGGATCTAACGACCATTAGATGGCGTTAAATCTCATCATCAACGCGTTCACACTCAGAATACAGTACCATAAGAAATCTGATGCATATGTTGGATTCCCATGTACAACAGCCGGCCGCGGTGGCCGTGCGGTTCTGGCGCTGCAGTCCGGAACCGCGGGACTGCTACGGTCGCAGGTTCGAATCCTGCCTCGGGCATGGATGTGTGTGATGTCCTTAGGTTAGTTAGGTTTAATTAGTTCTAAGTTCTAGGCGACTGATGACCTCAGAAGTTAAGTCGCATAGTGCTCAGAGCCATTTGAAACATTTTGATTATAGTGGTCACACCCACACTACAGCCAGGTGGGTGATCAGTGGCGCTTATTGCACCGATGCAGGCTGGTGTAGATGCATAAGGATAGTCATACAGAAGTACATCACATTGTGTGAATCAATACGACCACAATGTATTTATAGATGCATGTGGCTTTCTACCTCCAGCTTTGCTAGCGTAACAAAGCTGTGATATAACCTCTGTTTGTAGATGACGCAGGGGCATGTCCAGTCCCAGAGACTCGTGGCTCAGCGTGGTGCGGTAGACACTACGGCCTGGCACTGAGCAGTTACCATAGGGCAGGAGAATAGGTTGGGGCAGCGGTACAGGGGCATGTCTCGAAGACTCTTACTCTCCTGGTGTTTGAGCATACCATTTGGATTTTAACACAGGAATTGGTGGCACAGAGTTGTGTATGCTCTGTGATGTTTGTTATGTTACTGTTGCCCATTCCATACACAAAAATTATTGGTGAATTTTACAAGCATAGTACCTCCACTTCTTTTTTTCCAGTTTCAGAGAGTAACTATGGTCACACGGTCTGTGGCTGCAATGCTGCTATACTCCATTTCATGTTAGGTGTCTCTCTGTTTGGAGCTGTCACTGGTGAAGGGTGACACTACTCCAGCGTTAGTGAGATTCCATGTCTTACACAACAAGACAGCTGACATCACAGCCTCAGACCTCCGGAAGTAGCAGTGTAGAAATAGGAAGCACAAATATCTGTCCGCATTCCTAATGGCGTGACATGATGCCTGCGAGGTCAGATACGTATCTACTGCAGGTGAAAGTGACAGGGCACCCAGGACCAAATTGCTTGCTGGAGCTTCTAGGGACCAGTTGTGAATACAACACGTGCAGTGGAACTACTGAGGTTTGTGGTAGCATACTCCATCTCTTGACGGCAAGGAGTGCGATACAGCACTGGTGAGGCAGCTGTGGCAGCAGTGTGCCTGGCCCTGCACAGTCCATAGCTGACGAACTTAGCGGCCCAGTCCTTTGTCTCATATGTCATCGTTCCAGTATTCCAGAATTTGGATTCTGATGTAATAGTAGGGCCTGTCCCAGTATCTCAAATCTGGGCCAGAGTGCTGGAATTCCAGGCTTATAAATATCTCAAAAGATCTGAACAACATTGTGATGTCGTACGCTGTTCTTGTATTCCAGCTCTGGGCCAGTATGCCAGAATTATACTGCATCATAAATAGCCTGACAGGTCTGAGATGGCTTGTGACATCATAGAGCCAGTGTTATAGTTCAATTCTTTTATCTTGGCGGTTCGCGCATGCCCGCCCAGACGCGGGAGGTTGCTGCGTTGCCAGCTGTACTAGCCAAGAGAAGCAGCGCCATAGTATAGTTCGCGAACTTGGGTTTAGGCGGGAGCGCGCAGTTTATGAAGTAAAGCCACCACGGCCGCATTAACCCTTTCGCTGCTACAGAGACGTGCTCCCCGCATTCCGCGATTTTGTCAGCATTGCGTTGCTCGCCTGTGCAGACACATGGTGTTCCGACTGCTTTGACACACTTTATCATTCGATTTCATAAAAACTATTTGGCCCAAAAATTTGATTTTTACACATCTTCTTGACTGATAACTTCCCCCCATAAATGACTTAATTTTGTTTCGATATTCAACCCAGTTATTGTGCAGCATTACATGTAGTAAACCATTGCACGAAATTTTGAAGTGTTTGCAGAGGTAAAAGTCCATAGCGTATACTTTCCATATGGTCGATTTTAGCTGCCACTAGAAATTTCAAAAAATCACATTCAAACGAATAAAATTCATGAAGTAAGACACTTTGATATTGTTTTTTAGAAAGAAAATATTAAGCACTGAACAAGGTTTGAACTCAGAACCTTTCTCTTAGCAGCCATACAGTCCGCAGCTCTTGGTCGTGCGGTAGCGTTCTCGCTTCCCGCGCCCGGGTTCCCGGGTTCGATTCCCGGCGGGGTCAGGGATTTTCTCTGCCTCGTGATGACTGGGTGTTATGTGCTGTCCTTAGGTTAGTTAGGTTTAAGTAGTTCTAAGTTCTAGGGGACTGATGACCATAGATGTTAAGTCCCATAGTGCTCAGAGCCATTTGAACCATTTAGCAGCCATACACTTTATCCATTACGCTAACACAGCTCATCGTTCAATGCATCACCCAGAGATCTTTAAAATATCACGCAAAATACCGACAAAAACTGTTGGTATGACTGTGAATTACTCACGTTTCGTCGAAGTACAATAGGAAATAACAATTACCGCTGTTCTTTATTGCGAAAAAGTGGTTAGTGAGAATGATACAAACACCTTTCCTTGCCATCGCCTGAATTAGGAAGCTTATTGCTTGTTTGGTTTAATTAATTAATAGAATATGAAGCAATTGGTGTAAAGAATGCTTTTTCCAAACTTTGTATAAAAGAAAGTCTGCTATCAAGGCATTGCTTTTGTTCAATTACTTTATTTATGACTGAACGTTTCTAAAACTGAAGACACTCGTCCCATGCTCTGCACTGCAGTCGAGCTGTGGCAACGTCGTTCTCTGTTCATTGGTTGACTGTGTTTTGTGACGTCAGGTGCGCAGAACGAACCTAAACTCTCGGCCGCCGTCATAAATGACGCGCACTTTAGTATTCCAAATGAGCTAGCATGACAGTGCAGCATCTCAAGTGTGGACCAGTATACCGGAATTCCACACTGAACAGAACGCAACAAGTCTGAGCTGGATTTCGCTATCATAGAGCTGTGTCAGACTGCCCTGTTCGCTATGTTCGATCGCCATCTTGTGTTCTAGGTCAGCCGTCTTGGATTCTGAAGTCATAGTTAGCCTGGTGCACATATTCCAATTCTCGGATTGTGACATCATAGAGCCAGGCTAGTGTTCCAAGGCAGTGCACAATTTTGAATTTACTTCCAATTTATACTTTGGACGAACTCTGCTACCATAGGAAACACACTAGCATAATTTGGCTTTCTTTAAAAATTTTCTGCCAAAATTTGAATCTCCTGTCGTTATATACATAAGGCAACTTGTCTGTGTCAGAGAGGGAGTGGATTGGGGGAAACCTGTGCCTCATCAACGTCATAGATAATTTGTTTATACCATAACTACTATTGTAATGGAGCTCTCATCCTGTACAGTTGTCAGGGAAGTTTTCATTTAGTATTTGCATTGCAACATAGGAAGAGTGAGCTGGGCAGGCGTTATGTTGCAACAACATATGCTGTTGCTTATTCAGTGCTACCTCATCTAGAACAACAGGTAGAATTTTCCTAAGAAAGTGTGCGGTAGAAAGTTCGTAAGAAAGTGTGCATATGTAGTTCCATTTAACACCCCTGGAATGAAGTAAGGTCCCACAATGGAATTTCCTATAATGCCGCGCCATACATTTACTCTCCACAGTCGTTGGTGGATTTTTATGTTATGTAAATTTATGTTACTGTGGTTTTGTCGGTAAAGAGCACGCATTGGAAAAATGTAGTTTTGTCTGCTAGGTGCTGCAGAGCAGGGTGGAAGAGTGAGTGATGGAGTGACAGATGAAAAGGGTGAATTTATGTCTATGCAAGATGTGAGTGACATTTGTGTGGTTGATTCCAAATTCCATGGCAGTACGTCTAACACTACCATGCTTCTTCATATGCTCTGTTGGTTGCAGTCTGTGTCTTCTGTTTGACGCTGAAGCTGTGTATTCGCACTAGTTACCTAATAATTCGTTCAGGTGCCTGGAGCAGTGGACAGTGATGATTACAATACATTTCCCTGTGCTGCAGTACCATTTCGGCAACTTTTTTTTCCATTCACTATATAAATGTAGCATGTCTAAATGTCTGCATGCAAGGAATGTTGAAGCAGAAATTCCTGCCAATAGACGACACTGTTCCTGCTACTTCTGGAATGCATAGAAGTAAACAGTCGAAAGGTTTGATATGATGACGCGGCCTGGGATGAGCGGGTTAATAACACAATAGCCGATTCCCGCCGACTCGCCTTTCAAGTTTAGAATATTTCTCAGATTCTTGTGCGAAGAGTATCACCATCAAAATTAAGAAGCGTAATATCACTGTACTCGCCTTTTCAAGCGCTATTGGATGCTGTTAAAGTACATAATTGTATTTAAAAATCATACTTGCTTCGATATTTCGATCTATACAAGAGTCAGGACTCTTTCATTACATAGTACGTGGCCCTTAGCGTACTATCATTTGCCACAAACCTCGTTTCGATGGCTGGAAGCAGGCACGAAGTAACGTGTGTTCCGTCTTACAAGACTCACCCTGTATATACATAAAAGCTTTGTTTGTCCTTTTGTAGTCTACAGTGATTGATAACGGTTTTTTCCATCTTTGTATAATTATTTGTTATTACTACGAAACATAGGTATGTTTTGAAAACAAACACAACTAAATAGAAAAAATTACATGGTTTTTATTTGAAAATTAGTATGTTGTTATTGGAGCTACAGAATTTTACAAATATTGGGTATTTTTGAAAATACTACACATCAGTATGCTGAAATGTCTCACAGAGAGCTTGGACAGTATAGTGAAATGAGGCCATTTGTATCTGCTGGAGACACAGCAGCGACACATAATTGTTCAGGCAATAGTGATGTGTGTGCAGTGAAAGCTATTGATGATGTGGGCAGCATCTGTTCATCATGTGGTTTTGGCTGCCTCTCAGCTCCTCAACTGACAAAATCTGGTTGTAACGAATGGAAACGTTGAAGAAACAGTCACAAGCTATCATGATTTGTGAGAGTAAAATCAGTATTATTCCAGGTGGTAACCATTCCACTCATCGACAGACAGCAATTGGACACTTGTACGGTGGACTCACGAAATCACTAATACATAGAAAGCTGGAGTTCTCTGGCCAATTTGCAGCTAGAACTCACACTTGTATTGGCACCTTCAACATCAACACATTAAGACAACCTGAAAAATAACGCACCCTAGTGATAGAGACTGGTGAGCAAAAAAATCTTCATAGTAGACCTTTAAAAAAAAAACACAGGGCTCTGAGAAAACACAATTGATGATAGTAGCTTCTGGATCTTCAAGAGAAAGACAGAAAAAGTCACTAACAGCATTCTGCTTCTGGGCATGACCTTAGTGGCGCACAGAAATATAGCCAACTCAGAGATGTGTCTCCTGTAAATAACCACTTCATGACCATGTGCTTACAGTGACCCAACAAGTACACACTGATCAGTGTCCATGCACCTGCAAACATAGGCAACAGAAAAGACCCGCAAAACACTGAAAAGTTTTGGTTCAAACACAAGAAAGTTATGGCAAAAATCACTAAAGAAGACACAGAATCCCTAAAGAAGATGCGAAGATAGTGATGGAATGTTGCTGAAGGATCTACTAGTCAGCTTTGACGTCGCTTCTCTTTTCACCCGGGTGCCACTGGAGGATTCCTTAGCCCTGCTCGAAGATCACTGTGATGACACAGTCAGACTCTTTCATCTCGTGGTAACCACAACGTACTTGAAATGTGGTGGGAAGTTCTATGAACAAACAGATGGTGTTGCCATGGGTTTCCCCCTGGCCCCAGGTATTGCCAACTTGTACATGGAGCACTTTGAAGATGTGGCACTGAACACCGCCCACCATAAACCAAAGGTGTTCTAAGGATACGTAGACGACACTTTTGTAGTGTGGCCCCATGGCAAGAAAAAACTACAGGAGTTCCTACGCCATCTCAATGGCATACATGACAGCATCAAATTCACCATTGAGGTAGAAGAGAATGGCTGCCTTCCCTTCTTGGATATTTTGACCAAGAAAAATCCGGACGGTTCTTTGGGACACTCGGTCTACAGGAAGAAGATGCACGCGGACTCATATCTCAATGCTCGGAGCCGCCACCATCCAGCACAACGTAACTCAGTACTGAACACCTTAGTACAAAGAGCCAGGTCGAACTGTGACAGCGAGAGTTTGCCGCGTGAGTTAACACATCTGCGGGAAACCTTCCGTAAGAATGGCTACACCGAGACACAAATAAGACACGCCTTGCGTGCAGACAAGAGGCGGGAGGAGAAACCAGAAGAAGACGAAGCAATACGTGTGGCGTTTCTGCCATTTGCTGGACCGCCAACAGCCAAGATCGCAAGAATATTAAAGAAGCACGAAATAACGACCATCTTTCGTACACCGAAAAAAGTCAGATATATTTGGCTCAACCAAAGACCAACTGGGGTTGCAGACGCCGGGCATTCACAGTATTGAGTGCGAATGTGTGATGGAATACATCGGGCAGAGACAACGATGTATCTCCCAGCGCTGTACTGAAGGTAGCAGAACATAGCATTATCGAGGGACACACCTTCGAATTCGACTAAACGAAGCTGTGCAGCGCCAACGGTTTCTGGGACTCGATCTTCAAAGAGGCAATGGAGATACGTCTGCACAACAATTTAGTAAACAGGGATAGCGGTTTTCAACTCAGTGCAGTGTGAAATCCCACAATTGACAAAATACGTCAGGAACGCTCCGATCTAAGGCAGCGGCGTCTGCAGACAGATTGGATAGCCACCGGGTCTCGACGCTGGTCCGCGCCGCGGCCGCTCCCCCTCACTACCACTACCGACACGGTACCCCCTTCCGGAGGAACGTGATTGGCCGGCCTACAGTAGCGGACGACGGCCAAGCAGCTACATAGATATGCAGAACACAGCATCCCGACATAAACAGGAAGTGGCCACTATCTCAGGTCACACTCCCTGATATCCCCCAAAACAAAAGGGAGATAAAAATGGTCCTGGCTGAGCCTGTCACCACTGAACTGCTGCGCCGTAAAAACAAGACAGTGCAGTGCTTCAGGTGTCAGGGCCTAAACCACATCGCTGCCTACTACACCATGCCAATAAGATGGAGAAAGTGCGCTGGGCCCACAACACAAGGACATGTACACTACAACACACGGACTCACAAATAAGGTGTGCGCTGTGTGGCAAAAACCACACAGTGGGTTACCAAGGTTGTGAGGTCCATAAACGACACACACAGCAGGCAAAGGGCTCAAAGGCCGCCCCTCCCACAACGCAAACAAAACACCACCAACCCATCCAGCCACACAAGAAAACAAAACACGACACCACACACGGACAAGGCCTGGGTAAAACCAAGATCGGACACACCAAGGGCAACTTACACGGAAGTGGTTTCTCCTCTGGGAAGCCATGAAAGTGTGGCCCAGTCACCACAACACCAGACACCATCACAAGAACAACACCAGGAAATACACAGCGACAACGACCAGGTCCACCATGACAGAGAGAGCTTTAGGGAACCTCACACACAGTCCATCCCCCCCCCCCCCCCCCCGCCCTGTGGATCAGTTGTTAGGCGTAATGGTGCAGACCATGAACCTCGTCATGGAAATGATGAAGGAATTCAAGGAAGCCTAGAAGCAGAACACACAGATCCTCGTTGCCCTTGAGGCAGCAGTCCAGCAGTCGCTCCCCTCTGCGACCTCCTCAGTAGTTTCATAACCCCATCATGAATAGACGACCAAATATCTAAGGCTTGACAATGTGCATCTTTAACACAGACGGCATTGTCAATCAAGAAGTCGAGTTCAGAGAACTCGTGAAGAAGTTCTCTATTGACATATGCATGATGGGGGAAATCCACCTAAAACCGGGAATAAAAGCGACAGTTCCCAACTACGTTAGCTACCGTAAAGACAGGCCAACCCAAGGTGGAGGAGTGGCCATATACGTAAAAAGAGGGATCCCCACCAACAGGTATTCTTACCAGCTACCAACAAAATCGAAGCAGTGGCGGTGGAAGTAACCACTGCAACCGGACCCCTAACAGTTGTTGCAATTTACCGACCCCCACAAGACCAGATAGACGAAGGAGACATAGCTGCTCTAGGGCAAATTGAAGGCAAACTCATAATAGGGACGACTTCAATGCCAAACACCTTGATTGGAATTGTAGAGTAACCCCCAGAGCAGGCGCCAAATTGCAACAACTGCGCGCATCCACCACTTCGAAACATGGGGTCCGGTCGAGCCCACACATTTTCCAAAAAATGGAGGCAGGCCCGACGTGTTACACATAGCTCTCACTAGGAGGATCACAGGGTTTGTGTCCGCAAGGACAATCAACAGAATGTCCTCCGACTACAACCCAGTGATCCTAGAGGTCGATGTGGCAGAATGGGTAGCACTCCCACAGTACCAGACGTCTTACAAACGTACAGACTGGGAGCGATACCGAGAAACTGTCGCCTCTGATATCGCTCGCGCTCCGCCACCTACTGCCGAAACAGTAGAACAAGCGCTACAAGACCTAACAGGCACCATCTTGCAGGTAGCGGAAGAGGCAATCCCTCCACAAAGGGATGGCCCACTGCCGCAAATACAACTCCCGGAACACTTGCTAGCTCAAATTCGACATAAGAACAGAGTGGCAAAAGAGTGGAAGATCACCAGAAATCAGGCCACCAGGAGGCTGCTCAATCGTCTACAGAGAGAAATGAAGGTAGCGCTCAATGAGCACAGAAACCAGCAATGGCAAAACCGCTTCACAGCTCTCAAAGTAGACGATCATACACTATGGCAAGCAACCAAACAGTTCACAAAAAGAAGCGCTAGGATGCCGCCACTGCACGGCGAGCGGGGTCTGGTCTACAGCCATGCTGAGAAGGCCAACGACCTCGCCGACTCCTTTGAGAAGCAGTTTCAAGCGGCAGAACCCCAGGATGAGGGGCATGAAGAGTTAGTCAGTCGTCAACTGGCCGTCTTCCTCAAAGCTGAGGAGGACCCAGAGGATGAACCCACACTTTTCGCCCCCGAGGACGTGGCAAAAGTAATGAGGTCCCTTCCCACAAAAAGGGCGCCAGGACACGACAGTGTCACCAATCAATTAGTAAAAAATCTCCCACGCACGGCGATCACACACCTCGCGAACGTCCTCAACGAGATTACTCGATCCCGCGAGTTCCCAGCTTGCTGGAAACATGCGAAAGTGGTCGCGATATACAAACCAGGGAAACACCCTCTATTCCCGCAGCACTACAGGCCGATTGGCCTCTTGCCAGCTCTCAGCAAGATCTATGAGCCCCTCCTGCTAAGACCCATGTAAGAACATGTTACCAGAGAGCAACTTCTGCTGGATTTCTAATTCGGGTTCCAGCAGAACCACTCTGCCCCACAACTGGTCATGAGAGTGGTGGAAGCAGCCACAGAGGGCTTCAACCACAGAGGCTACTGTGGGATAGTGCTACTAGACGTAGCCAAATCCTTTGATTCAGTATGGCATAGAGGGCTACTCTACAAGTTGTACACACAAGGGTTTCGCAGGAGTATAGTTAAGCTGATCAAAAGCTATCTCATAAATAGAACTTTCTCCGTCAAAGTAGAAACTGCCACCTCCACCAAAAGGAGTATTCGTGCTGGGGTGCCACAGGGATCGGTCCTGGGGCCTGTTTTGTACAGTCTGTACACTGCGGACACACCAACGGCCCCCCTGCTGCACACTGCACAGTATGCAGACCACACAGCCTTCTACACGAGAAATGCGAACAAGGACCTGGTCATCCGTAGGCTACAAAGGGTTTTAGATGACACAAACTTGGGCCCGTCACTGGCGTATCACCATCAGCTCCGAAAAGACGCAGGCTATGCTGATTACCTGCAGGCTCGGAAGGTGCGAACCTCCTCCACGTCCCCCCCCCCCTCCCTTCCACCTTCACCTGAAAGGAACCCAACTCCCCTGGCGCAGAACCGCCAAGTACCTTGACGTAACCTTGGACTCTCGTCTTACGTGGAAGCCCCAGATAGACGAGGTCCACACGAAGGTCTGCGCCAGAATGTCCACCCTATACCCAATCCTGAACTCAACCAGCTCCCTTCCCTTCCCAGTAGCATTAAATGTGTACCAGGCCCTGATCCGGCCAGTAATGGAATATGCGTGCCCTGTCTGGGGATACACGGCAAAGCAGCACCTGGACAAACTCCAGAGGCTGCAGAACTGCGCCCTCAGGAGGGCATTGCATTTACCTCTTGGATTCCCCATAGATGATCTGCACGCCGCAGCTGAAATCCCACTCCTGAGAAAGAGTTTCTAAGATTTCGCAAGGGCCGTATATGAGGGTTCTTCCAGATCAGGAAACGCTCTCATCCACTCTCTAGGTCGGTATGACATGTCCCGTGACAAGTACAAACGCCCAATGACGATCTTCGACGACTAAGTCGAAGAGAAAATCCCCACACCCAATTCCTGATCCTCTTCCCACCCCCCCCCCCCCCCACAATATCAATCATCTCGCCAACCCCAGGCAAGTACCAGAGACACACAGAACAATCATCACATCACACAGACAACCAAAATCACAGAAATATACACACACACAAGTACCAAGTGGAATAAAAGCCACAACGCTACAAACTCCCCAAACACTTCCCCAAAGAGGGGAAAGTAACAGATGAGAGCAGCAGGAGCAGCATCCCGACACTACGCCAGAAGATGATGGGTACGAAACTCATTGAAACGTTGTGACACAAAAATCACAGACACCTCTGAAAGATTCAGAACAACGGCCAGGAACATCTTCAACTGTTCCACTGTCAGCCATCTTGTTTTTACACCTTCAACTGTTCCACTGCCCGCCATGTTTGTTTGTACAGCTGGTAAACAGTGAAACAGTGACAGTGGCAACTCAGTATATAGTGTTTGACAGTAATGAAGACGGAGAAAAAGAAAATGTAAGTGAAACATAATGTAAAAACACACACACACACACACACACACACACACACACACACAGACAGAATTAAATAATTTCAGGCATTAATCATAATTTTGGCTTAAACGATGGATGTACTTTAAGGTGTAAATGGTTGCAGATGACAAACTGTGGAACAAAATAGTCACTGTAGAAACACAACACATCAGAAAAACCACACCATGAGGTGAAAAGGTATGAATTCATAATTTATGTGTTTTTTCAAATATCTGTAATTACCATTTAAAAACTAATAGTTACATGTATACTGTAAAGAACGCTCTTTATCTTTAAAAGCCCACTGAAGATGTTGCAACTGCAGTGAAACATGTTTGGGTTAAAAAACAAAACTGTGTTTTGCTAAAGGCGGACCCTATCCAAAAACATACGTACTGTAAAGTACTTCGCGTTGTATCACATATTAGGGTTTCTTCCATTCTATTCGTATATGGAGCTTGGGAAGACATGCTCTTTAGTGTGTACTGAAATGGATCTCGTTTCTGCAGCACCTAAGGGAGCTGTATCTAGTAGGCTGTAGGATGTTTCTAGATTTCCGGTTCTTGAAACTTTGTCAGTAGGCTTTCATTGCATAGTTGATATCAATATTCAACTGTCTGCCAGTTTACATTTGATATTTCCCTGACGCTGTCCCCATGAATCAAGCAAACCTGTAACCACCTAGGCTATCCTTTGTTGTATACACTGGATATACTCTGTTCGTTCTACACTCCTGGAAATGGAAAAAAGAACACATTGACACCGGTGTGTCAGACCCACCATACTTGCTCCAGACACTGCGAGAGGGCTGTACAAGCAATGATCACACGCACGGCACAGCGGACACACCAGGAACCGCGGTGTTGGCCGTCGAATGGCGCTAGCTGCGCAGCATTTGTGCACCGCCGCCGTCAGTGTCAGCCAGTTTGCCGTGGCATACGGAGCTCCATCGTAGTCTTTAACACTGGTAGCATGCAGCGACAGCGTGGACGTGAACCGTATGTGCAGTTGATGGACTTTGAGCGAGGGCGTATAGTGGGCATGCGGGAGGCCGGGTGGACGTACCGCCGAATTGCTCAACACGTGGGGCGTGAGGTCTCCACAGTACATCGATGTTGTCGCCAGTGGTCGGCGGAAGGTGCACGTGCCCGTCGACCTGGGACCGGACCGCAGCGACGCACGGATGCACGCCAAGACCGTAGGATCCTACGCAGTGCCGTAGGGGACCGCACCGCCACTTCCCAGCAAATTAGGGACACTGTTGCTCCTGGGGTATCGGCGAGGACCATTCGCAACCGTCTCCATGAAGCTGGGCTACGGTCCCGCACACCGTTAGGCCGTCTTCCGCTCACGCCCCAACATCGTGCAGCCGGCCTCCAGTGGTGTCGCGACAGGCGTGAATGGAGGGACGAATGGAGACGTGTCGTCTTCAGCGATGAGAGTCGCTTCTGCCTTGGTGCCAATGATGGTCGTATGCGTGTTTGGCGCCGTGCAGGTGAGCGCCACAATCAGGACTGCATACGACCGAGGCACACAGGGCCAACACCCGGCATCATGGTGTGGGGAGCGATCTCCTACACTGGCCGTACACCACTGGTGATCGTCGAGGGGACAATGAATAGTGCACGGTACATCCAAACCGTCATCGAACCCATCGTTCTACCATTCCTAGACCGGCAAGGGAACTTGCTGTTCCAACAGGACAATGCACGTCCGCATGTATCCCGTGCCACCCAACGTGCTCTAGAAGGTGTAAGTCAACTACCCTGGCCAGCAAGATCTCCGGATCTGTCCCCCATTGAGCATGTTTGGGACTGGATGAAGCGTCGTCTCACGCGGTCTGCACGTCCAGCACGAACGCTGGTCCAACTGAGGCGCCAGGTGGAAATGGCATGGCAAGCCGTTCCACAGGACTACATCCAGCATCTCTACGATCGTCTCCATGGGAGAATAGCAGCCTGCATTGCTGCGAAAGGTGGATATACACTGTACTAGTGCCGACATTGTGCATGCTCTGTTGCCTGTGTCTATGTGCCTGTGGTTCTGTCAGTGTGATCATGTGATGTATCTGACCCCAGGAATGTGTCAATAAAGTTTCCCCTTCCTGGGACAATGAATTCACGGTGTTCTTATTTCAATTTCCAGGAGTGTATTTGGCATGGGTCGTACACACTTAAGCAATATTGTTGGGTGGGAGACATCTTCTTTGTAGACTGACTACAGTTCTTCTGTATGCTACCAATGAACTGATGTGTAACATCTACTTTATCCATGATTGAGCCTACTTGATCATTTCATCTCATGTCTCTACAGACACTTACAACCAGGTATTTGTATGAGTAGACATGTGTTATTCCTATTGTAATAACAGAATACTGAGGTCTGTTGATAGCACAATTTTGTGTTTCTGAACATTTTAATAAACATGCCACTGGCTGAAGATCAGTGCATCTTATTTTTGATGGTACTTCAGTATAGGTAACTTCACCATCTGTAAACAGTCGGAAGTAACTATAAATGTTGTGTTTCGGCTCATTAATATGCACCATGAAAGGTAAGAGTAGTAACACACTTCCCTGAGGCACACCTGAAGTTACCATTAAATCTGTTGACACTCCATCAGTGATAACATGTTGCGCCCTCCTTGCCAAAAAACCGTCAGTCCAGTTACAAATGTCGTTTGATACCCCATATGATAGTACTTTGGGTCATAAGTGTGGTTCTGTTTTTTGGAAGTCAATAAATACTGTATCTGCCTGAATCCCCTGATCCATAAATTTTAGGATGTCGGGTGAGAAGAGCACAAGTTGATTTTTGCGTGACTGACGTTTTCGAAATCCATCCTGGCTGTCATGGAGGAGGTCATTCTGTTCAAGATAAATCATTACGTTTAAACTCATAATATGTCTAAATTCTACAACAGGTGGATGTGAGTGATACTGGACCGTGCAGTAGTAGCAAGGAACGAGCATCCCAGAAACCGCGAAGCTACAAATCTAGTGTAGAATCTGACATAGACTCTATTGGACCCTGAGGCCGTGTTTAATTTTAGTGATTTCAGATGTCTCTGAATGCACTGCCACTAATATCCGTAAAAATTTTTTGTTTATTTATAGACGCAATCACATTCTTATGACACAGTCATAACCGGTTTCGGCCATACAATGACCATCTTCAGATTCTATAACAAAAGAAAAGACCGGTGTTTTACATTTTATAGCAAGTTTGACAACGCATGAACCTGTGTTCAGTGTATGCCGCCTTTAGGTGTGAACTATATATATTTCGCATAAATTCAGTTAGATTACTAATAAGTCTGATTAATATTGCACTTACTTTTAGGTTTTAATATAAATTTTCTTTTGTTATAGAATCTGAAGATCGTCATTGTATGGCCGAAACCGGTTGTGACTGTGTCATAAGAATGTGATTGCGACTATAAATAAACAAATAAATTTTACAAAATAATCACTCACTCACGCCATTGACAATTTTTTTTTTCAAAAACTAATATCCGTTTCACTCATTTTTGCAGTAGTGCAAGAAATAATCTGGGACAGTACTCGAATTTCGTTTCTAGAAAGAAATAGTTTAAAATGGAGTTATGCATTTCTGTCTACGATTTTCTACCCTCAGTTTCCGTTCTTCCAGCTGTGCTGTTCGATGTGATCGCGCATTGTCGCATTTTCATCCATAAAAATGGAGTCAAGAGCCGAATGAACCCTGAAAAGACGCACATGGGTAAGGATTCCACTGTCACAATAACTTTGATCGGTGAATGTGCTGTATTCAGAGATCTGGAGGGCCGTACATACAATTATACGGCGAGAAGTGGGAACATGTATTATACCAAGGAACATTTTCGAACGTGATCGTTTTGGTAGTCCAGGGGTTACGATGTGAGGAGGCATAATGTCGCATGGACATGCTGACCTCCATATCTTTATGACCCTGACTCCCTCCCCATATGCGACTTTTCAGTGGTGAATTTGGCCCTAATCATATTTACGAATGACAGTGTGTGACCACAAAAAGCAGCACAGGTGGAGGGGCTCTTGTAACGAGAAGGTATGGACTGGCTTGCCCGTTCCCTCGACTTACATCCCATTGAGCATGTGTGGGATGCATTGAGGAAACGTATTGCAGCATGTCCACATGCACCAACGACCATCCAGCAATTGTCAACTGCACTGATGGAGGAATGGAACGCCTTACCACAAGAATTTCTTACCATCCTTGTGGCCAGTATGGGAGCACGTTGCAGAGCATGCATTTCTGTCTGTAGTGATCACAGATTTCAGGATCCGTTACGCTACAGAGTTTGCAAATTTCTCTTTGAGAAGTAAAGCTACAGTGCTGATGTTAATGGAAAAAAAATATTGATTTTCTGAAGCTAAATTTGCGTCTTGATCTTTTTAAGCTTATGCCCACTAACACACCCGCATAACAAACTCGAAAATAGCAGTAATTTATGACAAGCGTAGATAGTTTACTGTTAAAGACAAAAACTCATATAATTAATGTAAAACATAATCACCCAGAAAATTTGGACTACTGATTGCGTTCTGTCCTGATGTTTACATCGCATTAAAAGAAATTTGGTTTCAAGTCGATTTCTGTTTCTCCATTATAAATACGAGGTATTCAGCAAAAACTGTGTTAATAGTACAGAGCATTATAGTTCTGCACACTTCCTGTTAAGATTTCTTTAGTGATTGAATGCATCTAGATACCGAAATGGAAATATTAAAGGTTTGCATGTTGTGTCTGGTAAGGTAAAAGTATGAAAGTTGTGTTTCGCACCCGACAGGCGTCTCTCATTAATAACCCTACACTTCATTATTAGCACCAGCCTATATACACTGTCTGATGAAAAATATCGGGAAACCCATATGTAATGTGATATTAACCACAAGATGTCACGAGAGGTGGACCCTCGTGAATAAAAGGTGGCAGAGAGTATTTTGTTGTTAGTAGAGAAGCAGTAATGGCAGAATGGGTCGGTCAGTAGAGCCCAATGACTTTGAATGTGGACAAGACGTTAGATGTTACCTGAGTAAGAAACCCATCAGGAACATTTCAGCCCGTCTAAAGCTGACAAAGTCGAGCGTTGATTAAGTTAATCGTGGATTGGGAATGCGAAGGAACAACCACAGCTAAACCGAGACCAGGCAGACGTCATGTACTGACGGACAGCGACTGTCGAGCGTTACTGTGGGTGTTTGTAAAACATATCATGAAATCAGCAGAAGGAATCACTCATGATTTCCAAAGTGCTACTTGCAGTCCAGCTAACACAATGACTGTATGTAGTGAGTTAAAAATAATGGGGTAAAATGGTCGAGCAGCTACTCATAAGCCAGACATTTCTTTAGTCAGTGCTGAGTGACGCTTACGTGATGTGAAGAGTGACGCCAATGGACAGTGGAGGACCGGAAACGAGTGATCCGGAGTAACGAATCACACTGTATCCTGCAGCAATCCGATGGAAGTGTTAGGGTGTGGTGAATGCCTGGAGAACGTAACCTCTCACCATGTGTATTACCAACAGAGAAGTACGGAGTCGATGATTCAGTATGGGGGTGTTTCTTGTGGTTAGGGTGTGGTCCCGTCGTTACACTCAAGTGAACACTAAATGTGGAAGGATATGAACACATTTCATAACTTTTTTAATTGCGTAAATTGAAGGAACAGTTCAGAGAAAATGATCGATTATATCAGCATGACAGTGCACCGTCTCATAAAGCAGCTTCTTGGAGGCAATGGTTTGTGGACAGTAACATTCTTGTAATGGACTGACCTGCCTGGTGTCCCGACCTGAACGCAGTCAAACACCTTTGGGATAAGTTAGAACATCAACTTCGCTCCAGACTCAAGCGTCCAATATCACTACTTTCTCTGGTTTCGCCTCTTGAGAAATAATGGGGAGCAATTCCTCTACAGGCATTGAGAGACCTCGTTGTGTCCGCAGCGTAGTTCACGCCATCATAAAGCCGAAACTTGGACACACTCGTAATTAATGTCCACTAATAGGTGACTGGATACTTTTTATCAGATGATGTCTCTTGTGAAATGCCGCTCAGTGCCTAGTGTAGAACGTCTTGCCAGAAAGAAGATTTACATACCAAGTTGTGGCTGGTCTAATGTTGCAGCTAGCAGCTCCCTTTCCTTTTTCCATTGTTTAGGGATTCAAATTGCACACCGCTTGGGGGGGGGGGGGGGGGGGAGGCTGTCAATCATTATAAGAGCATCTAAAATGAGGTTCTGTGTGGTTCCCCAGATTGCGTATGGTAAATGCCCTGATAGTTCCTTTGAGGACATGGTCAATTTCGTTCCGTTTTGTTGTCCATTCCAAGCTTGTGCTTCTTGTTTAATGATGTTATCGATCATGGGACGTTAAACCGTGATCATTGTGCCAGATTTGTCCAGTTTTCTTCTTTCTTCTCAACCGGAAACCAGTAGAGAATCCACTGTGTTAGGTACTACGAAAAGCAAATTAGTCTTTTTTTTAGCTACAGAGCAGTGTATGAAGTCTACCAAAAACTGTAACTGATGATATTAGTGGGCTGTAATTATTCTGGTTATAAGCGCTGCACTTTTGTCATCCATGCTGGAAAAACGTATCTAGAGAAGTAACAACAGTTATAAGAGTTCGTCGATGTGCTCTTCGGTAATACAAACACAATTTCTCAATCTTCCACATGATCACATTTAAAATACTGGAGAATGGTGTCCTATCTAATAACACAGAGGAAGGAGGAGTGCCGAGGATCTCATGTGTTATGAATGGGAAAACCTACATATACATACATACTCCCGAAGCCACCGTAAGGTGCGTGGAGGAAGGTTCGCTGTACCATTACCCTTTTTCTGTTACACTCTCAAATACAGCGAGGGAAAAAACGACTGTCTTTATGCCAACGTATGAATCCTAATTCCTCGTAACTAATCTTCGTGGTCATTACGCTCAATGTATGTCGGCGGCAGTAGTAACCTTCTGCAGCCAGCTTCAAACGCCAACACTCTAAATTTTCTCAATAGCGTTCCTCAGAAAGGTAGTCGTCTTCCAACCGAGGATTTCTATTTAAGTTCCTGAAGCATCTCCATAATACTTGCATGTTGTTCAGATCTACCGGTATCAAATCTAGCAGCATGCCTTTGAATTGCTCCAATGTCTTCCTTTAATCTGACCTAACGCAGATTCCGGACACTCGAGCAGTACTCAAGAACAGGTCGCACTAGTGCCCTACATGCGGTCTCCTTTACAGATGAACCTAAAATTCTCCTAATAAACCAAAATCGAACATTTACCTTCCCTACCACATGTTAGTTCAATTTCATATGGCTTTGCAACATTACGCCCAGATATTTAAACTATGTGATTGTGTCAGGTAGGACCCTGCTAATGCTGTACCCGAACATTACTACTCATCTGCTTTAACTTACATTTTTCTACATTTAGAGCTAGCTGCCGTTCATTATACCGACTAGAAATTTTGTCTAAGTCATCTTGCATCCTCCTACAGTTATTCAATTTCAACACCTTACTGTACACAACATTATCATCTACAAATAACTGCAGATTACTGTCCACCTTGTCCGCCAGATTATGTATGTATACAGAAACTAATACTGATCGTATCACACTTGCCTGGGGCGATTCTGATGGTACCCTTGTCTGTGATAAACATCCCCCATAGAGGACAACACACTTGGTTCTATAAGAAGTCTTCGAGCTACTCACATATCTCAGAACCTTTTCCATATTCTTGTGCCTACGTTAACAGTTTGCTCTGGGGGCGCCGGGTCAAATGCTTTTCGGAAATCTAGAAATATGTAATCTACCTGTTGCCATTCATGTATAGTTCTCAGTATATCATGTGAGAAAAGAGCAAGCTGAATTTTGCACGAGTGATGCTACCTGAAACAGTGCTGATTCGTGGACATAAGCTTTTCAATCTCTAGGAATTTTATTATATTCGAACACAGCATATGTGCTAGAATTATGCACCAAACCGATGTTAAGGATATTGGTCTGCAGTTTTGTTGGTCCATTCTTTTATCCTTGTTATGTAACAAGAGTCACATGCGATTTTTTCCAGTCGTTTGGGACTTTGCGCTAGGCGAGAGAACTGGCGACTTATCTGTTTTCAATTCTTTCAGCTGTTTCTCTGCGCCATGGATGCTTATTAAAACACTGGCCAAACCGCGGAATGTGTGTACGATTCTCCTGCGTGAAAGATTTCTTAAACGCGAGATTTAAAAACTTTAACTTGGTTTCACCTAGACCTGTTATACGTGACCATATAACTAGAGTGCCACGTTCAATTTTTACCTCAGTAGAGACAATATTGTTGTGAACTGCAGTGAACACTTTCCATCCTATGGCGTCTAATCTCTCTCTCTCCGATAAACGTTCCATGACTTGCTAAATACCTCAGAGCTTTCTGCTTTGAGTTTCAGGCCGCTCTCAGTCCCAAGGGTAATTTTAGCGCGAGAACTTTCCTAGAGGGAAGTAAATTCGGCAACTTTGTTATAAATACTCCGCCAATTTACTGACAACATTTTTACAGCGAAAGTCTCTTTACTCTGAACGCACTCTGATTTCGCTGTCTGCCTTTCGACTGGCGAGTGTTCATAAAAGTGCCTCAAACTACTGCCTAGTGCAATAAAAACCCTGTGCGTTTCACAAGTACTCTGCTTAGTAGCTGCTTCCTTTTTGTAGTACACCCCTGACTTACTAAGGGGAATCCTACAATTCCACCCGATACAACAGTCAGAAATATGCAGCCAAGGCCATTACAGAGTCGACGAAGCCTTTGAGTGACTCCCTCCACTCCGTTCCAAACCACAGATTCCTAATCAAATGTGGGAACAGTGTTGCAAATTGTGAGCTCTGCTTGCACCCCACATCACTACCATACTATCATTACTGTTATCGGATAGGCTTCATCCTATCTGTGGCTATCTGATTTCTGGAACAATCTGTGGAATATTCATTAATGGTGTTACCATTAGTTCCCCCTTCTTATTCAAAAAATACTGTGTCACACTTATACTGTGTCACTGCACCCAGCTACCACCACCAAGCAATCCTTCCCTATAAACCACATTCCGTGCACAAAGCCTGAATATGTTTTAATGTCACAGGTATTCTGGGTAGGTTTCGGTCACTGATGATGTTGCTGATGAGTCATGTGATTTCCCCACCTCCACCCTCCTCCACGTCTGACAAAGGCCAATTGCCGTATGAATAAAATGGGGAGAAATTAAAAAAAAAATAGCCCAGCTACACAAGTTTGTTTCCCCACTTCCGTCTAAGTAGGACTGTTGTCGTGAGAATAAATTGGCGGAAAATTCAAAATCCTAAGATGGCGTATCGTTATGCTAGGTGACCTGGAACACTGACACAGGCATTATGACATCAGAATTCAAGATGGCGATGCAAGATGTCTGATCTGGAATATCAGCCCTGACCCTAGATGTCGGAATCCAACACCTGGGATACTGACATTGGCTCTATGATGTCAGAACCCAAGATGGCTGACGTAGAATATAACAAGGCGATCGAACATGGCCCTGGCTCTGGTTACGTCAGTCAGAGTTCTAGAATACTGGCCCTGGCTCTATGACGTCTGAGACAAAGGATGTTTGTGCAGGTCCAGGCCTCTCTAGTGGACAAAGGATATGTTGCTTGACATATTTCCCCAAGCTACTACTCACTCAGAAGTTTATGGTCATTGCTTCTCCTAATTCAAATGGCTCTGAGCACTATAGGACTTAACATCTGTGGTCACCAGTCCCCTAGAACTTAGAACCATTTAAACCTAACTAACCTAAGGACATCACACACATCCATGCCCGAGGCAGGATTCGAACCTGCGACCGTAGCAGTCGCGCGGCTCCGGACTGAGCGCCTAGAACCGCTCGGCCACCGCGGCCGGCTCTCCTAATTCTACGTTTAGATCTCTCCACTAGCGTTTTTATCCAAACAAACACTGTGAGATAAAGGGCCTTGTGTACATGCCCCCAGGCCCCAGCCCCAACGTATTCCCAGTCCAAACTGTATCCTGTATAATAGGAACACTTGCTTTTTTATTTACACAAATACATTTTCAGGAAGAGATCACTTTCCATGGCCGAGTCACTGCACACCATGCTATTTCCAGAAGGTTAGGCAAGGCTATCAGCTACCTAGATCAACATCCTGCAAAGACATAAAGAGTCCAGCAGCCGGTAGTCAGTCCAGCACCATGCGGAGACTAACTTAATGTTAAATGGTGTGTGGCATAACTACAACCACGGTCCCTATGACGTGAGGCAAAATGACAGAAAATATGAAAAATGAAGCCGGCTGGAGTGGCCGAGCGGTTCTAGGCGCTTCAGTCTGGAACCGCACGACCGCTACGGTCGCAGGTTCGAATCCTGCCTCGGGCATGGATGTGTGTGATGTCCTTAGGTTAGTTAGGTTTAAGTAGTTCTAAGTTCTAGGGGACTGATGACCTCAGAAGTTAGGTCCCATAGTGCTCAGAGCCATTTGAACCATTTTGAAAAATGCAGGAAGCACGAAAATTGACGTATAGCCCAAATTGAAAAAAAAAAAAGAAACAAAGAGATGCACGTTCATCGTCCTGATCGTGGCTCTGAAGATGAATTGAAATAGCTTGAGGTACTCTGCCTGTAAAATACATCATCAAGTTTGTGTGTGGAGTGGACCATGGCTGTTTCATCTACAGTAACATGACCAACATCACAGAGCCGTCAAACGTGTGAACTTACATGTACCAGGCCGGTAGCAACAGCATCTGAGAATCAAATGTGCTTGTACTTATGTACAAGTTTACTCGTAGTCATAAAAAGTGCAGTAAATACATATGATGAGAAAGTATGACATTTTCTACGAGAATATTGGTCATTACTGCACTTGCATACCACATATCACGACGAAAAACTGAACCACAACCACCAGCCGATTCTCGCGCCATCTACTAATATGCAGTCAAGAGCTTCCAGCACAGACCATATAATGACTCCATCGGGCTAGCAGTGCAGGAGAGAAACCTTCTTCCATCTATAAATCAGTTATTTGATTCATGCGACGTGACGTGCTCTTGCCCGGAGTGCTGCAGCACCTTACGGTAAATGGAGCGCATAAAGGCTTGCAGAGTATACATAGTCGCTTTCCTAAGGCTTCCATTAGAGGTTTCCACTGGATTTGTAGATCAGACGTCGAAATACCGCGAGCAAAGCGATATCTTTACTACAGTGGTCAGGAAACACATGAGATTTACAGTTAGTTCTTGAGGAGTGGGAATGGCTATCGGTATACATTACGGCATCGATTCTGTGTTACACAAGAAGAGAATGTTCCTGATGGCATTGACACATTTCGTATTGTCACGCAAAATGTAGCATCCATCCTTTATTGTGTACTACTGTGTGATAAGAGCTGTACTTTACGAAACCTAGGGACTATGCCACTGTAACCGTTAAAGTGCCCATGATCATAATCGTTTGATGGGAGGTGGGACTCTTGTTTAATGGCAGGATATGTTTTTGAAGGGGTGATATGGCAGACACGCTGGACTTCTAAGTCAGATGTCGAAATATAACGAAAAATGAGAAAAAAATGAGATTTACTGCCAGTTCTTGAAAAAATGGGAATGGCAGTTGAATGACATTTTGGTACACAATGCAGCGTCAGTTCTGTGTTACACAAGATGAGAATGTTGGTTACGACATATATTCATTCCAAATTCATCATCAGAATTGGATGGTCTACTAACAGTACTTATATAGACCTTTAGTTATGTGTATCAACATATCACAGCTCTTGAAAATGGGAGTGCCTACATACTAGTGTGTTGGTCAATCTCTTTTCACACCCAATACAATGCAGTGATTCTATGTCACATGAATCTGATGAGGTCTTGGTGTGCTGAAAGGGACTGAAATGTGCAATTTTTGAACTTGCAACCATTTATCATCTCTCTTTCAGGCACTTCATAAATTCGGTAAGTTGACAAGAGTCACAGTCTTGGAGTCTGTGTAATTGAGTTCCACAGTGTCTACATGTAAGTTAAACTTTATAGCAAACAAACTGTTGTAAAATGCAATTAATCCACAACCTGCTTCCTGATTTTGAGATCCACAGTGTGGTCTTCCTATAACCTAGTGGACACATTGCAGGTCACTGTTATGCAGTAGCATCAACATGACATCACACGTCCTGATAGGATCTGTAAATCGAGACAGCTGACATGCATACAGAAAATCCTTGAATGTATTTCGAATAACACATGGCAGTACTATCCACTGAATTGTAATGTTAGTCACTGAATTATCATGTTAGGGTGTTGCCATTTCTCTGACAGATCCAATATCACAACAGCAAGTAAACTGCGAGTTCCACAGACATTTTGACAAATACTGGTGTTCTCTTCAATCTGATCATAAATCCTAATTGATAATCCTTATTTTGCTCATGTGGTGACATCTTAGAACTGTATTTTACACTGGCCAGAAGTTAGGAATGGTAACTTTATGCTCCAACATATCAGAGAGCAGTTTGTACAGAGGCACATTGTCATTCTTCCTTTGTTCCATTTATGAGTGGATATATAACAGTGATTAAGTTATACACCACAGTTCAATGTATGAAGGTGTGCAGACAATACAGAGTTACTTTTATAATGTGTGTGGTGTAGCAGAAGCAGCATCAAATTCATTAACAACCCATCACACCTCACCACGCATATCACAAATCATTGCATACACCACACACCAAAAACTATATACCGCAAGCCACACCACAGACATACACCACACTGCGTCACAAGTCACACCATACACAGCCACGACAATGCACCACAAGTCACACCACACACAATACGCACACAACACACCACTCACCAAACAGCACAGTCCGCCACAGCCAACACACCACATGACACACCACAGATGACACCCCAGGAACCACACACTATACACCCAACACAACTCTCACAGCACTGACAACATACACTACACATCACCCAAGTATTGGGGCCAAGGGGGTAAGGCCCCAAAGTACTGTTATCCAAGGTGGCGGCGATGATATCATCTGATGTCAGTTGATGACGTCATCCAAGATGGCGGCCATGACGTCAGCTGATAACGCAAGTACTGTTAGCCAAGATGGCGGTAAAGTGCCATGCCTCCATTGGTGGGAAGTTCAAATTCCATCAGGACAATGCAACCTCTACTAACCTAAGAATATGGTGAGAAAGAAAGGTCACTTGGGTTACCTCCATTAGCCTAAGTCACCCAACCACCACCACTTCGTAGGGACTGGCGCCAAGTTTGAGTTTTGGTGGTAAAGAAAGGTCAGTTGGGCTATCTCTACTAACCTAAGAAAATGGCAGGTACCTCCACTAACCTAAGTCGCCTGACTGCCACCTCCTACTAGGAACTGGCGCCAAGTTTGAATTTGACAGTAAAGAAAGGTCACTTGGGCTATCTCTACTAACCGAAGAAACTGGCGTGAAAGAAGGGGCAGTTGGGCTACCTGTGTCACCCAATCGCCACCTCTTCCTAGGGATTGGCGGGGAGAGGACTTGACCTGTGCTTGACATAAGTCATTATTATTTTGCATGCACTATTTTATTTAAACAATTAGATGCACTACTGCCATCCAGTATGTTCACCATGAGGTCCAGAGCCCAGCTGACCTAGTACACAGTACCACCACCAGAGGGCACTGTTGTCCATTCCCTGATATAATCCAAGATGGCAGCCATGAAGTCAGCTGACAACGCGAGTACCATTATCCAAGATGGCGGCAAACAATATGTTCACAATGAGGTTTGTACCTAGTACACAGTACTGCCACCAGAGAGTGCTGTTGTCCGTTCTGTGATGTAATCCAAGATGGCGGGGGGAAATGGCGGGAAACAGTGTGGTTGCCATGGGGTCCGGAGTCCAACTAACCTAGTACACAGTACTGCCACCACAGAGTGCTGTCATCCATTTTGTGATGTAACCCAAGATGGCGGTCTGGGGTGGGGAAAATGACTCTGCCTGTGCTGGACATAAGTCTTTATTTTGCAGGCAGTGTCTCCACCACAAGATCTAGACTCAAACTGACCTAGTACACAGTACAGCCACCACCGGGTGCAGTCATCCCTCCTGTAATGTAATCCAAGAGGGTGGTCTGGAGGGGGAAAATGGTGCGAAAATGACTTAGCCTGTGCCAGGTTGATGGAGAGAGTTAGGAAGGAGTGTACTTTATTTATTTTGGAACAATTTATGTAGGGATAGAGTATATTTATCATGCTGATGCAGAACACACGCTCTAACATTCTTGGGCTCACGCCACACAGCCCACATACCTGTAAACTACTCTTAAATAATGCTCTGCTGTCACCCAAACAACTCCTAATTTACCGAAATAATTTCAGTACAGACATACTGACTCCTCCTAAATAATGCAGTACACTGATGTGTAGACACACTCAGTACTCATAAACTGTCCAAATAAAGCATAGCGCAGCCTACAGACCTGCTCACAAAATAATACAACAGACATGCTAACGACGTACGCAGACACTGCCCGCCACCCCCTGTCCATTGAACTGCACAGGAGGCTACTGTACATGCTCCCAGAAGTCGGGATGCACCGACACCCCCCCCCCACAAAGTGATGCACATATGCCCGTTTGGGTCTCGCATGCATGAGCTGGCAACATTCCTTTCATACTTGCCACCTGAGAAATTCCTCTCGAAATATGTGTTCACTAAGGCACCGTTGCTGACGTGGCCGGACAGGAGCAAAGACCTATTTACAGAGCGCAGATGCTCCAAGGTGGGCCACGGCGTGCGTGTTCGCCGCTGCTGGCATAAATTCTCCCTCTTACTTGCAGTCCGGCAAAGAGCTAATTGCCGAGCGACGCTGCAGAAATCTATTTCAGAATAGCACAAGCTGCAAGAACTACTGCGAGAAGAAATTTTGTTGTAATGAAATGCAAGAATTATCTTTTCTTGCACTTAAGGAGGCACCAACACCTTATCTAGTCCTAACATTGTATGACAAGAATGTCGAAACAGAGTTTCACAGCTATGTTAGCGGTTTGGCATATGTGCAATTCTACTAAAAATTCAGGAAGGTGCTCGCATAGTACTCTCGAAGTCTGAGAGGAACTACTCTACAACCGTGGAAGAGTGCCTTGCAGTTGTTTGGGTCATTAGCATGCACCGGCCATATTAATTTGGCAGAAAATTTATTGTTGTGATGGTTCACCATTCTCTGTGTTGTCTGACTAGCCTGAAGGATCCGTCAGATCGACTGTCAAGAGTAGCACCGAGGTATCAGGAGTACGATGTCACAGTGGCATAAAACAACATATTCAAACACAAGGACATCAACTGCCTTTCAAGGAATCGTTTGGTGGAACACGGCAGCTTGAATGAAATCTGTCATCGCTGCGCTAAATGTCATTGTTGCAGAACAGAGGGAAGAGCCAGCACTGCTGAAAAACATCAAAGCCCTTAAGGAGGAGAAACGGACCAAACGAGGTTCAAAAAAATGGCTCTGAGCACTATGGGACTCAACTGCTGAGGTCATTAGTCCCCTAGAACTTAGAACTAGTTAAACCTAACTAACCTAAGGACATCACAAACATCCATGCCCGAGGCAGGATTCGAACCTGCGACCGTAGCGGTCTTGCGATTCCAGACTGCAGCGCCTTTAACCGCACGGCCACTTCGGCCGGCACCAAACGAGGATTTCAGTTATTAAACGGAACATTATACCAGGGGAACTATGATCTAGTGGAATGAAAATTGCTGCTTATAATCCTAGCTCATCTACAGCTAGCTGTCCTGACGTTTCTCCACACTGCTCCAACATCTACTCACCTTGCATTCGTGAAGATTCTAGACAGAATCAGAGGCAGGTATCACTGGCCAGGTCTTTACTGATCTGTTAAACAATATGTGAACTACTGTAAGGAATACAACGAGCAGAAGAACGCGCCGTAATTACGTCCAGGGCTTCTGATACCAATCCCGCCTGCAGCAGGATCGTTCCACCGAATTAGAATCGACCTATTCGGAAGGTTCCCGAAGTCGGCGAACAGGACTCGATGGATTATTGTCTGCACTCACTGCCTCACGAACGGTGCTGTCACCAAAGCTGTGTCGACTGTCGAAAATCCGGAAATTTCAATGTTCTTTGTAGCAGACATCATTTTGAAGCATGCAAAACCCTGTGCGATGCTCCCTGATTGTGGAAGTGTTTTCCAGCTGGGACCAGTATCACAGGTTATTATTATTTCACATTGCTACGTCACCCACAAGTTGGCAATTGCCTACCATCCACAGGTGAACCGCCTCACAGAACACTTAGTACACTTCAATAAGACGTTGGCAGATATGCTCTCGATTTACAGTGATGTCGAACAGAGAGATTGGAATACAATACTGCTTGTCATGACATTCATATACAACACAATGAAGTAAGACATGGCATCGCATCCCTCTGAATGTTTGTTTTTTAAGGATGTAGTTATAGTTATGATTTCTGACTAATCTGTAAGTGATAGAAATATACAATCTGTCATCGTCCTGGAGCCTTTTATGTTATTTACTACTTGGATGATCTGATTTTTGACAGTCTCATCCACTACATCTATGTAGTACTAATTGATAATTTCAAATAATTCATATTAATCATTTAGTAGAGTTCTGTCCATCGTAAGTGTGATGTTAACTCGTTTGTCTCTCTCATGCTAGTATATGTGTGCCCATACAATTTTGGAGACATTTGAGAAAGCTACAGTTATGTTTATGATAGCTGAATTTTGTCTCCCTTATCATTCTACTGCAAGCCACCTTCACGTGTGTATAGAATTCACGCCTTGCTAACCATTCGTCCCCCTGATAATCTTTATATACATCTTTTATTGCTTTATATATTTATATAATAATTCATAGTTTCACAGAAAATTTCCCCAACTCTTTCTACATTTTTTCACTTCCAACTCCTCCTGGTTTCCTATTTTCAGTAAAACTTCCCAGAAATTTAGGTTTCCTACTTTGATGTGTCTGCATCTTCATTGCTCATGACATTATCATGCAGTTCAATTGGTTGGCCGTAATAGTCAGCAATTACTGTGTTTATGGTTTGTACATTCAATCTGTTGTCAGATATGTTAGTGATTACATGATCTATGACAGTGCCTACTATATCTGTATATGTTTCTGGTATATTTGCGTGTGTCTGCAGGTTAAATGAGCGTAAGATATCAAGGAAGCTTCTTGCACAAACATTTTCTCTCACTGTATTAACATTAAAATCACCAGTTATTATCAAGAAAAGTGAATTCTCTCGTAAGTCTGCCTATTACTTTAATTTTATAACCCTTATCGGCTATTATTTTGTCAACTACATTGAATGTCTTTCTACCTGATGTTTACTTTGTATTCTTTTGTGACACTGAGATGGCACTCCTACTCTGTTTAGACAACTTATTAAATTTGTTACTTAATATACTATTTTCACACATACCACTTATCTTGTGTACTTCCACATCCAACTGCCTCCGACAAAGAAACCATTCAAGGTGGAAGGCGGCAGTATTTTCCTCTTGTGCACAGTATTTGACACCGTTTCTTCCACTTTGAACGTCTTTTGTCCTTCCGCTGGTACTGCTGTAGGTGATGCTGAAACTGTAGCTTTTATAAGGAAATATAGGAACACAGCAGTCACTAACAATACTATCAGCTTTTTTATTATTCTTGCATATCCACATCTCAGCTACAAGTAGCCATCTTCAGTGCATTTATAGCTGAAATCTGGGTATGCAAGAATAATTAAAAAAAGCTATGGAATTGCGACGGACTGCTGTGTTCCTATCCTTCCTTACAGCCGCTGTGCACAACAGTTCCTTGTGGAATCAAAGTTACTGTAGCTTTTGTAGTTACTGTTGATGCCTGCTCTGATGTAGAAGGCTGCCCTGCTGTTGCCGTATACCCCACTGGGATGGCTGGTTTGTACAGACTGTTTCCTGGCGGGTTGAGTTTTTGTAATGTTTGAGCAGTTTTTCCACTGAATAGTCTTTTGCCACTTCTGTTCAGATGCATTCCGTGTTTTATGTAGTTGCACCTTAGGAGGAAATCCACACTAAGAAAATGCGCATTTGAGTGCATTTTGCAGATCTTATGGAACTCCCTGTTTGCCTTTTTTGCCTCCTTTTCACCGTTTCCAGTTCTCGTAGTCTTCTCCATCAAACACTGGTATCTTAAATGTCAGACATATCCAGTTTCACAGGCCGGCCTGTGTGGCCGTGCGGTTCTAGGCGCTTCAGTCTGGAACCGCGTGACCGCTACGGTCGCAGGTTCGAATCCTGCCTCAGGCATGGATGAGTGTGGTGTCCTTAGGTTAGTTAGGTTTAAGTAGTTCTAAGTTCTAGGGGACTGATGACCACAGATGTTAAGTCCCATAGTGCTCAGAGCCATTTGAACCAGTTTCACAAAGCACACTTTTCGAATAAGTCTTCTTTTTAATTCACAGCCGATCACTACTTTTCCAAATAAAATCTTAGTTTTAGTGATGAACCACGAAGTGCTACCATGTTAAGAATATTTATTAACGAATAATTAAAATACAATTTTCATCTCGCTTTCCACTGTGAACACATTCTGAGTATTGTTGAGAGTCCCCTCAGCACTGTCGATATTATAAATATAAATGTACCACATTCCAACAGTCATAAATCCCTGCGTCGGTTACCAATTTTATTTGCATGACCGCCCCATTTTATAGCTGGCAAATTGAAGTATCCTCCTATTACAGTAGCGTAATCGGGAAACTAATTCGATTTATTCTCCAAGTTTTTTGTGAAGCGCTTTGCCATTGCAGTTCCTGAGGCAGGAACAACATGGATTGTAAAGTACATACTAACGTGAATAAACGGTTAACTAGAGTCAGTCAGTACGCTCATCAAGCTCACTCGTTACTCGCGAGCATGGCAGCTGCTCGGAAGTTGGGCAGCGAGTAACTCGAGGCTCGACTCAAACTCACAGGGGAGGCGAATCGGTCATACTCTTGTTGTTGTTGTTGTTGTTGTTGTTGTTGTTGTGGTCTTCAGTCCAGAGACTGGTTTGATGCAGCTCTCCATGCTACTCTATCCTGTGCAAGCTTCTTCATCTCCCAGTACCTACTGCAACCTACATCCTTCTGAATCTGCTTAGTGTATTCATCTCTTGGTCTCCCTCTACAATTTTTACCCTCCACGCTGCCCTCCAATTCTAAATTGGTGATCCCTTGATGCCTCAGAAACTGTCCTACCAACCGATCCCTTCTTCTAGTCAAGTTGTGCCACAAATTTCTCTTCTCCCCAATTTTATTCAATACCTCCTCATTTGTTATGTGATCTACCCATCTAATCTTCAGCATTCTTCTGTAGCGCCACATTTCGAAGGCTTCTATTCTCTTCTTGTCCAAACTATTTATCGTCCATGTTTCACTTCCATACATGGCTACACTCCATACAAATACTTTCATAAATGACTTCCTGACACTTAAATCTAACTCGATGTTAACAAATTTCTCTTCTTCAGAAAGGCTTTCTTTGCCATTGCCAGTCTACATTTTATATCCTCTCTATTTCGACCATCATTAGTTATTTTGCTCCCCAAATAGCAAAACTCATCTACTACTTTAAGTGTCTCATTTCCTAATCTGATTCCCTCAGCATCACCGACTTAATTCGACTACATTCCATTATCCTCGTTTTGCTTTTGTTGATGTCCATCTTATATCCTCCTTTCAAGACACTGTTCATTCCGTCCAACTGCTCTTCCATGTCCTTTGCTGTCTGTGACAGAATTACAATCTCATCGGCGAACCTCAAAGTTTTTATTTCTTCTTCATGGATTTTAATTCTTACTCCAAATTTTTCTTTTGTTTCCTTTGCTGCTTGCTCAATATTCAGATCGAATAACATCGGGGATAGGCTACAACCCTGTCTCACTCCCTTCCCAACCACTGCTTCCCTTTCATGCCCCTCGACTCTTATAACTGCCATCTGGTTTCTGTACAAACTGTAAGTAGCCTTTGGCTCCCTGTATTTTACCCCTGCCACATTCAGAAGCCTGTCGATCTCATTTTTGAGACGTTTGTATTCCTTTTTGTCTGCTTCATTTACTGCATTTTTATATTTTCTCCTTTCATCATTTAAATTCAATATATCTTCTGTTACCCAAGGATTTCTACTAGCCCTCGTCTTTTTACATACTTGATCCTCTGCAGCCTTCACTATTTCATCTCTCAAAGCTACCCATTCTTCTTTTACTGTATTTCTTGCCCCCATTCTTGTCAGTCGTTCCCTAATGCTCTCTCTGAAAGTCTCTACAACCTCTGGTTCTTTCAGTTTATCCAGTCCCATCTCCTTAAATTCCCACCTTTTTGCAGTTTCTTCAGTTTTAATCTGCAGTTCATGACCAATAGATTGTGGTCAGAGTCCACATCTGCCCCTGGAAATGTCTTACAATTTAAGACCTGGTTCCTGAATCTCTGACCATTATATAATCTGTCTGAAACCTTCTAGTATCTCCAGGCCTCTTCCATGTATACAACCTTCTTTCTTGATTCTTGAACCAAGTGTTAGCTATGATTAAGTTACGCTCTGTGCAAAATTCTACCAGGCGGCTTCCTCTTTCATTCCTTACCACCATTCCATATTCACCTACTACGTTTCCTTCTCTTCTTTTTCCTACTACCGAATTTCAGTCACCCATGACTATTAAATTTTCGTCTCCCTTCACTGTCTGAATAATTTCTTTTAACTCATCATACATTTCATCAATCTCTTCGTCATCTGCAGAGCTAGTTGGCATATAAACTTGTAGCACTGTGGTAGGCGTGGGCTTCGTATCTATCTTGGCCACAATAATGCATTCACTATGCTGTTTGTAGCAGCTTACCTGCATTCCTATTTTCCTATTCATTATTAAACCTACTCCTGCATTACCCCTATTTGATTTTGTATTTATAACCCTGTATTCACCTGACCAAAAGTCTTGTTCTTCCTGCCACCGAACTACACTAATTCCCACTATATCCAACTTTAACATATCCATTTCCCTTTTTAAATTTTCTAACCTACCGGCCCGATTAAGGGATCTGATATTCCACGGTCCGATCCGTAGAACGCCAGTTTTCTTTCTCTTGATAACGACATCCTCCTCAGTAGTCCCCGCCCAGAGATCCGAATGGGGGACTATTTTACCTCCGGAATATTTTACCCAAGAGGACGCCATCATCATTTAATCATACAGTAAAGCGGCATGCCCTCGGGAAAAATTACGGCTGTAATTTCCCCTTGCTTTCAGCCGTTCGCAGTACCAGCACAGCAAGGCCGTTTTGGTTATTGTTACAAGGCCAGATCAGTCAATCATCCAGACTGTTGCCCTTGCAACTACTGAAAAGGCTGCTGCCCCTCTTCAGGAACCACACATTTGTCTGGCCTCTCAACAGATACCCCTCCGTTGTGGTTGCACCTACGGTACGGCTATCTGTATCGCTGAGGCACGCAAGCCTCCCCACCAACGGCAAGGTCCATGGTTCGTGGGGGGAGGCACCCTTATCGGAAGGGAAATCGGCCAAGTGTGGTAATGAGGCGCCTGCGATGAAAGCTGCACGTATGATGTGTACATGTTTGGTGAATTCATTATTTAATCTTCATAATATTTTGATCTTTGCATTTTCGTGCTTTCTTGTGTATAAATACCATCGAAGCAGGAAGTGGTCACACTATTTGTTCGTTGAGCATGTGCCTAGTAGTAAAACTTTTTTCTGCTGTAATCAGACTCAATTTATCAAGTCATTTCATGGCAGTTTAATGTAAGAAGTAATTTAAATGAAAAATAAGGTTTAAACTACTACAGTAATGAATGAGCAAATGGAATCAGTTAATGAAGAAGAGGCTGAAGATAGCGTAACACAGTTCATGAAATGTGTCTGTCTAGAATACAAAAATCTATTGGTAACAAACTTCTGACTGCAAACCGTATATTACATTTGTATTATACAAGTGGAGGCTATTTACGCAGATTACTAGTATATCATCTCGTATGATATGACTGTCTTTATAAAAATAATTTCCTTGGCCCTCTATTGTTATGAATTAACAAAATGTTATTGACACGTTCTGAATCGATACTGCAGCGCTTCTTGCATACAATTAAGCCTGCTCAGCTAAAATTTCTTTCCCTTACAGCGTTACTAGCGAGAACGAAGAGGATTTCTTTCGCCACTGTAAAGAACTTGGTGAAGGCAGAGGCACTGGCCTTTCACATGACAAAGCGTTCTTGACATTATCACCTGGGGCGTCCATGTCCAAATATTTCTGAAGTTCATCTTTACGTCTAGAAGTTGATGAACGCCAGCATCGTAACTTCTTTAAGGGAGAGGGAATGGGATCTTCTTTCTCTTCTTCCACAACTACACTATTTAGCTTCTGACGAACAGTTTGATAAATAATTTCTTTCTTCTCTTCACTGAGTACTAAGAGTTCCTTGAAATCAGGGTGAAAAACTGTAGTAATGTAATGAGAATCTTGTAGCTCGTTAATGACTTTCTCTTTTAACTAGCTTTCTGCACGGTTTTTCAGCAATTTAACTACTGCACTGCTATCTTCACTGTGGTTTGTATCAAGTAAATAAAATTTCACGGCACCACAAAAGGCAGGGTCGGTTCTGTTTCACCCTTCAGATCGTTTGTGGCCTCTTTAAAAGTTTCAAGGAATTTAATTACGCCCTCCATTAAATCAGGCTTTTACGAACATATCGTTTCCTGGTTTTTCCTTTCCAGCAGCAAATTCTGAATTTCTTTCTTTTTTTGTGAATGAAACAAATCCATCATGTAGATGGTATTCCATCTCGTATCAACATCTTGATGTAATGGTCCCCCCCCCCCCCCCCCCCCCCAATCTTGCCACCAAACCGTAGCGTTTCATACGTCGTACAGTTCTACGCACTGTCTGGATGGATTCATAAATATCAGGCTTTTATTCAGCAACGAACTTATCGTGCAATATGAGCCTTAACACTGTGTTTATGCACTGCACGTTATGGTGTTGAAGAGCTTTCTGTGATCCGCCACAAACGTCACTTTCTTTACTCACAAAGGAGACATAATTTTTGGTGTAACTCTATAAGAATATTTTCACTCGTTTATGGAGCGTCGGGAAACTTCGTTGTGAGGAGCATATTGTTTCTCAGTTCACACCTGTCCTCAGAGTCTACAGTAATACTAGATTTGACAGATAATGTATTTTGCGATAACTGTCGCTCTTAGAACACTCTTCTGGTCAGTATCTTTCTTTACTTCTCGTAGACGGCAAGATCTTTTCATGCTCGTGATGCTTCCCTTGTACACGAGTAACGCTTTGCAGCCCTCTCTTTGGCACTGAACGTAAGCCACAGGATCACAAGCACCCCTTTGAACCACTATCTCGATTTTTTTTTTTTTTAAGCAGTAATAAACATCTGTCCCGTCGCATACAGCTCCTATTTTTTTCTTGTATCTCTTTAACATAACGAAGCATTTTTTTCGGAAACTGTAAGGAAACAAAAAATAAAGGGGAAAATATTATTTTTCCTGCAATTTCACAAGTTGAAATCTTGTGGACAGCCCTTCAGTACATTATAAATATCATTCGAATCTCCATTAAGTCTCAAGAAAACATTTTCTAATTCCATTCACAAAGAGTATTGTCCACTTTATATTATTTTATTTTCAGTTTTTAACAGCGACCTTCATGTGTGATCATTGAGCTTTCCAGCTTTGTGGAAATGAGTTAAATGAAATTAGACTATTGAGTGAAAGAAATGCGTCACTAATTAATTCAACTTACGTGCTGACGTGATAATTTAAATAATGCATTTAAAATATCTGGTAGACACTGATTTATTTTTACTATTGATTACAGAACGTACCTTTTCTAGGAAGTCTTTAACAGACGAAGCAAACACTAGAAGTAAGCGCGAGATCAAATGAAATTTAGTTTTGTAAGCTTTCTCGATCAGCAAGGAGAAGCAATTATCAGCATGCAATACAAGAGTTTTAACTCAGCATATCATCTTTGGTTCACTCCCAAAGTATATCTGTTATGAACCCGCAAAGTCCGCATTGGTAATAACATTCGCAAATAAACTGAACACTGTGGTAAGTTCCTATGAGACCAAACTGCTGAGGTCATCGGTCCGTAGGCTAACACACTACTTAATCTAACTTTAACTTATGCTAAGGACAACACACACACACACACACACACACACACACACACACACACACACACACACACACACACACACACCTCCGACACGGGGAGGCGCGCAAACAGTGGCAAGGCGCCATAAACCACGCGGCTACCCCGCACGGCCTGAACACTGTAATAAGTACTGCAAGCTTTAACCCACCACTGTTCGGAAAGTAAAAGAGACATGAAAATAAATCTCGAGGACCCTTGTTTGTTGTGGCTGTAATAGTAAACTTGAGAATCATAGGATAACATGTGGACACCTCGTTCATCTAACATGAAGTGACACAAATTCCTAACAAAATTTATCTAGTATCTTGAACGACCCTGGCTTGTTCCGGGTCTGTCTAGAAGAACGTACGCCTCTCCTGCTAACATTCGTAGAACGTTCGCTTTCGTCGTCACAGCTCTGGAAGAAATGGCACAAGAGTGTCTCGTAGTGGAAACGTGCAGCAGGCGAGCCGCGGCAGGCTCGCCCGGCCCCATTGTCCCTCCGGGCAGCGACTCACAGTGGTGCCGAGCTGCGAGCAAACCTGAAGGCTGAGGTGACCGGCACTACCAACACATGTCCAGCTGCGCAGATTTGCCATATATACACATGTATTTAAAATATCGACATTTGTTGTTGTTGTTGTGGTCTTCAGTCCTGAGACTGGTTTGACCAACGTCAGTAGGGTAACAAAACCGGATCAAATATCTCCGAGACAAGGTATTGAAACAACCTTGACCGGAGAAGTTAAAAAAATGTGTACGTATACGAAATGAAAGGAGAAGGAAAAGCAATAGAAATAAATATTTCCAGAAGGAAGTGTAAAATTAGAATTCCTAGGTAGAAGCGGTAAGAGAACAAATAAGACGTAGTCTGATGAAAGAAAGAAAATGAGATACAGTGGAAAGCTGAAATACACTCTAAGAAAAAAAAAGAGTATCTGCTGTTTGTCTTCGTGCTTATCAAACCCTACGTCGTCCCATTCGGATAATTCCTTCGTGGTGCGTCGCTTTTTTTTTCTGGAGTAAAAAAGAGGTGGAATTGAAATTAGTTTGTTGTTCCCATATGGCATTAACAAATATAGAGAAAATTAACAAATTTTATGCATAATCAGATCTTCTTTTGTCATTAGTCTTCTGAATGGTTTTGTGCGGCCCGCCACGAATTCCTATCCTGTTCCAACCTCTTCATCTCAGAGTAGCACTTGCAACCTACATCCTCAATTATTTGCTGTATGTATTCCAATGTCTGTCTTCCTCTACAGTAGTTGCTCTCTACCACTCCTTCCATCACGACGGAAGTTATTTCCTGATGTCTTAACAGGAATCCTACCATCCTTTCCCTTCACCTCGTTAGTGTTTTCCATATATTCGGGCCGACCGGAGTGGCCGAGCGGCTCTAGGCGCTACAGTATGGAACCGCGCGACCGCTGCGATCGCAGGTTCGAATCCTGCCTCGGGCATGGATGTGTGTGATGTCCATAGGTTAGTTAGGTTTAAGTAGTTCTAAGTTCTAGGGGACTGATGACCTCAGAAGTTAAGTCCCATAGTGCTCAGAGCCATTTGAACCATTTTGAACCATATATTCGTTTCCTCGCCGATTCTGTGGAGAACCTTCTCGTTGCTTACCTTATAAGTCCACCTAATTTTCAACATTCTTCTATAGCACTACACCTCAAATGCTTCGATTCTCTTCTCTTCCGGTTTTCCCACAGTCCATGAAATGAAATGATCGTATGGCATTGCTGACTGGGAGGCCCCATCTGGGGAAGTTCGGCAGCCGAGTGCGAGTCTTATTTCAGTCGACGCCACATTTGGCGACTCGCGTACCGGTGATGATGATGAAATGATGATGAGGACAACACAACACCCAATCCACGAGCGGAGAAAATCTCCAACCCGGTCCGGAATCGAACCCGGGCCCGCTGCATGGGAGGCAAGCACGTTACCATCCGGGTAACCAGGCGGACCCCACAGTCCATGTTTACTATCATACAATGCCGTTCTCCAAACGTACATTCACAGAAATATCATGCTCAAATTACGGCCTATACTTAATACCAGTAGACTTCTCTTGGCCTGGAATGACATATTTCCCAGTGCTTATCTGGTTCTTGCGTCCTCCTTGCTCCGTCCGTCATGGGTTATTTTGCTGCCTAGATAACAGAATTCCTTAGCTTCATCTACTTCGTGACCATAAATCTTGATGTTAAGATTTTCTCTGTTCTCATTCTGCTACTCCTCATTACCTTCGTCTTTCTTCGAATTTACTCTCGGTCCATATTCTGTTCTTTTTAGACTGATCATTCCATTTATCAGATCCTGTAATTCTTCTTACTTTCACTGAGGACAGCGATCGAAATGTCATCAGCGAATCATAACATTGATATCCTTCCACCTTGAATTTTAATGCCGGCCGAAGTGGCCGCGCGGTTCTGGCGCTGCAGTCTGGAACCGCGAGACCGCTACGGTCGCAGGTTCGAATCCTGCCTCGGGCATGGATGTGTGTGATGTCCTTAGGTTAGTTAGGTTTAACTAGTTCTAAGTTCTAGGGGACTAATGACCTCAGCAGTTGAGTCCCATAGTGCTCAGAGCCATTTGAACCATTTTTTTTTTTTTTAATTTTAATTCCACTCTTGAGCCTTTCTTTTATTCTATATGGATATAGACACCATTGATGACCTGCAGCCGGCTGGAACGAAATTAGAATTATATTAATACCTTCAGCTGCTGACGGGCGTTGATATATATCAACGGGGACAGGTGAAAATGTGTGCCCCGACCGGGACTCGAACCTGGGATCTCCTGCTTACATGACAGACGCTCTACCCATCTGATCCACCGAGGGCACAGAGGATAGTTCGACTGCAGGGACTATCTCGCGCACGCCTCCCGCGAGACCCACGTTCTCACCTTATTTCTCCACACACTACATTCGTAGTGTCCCTACCCAACACACTCATTACTCGTGGAAGATATTCTTACCAAGTACCGTAGGAAGATCATGGCCGGTATTGCCAGAACTATATACTATATGGATATGGTGTCTGTTCTTTCGGACAGATGGATTGAGCGTCTGCCATGTAAGCAGGAAATCCCGGGTTCGAGTCCCGGTCGGGACACACATTTTCACCTGTCCCCGTTGATATATATCAACGCCCGTCAGCAGCTGAAGGTATTAATATAATTCTAAATTTTTTTTATTCCGTCATTGCTTCTTCCATGTATAGATGATTGAACAAGACTACATCTGTGTCTTACATGGCCGGCTGGTGTGGCCAAGCGGTTCTAGGCGCTTCAGTCTGGAACCGCGCGACCGCTACGGTCGCAGGTTCGAATCCTGCCTCGGGCATGGATGTGTGTGACGTCCTTAGGTTAGCTAGGTTTAAGTAGTTCTAAGTTCTAGCGGACTGATGACCTCAGATGTTAAGTCCCATGGTGCTCAGAGGCATTTGAACCATTTTTTTTCTGTCTTACACGCTTTTTAATACGAGTACTTCGTTTTTGGTGTTCCAGTGTTATTGTCCCCACATGGCTCTTGTACATATTGCAATTTACCTATCATTCCTTATAGCTGACTCCTATTTTTCTCAGAATTTCAAACATCTTGCACCATGCGATACTGTCGAATGATTTTTCCAGGTCGACAAATCCTATGAACGGTTCTTGATTTTTATTTAGTCTCGCTCCCATTATCAACCGCAACGTCAGAACTGCCTCTCTGTTGCCTTAACCTTTCCTAAATCCAAACTGATCGTCATCTAAAGCATCCTCAATTTTCAGTTCCATTCTTCTGTATATTAATCTTGTCAGCAACTTGGATGAACTGTTAAGGTGATTGTGCGATGATAATCTGTATCAATCGACAGTTTGGTATAGTGTCGAACGCCTTTAAGAAATCTAGGAAGATGAGACCTACCTGTTTCACTGCGTCTATTTTTTTTTCAAAACTTAAGCGAGTTGTGTTTTCGGAAATTTTTCCTGAACCTCGGATGATTCTGGAAAAAAAAGCCCTTATATTGTCAAGATATTGCTTAAAAACGAAACATTGTGGGTGGCTGGAGGGGGGGGGGGGGCAGTCGACTCATCCGTGGAGCAGTTTTCTTCTCCGCCCCCGCCACCCCGACGCCGTTTTCCGTTTTTGATGTGTCTACGGAAAGGTGGGAGAATTACCTGTGCCAGTTCGTACTCACTGCCAGGTAAGGCGTATTGTCGATCCGGTTGATAAGGCCACCTCACTGTTTGTTGTCCAGCAGTGTGAATTTATATGAAAGTGTTCAAAATTTGAAGTCCTCCACTGAGCCCGAGAAGCTTTCCTTTGATGAGCTTTGTAGGTTGCTTACGTAGTATTTCGGCCATCAGCCCCACGTCGTAGGGATGCGACTGCAGTTTAACCAGCACCACGAGCACACGAATGTGGCCTGGATCGCAGATTTGCAAGGCCCCTCGCGCAAGTGTCAATTTGAGTGTTCCAAATGTGCTACCTCTTATGCAGACTCGCTAATTCGGGGCGTGATTGTCAATTTAACTCCCGATTACGAGTTTCAGAATAGGGCGTTGAACTTGTCCGACCCTTCTTTAGGCAACGGTGCTCAAAATTTGGGATCGCATGACCTTGCGGCGGTGGCAAAGAACGTCCCTTCTGGTAACTGGCAGCTGTGCCCCGCGTGGTATCACAGGTGGCCTCACCTCCCGACGAGTCGCTTTGTGCAGCCGCCATTGATGGTGCCATTGCGGAGGCGTCGCGCCGCTAGCCATCCTCGCTCCTGCCACCGGCGTTTTCCGGGTCCTCGACTTCGTTCCGTCTCCACTCGCAGGGCGAGCCAGCGGTTCTGCCCCGGTAGCCATTGTTGCATGGTCACCGAGAATGTTCGTAGGTACTAGTACACTCCTGGAAATGGAAAAAAGAACACATTGACACCGGTGTGTCAGACCCACCATACTTGCTCCGGACACTGCGAGAGGGCTGTACAAGCAATGATCACACGCACGGCACAGCGGACACACCAGGAACCGCGGTGTTGGCAGTCGAATGGCGCTAGCTGCGCAGCATTTGTGCACCGCCGCCGTCAGTGTCAGCCAGTTTGCCGTGGCATACGGAGCTCCATCGCAGTCTTTAACACTGGTAGCATGCCGCGACAGCGTGGACGTGAACCGTATGTGCAGTTGACGGACTTTGAGCGAGGGCGTATAGTGGGCATGCGGGAGGCCGGGTGGACGTACCGCCGAATTGCTCAACACGTGGGGCGTGAGGTCTCCACAGTACATCGATGTTGTCGCCAGTGGTCGGCGGAAGGTGCACGTGCCCGTCGACCTGGGACCGGACCGCAGCGACCCACGGATGCACGCCAAGACCGTAGGATCCTACGCAGTGCCGTAGGAGACCGCACCGCCACTTCCCAGCAAATTAGGGACACTGTTGCTCCTGGGGTATCGGCGAGGACCATTCGCAACCGTCTCCATGAAGCTGGGCTACGGTCCCGCACACCGTTAGGCCGTCTTCCACTCACGCCCCAACATCGTGCAGCCCGCCTCCAGTGGTGTCGCGACAGGCGTGAATGGAGGGACGAATGGAGACGTGTCGTCTTCAGCGATGAGAGTCGCTTCTGCCTTGGTGCCAATGATGGTCGTATGCGTGTTTGGCGCCGTGCAGGTGAGCGCCACAATCAGGACTCCATACGACCGAGGCACACAGGGCCAACACCCGGCATCATGGTGTGGGGAGCGATCTCCTACACTGGCCGTACACCACTGGTAATCGTCGAGGGGACACTGAATAGTGCACGGTACATCCAAACCGTCATCGAACCCATCGTTCTACCATTCCTAGACCGGCAAGGGAACTTGCTGTTCCAACAGGACAATGCACGTCCGCATGTATCCCGTGCCACCCAACGTGCTCTAGAAGGTGTAAGTCAACTACCCTGGCCAGCAAGATCTCCGGATCTGTCCCCCATTGAGCATGTTTGGGACTGGATGAAGCGTCGTCTCACGCGGTCTGCACGTCTAGCACGAACGCTGGTCCAACTGAGGCGCCAGGTGGAAATGGCATGGCAAGCCGTTCCACAGGACTACATCCAGCATCTCTACGATCGTCTCCATGGGAGAATAGCAGCCTGCATTGCTGCGAAAGGTGGATATACACTGCACTAGTGCCGACATTGTGCATGCTCTGTTGCCTGTGTCTATGTGCCTGTGGTTCTGTCAGTGTGATCATGTGATGTATCTGACCCCAGGAATGTGTCAATAAAGTTTCCCCTTCCTGGGACAATGAATTCACGGTGTTCTTATTTCAATTTCCAGGAGTGTGTATGTGGGGGTATGCCGGTGGATAAGCCATTTGGCAACTGTTTTTGACAGTCGACGGGCCGCGAATCAGTCATAGGACGCCCCGGTGTTTTCCTGTCTCCGACGCCCCGCACGTGTCAAGCGTATTTTTCTGACGTTGATTCTGGATGGGCGGCCGATCGGATTTCAAATAGATACGGATGCGTCAATCAGCCTAATTAATTTGTATACTTACAGGATCTTGCGGTGCCTCGAGTTGAACAGCCGCTCCGTCGGGTTCTGTCTTATTGCAAACAGCGCAGTCCCTTACGAGGGCAATTCTCTGTCTTCGTTACAAGAATGCTGAACGGTAATTTACATTGTTAGTGGTCAATTCACTTCTGGCGCAAAATATCCTTGGGATCGACGCCTTTTCTGTTTTCGGATTTCAGATCGCAGAAGAAGTGCGTTTAGTGTCTCAGTCCATTCCTTTTCACGATTTGTACTCCTTACTGCAGTCCTGTAGCCCGCTGTGTGAGAATAGCTTGGGCCGGACAGAAAATTTCGAAGCACATATTTCTTTTAAGCTGTCGGCGGTTCCGAAATTTTCTCTCTCCCACCCCATTCTCTTTGCCATGCGTGACAAAACAAGGCTGAGTGGCAACGTTGGCAAGAACAGGGTGTCGTTTTTTATATTTGGTTGAGTGGGCCACCCCTATGTTGGTAAGCCAGAAGCCCGACGGTGCCGTTCATCTTTGCGACGATTTCAAGCAGACGGTCAATGTGCAGTGAGCCATGGATTCGTATTCCATTTCACAGCAGGTGGAGTTTTGTGCGAAGTTTTCGGGGGTCCACTTTTTTTCCCGCATCGACTTGAGCGATGCTTACCTGCATTTGCTGTTGGACGCAGTTTCTCGGACTTTCTGGTCGCACCCAGTTTGGGCTTTAGTAATTTAGTCACTTGTCTTTTGAATCTCGTCTGTGCTGGGAATTTACCAACGATATTGGGAACAGTTGATGCAGGACATTTCCTGTTGTGTCAGTTACCTTGATGACAACACGGTCATGGACCATACTCGGGAACAGCATTTACTGAACCTTTAGTCGGTTTTACAACGCTTCCAGGAGAATGGCCTTCGTTGCAAGAGGGAAAAGTGCAGTTTTTCTCTCTGAAGGTGCATTTCTTGGGTCATATGCTTAGTAAGTATGGTCTCGTCCCCACGGGCAGCCACAACAAAGCCACTGTTAACCTACCAGCATCCAGTAACCTGAAGTAGTTCCAGACGTTTTTGCGTAAGATTTCGTATTGTGCTCAGTCCATTCCCCAGGTTGCACGCGTCAGCCAGCCTCTTAATTGGCTTTACCAGAAGTGCGATAAGTTTGTTTGGTCTGTGGATTGCCACTGGAAGTATGTCACTCAACCAGCATTTGTGCTGTGCTACCTATCTGGTTTCTTTGGCACCAGTTAAATCTTTGACTCTGGCCTGTGATGGATCCCAATTGGCATTGGTGCCATCCTGTCCCATCGGAGCACTGATGGCAATAAACAGCCCATTGCTTACATTTTGAAGACACTTTCCACTGTCCAGTGGAACTACCCGCAGATGGAAAATAGAGGCACCAGCTATTACTTTCATGTTCAAAAAGTTCCATGTCTTTTGTAGAACCAATATTTTGTTCAAGTGCTCATCGGCAGCACAACCTCATTGTTCTACTCCATAATACACTCCTGGAAATGGAAAAAAGAACACATTGACACCGGTGTGTCAGACCCACCATACTTGCTCCGGACACTGCGAGAGGGCTGTACAAGCAATGATCACATGCACGGCACAGCGGACACACCAGGAACCGCGGTGTCGGCCGTCGAATGGCGCTAGCTGCGCAGCATTTGTGCACCGCCGCCGTCAGTGTCAGCCAGTTTGCCGTGGCATACGGAGCTCCATCGCAGTCTTTAACACTGGTAGCATGCCGCGACAGCGTGGACGTGAACCGTATGTGCAGTTGACGGACTTTGAGCGAGGGCGTATAGTGGGCATGCGGGAGGCCGGGTGGACGTACCGCTGAATTGCTCAACACGTGGGGCGTGAGGTCTCCACAGTACATCGATGTTGTCGCCAGTGGTCGGCGGAAGGGGCACGTGCCCGTCGACCTGGGACCGGACCGCAGCGACGCACGGATGCAAGCCAAGACCGTAGGATCCTACGCAGTGCCGTAGGGGACCGCACCGCCACTTCCCAGCAAATTGGGGACACTGTTGCTCCTGGGGTATCGGCGAGGACCATTCGCAACCGTCTCCATGAAGCTGGGCTACGGTCCCGCACACCGTTAGGCCGTCTTCCGCTCACGCCCCAACATCGTGCAGCCCGCCTCCAGTGGTGTCGCGACAGGCGTGAATGGAGGGACGAATGGAGACGTGTCGTCTTCAGCGATGAGAGTCGCTTCTGCCTTGGTGCCAATGATGGTCGTATGCGTGTTTGGCGCCGTGCAGGTGAGCGCCACAATCAGGACTGCATACGACCGAGGCACACAGGGCCAACACCCGGCATCATGGTGTGGGGAGCGATCTCCTACACTGGCCGTACACCACTGGTGATCGTCGAGGGGACACTGAATAGTGCACGGTACATCCAAACCGTCATCGAACCCATAGTTCTATCATTCCTAGACCGGCAAGGGAACTTGCTGTTCCAACAGGACAATGCACGTCCGCATGTATCCCGTGCCACCCAACGTGCTCTAGAAGGTGTAAGTCAACTACCCTGGCCAGCAAGATCTCCGGATCTGTCCCCCATCGAGCATGTTTGGGACTGGATGAAGCGTCGTCTCAAGCGGTCTGCCCTCCAGCACGAACGCTGGTCCAACTGAGGCGCCAGGTGGAAATGGCATGGCAAGCCGTTCCACAGGACTACATCCAGCATCTCTACGATCGTCTCCATGGGAGAATAGCAGCCTGCATTGCTGCGAAAGGTGGATATACACTGTACTAGTGCCGACATTGTGCATGCTCTGTTGCCTGTGTCTATGTGCCTGTGGTTCTGTCAGTGTGATCATGTGATGTATCTGACCCCAGGAATGTGTCAATAAAGTTTCCCCTTCCTGGGACAATGAATTCACGGTGTTCTTATTTCAATTTCCAGGAGTGTATATACATGGGAAAATTATACCATAGCATAGTGTTTTCAGCATTGTATTACATGCTGTTTTGCATAACTGGATAAGAACATACAGTACACTGCTTATTTTCCTGCATACAAGTTAACATGGTCTTTTCCTCAAATATTGCCGTCCACGTGCAGACCAATGAATTAACAGTGTTTATTATATGTATATGAAATTCCATAAATGTTTCCTGCAATCTGTGGAAAAGTTGCCTGCTTTGATCTCCAATAACAATGATTTTGTGTTATTGACTATTAGACATTGGATACTGAAATGCTTAGCCATTTATTATGTGTTGTGTGTTGAATATACTCGGGTGATTCATACGAAAAGGTTTCCGATGTGATTATAGCAGCACAACAGGAATTAACAGACTTTGAATGCAGAATGGTTGTTGGAGCTAGAACCATGGGACATTTTGTTTTGGAAATCATTAGGGAATTCAATATTATGAGATCCACAGTGTCAAGAGTGTGACAAGAACAGAAAATTTCAGATGTTACCTCTCACCACAGACAATGCAGTGGCTGACGGCGTTCACTTAATGACCAAGAACAACGGCATTTGTGTAGAGTTGTCAGTGCTAACATGCAAGCAACATCAGAAATCAGTGTGGGTTGTACGATGAACATATCCATCAGGATAGTGTTGTGAAATTTGGCATTTATGGGCTATGGGAGCAGACGACCAAAATGGGTGTCTTTGCTAACAGCATGACACAGCCTGCAGCACCTCTCCTTGGCTTGTGACCATATTGGTTGGACTCTAGGTGACTGGAAAGCTGTGGCCTGGTCAGATGAGTCCCAATTTCAGTTGGTAACAGCTGATGGTTGGGTTCAAGTGTAGTGCTGACCCCACAAAGCTTTGGGGCCAAGTTGTGAATGAGGCACTGTGCAAGAGGGTGGTGGCTCCATAATGGTGTGAGCTGTGTTTACATGGAATGGACTGGGTCCTCCAGTCCAAGTGAACCGATCATTGACTGGAAATAGTTATGTTCAGCTAATTGGAGACCATTTGCAGCCATTCATGGACTTCACATTCCATAACAACGATGTCATGTGATGGGGCCACAACAGTTCCCTATTGATTTGAAGAACATTTTAGACAGTTTAAGCGAATGATTTGCCACCCAAATCATCTGACATGAATCCCTTCGAAAATTTATGGGACATAATCAAAAGTCAGTTCAGGCACAACATACTTCAGTGGCCAGACTTTCGCAGGGAACTTCCAACAACTTGTTGAGTCCATGGCGCATCAAATTGCTGCACTGCACTGGGCAAAAGGAGGTGTGACACTATATTAGGAGGTATCCTATGACTTTTGTTACCTTATTTTACAATTCTTTAACAAGCGCACAGGCACCTCATTGAAACCTGCTGAGGTTTTATTTTTAGGTTATGGAAAACATTGTTGAGTTCTTCCATGGTGGTGGGTTGCAATAACATTAAGTCATATATGGGGTTCATTGTTGCTGTGGGCTGTTTTTTTGTACCTGTATTGTTACTTAGTAGCTGCATTGTTGAAACATTTATTTACAAAATTTGCAAGTTTGTTTGGATCTTGTGTTGTGCTAAATTTATATCTCTACATGCTTAGTTTTATTGTGGTTTGTGGCATTTGGTTACATGATCTGATTTTGTTTTTAGCATTTTGTAAAATTCTCTCATTTTGAATCTTTTTTACACTAACGAATGTGATATTGAGAGAAATACGCTTGAAATGTTACCCAGCAAAAAATCGTGCACAAATATCTACTCACATCTTTTAGAGATTTAGCATGGTGCAAGTATTAACATTTGGTTTTACATGTAGAAAAATCTGAAGACTAGGGCCCTTCACCACACTTTTTAGGAGCCACAAGTGATGAAACTAGCAGTGCATGTGCATACAAAAAGGAGGGGTCAAATAGTTACTGCGAGATAAAAGTGATTAGCCTCCTGTTTGTTTATAGGATAATGAGGAAGCAGGTCATATACAAAAAAAAGATTGTTTACAGAAAGGCATGAGCAATGTGTACTAGAATATTTTTAGAGTGTGAGAGATCCATATCAGGATGTTGTAAATGATAACAGAAGTCTATGAAGGGAAGGAGCAAGGAAAGTAACAGGTTTTTTACTCACGACTGTGTGAAACAGTTTAAATTGGTGGACACTTAGATGAAGGCACCATGCTTTATAGGATTTCAATCACTGATTAGTAAGAAATCTAGAAATATATTGAAGGTCTTAAATATTGCTCCCGTAGTGATCATGCAGATATATACAGAACATGCAGAAAGGTACTTTATCTTTGACCTGGACGTAAACATAGAATATCTGACATGTTGGAAATTATGCTCTGACATTCATATTTGCATAGTATGGCTATAGATACATCAAGCAGTGAGTTTTCTTCCCACCAATGGAAGTGAGTCAATTTTTTTTAAAGACGGAAGATGGCATAGAGGAATACATCTTCATGTAGTATCATATTTATCACCTATCATATTTCTGATGGTATGTGAAAGTATGGTTTAGTTTAGGTATTTGTATGTTCCTTGGATCATAACTGTGACCTATAATTATGACGTGGAATGAGTTGATATAGCATTTGTTGTTTTTCTTTAAGTTCAATTTAAGGGTCAGAGGAGTGAGGGGAAACCCTATCATTCATATCTTTAGCAAGAAAACTACTTTTTCATTATAAGTGTAGTGTGTATTACCTGTAATTCATAAAATGTTTCCAGAATCACCATCCAATATTAGTTTGCGAAAGGGCACATTTTGTCTTTTTCTTTTTTTTTTTTAGTTCCCTCCCGTGCCATATATGTGTTATTAAATTCATCTGTTTGAGCAATCCAGAATGGAAATGCCTTACTGAAAGTGTTTTCGGGAAGAGAGGAAAATACAGGTTTTGTAAGCAGTTATTTCACGTAAAAGTGCAGTTGGTTACTGTTATGAATAGTGTTAATGTGATGATTGCTCTATCTGTAAAATTTATTTGATCTCAAATACATTTACAGAAATAATTTAATTTCTAAAAATAATTTAATTTCTCAGGTGGGTTGTTCAGACTTCATTTCTATAATCAGAAAAGATTAAAACTGTTGCTTCTCCATGTGGGAATTAGAATATGATTTACTTACAACTTTCAAGTAAAATACAAGGACCAGACATGGTACAGTTTTGTATGATGCAGTATATGCATTCCACACTCAGGAAATCATTGCAAGCACCATCAATATGTACCAAAACGCCACACATAAAAACAGGATTTTTGTGGGGATCATATCTTGGGTTATGTTGGTGACAGAAAAGTCAGGTCAAGTGTTGAGGATAGCCCTTGGGCTAAGGACCATTTGTTTACACAACAGAAGAATTGCCTTACTGTAACTATTCTGTAGTACAGGGTCAATTTTTGAATATTACACACTCCCTCCAGCTGAGCCAAATGGAGCAAATAGGTTGGTTCTTTTCATGTTAGATAGGGTGTACAATGCACATTAAGGGTCTTATGGAGGCACCATTTAGTTCATGGACGATTCCTTAAGAAAAAAGTGTTTTTCGCCATTTTTTTGCCATCAGCAGTGGATATCTAAATAAGTAACCACAGCAGATTGCACAAATTTTAATGGTATATTCTCTAGGCATTGATCTACACTTATGCTCATGAATTAAGGATAATTCTGATACATGGTGAAACAATGCTTTGGTGTGCAGTTTGTGGGTTTAAATCACCTCAGGGTATGGCCTTGTGGTGCATTTGACCTGCAGTCGTCACATGGTGGCGCTGGAGGCAGTCCACATATGCAGAGGTGTGTTGGTGCATGTCGGAGTATGCTGCAGCAAGTAAGTGTGCAGACGTTTCCAGACGTGCTAATAGTGACTGTGTGTTGAAAATGGCTCAAAGAACACATATTGATGACGTTGTGAGGGGTACAATGCTAGGCGACTGGAGGCTGGCCAAACACAGCAGATCTTAGTCCGGGCCCTCTGTGTCCCACAAAGTGTGATCTCAAGATTATGGCAACAATTCCAGCAGACAGGAAATGTGTCCACGCTCTACAGTACGGGACGTCCACAGTGTACAACACCACAAGAAGACCGATATCTCACCATCAGTGCCCGCAGAAGGCCATGGAGCATTGCAGGCAGCCTTGCTCGGGACCTTACCACAGCCACTGGAACAGTTGTCTCCAGACACACAGTCTACAGACGACTGAACAGACATGTTTAATTCACCCGGAGACCTGCAAGGTGCATTTCATTGACCCATGGTCACAGGAGAGCCCGTAAAGCCTGGTTCACGGACGAGTCCAAGTATAGTCTGAACAGTGATTCTCACTGGGTTTTCACCTGGCGTGAACCAGGAACTAGATACCAAACCCTTAATGTCCTTGAAAGGGACCTGTATGGAGGTTGTGGTTTGATGGTGTGGGGTGTGATTATGACTGGTGCACATGCACTCCTGCACGTCTTTGACAGAGGAACTGTAACATGTCAGGTGTAGTGGGACATCGTTTTGCATGATTATGTCCACCTTTTCAGAGGTGCAGTGGGTCCCACCTTCCTCCTGATGGATGATAACGCATGGCCCCACTGAGCTGCCATCGTGGAGGAGTACCTTGAAACAGAAGATATCAGGCAAATGGAGTGACCTGCCTGTTCTCCAGACCTAAACCCCATCGAGCATGTCTGGTATGCTCATGGTCGATGTATCGCTGCACGTCTTCAAACCCCTACAACACTTCAGGAGCTCTGACAGGCACTGGTGCTAGAATGGGAGGCTATACCCCAGCAGCTGCTTGACAACCTGATCCAGAGTATGCCAACCCGTTTTGCGACCTGTGTATGTGTGCATGGTGATCATATCCCATACTGATGTCGGGGTACATGTGCAGGAAACAGTGGCGTTTTGCAGCACATGTGTTTCGCGGCGGTTTTCTCAACACATCGCCAATACCGTGGACTTACAGATCTGTGCCGTGTGTGTTCCCTATGTGCCTTTGCTATTAGCACCAGTTTTATGTAGTGCCATGATGTGTGGACCACATTCTGCAGTTATCCTTAATTTATGAGCATGAGTGTAGAAGTGTCGTCATCCCGTTTTCAAAGATCTTTTTCTGCTATCGAGAAACACACCTAAAACATGGTTTTTGGGTACCAAAACTGAGCCATGGATTTAAAGACAGCTGTGCACTGTAAATGGCTGAAACATTTATGATATTTTCTAAGATCCCTATCTTGAACAACCGTGAAATTATTCTCAATATTTCTAACCGTCCCCGAAATACAGAGGTTCGTTACCCTATTTGCACGCAAAAAATACACACGTAAAATCTGTTTTGAGGTGAAAAAGTAGTTTATAAAGTAAAGTAATGTGGAGAAATATGCTGTAAAGTGTCCTCATTATCATCTGAAGGGTTCTGGGAATCCCATGTTGTAGCACTGAAGCACATACAAAATTTTTGTGCATGTACAAGATGCATCCAGAAAGTAAGTTATCCTATTTTTTAAAAACAGGGACAACATAGTTACATGAAAATCTCTATTGGTAACAGGTAAAGAAATTTTTGGGCCATTTTTTGACATAGTCACAAAAGAACTGAGACACTCATCATATCATGGGATCAACTTTTGTATTCCTGTGTCATAGAAGTCTGCCACCTGTGAATGGAACCAGCATGTGACAGTATTCTTCAGCTCTTCACCATTGTCAGAATACTGACTGAAGGACAGGAATTTCTTGAGGTGCAAGAAAAGATGGAAATCGCTGGGAGCGAAATCTGGACTGTATTCTGGATAATCAAACAGTTCCCAGCAGAATTTCTGCAAAACAGTTGCTAACTGCTGAGCTGTATGATGATGAACATTGTCATGGAGCAGCACAACACCTGCAGTAAGCGTTCCGTGCCTCTTGTTCCAAATGGCATGTCACAGTTTCCACATTGTGTCACAGTAATGGTCGGCAGGAAGTCAATTGGCAGAATGCTCTTCCTGGCCCAGAACATTGTGCACATCACTTTCTGCACTGATACAGTCTGTTTGAATTTCATTTTGACTGGAGATCCACTGTGATGCCAATGCATTGATTGCTGCTAGGTTTCTGGGGTCAAGTGAGAAATCCCTGTCTCGTCGCCCATGACGATCATGTTGAGGAACTCATCACTGTCATCATGATACTGCTGCAGAAATGCCAGTGCTGCTCCAAAGTGTTTCGTTTTGTGGTTGGGTGTCAAGTTTTTCAGCACCCACCTGACACACAATTTCTTGAACAGCAGGTGCATAGTGACAATTTCCCACACAAGCATCACAATATTTGCAGAAAATGGTTACTGAGCTCCATAAACTCGAAGTGACAGTTCTCCAGGGTTTGCTGCTGTGCCAGCTCAACCAGGTGATCATTGATGAGGGATGAGCATTGCCTCTTCCTCATGGACAATTTGACGACTTCCAGAAAAAAGCCTACACCACCGTTGGACCATCTGTTTGCTCATGAGATTCCATAGTCCTGGCAGAGCTGACAATGAATTTCAATGAATGCTATGTTTTATGCATTAAGGCAGCAGGGGGATGAATAAGAGATGCTATTTTGGGGCACTGCTGCTGTGTTACTGGTTCTAGGTGGGACCTGCCTGGCTGGCATTTGATTCTCACATCAGAGATCTGTTGTGCATGCACAAATTTCCTGGATAAATACGTCTACTTTAAAGGAATAAACATCGGGAAACCTACTTTCTAGATGTGTCTCATAAAATCCAGTCTGAGGTGTAAAATTTGTTCTACATTATTTCAATTTCACATAAGTAAAAACTATCAGAAGTTTACTAAACCATGAAGTTCCTTTCATATGAGTGACATGCTATTCTGTGGAAGGGAAAAGAGGTGAACCAGCAGAAAAATGCTCCTGTCAGAGCACAAAAAGGGCAAATCTGCTCCTGTTTAAAAGATTCTCACTGAAAAGTGGGGTACCACCTACCTCATCCTGCCTTCCTCAGAACCTTCAAAACTTTTCCTAAAAATTTTGCCCTGCAAACATAATTGCACTTTTTGTCAATGGAGAGGAGGAGACAGTGGAAGTGGGAAAGAGATGGTAAAGTAATAAATATTGTAAGATAGTAGACAGTGGTTGTGGCATTGGTGTAGAAAGAGTGGAGGAGACAATGGAAGTGTGAGAGAAAGAGAGGAACATGATGGCTGTGGAACATAGTGGACTGTGACCGAACAGTGCTAAGAAAAGAGTGAATGGGACAGTGCCAGTGGGAGAGGAACAAAGAGGAGGAGGTGGAAGTGGGTGAGAGCCAGTGGTAATAAGAGCAGAGTGTGTGGCAGTGACAGTGAGGGAGAGAGGGATGTTGTGACAATGAGAAGAGACAGCAGCGGTGGGAAGGAATGAATGAGATAGTAGCAGCAATAGAGAAGAAGAGGGAGACAGTGACAGTGAGGGGAGGCAGTAGAAGTAGTAGGACAGAACAAAGGAGCCTGTAGCTGTGAGACAGGAGACAGTGCCAGAGAGACACAAAGAGATAATGTCCTCGAGTTGGGCTGAATGAGTGAGTGAGATTGGGAAAGTGGGAGTGGAAGGATTTGAGTGGCTGACAGTAATGGACCAGTGATGTGAGCAAGTTATAGTTAGGGGAGCTTGGGATAGTGAGAGGTGAGTTGCATGTTCAAAAGAGCTAGAATATGTTTGTATGTCAAAATTTTTGGGAAAATTTTTCAAGGTGTTGAAGAAGGTAGGATGCGGCAGCTGGTACCCCACTTTTCAATCAGAGTCTTTTAAACAGGAGCATATTTGCCTTTCTTGTGCTCTAATAGGAGCATTTTTCTGCTAGTAACTCACATATTTTACAAATACCTCACATATAGTAACATAACGTCTGTAAACTGTCTAATCCCCCGCCCCCTTACCCCCAGACACGTGCAAATGATTACACCAACTATGTAAATTAACAACATAGATTACACAGAGGGACTGTTGTGTTTTCATTCTGAGCTTTTGATTTCAAGTTGAAATGTGTATAAACTGCTGCTTTAGAAATTTCATTATGCCCTTGACTTCCAGTTCTGTTGGAGTATAGCAAATGTTTATTACTTGTGCTTACGTTCATAACCAAACCCTTTTCCAGATGTTTTCTTTGTAATGCAGTATGTTCTTTGTGTCCTAGGAATTGCTTGCCTTTGGTTGCCAGTTTCATTTTTCAATAATATTTATCTGTATTATGTCCACAGGATTTGGAGGAACTACTGAAACAAGATGACACATTCAAGAAAGAAAACTGTGCTGCTCTTAATTTGCTATTCCAGTTCCTATTCAAAGAGCTTAGGCACACAAAGGAGGTTCAAAAATGGTTTCTGCGGAAGCTGAGCCTTGAGTTTGAAGAGTTGTTAACAAGGACAACAACTGGAAAACTTTTTGACAGTATAACAGTATGTTGAATTCTGTGTGGTTTAGTTAGTTTAATGGAAAATGTTATACTTACCTGGTGGGGCTCACTGGGTAAGTGCCAGACTTTAAATCTAGAGGTCTGGGATTCAGTCACTAGTTGTAGATATTTTCTAACAGTTCTTACATCCTTAGCCATTGGCAATGATTTGTTAATTTGAAAAATTCCAAGTTGCACAGTGGTCAAATCACATATTAAATTATTAGTCCCCTTATGAGTGGCAGGACAAGTCAGTTGAATTTTGGAGGAGGAAAGGTCATACCACCTTCAGCAGGACCATACATAGTATAGCACTGCAGTATTCAAACCAACAATCAGTTTGAGGACAGCTTTACTTTGTTTTGTTAAATTTATATCGTACCTCCTTGTGTAGGTTGTAAGTTTTCACTGTCATCAATTTCATTATTCTTACAGACAGCCACCTTCTGTTTTGCTGTTCGTTAGGCTGATTGTCTAAGTGCTAGATCCAAAGGTCCTTTACCCAGTTAATTTAAGAATGTCTTTCTACTGCAACTTCAGTTTTGCTTATGTTACATTTGTTTGGATGTGAAAGAAACAAGAGGTTCCACTGTCATTCAAATTTTATATTAAACTTTAACTTTGTTTTGAATGAACGCAGTGCAGTAATGCAGCATTATTTGTGAAATCTAAAGATGGATATGTTTTCCTACAACCATCCCCTTCCACCTTCGTACACTTTAGATGATTTCCATCTGCACAGGGCTGTATCCAAGGTGACCTAGACCTGCAACTGTGCTTCATTCCTGTTTCTCTTCTGACATCATTCTGGAATGGACTTCTTGCAATACTCTTCTGCTTTTTCTGCACAGTTTTCTCTCATATTTACTTCCTGATCATGGAGCCTTGAGCTATGTAGGCTAGTTGCAGGTAATTGTTTCGTGCTTGTATCAGTAGATTTGGTAAGTAACTTTTACGATTTCTGATGAGTTTTCAGATTTTTTCCTGCATTTGTTCAAAAATTGATCATGAGTTTAACACACCCTTACCAACAGTAAATGTACAGTTTATCTGTAGGTTTTTTGTGGGTATAAGATTGTTTGATTTTCAGAATTGCTCAGTAGGGAATACACTGTGAAGCAGACAGACAGTTTTGTTTTACACTTTATGGTGTGTAATGTTAGTGAACCATAGCCATATACTGCAATAAATCCACAGCTAATGCATAATTAGCCACTGAATATGGGATGGTACTGCAGAACTGACACACTGTTGTTCTCATGATATCTGAAAGCTAATTAGTGTAATTCTAAAATACATTTCAAACTTAATTTTGTTAATTTAGATCTGCAGATATCAGCTAAATCAAGATTTTTCCTTCCTATTTTATTTCTCTCCTCTCACATGATCTATCCCCTTTGTGACTACTCCTACTTTACTGTTCTGTTGCACACAGCTCCTTAGTATTTACACATGGAAGGTCATGAACTCAAAAGAATATCAGCACTGGATGTTGTTTGTGTTTGAATCAACTTAAATTGGACAAACATGATTACTAGACCATTGTTTGAAATGCACAGCAACATTCATCAAACCACATAATGCCTTTTATGTGAGGGCATTATGCTGCTGGACAGCTCTTGAAAGCTAATGAACATCTCATTCTTCTTTTGGTTCTTAAATTACTACATATCAATAGCCATTGTATCTTATCATCTTCATTAGAAATATCTTTACACTTGTTGGTGTTAATTTCTGAAGTAATCATAATTAGTTACTTAACTGTCCACTGTTGACTGTATGTCTTCATTGCAGTATTTCTGATGCAGCTTGCTCTCTCTGGAGCTAAGGGTTAGAATAGGATCATGGTAGCCCCTGTCTGTCACAAAAGATGATTAGAAGGAAAACAATGTGATGATTGTCTCATCCAAGGTAAATTTCCAAAGCTAGCGGCACAGCCATGGCTAGGGCAGCCATCTGTATTCTATTACACTAAAATACCATCCCTACTCTTTTGACTTCTAACATGTTTGGTCTCCAGATTAAGATGCAAGTACTTTTTCTCCAAATTTACATACGTGTGGGCAATTTGGGGCGAAGCCAGATACAGATCAAAAATTCCATCCTCTGTGTGTTATAGCCCCAAGCACCCATTGTCCAGGAAGTTTACCAGCCTGCTGAAGGATGGAATGGGAAGTGATGACAGTTGTCGCATAATCTTATGGTTATAGGCACTGGGACTCTGAGCTGTAGCTATCATGTGAGGGAGCTGTTGGCGTGATGGGGTGTCACCCATGGAGAGAATGGTAGTAGAGTGGCGTGATGTACAATAAATAGCATTTAAACCCCATTGCACTAACATCCTAGACCATTTCATGGAAAGGTCAGGTGAGAAGAATTGGTGCAAAACAGTTTGGTCAGTGTCTAATGTTCCTTAGGAGCAACAGCAAATTGTTTAGTAGGAGGAGAGAACCATTATTTTTCATTGAACAAATTGCAGACAAGTTTGTTGAAACTGGAGCTACTGAAGAAAAAAAAAAAAAAAAAAAAAAAAGAGGAACACATCCCTGTTGATTAAGATGTTGAATACTTGCTCATTCAGATGTCATTTTGGATTGGTACAAGCTGTTAGGATTACTCCCCATAAATGAAAGAACATAGAATATGGATTTTAATTGTGACCTTATGCTTCATACTGATGAAATGTAGTGCTTGCCAATGCAGAGTGCTGAGATGTTCAGTTTGAGTTGGAGAGGACCAAAGTTAAAGAGAATCATCCTTGCAGATGAAGGGAGTGTCTTATTTGAGCAGTCCCAGGTCCTCTAATGATATGATGTAAGGCCTGACACCCATCCCATCCCCCCTCCCCCCAAATCCCCCACCTATGAGAGGCTTCAAATGTCTTGCAGTTTGGATATAGTACTTGTGATACTATCTGTGCAGGCTGTGGAAGGTCAATGCATGAAGAACATCTTCTAAGCTGTCTCCCATATGCATAAACTTCGTAATACACCAATCTCCTCAGTCATCAATATGCCATTTGTTTATGGAGAAAAAGATCCTCAAGTGTAATACACTTTACAGCTTGTCATACTCAGATGCCAGGAAAAAATGTGAAACACTCAAAGCATCATTCTGTCATTGAACTTGATTAGTACTGTGACAAAATTTTCATCTGAAGCAACTACTCAAATATCACTGCCACTTTATGCTCCAACTTTAGTATCATAACTAGACAGATCTCCCACCAAGAGAGAAGACATATTATTCCGCAGCTCCAAAACCTTCCACACCATGGAAAACTGGGTCACTGCTGTAGGTAGATAGAATTCATTCTCCTCAGGTATCCTTATGGATGAAGATATCAATTATGGTAGCCTCTTTCTGGAACAAAACTGGCACTGTCAGACATGAGCCAGTGGTCTGCCAGTCATAGGAAAACACACTCTATCTTCTCAAGTATGGACTAGGGTTTGTTGATACCTGTAGCTGTCTACAACAGCATCAGAAATCTCTGTTAAAGATGAAGCTGTTACCAACCCACATGTTATTGCTGAGCACTTTACTTTGCTTTGCATTCTAGTGAAGTGTCTTCATCCAACCATGGCACCCTGACCTAAAAATACATAAAATACATAGCAGAATCTGTCAGCCTGTTATGTGGCCTACAGTGCCTGAAGCCACATAATGTTCTTTTCTGTGAATGAGTACCTTACAGTGCACTAGCACTGTGATCAGATATGTCTTGAGAAGCTCTCAGAATTCATAACCAGTTGCTGAAATATCTCATCAATGAGGATAAAACATAAATTCTTCAAATTTTCAAACATATATGGCAAGAAATAGAATTTCCTTCCCATTGACAGGGAACTCTCACACATATGTCACATTGAGAGTATCATTCCAATATGAATGTTAAACAGCCAAGAGGAAATATTGGTAAGCACATCCAGAAGTCCCAATCCTGGGACACAGAGAGGGTGTGTGTGAAAGCTGGAGAGGACCTTAGCTTTCTGGACAGTTATGGACCAATATGAATGATTACGAGGCTGTCCAAACTATTTGGAAGGGTGGTGAAGACGCAACAGTTTGATGCTTTGAATCCTTATGGTGCCTATTCTAGTACCGAAGTGGTTTTTGGGACTTTCGATATACCACTGACCACCCATTTTGCTTGATCTTTGCAGTCCAAAAGCTCTTAAAGTTTTGCTGCCGCTTAATTACTGCACACTTTGATTTTTCAAAACTGGACACTACCACTTGGCGCGTGCACGCACACACACACACGCACACACACACACACACACACACACACACACACACACACACACACACACACACACACACCCCCTCTCTGTGCCCCAGGATTGGGACTTCTGGATGTGCTTACCAATATTTCCTCTTGGCTGTTTAACATTCATATTGGAGTGATACTCTCAATGTGACATATGTGTGAGAGTGAAGTACCGAGTAATTGGGTCTGTTTACCGCCCTTTTCAATACTCTGATCAGTGGAATCATGTTCATTGTAGTCTATATTTTTCATTATCACTGTATGTGGCTGATTGCTGCCTACCATACAGTGACACGCAATGGATGCTACTGAACTTCATCTCTAGTGAGCCATGTGTAAGGCACAACACTTGACCATGAAGCTTTGTTTTCAGTTATCTCATTTCAAAACCTGTGTAATGGATTTTTGCATGCTGTGGGACTAAACCCCTGTCCCAAGTTCTTCTTAGGTGATAAATTGTTGTAAGAGGCTGCATCTTTTATTATGCATGGCTGTCCACATCTATGCCAACTGAAAACCAACTGTCTAGTTAACACTAACACTCTGGTTCCTCAGTGACCTGATTACAAGTCTGGAATTTAACTCTGGCTGAGCTATGAATGTGTCAGTGTTTGGCTTGTTTACTCCCATTTGCCATAGTAATGTGTAGCTGATGACTACAGTGCATTGCACGAGATCAGTCAACAACATTCTAGCAGAAATAGATGTCTTGTTGCCACAAGTCTGAAGCTATCAGCTGCTCCTGAATGATGAAATAATGAGCTGTTTGGTGTCAAACATTCCATGTCATCCTGTTACCTTTCATAACCAGTGATATAGGCTTTTTATGAACTGTCCCAATGTCAGTAGGCCAACTGGAGTGTAATATGGGAAAAGTTTTAAAAAATTACTCCCCAGCTTCCTTCACTAAACTGCACACATGGATCACTTGTCAAGTATCACCTTGATATGTAGTTCACCCTGAGATATGCGTAGACTAAAGGAGAATAGAGACCCTACTGCTGTCAAATGTTTGTTCACCTCCATACTCCATTAATATCCCAGCTTCAAAACTATGTGTATGGGTGTCTGTAGAGACAATGTTAGAGTGATGATGCTATAGTATATTCCTAAAGTACCTACATGGTTACTCTGCAATTCACACTTATGTGCCTGGCAGAGGGTTCATCGAACCATTTTCATACTACTTCTCTACCATTCCACTCTCGAATGGCGTGTGGGGAAAAAGGAACACCTAAATATTTCCATTCGAGCTGTGATTTCTCTTATTTTATTACGACGTTCATTTCTCCTGATGTAGGTGGGTGTCAACAAAATATTTTCGCATTCGGAAGAGAAAGTTGGTAATTGAAATTTCATAAATAGATCTCGCTGGAAACAAAACCACCTTTGTGTCAGTGACTGCCACCCCAACTCGCGTATCATATCAGTGACACTCTTACGCCTATTGTGCGATTACATGAAATGAGCTGCCCCTCTTTGCACTCTTCTGATGTCCTCTGTCAATCCTACCTGGTAAGGATGCCATACCGCACAGCAATATTCCAGCAGAGGATGTCTCTTTAGTGGGTTTGTTGCATCTTCTAAGTGTTCTGCCAACAAAGCACAGTCTTTGTTTCGCCTGCCCCACAATATTACCTATGTTGTCTTTCCAATTTAAGTTGCTCATAATTATAATTCCTTTCGTGAATTGACAGCCCTTAGATTAGTGCGAATTATTGTACACTCAAAATTTATCAGATTTCCTTTAGTACGCATGTGGATGACCTCGCAGTTTTCTTTGTTTAGTGCCAATTGCCACATTTCGCACCATACAGAAATTCTCTCTAGATCATTTTGTAATTGGAATTGATCATCTGATGATTTTACTAGATGGTAAATTACAGTGTCATCTGCAAAAAATCTAAGTGGGCTGCTCAGATTATCACATAGATCATTTATGTAAATCAGGAACAGCAGAGGGCCTATGACACCACCTTGTTGAACACCAGATATCACTTCTGTTCTACTTGATGATTTACCATCTATCACTATAAACTGTGACCTCTCTGAGAGGAAATCATGAATCCAGTCACACAACTGAGACGATATTCCATATGCATGCAATTTGATTAATAGTCGCTTGCGAGGAACTGTGTCAAAAGCCTTCTGAAAATCTAGGAATATGGAATCAATCTGAGATCCCTTGTCAACAGCACTCATGACTTCATGGGAATAATGAGCTAGCTGTGTTGCACAAGAATGATATTTTCTGAATCCGTGTTGATTATGTGTCACTAAGTCATTTTCTTCAAGGTGATTCATAATGTTCGAGTACAATATATGCTCTAAAATCCTACTGTGAATTGAGGTCAGTGATATGGATCTGTAATTCAATGGGTCATTCCTATTTCCTTTCTTGAATATTGGTGTGACCTGTGCTACTTTCCAGCCTTTAGGAACAGACCTTTCATCAAGTGTGCGGTTGTATATGATTGCTAAGAAATGTGCTATTTAGTCTGCATACTCTGAAAGGAACCTGATTGGTATACCATCTGGACCAGAACACTTGCCTTTCTTAAGTGATTTTAGTTGTTTCACAACACCTAAGATATCTACTTTTATGTCACTCATGCTAACAGCTGTTCTGGTTTCGAATTCTGGAATATTTACTTCATCTTCTTTCGTGAAGGAATTACTGAAAACTATATTTAGTAAGTCTGCTTTAGTATAATCATTGAGTGACTGTAGAAGGATGCAGGATCACTTGGATACAATTTCTATTTGGTGTGATGAATGACAACTTGCTTTAAATGTAGAAAAATGTAAGTTAGTGTAGATGAGCTGGAAAAACAATTGTGTAATGTTTAAATACAATATTAGTAGTGTGTTGCCTGACACAGACACATCAATAAAATATCTAGGCGTAACATTGTAAAGTGGTGCAAGATGGAATTAGCACATGAGGATGGTAGTAGGGGAGGTGAACCGTTGACTTCAGTTTATTGGGAGAATTTTTGGAAAGTGTAGCTCATCTATAAAGATGGAAACATATAGGACACTACTTAAACTTATTCTTGAGTACTGCTCGAGTGCTGGGGATCTCCATCATGTCAGATTATAGGAAGACATAGAAGCAATTTAGAGGGATGTTACTAGATTTGCTGCTGGTAGGTTCTATCAACATGGGAGTGCTGTGGAGGTGCTTCATGAATTCCAGTGAGTATCTCTGGAGGGAAGGATGACACTATTTTCATGGAACACTTTTGAAAAAATTTAGAGAACTCTCATTTGCAGCTGACAGCAGAACACTTCTTCTGTTGCTAATGTACATTTTGTGTAAGAACCGCAATGACAGGATAAGAGAAATTAGGGCACCTATGGAGGAATGTAGAAGGTTGTTTTTCTGTCGTACCATTTGCAAATGTCTTCTAGTGGTGCAAGGTACCCTCCACCAAGCACCATATTGTGGCTCGTAGAGTATGTGTGTAGATAAGACTATGAATTGGTGGCACTAAGCACTGTTGTGATTTTATTTTGTTATGAGAGGAACCATGCTGATATGAGGTGGTGCTCTCATAACTGTAGTCAGCACATTCATAGTGTTGCCACCTTGGCCTTACTGAGGTGGGAAATAATGTTGAACACTACAATACTGTTTGTGCTTGCAGATAATGAGACAGCTGTTAGATGAATGTTGTGTTTTTATAGACTGTAATAGCCTTTTCAACTCCATGGCAGTGTCAGAGTGGGTGTGAATCAGGGACTATCCCTGCAATACCAGCCTGGAGGAGCCTCCAGCCAGTGTTTCTGCCTGTGCTGAAATTCCTAATATGTGCTTTCAGTAGTTTAATCTGTTAACCTATTTTAGTCACCTCAAGTTTTGCTCATTTTTACCAACAGAAAAGACCACTGTTGGGCAGCTAAAGTTATCTTTGACCAAAGTAAATTCCTGCCAGTGCCCTCAATGCAGCCCTTTAGGAATGGAACCAGATGCTTCTTGCCCACATTGTTGCTGTCAATTATTAAACACTTCCTGCTGATGCATTTTAGGGTGAGCATAGAAAATATGCCTTATCTTACAATATCATCTTCGCAGATGGGCTCACTTCTGCATGGACACTCTCAAACATAACTCCCTTCTGATCATATAGAATCCACAAATACACATTGCTTGCATCATATTAGTATTTTAAATACCCAGACATACTGCTTATCCTCTTAATCATTTGCCCTCTGATGTTAAAACGTGACAGCAACTAGACCTTTGATATGGAAAATAGGCATTATTTTTCTTGTTTGTCACTGTCATTATGAACTGTATCATGAGTATGAAGGAACTACATGGTCTGGTGTGTTAAAAGAATAATCATTGTGCAGCACAGATTCTCACTGTGGACTGACAAATTGAATGTCCACGCAGTTTAAAACATAATGACTCAGCCTTCTAGTAGGTATGCCCCAGTTAAGAACTGTACATATGTTCCATTTTGCCATAAGCAGCTTTGTAAGAGGTACACTATCAGATAAAAACTATCCCGACACATTTATGGAATGCGGATTTGACCACTAGATATTGTGAGACAGACTCACCACTATAAAAGGAGGTGGAGTAATGTCCTGTCAGTCGAATAGAGTAACAGCAGAAAGGGGTGGTAAACAGAGCTAAGTGACTTCAGATGTGGATACTCATTGGATATCACCTGAGAAACAGATCCATCAGGGATATTTCAACCCTTCTAAAACTTGAAAGTTGACTGCTGACATTGTGATTGCAAAGTGGAAATGTGAAAGAACAACCATAGCTAAATCAAGACAAGGCAGACTTCATGTACTGATGGTCAGGAACTGTCAGAGACTGTGGAGGCGTCATGTCACAGAGTGCGTGGCCACTCCTGCCAGAAGTTTGAGTCCTCCCTCAGCACGGGTGTGTGTGTTGTTATTAGCGTAAGTTAGTTTAAGTAGTGTGTAAGTCTAGGGGCCAATGACCTAAGCAGTTTGGTCCCTAAGGAATTCACACACATTTGAACATTTAGATTGGGGGGAGGGGGGGGGCTGTAAAAAGAATCGCATGAAGTCAAAGGAAGGAATTACTCATGACTCCGAGGTGATACTAGCAGTTGAGCTAACACAGTGACTGTGTGTAGGAAGTTAAAAATATGAGGTTCAGTGGTTGAACAGCTCCTCATAAGCCACACATTTCTGTTGTCAGTTCTAAGTGCTGCTTGAGGTGATGAAAGAGTGACACCAGTGGACAATGGATCACTGAAAACAAGTGATATGGAGTGATGAATCACACTGTGCCCTGTAGCAAACTGAGGGAAATGTTCATGTTGGGTGAATGCCTAGAGAATATTACTTTCCATCATATGTATTGCCAAAAGTGAAGCATGAAGGAGATAGTGTTACAGTATGGGGATATTTTTCCTGGTTAGGGCGTGGTCTTTTATTGTTCTTAAGAAAACACTAAATGTGGAAGGATGTGAACACATTTACAGGATTGTATACCGTGTACAGCAGAGAAACAGTGTGGAGACATTGATAAAGCAATGTCTGTGAGGCAATGGTTTGGACAATAACATACCTGAAATGGATGGCCTGCGCAGAGTCCTGACCTGAACCCAATGGAACACCTCTGGGATGAGCTAGAATGTTGACCTTGTTCTAGGCCCTAGTGCCGTAAATTATTACTTTCCCTGGCTTCGGCTTGTGAGCAAGAATGGACTGCTATTCTTCCGCAGACATTCAGAATCCTCCTTGAAAGTGTCTGCAGCAGGGTTCAAGTCATCGTGACTGCAGAGGGTTGACACATACCATATTAAAGCCCGCTAATAGGTGTGTGGATATTTATAATCAGATTGTGTATGTTTTTGTGCATTCCTAAACGACTGCACTGTATATAAATCTGATGACACTCTGTTGCCATGACTGTCTCATAGCACTCATAATTTCAATAGTTTTGTAACTATATCTTTGTTGTAAATGAACATATAATTTTTTGTTTCTAGATTAGAGATATCCATCTTGGCACACATTTTCCAGAAGTGAAGAGTATTTTGGTAAAGGATGTTGTGCTTGATGAAGTCAATAAGCACCTTGACACATTGGAATTGTGCTTAGATCTTGAATATTCTGGAGGATTTCAGTTATCTATTGATGCCAATATGGTGCTTGGCAAAGCAGCTTATGTGTCAGTTAAAGGTATGTTGTTATGATTATAGTGCTTTCATGAACTAATTAACATTATTTCATTTTGGGAAATAGCATTAATTTTATGCTAAGAGTTCATGTAGTTTTTTAATGACAGTAAAACTGCATTTTTTGAAGATCAACACATGCTGGTATTAATTATTGAACAAATTACATCTGTATCGAATTGTCAGTAAAAGTCTAGAATTAAACCAGTGGTGTACTTATGTGTTTCATGCAGGAATGTTGTCAGTGTTTGCCATGAGATATGATGGGAACAAAAGAGCGTATATGAGATGTTTGTGTTACACAGCCAGTCAGAGAGCAGCAGGCAAAAAAATGTGTTTTGAAGTAATAGATTGAGGAGAAATGGTTAAATATTGCTGTAAACAAGGATGTTAAATTCAGTTGCTCCTTATTTGAGTCACAGCTATGTAAACTGTGCTAGTATCTGCAAATTAAGGACAGTGTTACAACCCATGATATATTTGTAAAAGCAGTGAAATATTTCTGTACTCTGTGTTGTTATGAAATCAATCTGTACGAATGCACTAAGTAAGTGGATCAAAGTTTTTTAATTATATCGTGGGAGAAGATGCGTGGCTCAATGTTTATTAATGTATCGAATGTGTGACTCTGTTATAAATAACATTGATCCATCTACCGTCTCCCATGATTGAATTAAAAAATCTTGATCCATTTACTTAAAGTGGCAGCTTTTGTTGCACTTGCAAGTGATTCCATCCACACGAACCTTTCACTGTGGTCAGCTGTCAGGCTTCAGATCCAGATGTCTGGGGTTCATCCCCAGTTTGATTCAGTTTTCCTTTCCACTTGTTATGATGCAAATCGATAACTGTTACATTTGAAGGAACCAAATGTTAATTCCTAGCTACTAGTGCTAAATGGGTGGGTACTATAACTAAAATAACAATAGTTGTTCCAGTTTGTGTGTGGCCAACGGGATCAGTCACTGTAAGAATATGGATAGGCAAGCAAAAGATTAGTTGGCACAAGTGCACTTAAAATAAATATATTGTACTCAACTTGTGGGTGAAGAACTGCTACACTTGTGGCAGACATGGCTAGCTATAAGCAGAGGCATGACATGGGCATGTGTCTAAGTACATTGAATGTTCGCCAGTAGAGCTAACCATCAACAACTCAGTGTAACGTTCAGCAGCAGCTAGCAACTTGCAACTAGAAGTAATCTTGAACTAGAAGACTGGTGCCATAGTGCTCACTGCTTATAACACCATCCAGGCAGTCTTCATTCGTCGCAGTGGTCTGGAGTCTTTTCTGATGTTCCAAGTGCTGCTTGTGGTGGCCACAGGAGTCTTTGAGGCCCTGGCTCTGACAATATTGATAAGCTGTGATACTACAATCTTTATGGTGATGTTCCCATTCCCTGTGCTTCACACTGCTATATGATGTGGAAGAAAAGGGGGGACTGTCACTAGGTTTATACATTGCTTGAGTGGACGGAGTAGTCGCCGCCTGCCCCGGTGGGTGCAGCAACTGGAACAAGGTGCAGTGGTGCCATCCATGAAGCAACTTCATTGACAATGCACCATGGCAAGTCTGGGAGTTGTAGGACAAGAAGAAGAGCAGCAAAGCTTGGTCCCACGTGTTGTGGGTGTGTAGTTTATCCATTTGCTGCTTAAAAGTGTGAATGAAGCATTCCGCTCCTCCATTGGACTATGGATGAAAAGGCGTGCTGGTGATGTGATGAATCCAGTCAGCTGTACAGATGTCCTTGAATTCTGCAGACACAAATTGAGGTCCATTAACAGTCACAAGCAACTCGGGTAGACCCTCAAGGCAAAAGATGGACTGGAAAGCTTGAAGGGTGCAACATGCCATTGCAGAGTGCATGGGAACCACTTAAGGAATCTTGGCATTGGCATTGATGACAATCATCTAACGAGTGTACCAGTAGGTTCCAGCAAAATCCAAATACAAGTGCTCCCAGTCACTCCATAGGTGAGCCACCATCTCCATTTGCCCCCCTGCGGGTTCGGGGGTAAGAATAGGCCCGCAGTATTCCTGCCTGTCGTAAGAGGCGACTAAAAGGAGTCTCAAGTGTTTCGGCCTTTAATGTGATGGTCCCCTAAGGGGTTTGACCACCCCATTTCAAAATTTTCCATTAGTGCGTACCATTTGGGGAAGGACACCTTACGTGGTGCATTCTATATCCATCTTGCCTTAGGATCTGGCACATTCATTATGTCATGGAGTTGGACTTAAACTGAGCTTCCGGCCACATCGGCTGCAGTGTGTTCCGGGTAGCATACCTTCCCTCCATTGTGCACTTCCATCTTTGCTCCCTATATACATGGATATTCGACACCCGACAACCAGCACGGTAGCCAGTCCATTGTGGTGGGGTCGTCATGTACCCTCTTGGTGGTAGCCCCCTGACTACACAGGGATCGCACTGCTGATGCCTGAGCTGCTACCTCCCCATGTATGCCGAGGAGTAGATGCCTATCCCTCTGGGGCATCAGGACTCCCGGCAAAGGCCATCCTGCCAGGTGGTCTTTGCTGTGGCTGGGTGGCGCTTGTGGGGAGAACCCCTGGTCGGAGTGGGTGGCATCAAGGTGGATGACCCGCAATCAAGCGTGGTACATCATCTTTCACTGGTGGGCCTCCACCAGCAATCTCTAAGCAATCGAGGTCTAACCTCAACGGTAAGAAATACGACCCAAGATCATTTCCCTCCCTGGCCACTCCATGGGAGGAACATATGGCTAAAGAAGGCAGTGGAGATTATTCACCCCAGTACCTCGTGTGTACGCAAGTTGATGGGGAATCATTTATGCCGACCAAGCCCCAGTTTTTTGTGGAGCATTTAGAGGACAAGTTCGGAGAGGTGGAGGGCTTGTGGGGGATGTTTCCATCACCGTCACGCCCCATAAGAGTTTAAACATGGTCCAGGGTATTTATATTCCACAGGGATCTTCTTCTGCAGTCCGACGATGAACTACGCGCCAACCTAGAATGACGATGTGTTCACTTCGTCCGGCGCGTCCATCGGGGACCGAGGGATAATCAGGTAGCCACCTGTGCCTTCATCTTGGCCTTCGAGGGTGATGTCTTACCTGAAAAGGTCAAGGTGATGGTTTACTGCTGTGATGTGAAGCCATATATCCCTCCTCCGATGCGGTGTTTTGAATGCTGGAAGTTTGGGCATATGTCATTCCGATGTACTTCCAGCATCACGTGTTGAGATTGTGGACATCCTTCGCATCCCAATACTCCATGAGCCCTGCCTCCCATCTGTGTTAACTGCAGAGAACACCATTCCCCCTGCTCCCTGGACTGTAGGATATTCCAGAAAGAATGAAAGATAATGGAATATAAGACCCTGGACCGCCTGACCTACACCGAGGCTAAGAGGAAATATGAGAGGCTCCATGCTGTGCCAATTATGTCGACCTACGCCGCTGTTGCAACAACAGTTCTCCCATCATCATGTACGGTTGGCTCTATGATCGGTCAGAATCCACCGGCCCCCTTGATTGTGGGAGGCACTTCACTCCCTGTTGCTCCTGTTCCATCTACTTCAGGAGCAACACCCCCCCCCCCCCCCCCAAAAATTGGGGACATCAGTTCCCACTTCCCAGCCGGAGAAGAGTAAGACTTCTTCGGCTACTCTCCCCAGGAAGGGGTCCCTTAGGGACCTCCCTTCGCAAGTTCCGACCAGCGGAAAAGCGGACACCCACAAGTGGCTGAAACAACCACCAGTCACTGGTCGTAGGGCCTCACGGTCATCGTCCGTCCCTGAGACTGACCCAGTGAAGCCCTCCCAGCCTGAACCACCAAGGGCACAGCGTGAGAAGCAGAAAAAGAAGAAGGTTCCCAAGAATCACGACACTGCGGTGGCACTCATCCCACTGCTTCCTACAAGCTCCACGTCTGAGGATGAGGTCGAGATTCTGACATCTGCTGAAGACCTGGATCTCACCGGACCCTTGGACGCAATGGATGTCACTCGCGCGGGTACTGAATCGGTGGCAGCAAGTGACCCAGCGGCATAACCTGCCTCTCCAGTCCCTTCACACCTTTCTGAGCCATGGACAATATCATCCTCCAGTGGAATTGCAACGGTTTCTTCCACCATCTAGCTGAGCTCTAACAACTCATCAGCCTGCATTGCTCTTCAGGAAACCTGGTTTCCAGCGATGCGAACCCCCACCCTCCATGGCTATCGGGGTTATTATAAGAACCGGGTAGCTTATGAAAGGGTGTCTGGTGGTGTCTGCATCTATGTCCTTCACTCACTTCACAGCAAGTCTGTCCCTCTACAAACACCTTTAGTGGCTGTCGCTGTTCGGGTGTGGATGCCACAGGCTGTTACCATCTGCAGTCTTTACCTTCCACCGGATGGTGGTGTTGGGCAGCATGTCCTGGCTGTGCTGATAGCCCAATTGCCGCCACCTTTCTTGTTACTGGGAGACTTAAATGCCCATAACCCTCTGTGGGGTGGGTCAGTGGAAACAGGTCGAGGCCCCACCATTGAGCGTGTATTGGCACAGCTCGATCTTTCCATTTTAAATGATGGTGCCTTCATGCATTTCAGTGTGGCGCATGGCACATACTCCGCCATTGACCTTTCGATCTGCAGCCCTAGCCTCTTACCATCTGTCCAATGGATAGTGCATGACGACCTGTGTGGTAGTGACCACTTTCAGATCTTTCTGTCACTGCCACAGCGTCAGTCTTCTGGGCGCCCTTGCAGGTGGGCTATGAATAATGCTGACTGGGACTTTTTCTCCTCCACTGCCGCTATTGAACCTGTTTCTCATGAAGCCATTGATGCGGTGGTTCACTCAGTCACCACCGGCATCATTACTGCCGCAGAATCTGCCATTCCCAGTTCTTCTGGGTCCCCTTGGCGGAGGACTGTACCTTGATGGTCGCCAGCGATCACCGAGGCGATTAAAGATCACAGGCGGGCACTCCAGCATCACAAGCGGCATCCATCTTTCGAAAACCTCCTCGCCTTTAGACGGCTCCATGCGCGGGCCCGCTGCATCATTTGCCAACACAAGCAGGAGTGCTGGGAATGGTATGTTTCCACCATTGGCATCCATGTCTCTCCATCACAGGTCTGGGCAAAGATTAGACGCCTCTATGGCTATCGGACCCCTGTCAGCATCCCTGCACTCTCACTGAATGAGGCAATTTGTACTGAATCCGACATAATTGCCAACCGCTTAGCAGACCATTTTGCTCTCAGTTCTGCATCTGTGAATTACCCACTGGCTTTCCGCTCCATTAAAGAGTGGTTGGAACTTCGGAGCCTTTCATTTCACACGCACCATCCTGAATCCTACAATGTCCCATTCACTTAGTGGGAATTCCACAGTGCCCTAGCCGCTTGCCCTGATACAGCTCCCGGGCCAGATCGCATCCACTGCCAGATGCTGAAACACCTCTCAGTGGACTGCCAGCGATGCCTCCTCGACCTTTACAACCACATTTGGGTTGAGGGGGAGTTTCCATCGCAATGGCGGGAAAGTATTGTTGTCCCCATTTTGAAACCTGGCAAGAACCCATTGGAGGTGGACAGCTACCGCCCCATGAGCCTCACCAACGTTCTGTGCAAGTTGCTCAAACACATGGTGATCCGGCGGTTGAGTTGGGTACTCGAGTCTCGAGGCCTTCTAGCTCCGTCTCAGGGTGTGTTCCGTAAAGGCCGCTCTGCCGCCGACAATCTGGTGAGCCTGGAGTCAGCCATCTGTATGGCCTTTGCTCGCCGTCAGCACCTCGTCGCTGTCTTTTTTGACATGGGGAAGGCGTACGATACGACATGGCACCACCACATCCTCTTTACGCTTCATGATTGGGGTCTTTGGAGTCCACTGCCGATTTTCCTACGAAATTTTCTGGCGCATCGTACCTTCCGCGTGCAAGTTGCGGCCTCCCATAGTTCCTCTCGAGTTCAGGAGAACGGGGTACCACAGGGGTCTGTTTTAAGTGTCTGCCTGTTTTTAATTGCAATTAACGGGCTTGCTGTGGCGGTGGGAATGTCTGTTTCAGCATCCTTGTATGCTGACGACTTCTGCCTCTACTACAGCTCCGTTGGCATTGCAGCTGCTGAACGTCAGCTGCAGGGCACTATCTGCAAGGTGCAGTCTTGGGCTGTAGCGCATGGCTTCCAGTTTTCGGGTGCCAAGACCTGCATTGTGCATTTGTGCCGGTGACGCACAGTTCACCCTGAGCCTCAGCTTTATCTTGCCGGCGAACGTCTTGCTGTGGTGGAGACATATTGGTTTTTGGGTGTGGTTTTTGATACCCAGTTGACTTGGCTGCCTCATATTCAGCAGCTTAAATAGATGTGCTGGTGGCATCTTAATGCTCTGCGATGCTTGAGCCACACCAGCTGGGGTGCCGACCAATCTACCCTCTTACGGCTCTACCAGGCGTTAATCCAGTCCTGTCTGGATTATGGGAGCCTGGCTTATGGTTCAGCATCCCCATCTGCATTGCGGGTGCTGGACCCAATCCTTCACAGTGGGATCTGACTTGCCACTGGTGCTTTCCGGACCAGCCCTGTGGACAGCATACTTGTGGAGGCAGGTGTCCCTCCACTGCAGTTACGGCGCCAACATTTACTGGCCGCTTATGCTGCACATGTTTGTAGCTTGCCCGGGCATCCTAATTATCGTCTCCTGTTCCCGCAGTCAGTCGTCCATCTCCCAGAACGTCGGCCTTGGTCGGGTTGTATGATCGCTGTCCGCATCAGAGAGCTTCTCTCCGGGCTTGGGGTTTTCCCTCATCCACCTTCTTTCCGGGCCCCTCTGCATACACCCCCGTGGTGTGTGCCTCGCCCTTGCCTTTGGCTCGAATTGGCACAGGGCCCGAAGGACTCAGTCCCTCCGGAGGCCTTCCGCCGCTGCTTTTATTCCATCCTAGCCACGTATCAGGGCTCTGGCGTGTTTTACACTGACGGTTCGATGGTTGCTGGTCGTGTCGGTTTTGCTCTAATTCTAGGGGACCATTACGAACAATGATCCTTGCCGACTGGCTGCAGTGTTTTCACTGCTGAGCTGGTCGCCATCTTCTGTGCCCTAGCGTATATCCGCTGCTGCTCAGATGAGTCCTTCATTATCTGTAGCGACTTCTTGAGCAGTTTGTGAGCTATCGACCAGTGTTTCCCTCGCTCTCGTCTGGTGATGGCTGTCCAGGAGTCCCTCCATGCTCTTGCCCATTGCGGCCGCTCTGTGGTCTTTGTGTGGACCCCAGGCCATATTGTGATACCCACCAATGAAAATGTTGACCGCCTGGTGAAAGAGGCCACCAGTAAACCATCTCTGGACGTTGGCCTCCCGGAGACTGATTTGCAAGCCTTCTTATGCCGCAAAGTTTTTGCGCTATGGGCTGCTGAATGGTGCAATCTGACCGCACCCAATAAGCTCCATGCTATCAAGGAGACGATGACTGTGTGGCGGTCATCCATGTGAGCCAATCGCAGAGACTCAGTTGTCCTTTGTCTGCTCCGCATTGGCCAGACCCGGCTGACGCACAGTTATTTACTGCATCGGGAGGACCCTCCTCTATGTCGCTGCGGGGCGGCTTTGACAGTGGCCCACATTTTGTTGGCCTGTCCCCTTTTAGCTATGGTCCGGCAGACATTTGTGCTGCCTGAGATGCTCCCTGCCCTTTTAACAGATGACACTGCCATGACAGGCTTAGTTTTGCGTTTTATTCGGGCATGGGGCTTTTATCACTTAATCCAAGTGTTTGTCCTTTTTTGTGTTGAGTCTGGCATTTAGCCTACGGTTTTAGACTGAGTTTTTAATGCGTTTCTCAGTGGTTGGCTTTTCCTTTTTTTTTTCTCTCTGGTCGGCCAACCACCGTCACACTCTGTGTGATTTTAATTCGTTTTGTCTGGTCTTCGTCTAAGTTTCTCTTGTCCTGTGTCGTCTGTGATCTTTTCCTTGTTCGCTTTTATTCTGTGTGGGTGTTTTTAAGTGTTTAAGTTTTGGAAAAAGGGACCGATGACCGTAGCAGTCTGTTCCCTTTCATCCCACAAACCAACCAACCAACCATCTCCATTTGCAAATAGTTGCTCTGAGCTTTGATAAGCAATTTGGAGGCTATTGGTCTGTCATCAGAACCAATCATGTATGAGAGTACAGTACCAGTGCCATAAAAAGAGGCATCCATAGCCAAGACTACAGGTTTTGAAGGATCTAAATGAACTATGCAACAATCACTGAGGGTGAAGCCAGTGCAGTGGTGCTGCAGTCTGAGCTGCATTCAGATTGAAGTGGATGTAGTACGTCAGCTTCCCTAGCATTGACTGTAATTAAGTAGCATTCCTTGCAAGTGTGAGGTCACGAATGTACTGCAAGTGCAACTGCATTGGATGAACATCCTGAGAATTAATCACATGCCCCTAATACTCAATCTCAGTTTGAATGAACACACACTTGTCTCTGTTGCATTTAATGCCTCTGATAACCCTTGCAACAGGCTGCAGAAATTAATAAGGTACTCATCTACTGTGTGATCTGGTACCATTATATCACCTGCATAATTTGTACATGAAGGCACAGATGCAGTTAATTGTTCCAAATAGTGCTGGAAAATTGTTGGTGTGGATGCACTACAAAAAGGCAAACAGAGAAAAGTGAAGAAGTCCATGTGCTTCTTAATGACAAACACTTGCTGAGACAGTTAATATAAAGCGATCTGCAGATATAGCTTGTGTGCAGAGTGATTATAATCAAAGTTAAATTTTCAAAACAATGTAGAAATAACACCACTCGTCAGAATGACATCAAATTGCAGCATAATATTATTGGAGAAGGGGGAAAACATTTGCAGAAGAAAAAAAAATAGTGCGAAAATTGATCAATAGATGGCGCTGTATGTGTCAGAATACGTAAATGAAAACACCTGTCATGCGCATGACCCATGGATGTTGGTATAAACACACCAGGTACATGGCTTTTCCTCCTCATTTGCCATGACTGTCTCAATGCAGGATCGTGTGTTGCTTGTAAAGCTGTATTACAAGAATGATGACTGTGCACACATTGTTCTGCAGAAGTTCTAGACACTGGCATTGGTCCGATGACTGCCATGGGTCTGGAGAAAATGACTAGGAAGTTTGAAAAGACGTGTTCTTTTGGTGTGCAACCTGGTAGTGGGAGGAAACAAACTGATTCGACGTCAGTGGAAGCAGTGGCCACAGCAATGCGGGAGGAGACAAGTGGTGGTGTGCAAATGTGTAGTGCACAGAGAATTGCCTGAACATTGGACATACCCATGATCACGGTGTGTAAAATCCCAACTTACCAATCGACAGAAGCAGGAGTGTTGAGATAGAGATGTCTCGACCATTGGGCGCCATACATCACCTTCCCAAGTGTGAGCAAAGATCAAACGTGTTTTTGGGCACCAGACCTCAACAGGTGTTCCCGGTGTTAACATAAATGGTGTGTTATCTACTGATGCAAATTCGGTTGCCGACCACTTTTCTGAGCACTATGCTCAAGCCTTTATGTCAGAGAATTAACCCCCAGCCTTTCGCACTCTCAAATGGCTGATGGAAGGAAAAGTTCTCTCGTTCACTACATGCTGTAGTGAATCCTATAATGCCCCATTTACAGAGTGGGAGCTCCTCAGTGCCCTTGCACATTGTCCCGACACTGCTCCTGGGCCAGATCGAATCCAAAGTCAGATGATTAAACATCTCTCATCTGACTACAAGCGACATCTCCTCATCATCTTCAATTGGATCTGGTGCGATGGGGTCTTTCCATCGCAGTGGTGGGAGAGCACCGTCATTTCGGTGCTCAAACCCGGTCAAAACCTGCTTGATATGGATAGCTAGCGGCCCATCAGCCTCACCAACTTTCTTTATAAGCTGCTGGAACATATGGTGTGTCGGCGGTTGGGTTGGGTCTTGCAGTCACGTGGCCTACTGGCTCCATGTCAGGGTGGCTTCCGCCAGGGGTGCTCTACCACTGATAATCTTGTGTCCTTCTAGTCTGCCATCCGAACAGCCTTTTTCAGGTGCCAACACCTGGTTGCCATCTTTTTTGATTTACGAAAAGTGTAGGACATGACCTGGGGACATCATATCCTTGCCACATTATATGAGTGGGGTCTCCAAGTCCTGCTCCCGATTTTTATCCAAAATTTCCTGTCACTTTGTACTTTACATGTCCAAGTTGATGCCTCCCATAGTTCCCCCCATATCCAGGAGAATGGCATCCTGCAGGGCTCTGTATTGAGTGTGTCTCTATTTTTAGTGGCCATTAATGATCTAGCATCTGCTGTAGGGCCACCCGTCTCACCTTCTCTGTATGCAGACGATTTCTGCATTTCGTACTGCTCCACCAGTACTGGTGTTGCTCACCAGCACCTACAGGGAGCCATCCACAAGGTGCAAATCGCTCTACGCTGCTGCAGCTCTAGAGAGCCCTTGTTCAATCCCAACTTGACTATGGGAGTCTGGTTTATGGCTCGGCGGCACCCTCAGCTTTGTGTTTACTCGACCCACTGTGGTGTTCGCCTAGCAATAGGAGCTTTTAGGACGAGTCCAGTGACCAGCATCCTTGTGGAGGCTGGAGTCCATCCATTGCAGATTAGGCATGCATAACTTCTGCCCAATTATGTTGCACATGTTTGTAGTTCTCTTGTGCACCCGAATTTCTGTCTGCTTTTCCCACCCATGGCAGTTCATTTCCCGTATCGGCAACTCAGGTCAGGACTTCCAATTGCAGTTCGTGTCCGATCCATTCTTTCTGAACTGGAGTCCTTGCCTTTAACACCTATATTTGAGGTCCATTCATGTACACCTCCATGGTGTACACCTAGGCTGTGGCTTTGCCTGGACATTTCACATGGCCCTAAGGACTCAGTTAACACTGCGGCTCTCCGTTGCCACTTCCTCTTGATTCTTGACATGTGCCGAGGCGATGAAGCGGTTTACACCGACAGCCTGATGGCTGATGCTCATGTCGGCTTTGCATATGTCCATGGAGGACATATTGAACAGCATTCCTTGCCCAATGGCTGCATTGTTTTCACTGCCGAGCTAATGGCTATGTCTCGTGCTCTTGAGCACATCCATTCATGCCCTGGGGAGTCGTTTCTTCTGCGTACTGACTCCTTGAGCAGCCTACAAGCTATTGGCCGGTGCTACCCTCATCATCCTTTGGTAGTGACCATCCAGGAGTCCATCTATGCCCTGGAACGGTCCAGCCATTCAGTGGTGTTTGTCTGGATCCCAGGTCACGTCGGAATCCCAGGCAATGAACTTGCTGACAGGCTGGTCAAACAGGCTACACGGAAACCACTTATGGAGATCAGCTTCTCTGCAACTGAGCTGCATTCAGTACTATGCGGCAAGGTTTTGCATCTTTAGGAGACGAAATGGCATAACTTCAGCATGCACAACAAACTGTGTGCCATTAAGGAGACTACGAATGTGTGGCAGTCCTCCATGTGGGACTCTCGCAAGGACTCTGTGGTTCTCTGCTGGCTCTGCATTGGCCATGTGTGGGTGACACACAGCTACCTCCTGTCCTATGATGACCCACCTCAGTGTTGGTGTGGCACCTGGCTGACAGTGGTCCATATCTTGGTGAGCTGTCCTCCTTTGGCTGCCCTGCAATGAACTCTTCAGTTACTGGACTCGTTGCCATTAATTTTAGCTGACAACGCCTCATTAGCAAATTTAGTTTTACATTTTGTATGTGATGGTGGCTTTTATAATTCTATGTAAGTTTTAGCGCATGTCCTTTGCTCCTTTGTGTTCTCCACTCTAATGCTTTCAGGGTGGATGTTTTAATGTGTCACAGAGTGGCTGGCTTTTCCTTTTTATTCTCATTGTCGGCCAGCCATGGTCATCTGCTCTCTTGTTTTTACCCCTTCTGCATATTTCTTGCTTGTCTCTGTGGTATTCTTTTCCTGTTTTGTCCATGGTAGTGTTGGTTGTCCTTCTGTCGTTCTTCTGGTTCTTCCTTTCTCGTACGTCTCCTTTCTTTTCTTCTTTCCCTTGTGTAATTATTTTACCAGGAACAAGGGACCGATGACCTCGCAGTTTGGTCCCTTCCCCACCCTTTTTTAAACCAACCAACCAATCAGCTGAATAGCAGGATGGTTCCTTTGGAATCATCATGCCCAATTTCCTTCTTCATCCATGTCCATTCCAAGCTTGTGCTCCATCTCTGTTGGCCTTCATGCTGGTGGTATGTAAATCCTCCAAGCTTGCTTCTTTACTTCCTTCCTTTTGGAGATCCAAACAGTCCAGAAACATTACCCTCATAATCTAGTTGGGCCGTGGTATCAGTTTGACCAAGCAATATCTCCTGACCTCCCTTCCTTCATTCATTTCATAAATTCCACTTAACACATGCAGTCTGAATGATATGTTTCGTCTTTATTACCTCCCCTGTCCTTACTTGTTCTTGCTTCCAAAAAATAGGTCAGGCTTGTGTTATTTTGTGTATTTTTATCATGTGTACCAGCAGTTGCATCTGTTAAAGTGAAATAATGGGTAGCCCAACTTACTGTATGGGGATGTGATGTTACTACATTTGACTTCTTTTGAGTCATGAGATAATGTGAACAACATGCATCATTGCTGGTAAATTTGATATAATAATAGTAACAGTTGTAAAAGTCCTTTGGAGTTTCTTAAGAACTGAAGGAACTGTATCAATCTGAAATTTGTGTCATACTCTTCTCATCATCATCGTTATTACATTATTACTATTCCCTGACTCAATAACCAGTGTTGCATGGTGGTACTTTACTCATAGGGAAATGGTTCAAAACCTGGTGTTGGAAACATGTTCTTCATTAGACTTTGTCAGAGTCGTCGGTTAAATTAGAAATTTCTTGTAGTGTATCAGTAAGGAACTGGCAGTGGCTTCCAACCCGTGTCTTATCACCACCAATAACAAAAACTTGACACTGCTCCCCCCTCCCCACCCCGCATTCCACATTGAATAGTACACACAAACAAGATTGCAAATATAACTGAGCTCTCAGACAGAATTCTCTCCAAGCAAGGTGGCACAGTGGTTAGCACACTGGACTCGCATTCGGGAGGACGATGGTTCAAACCTGCATCCGTCAATCCTGATTTGGGTTTTCTGTGATTTCCCTAAATTGCTTCTTGTCTGAAAGTTCATCAGTGTTGTCAGTTGTGGGGCCTTGTCAACCACATGACACATCAACTGTACTGTGAGTGGTTGCCTCTAGCCCTTTACACTCAATCTGCAAGGTTTGCATTGACAGGAAATGCTTGCACCAGAACGTGAGGCACAAGAATAAAGAAAGATAATTATTACTGTCAGCAGTTTCAAATCTTTCAATTCTTTGTTTGCTTATGTGTGGTGTCACCGCCAGACACCACACTTGCTATGTGGTAGCTTTAAATCGGCCGCGGTCCATTAGTACATGTCGGACCCGTGTGTCGCCACTGTCAGGGATCGCAGACCGAGCGCCACCACAAGGCAGGTCTCAAGATACGGACTAGCACTCGCCCCAGTTGTACGGACGACGTAGCTAGCGACTATACTGACGGAGCCTCGCTCCTTTGCCGAGCCGATAGTTAGAATAGCCTTCAGCTAAGTCAATGGCTACGACCTAGCAAGGCGCCATTAGTAACATTGCATGTATCTAAAGAGTCTCACTTGTATCGCCACAATCTCCAGATGTACCAAGGATGGATTAAAGTTAAGTATTACAGAAGCTACGTACTTTTCTTTATAGCATTCATTACGTATCCTGTTACAGACCTATCTCTTGCCTGCTAAACGCGTGCCTTTCGGCTTCCTCTCATTGTGTCTGGGCTGTCTTGTCTAGACACAACATTATGTATGCTAGTATGTATTATTTGTTCCCCTCCCCCTCTCTGTCACTACCGTTGCTGTTCCTTTTTACTTTTGTGTTATCCACTGTTAAATCTGTTTTTCCCCTTTGTGTTCTTGCTTATCCCCCACCCCCTCCCTGTTCCTCATTTCCTCTCCCAGTTTTTGACTGTTCTCTGTCTGTGGATTTGTACCTAAACTACTTGTGTAGAAGTTCACATTTCTTGAATTTTCTGCACTGTAATTCTTGATTTTTCAGTAAATCGTCTCATTGGACAAGCACAGCTGCAGTTCACACGTTTGCCCTATACACATTGGTCTTTCAGTTTCTACAGTGAACCTCTCCTAGAACTTCAGGTGGAATCACAGCTGCAAGGTCGTCCCTTGCCTCACATAAGTTCAATTATCATTAACCAGGTAATGTTTTACATACGTTGCTTCTTTCACATTATTGTATAGTTTAAGTGTACTGTAAACTTTAAAGACATATTGTTGCCTCATAGGAAATATTTTTAATTTCTGGATTTTATCTGGTACAGATATTTTTATTCTGTAAGATATCTTGTACTGATATTTGGTGTCATAAGAAATTCTGAATCAGAGTAGTTTACTTTTAAGGAAATGCTTTACTATTTTTACCAGTTGCTACTGCTGGTCTGTTAACATTTTGCTATAATCAGAACTTATTGCAGTTTCTTATAAGATGTTTGCAATATCAGTTGAGACAATTTTATGTTTTGTCAGGTTATAATACTGATCATTTTTGGAGACCTAAATGATAGTATGTATTCTCTCAAATACTCATATGGATCATCTCATTCATGGAGGTAAAATTTGTATTTTTGTTTATTTCTAACCTGCTTTTGGAGCTTTACACCAGTTTAAAATTTTAACAAATGAGCAAAACTAAGCTCTGTGCAAAGCAGCTACATCATAATGCTTTAGCCTAACATGCATGTTGAGTCAAAAGAAAATTTTAGGCTTAACAATTATTGGTGACAAAAGAAAAAAAGAGAGAAACTAGTCAAGGTACATGAATGAAAGTTGTTTTTCTGTATGTACGTGCTACAGAATTTGTCTTCACTGAGCCTAAGTAGTAAAAGCCAATATTTTGCATGATAACTGTTACAGCACAAAGAGAGAAGTTGTTTTTAGCTACTTTCAGTTATTAGTGGACGACTTACTGCATAAAAATACTTTCATATTGTAATTGCACCACAAATGCTAAGCAAAACTATTTTATAGAGCAGTTGTTATGCTGTTTTCTGTTTCTATATTTATTCTATAGAACTTACCATGGTAATGGATACAAAGCAGTAAGGTCATTTGGCTACATTCACGTTCCAGTCATGGTTATAACTTGGAAAGAATGGTTGTATCTATTTCAATAGATGGATTCAACCCCTGTTTTATCATTACAATCCGTGTACATTATGGAAAGAAGGAAAAATAAATATGCTTTGATACTTTCACAAGGTACACTAATCAACCAGAACATAATGACCAAACCTCTAATAGCATGCTCCTTCCCTTTTCCAAGAAAAAATGTTAATTATTCATTTATGGAATTGATAAGCATCTAGTATTTGTGTGGAGGATGGTGGCACCAGATTTTTCATACGCAGGTCACACAATTCCCATAAATAATAAGTTGGTGCTGTATGGGCTTTGATCTGGTGCTTGAAAACAAGCCTGACCTGTTTGATTAGAGAGATATCTGGTAGGGTAGATGGCCATGACATACATTAGAATTCATGATGCTGCTCTTGAAACTCCTTTAGCACTATTCTGTACTTGAGCCATGGGCAGTTGTCTTACAAGAAGGTGATGAGGGAAACATAAGCTGTGAAGGGATCCTTGTAGTAAGCTATAATATTGGCATTCTATTGATTTCACAATGCCATCTGTAAAGGCATAACTCCCATTAAGGTACAGGTGAGTGTTCCCTACAACTCTCAACATATGTATGTCATGGAGTGAATGTGTTGGGCAAGCATTATCTTACCATGATCACTGATGTTTTGAAACAAGAAGTGTGAGTAACTTAGTCTGGGAACTTGTTTTCAATATCACAAGTTGTTGATAAAATATTCCCAAATCCACTGCAGTTATTACTAACAGTATTGATGGATACATATTTATTATGTGTTGTGGACACACATTTGAAATAATACGTAACAAATCATTTGCTCCAAAGCAATTGCACTTTCTTCATTTTTGATGTCACTTGTGCTCCCAGTTGACACATATCATGCTGTACAAGATGAAAAAGTTTCTGTTGTAAACATTCTTGAAAGAGGCGTATGTAAGTTAGTAGGAGTTGCACTGTTATTTATCTGTAATAAATATCTATTAATCCACAGCCTCATATGTAAATTCAACAAACCTTTTTATTTCTGTGATACTAGTTACCAGCTGCCTGGCCATCAAGTGGGTTGTTCATTGAAACCAATACTTTAAACATATATGTAGCTTCCCTGTTTCACCACCCCACCATCGTCATGTTCATTTCTAATAAAAACTAGGGCACATAACAGCAGACAATGCTGTTAGAAGAGAGGTTTCGGCTCATTTTGGTTATGTTTGTGGGGGTCTGCAGCTGTGGCAGTTAGGACTTTTTTTATTTATACATGTGACTGGTTTTGAGACATTTAGGATTATTAAGAAATATTATCATTAACAAAAATCCATATATTAAAATGAACTGATGTTTGTTTGTTTCATATGTGTCTTTCAAGAAAGTACTGCAGTTTGTTCCAATGTGTTGGAATTTCATTAATGGTAAAATTTGATTGTGAGATTGAATGTCTTGAAACTGATCATATCTATAAAGAAACAAAAATGTCTGAACAGTGACTGTGGAAGAATTTGTTTAATGTACTGCTATAGTAAAACTAGTTTTTGCAGGAAACATGGTGCCATTTTTGCAGAGTTTCTCATCCAAGTTTGTTGACTTTAATTGTAATATACCCATATTGACTAAATAAAATCACTATGAAATAAATGTTGAAGATTGTCTCAGGAATCTTTCAGTCTGTTCTGCTATTTGGATCTGTCAAGAACCCCACCCTTTCAGATATGTTCCAAGAAGGGCTAAAGTGAAAGATACAACCTCCTCCATTTGTATTGTTTTCCTGTGTTTTCCCAGTGGATTGGAGTCCTTTAGTTAATTATCTCTACGTTTAAATTAGCTGTTTGTTTCACCATTGACTTGCAACATTTTAAGCATTCATTACACAGCATGCGAAAGTTGCCACTGGTTTGAGTTTTCTTCTGCAGCTATTATTGTCACATTATATCAGATGTGCATAACATAATGTTTGAGGGCCATGTTGTATAATTGCTTCTGATTTTCTGTAAGTAATAGAAATCTTTATCTTCGGAAATTCTGGTGGAGCTTAAAACTTCTCATTTTTCTTTCCTCCCCCATTCTGAATCTGTTAGCAAGGTATACTAGCTTCTTCAGCTACTGTATTTTTAAAAAAATGTGATGTAGGTGTCCCATCCACAGTAAATTTGTCCTATGTTGAAAGCACTATTAATCATGTAAGCTGTATTTTTCTGTGTTTACATGCCATAGTATTTTTGTATTATGCCTATTTGGTAGAAATGTAGAACTAATTTGTTATGAATTGTAATGTGTGTGAAAATTCTCATAAAATCTATGCCTAGATTGACTGAAATGTAATATTATTCACTATAGTCAAGCTCATGCTTCTGGCTCAACTACTTGTCTGCATAGCATATTGAGCTGTCTTCATAGGCCAGTAAAAACATTAATATGTGTATTCCGAAGTGAAACATAAGTGAAATTATGATGAAACCAACTGAAAGACATACAAGATGTATTTATACAACTTTTATTGGTTGAAAACACATGAAAAGCTACTTGTTTTAAGAAATTTATTTTTCTGTTGTTGATCAACTGTGAATTGTGAATGAAACTGAAATATTTTCCTTCTCTCACAGATACGCAAGACTGTCAGGAAGAAACATACACTTCCTCATTACAAGATACGACACAAACCTTTTTTTGTAAAATTAGTTCCAGAAGAAGATGGAGGGACTCCAAATGTACTTCCTGGAAAATTACGGGTCACAGTTCAGGAAATCACAAGATTAACGCAGACACCACCTTGTGACAGTGTTTATTGTTCAGTGGCTGTAGGTAAGCCAGTAGCTTTTATGCACTGTGCAGTTCTAGTAACATCTACATCTACATCTACATAGATACTCTGCAAGCCACCATACGGTGCATGGCGGAGGGTAGCCTGCACCACAACTAGTCGTTTTCTTCCTGTTCCACTCGCAGATAGAGCAAGGGAAGAACAATTGTCTATATGCCTCTGTATGAGCCCTAATTTCTCATACCTTATCTTCGTGGTTCCTACATGAAATGAAGTAAAATTGGGGGATCAAAATAGCAGCCAATACTGAAGCAAGTATATGTTGAAAATATGATTGCGTGAATGATTACAGTATGTACAACAAACTTTGTCAGTAGAAATATAATTCTTTTATCCCATTACTGAACTTTACTTGGAATGAGAACATCATCTGATAAAGAAAAGAGTACTGTTTATGTAGCAACTCATGCTTTATAGCTGATGCTAATGCAAGCACCTGAGGAAGTTGAGCAAGTCACACAAGTAATAAGGAATGCGTTTATTGTGGTTTAGTTTAGTGGATACACATCAACCACCTTGGTAATGAATTTCACACGTTAATTCACTGGGCCCAGAAAGCTTGTAATTCAGCAGTCATGTTAAGTTTAATCAGTGTTTTGTTGGTATTGTGTGGTGATTTATATTTTTTTATTGGTTTATCCATTTATTTACTTTATGTTCCATACATCCATAAGTGAACTAAACCACAAGAATGTAGAACATGTCAAACAATAAATTTGTCTTGTTATATGAATTAGGATAGAAAGTTACTCATAACATAAAGGAGGTGTTTTGCGGCAGGCAAACATATTTAATTTTTGGTGAGAACTATGAACTGACAGAACTTCGGGGATCCCTTGTGCTATGTAACAACATAGAAGTAGTATGGAGGACTGGATTCTGGCTAGGGAAAGGCGTGAGGATTCATAGTGAAGAATAAAAAAATAATGTAAAATTTATGGGAGTATCTCTTTTTTTTTTACGAACTTATAAAAGATGAACAAAATGAAGCATAGCAAAAAGAAAATGAGACAAAAATGAAATAAGATCAATGTGAAAATGGGAGGAGATCAAAGTCAAAATAGAAATAAAAGATAGTAATTGTGTGGGGTGTAGATGGGTGGGTAGATATGAGTGGAGAGAAAGAGCAACAAGATCAGTATGTTACACACATGAATATGTGGGAGGATTGTGCTATTAGGGTATGAGTATATACTGATAATATGCATAGGTGATGGGAAGTGGTCCAGAGATAATTATAATGGTAGGGAGAATATAGAATACAGGTCACTGCACCTATGATCCATGCAAGCATGTTGCTGTGTACTGTAAATGGGCAAGACCATTGCTGTAGGGGGCATATAAGTCATTGTATCACATGGTGTGTGATAAGTGGGTGGAAAGAATGTATGGTTATGGAGGCAACAAGGAAACAAGGAAAATAGTGAAAGAAATGGACAGATGCTGATTAATGTGATGGGATAGAGACCAGTGACAAGGAAAACAGCACTGAGTTGTACAATGTAACAGAAACCCCTAGTGAATTCAGACAATGGAAAATGAGGAGTGAAGTACCAATATGAATTAGGATGGACTGCCACTCATCACTTAGAGGTGGTGTTGATTGCTTGTCTGCTGTTGAATGGCTCCCCAATGTGGCTAATAGCAGTCTGCCCCATTTCATAGTGTAATTCCGTCAGGATTTTCCAGTGTGTAAATAGTTCTGTACTTGATATTATAATGTTTTGTTCCTTACATAAAACAGTTTCATTATAAATAAAAAATGATATTTAATAGTTGGGTCAGTAGACAATTTTATGGGGTATTTGGAAATTCCTGTTACAGACTTCTAGGACTTGTAGAGAGGAGTGAGTACATAATATTTAGAATAGGAACCCATGTTTGCAAATGTGTTGATGTAGCAGAGTATCAGAGTAAAGTAAATCTCTTTGGAATCCACCAAGAAACTGAGTATCTTACAGATTTTAAAAAAGTCACAGTAAAGGATGTGGAAATGTTATATTATCATCAAAAAATAAAATCTCTGGTGGGTGGGATGGGATACCCAATAAGTGATTAAAACAGTGTGTGGCATAAAAGCACCTCACCTACCTAAAATATTCAACCGGTCTTATGAACAGGCATGCTTTCCTGATGTTTTGAAGTATGCCGAAGCCAGACATTTGTTCCAGAAAGGGTCGAGGGCAGTTATGGCAAACTATCAACCTATTTCTATTCTTCCAATCCTGTCAAAAGCGTTAGGGAAAGTATCTGAAAACCAGATCAACAACTTTATTGTAAAAAATATTTTTTGTAAGTAACCGATTAGGATTTCAATGATGAAAAACCACTGTGGATGCCGTGAATAACTTTTTAGAAAAGATAGGCAAATCGTTGGATGAGAGGAGTAAAGTTTCAGGTATCTTCTGTGGTCCCACAAAAGCATTTGGCTCTGTGAACCATGACTTGCTTCTCTACAAATTAGACAAATATGGGATTATGGACAATGCTCTAAATTAGTTAACATCATACTTAGACAACACAAAACAAAGGGTAACTATCAACTCAGACACAATGAATTTTATTCTAAATGGAGTACACTATCACAAGATGTGCCTTAAGGCTCCATTTTGGAGCCAATCCTGTTCCTATTCTATGTAAATGACTTACCCATAAACATAAATTCCCCATCTGTTATGTTTTCGGACAATACTTCTGTTTTAATTGAAGATGATGATGCAGAAAAAATTTCGAGCTCCATTGTAAGAACACTGGATACTTTAGAAAACTGGTCCCAGTTAAATGACTTGAAACTGAACATTGCAAAAACTCATATGGTACATTTCAGAGCAAAACATTCAAAATGTGTGGAACTTAAAATACAACATAACAGTCAACTTATGAAAGAATTTAGCATGGTCAAATTCCTGGGACTAAATGTGGACAAGAACTTAAGCTGGAATACACATACTGACTTACTCTCAAATAAACTAAGCAGTTTTGCATTTGCAATGCAAATACTAGCAAATCTCACTGACTTGAGTACATGAAAAATTGCTTATCACAGCTATTTTGAATCCGTCTTTAGATATGGGATAATCTTCTGGGGAAGTAGTGTATCTCGAATACTGAAACTACAAAAGAAAATTGTGCGATACGTGTGTACTGCACAGCAAACAGACCGTTGTTGCCTATTATTTCGGAAACTACAAATCCTAACTGTTCCCTCCATTTACATTTATGAAATTATAATCTTGTTACACAGCAGACAAAAATTATTTAAGGAGGATCATCTTAAACACACATATAACAAAAGAAATAAAAATAATTTTATGCTACCCACACACCAGTTGAAATTATATGCAGAGACTCCACAGTGTATAGGGATGATAATATGTAACAAGTTAATGGGCAAAAATATATTTAATATGAAGCCAGAAATTTTAAAAACGAGGCTACAGCAGATTCTGCGGGAGAAATGCTACTATTCAGTAGAAGAATTCATAGTGAATGAAATGATAATTTGTACAAGAGGTAATTAAGTGTTAGACATTATTGTATGTATATATAACAAAACTGTTATTATTATGATGCTGTTTGTTAACATCAGCTGTTCTCTGTTTATGGTGAAATTTTACCACAATTTTGATGTGTCTCCTGTACTTGAATAAAATGATTTAGATTCTGTACGTTATGAGACAAATAAAGCACAATTCACAATAGGGTCATCCGATGTGAAGTGTCCCAGTGTAGAAGATGCTCCCAGCTCAACCATCTTCAATTTTGATGAAATTTGTACAGTATGTACCTGAGGGCCCTACATGAACATATGCAAAGTTTCAGTCTCAACTGTAACTTGATTGAGGTGCTAGAGCCACTTTTGTGAAGACCACTTTTACCGAGACCAAAAAATTGTGAAGAAATCGTCAAGTTTGGCACTCCACTGTTCCTAATGTAAAAGAGCTAGACTCTTGCTTCTGGGTATAGTGGTACAACTTTTTGTGCTCTACACACCCTGTATACAGAAAATTGGGACTGATGACCTTCGCTGTTTAGTCCCCCCTTAAACATCCAACCATCCAATCCAGAAAATTACGTTGTGTAAATGGCCAGCAAGTTACTTCATTTTGTACAGTGTAAAATTTTGATAACATTGTACAAGAGGGAAGGAATGTACTGGGATGTTGCAGATGCTAAACTGTTGAAATAAGTTACTGTGTGAAATCCTTGGATGGTCTCCGCACGTAATTCTCATCCCTCTGTTTTGTATGGCAAACTATTTTTTTTTTACATGAGATTGATTGCTGGAAAATATGGTCACATGTAGCCCCTGGAGTTAGAGAGTATTGACTGCCATTAATTCCTTTTTATCACATTCTGTTTTTGTTTTGCTGTGGAACTGTGTGAATTATATGTTGTTAATATTAAGCCTTCAAGGTAGTCTGCAGTAATCCATTGCAGGACCTCTCCATATACTGAGTTTATTAAGCTTGCTGTGCTGCTGATACTTATTTTTTCAATCACTTTCAAAGTTAATTTTATCTTTAGGCTTGTGCACACAAAAAGATCATTTATAAATGTAATGACTATCAGAAGGTCCAGGATGTAAACTTGTAGAACCCCTACAGGCCATGATGTCTAGACAGATGATCCTGTTTTCTTTTCTGAATAGTTTAGAACTATTTTTTTCTATGATTCATGTTTAATTCAAGCGACATCTGTACTTTTACAATTAAACTGTGGAGCTCTGCCTTTCTGAGTAGAACTTAATGGTTCACCACATCCTATGGAGGAGTGGATATCACAACAATATTTAAAGACAACACCATTATCTGTTGGCTCATGGGGTGGAGGTGGGAGGATGGGCCTCTAACCATCAATTTAGCTCTCAGGTGCCACCCATTCCACTCTTCACACATCAATTATTCTATCTCTGAACTGAAGATATTAACTACATACATTAGGCTGTCATTTTAATTTGATGAAGTGATTTATTTATAACTTTGATTTTGCGAAAGGAAATAAGTAAATAAATGAATTAGACAATAGTACCTGTACAGTATTTTCCAGGAAGCAAACTTCAGTCTTCTACACAAAAATGTTAAATAAGGAAGCCTACAGCATGTCATAGTTGCTATAATTTTCTTCCAGGGTCTTTTAGAAAACAATTTTGTGCTTTGTATGATTAATTTAGAAGCACTGTAGTTTGCACACTTTGCATTCCACTGCACCAGTAACTTGTCATGCCATGCTTTTCAGGTCAGCTTCTCACTTCTCCAGCAGCACACTGCAACTAGTATTTGTGTCCATTCTGTTCCATGCATAGTCTATAGTCTGGAGAGTCCTGACACACCAGGCTATGATTTAAAATGTTTTCTCTTGGCAAGATCTGCACTGATGGTTGTCATAACTGGGAATGTGTGAGAAGGGGTAGCTGTTAATCATACCTTTAGGAGTTCCAAATTTGTGAAATTGAGTCAAATAGAGCCACATTGTCTAGAGACTGATATTTAGCATTAATGGAGAATCATTTCTATTTCATTACTGAAGCAACATTTACTTCTTATTTCAGTAATCACATCAGTAAACAATAAGGAAAAAAAAAGTCACTTTCGTGATTTCCTTTTTCAGTTGTTCATTTTTACTGTGAGCTGCTTGAAATCTGACTGACAACTGCTGATCACAGTTCATACAAGTCTAGTTAAATGTTCATCAGTTATTTCAGATTGCTATTTAGATTTCATGAACTTTAATTTTGAGTACAGTGATTCACACACTAGTGTTCCCGAGAACTGAAGTCCCTTGCAAACTCCTTTATTAGTGGGTATTTTTCTTGTGGAATTCAGTATTAGAACACCAAATTTTTAAGTCCTTTTAGTACTTTGCTGTTTTGCAGTTCCAGAAGTTCCAACTCTGCAGCAGCTGAATCTTTTATAATTGGTGATTAAACATGACAGCCATCCCCCACAACAGCAAATCAGACTTTCCAGGAATGAAAATAAAGACCTAAATGTCTTATAATAATTAAATGTGCCATTTATTTTGCAATCAAGGCAAGACATTTCACATTAACAATTTTCTTTCCATCTGAACTTCAGCAAGGATTTCAATTATTTTCTTCATACATTTGAAATAAGCAAAAGTTTTAATCTCAAGGTCTTTCCAGAATGGTTGTGTGATTTGTTATGAAAGCTGAAGATAATCTGTTCTTAATCAGAAATAAGTTTTTCTGCTCCTCTGTAATGATACGTTTAAGATTTGTAAATGCTAATCAGCTTCAGTAATAGAAGCCATATCTAGCAACCACTGTGGGTCATGAAGCTAAGGGATAAATTTGCATAAATTTTTCAATTAGATCTAGTAACTGGAAAAATCAACCTGGAACACCACCTACTGATAACCATCTCACTAATAAATCTTGAGATACAGTGTCAGGAAGCTCAACATTTTTCATTTTTTTTAATGAAGGATTAGGACTGTTGGTGTGATTTGTTGTTTGAGTGGATGTAGTTGACATTTTTACGACTACATACATAACACGTAGACACTGAAAATATACGCCATGTGCAGTGTATCAAGGTGACAAGAAGGCTGTGCTTGCTTAGCATAAACAAATTAACAGCAGCCATACTAGATCAAGGCAAGAGCCTTGTGTGACTCATGAACCACATTGTGGCTACTCTTGTTATACATGAGGGGACTTAAAAAAGTAAGATCAATCACACATTATTATGGCAGGTGACTGCTTCACTACACCTCAAATATACACAGATACAGGACACTCTTTTTCAACATAGTCAGCAAGTCATTGTAAACAATAATCAGAAGGTTCTACCAGTTGTTTAATTCCTCGGTGATAGATATTTGCTCCTTGGTCATGGAGCCATTCAATAACTGCTGTGTGAGTGCCCTCATTATTGGAAAATCTCTTTTCCACCAAATGTTCTTTCAGCTTGCCTATTGCCTGGACATTATCGTCAGTGATCAATGTTGATGGCCTCCTACCTGATTGGTATCACCCTAATCTGTTGGGTTTTTGTTAAATTGTTGGCACCATTTCACTATGGATGCATGTGACATGGCATTTGGTTCATATACCACCAGAATTTCAGGCTGAATCTGTGTGCTGTTTAGACATTTTGCCCACAAGAATCATATTGTCTTGCATACTTCAGCTTTGGAATATTTTTCCAGTGCCATGCCATTTTGCTCACCTACTGTGATGTACCTGTTGTCTCTACACAGCAGAACTGTGTCTGCAGAAACCTCAGAATATGTACTTTCTTCTGACGGTGCACCACTGTTGTGCATGCAGTGTGTCTTGTGCTTATCATATGTACGTTCACTTGTCCATCTGACAAAGCATTAAAACATTCCATTTGCACCAAAAATTTATTCATCCCAGTGAAATCTGGAATTTTTTATTGTGTAAGGTAACCCCAATCTTGGTTTTCTTGTAACCCACAAAAGAACAGCTATTGCAGTTTCCAGTTCTGAAGCAAGGACTGAACTGGTGTAATATCAATTTGTAAACATAGTATAACCTATTCCTAACTAGTCGGTAAGCCATGTCTTCACCAGATTAACAGTGTCAGACCTGTGACCTGTGTAAACAGAAAGATTCCATTAAAAATTACATCATACAACACCTTAAGCTGCTGTTCAGCTTGTTCTTTATTATGTGGCTGATTTTAGTCAAAGTCCATAATCCAGTACAGATTTTTCTTCTCTCTCTCTCTCTCTCTCTCTCTCTCTCTCTCTCTCTCTCTCTCTCTCTCTCTCTCTCTCTCACACACACACACACACACACACACACACCAACAAACTTACAAAGTTATGCTATTTCTGCACATTTGCACTATTTTAGCATACTCATACTATTTCAGGTATTTGTTTCTCATTTTGAGATAAATGTCAGAGTGGAAGTAAAATTAACCACTCTAGAATCATATTATAGTAGCCCTGAAACCCTTTTTATCCTCATTAATATCATTATCAGAGAGGGTTTAATAATTTGAAATCTGAGTAGCAGTTACATTGCATCACAATCCAAGGTGTGATCTCTGTAACAATAAGCAAATTATATAGCTATGTTTTGAAAGTTTGGTTTAGTTATATGCAGTAATGCGGTTTTTTTGCGAATGAAAATAGTCTCAGCTGCAAAATTCTATTTATTAATAACAGTTACATGTTTCACCTTTGTAAGGCATAATCAGATTATGTAAAAATGTAATAAGAAAAGCTTCATTGATCAGTCACCACTGAAGAGCATTAAATAAGAATGAGAAGCATCTGGATATAACATCTGGTCTTCAAAGGTCTTATCAAATATGTAAATGACCTCAAGTTTGGTGTACATATTACAGAGCCACATGTCCAACATGTGGATGTAGAGCAGAAAATAACTGGCTAAGCAGGTCTGCCCAGCGCAAGAACAGAACCAACTAGTTAGTGTCGAGTAATGAACTAGTTAGTTCTGTTCTTGTGCTGGGCAGACCTACTTAACAAATGGTTTTCTGCTCTACATCCATATGTTGTACACATGGCTCTGTGCTGTATACATCATGCTGAGCCTGCTCTAGTACATGTAAGGTCCTTTACATATTTGATAAGACTCTTGATGACCAAATGTTATATCCAGATGCTTATTATTCACATTTAATGCCCTTCAGTGGCAACTGATAGATAAAACTTATCATGCTAAATTTTTACCTGATGTGATGATGCCTTGCATACCTATAATTTGTTGTGGATTTTACAGTTCTGAAATAGGATGAGACTGTTGGGTGTGTACTGGATTAAGGAGTGTGTGTGATGGATTATTATTAATAGAGTGAACTACTATTATCTGCACTGCTCTAGAGTACTGAGTTTCAAAATGTTGTTTATTATTTCACTTAAGAACTAATTTTCCCTGTTGAAATTACTGACTTTTTTTCTCATATTGGTCTCTCTCTTTGACAGATGCATTCGCTTGGGTGGAGATGGTACGAACTCAAAATTCACACTATGTATCTTTGGAGCTGAGTATTGAACATCGTGGTACACAACCATTAGGATTAATATTTCGACAAGAATTTGTTGCTGACCGTTATCAGGCATGTATCGTGGTGGATACAGTAACATCCATGTCACCAGCTGCTGCTGCAGATGTTAAGCCTGGTGATGTGCTTGTTGCTATTGAGGGAAAAAAAGTAACCTCTCTCTCTCAAGTAGCTCGCCTGCTGAAAGCAGCTGGTGAGAAAATAACCCTGAGAGTGGAACGCAGAGTTTGGCTGCAAGATCAGGTAAGCTGTAGAATCCTAAATGTGATGGAGGAAAGAACTCACAGTTTTCTGCTAAGACTGTATTAATACAAAGTCTTATAGCAATATAAATCAGTAGTGTGTTCCAAAGGCCCCAGTCATGTTCCGTGGTTGAATGTTCCTGGGCTTAAAGCTGAGTTCTTCTCAGACATTGTCAGATGGCTAGATATTTTTTATTTTCACAGTGTAGCAGTAGCACATGTCAGTAGCATATTTCAATAGCTTGCCCAAAAACCACACAAGCCCACATAGAATAGTACTATCATAAGAGATTTTTGCACATAACCCCATCATAAGTAGACAAAAATTATCATCTCAGAGTGGTCAAGCTAAACACAAGACCCATGAGCTGGCCAACAGGAGTGTATGGGTGGCAGGTCCTTCTGACAGAGTTTCATATAAACAGAAAATTGTGATGAGTAATGCACTATAATGACAAAGAAAATTAACATTTAGCTATCAATAATCTGAAGATTGACTATAGTATGGTAAGTAGTGTGTATTATTGTGTGTTTTAATGGAGTTGGTAGTATTAAGCAGTGTTGCCGCCATTGGACGAGGGGGAAGCAGATGTAGGTTTGTCAAGGTGCCCTTTCCGACCTCCTCACTCTGATGATGCAGTTCCACCAGTGCAAAGGAGTAAGCACATTTAGCAGAGCTCAAGTTGCAACCATATATACCTATGAGATTTGCACAGGGTACAGAAATACTACAGGGCCAGTGGGCAGGATGGGTGTGAAACCTGCAGTCGTTGACACTGGTGCTCAGTCAGAGTCCCAGCCATGGTTGTAAAGAGTGCAGCATAGCTTGGAATGGAGTGTTATTGCTAGCCAGGCAGCCTGGCAATAGCTGACCACTGAGACAATGCTGACACTGCAACTGTGCTTCATGGTCACATGGCAAGTGCACAGTATCACTAACCAGTGTAGCAGTGGCTCATGGTTTTGGCTGAATGTTTGAGTGTAATGAAAATGTGGCTCCTTATAAAATGCACAAATGGTTTTCATCTGACTTTTCATAGCCAAACAAAGAATGGGAAATTGGCAAACGGGGTATCAAATTGCCCTGCATGGGGTCCACTTATGCAACAAAGGGTTTTAACTGCTTGGAAGTAATCAGGGTAGTTAAGAAGAAATTAAATAGTGATTTGAGGTAAAATTTAGCCAGAAGCTAAGCTGCATCAGTGTCACTGTCATCAGTGTACCCCCATTAGCTCTTCTGACACGCCGGCCGCGGTGGTCTAGCGGTTCTAGGTGCTCAGTCCGGAACCAGGGGAATGCTACGGTCGCAAGTTCAAATCCTGCCTCGGGCATGGATGTGTGTGATGTCCTTAGGTTAGTTAGGTTTAAGTAGTTCTAAGTTCTAGGGGACTGATGACCTCAGATGTTAAGTCCCATAGTGCTCAGAGCCATTTGAACCATTTTTCTTCTGACACCAAACTGTAACCAAGTTGGCAGTGTCAGGTAGAGTACTCCCATTGGAGGTTGGGGGAGCAGGTGTAGGATTGTTAGAGTGGCCATTCTGACCTCCTCTTCTGGTACATACAATTTCACTGGTGGGGAGCAGGAGCCAATTCAGCTATGCTCATGGTGTAAACCATATACATTTATTAGATTTGAACACTGCACAGCAATGCTCCAGATCCATGGCCATGGGTGTAAACACTGTAGTGCGGCTCAGAGTGGAGCTTTCATGCTAGGCAGACAGCCCAATGTCAGCTGATCACTGAGTCAGTGTTGGCAGTGCAGCAGTGCTTCATAGCCACATGGTTGGTGGGTTGGTGGGTTGGTGGTGTCACTAGCTGGCCCATCACAATATTGCAGTGAATGTGGTGTCATCTTGGGTGCAAACTCTATCTTCTGATGTCTGTCTAGCAGCATCCAGCAACAGTAGTTGCTAAGCAGGTGGCGGTGAGTAGGGTCTCAATTAGCCACTCAGGCTCATTGTATTAGGTACAGGACTGTATGGCAGGTGGCCATGTTGGATGATATTGACTAATGCTGATGACTGCACTGGCAAATGGTGATTGAGCAGTGATGCTATCTTAGGTCCCACGGTGGTAGTCCGCCCTACAGTGCTCACTGACTCAGTGCTCTTGCCAGCTGGATGGATGCTGTTTGTACACACCTTTACCCAGCATGTTGTCATGTGGATGGCCCAGATGTCATGTAGTCACTCCTTCATAATGCTGAAGTGACATCTCAGGTTTATGTAACAGTCATGGTTGTTGAATTATGGTTCCACTGAAATGCAGGCCCCTGATGGTGTAATGTTGAAGCAGCTGCTAGCAGAAATCTGCGAAGGTTGTGTGATCATCAGGTGATGACTTGAAACAGCTGCCTACTGATGTTACAGAGTGAATATACCAGGAAAAACCTCATACAGCCATATGACCATATTTGCAGTGTTGTGCAACAGTATTTCCAATGTATTATAATTCTTAAGAATGTTACATTGTACACATGCTTTAAGAATATTAAGTCACTGGTGCATATTGCTATGAGGTAAGGAAGAGAGTATAGCCCAAAAGGACAAAAACAGATAATCATGTAATATGACTTGTCGTATTACACACATCAATGAGAATATTCCCAAAAGTTTAAAACAAGTGTCCATGGCATGAAAGAAAATAATTTTGTTGGAATGGAATTTGTACACCAGAAACTGTTTGTTGTGAAAAAAAAATCGATTTAGAGGTTATTAAATTAAGAGACATAAAAAGGGTGCTTTAAATGTTTGTCATTGTACATGACACACATGAAACATAATAAGTGTCTTACGACTTAAAAACAGAAAAAAAAATGTATGAGTTTTGTGTAAGAGATAACAATGAAAAAGAACATGGATAAAGTAGACTGCATAAACTAACTCTTTATTTGCAAACTACTGTCTACTTCAGCCTTCTGTGGTTTCATTATTACCTAGAATAGGTAACAAAGATTTTACATAAATTTAACCCTGGCGAAATTTATTTCTTTCGTGTGAGATTATGTGTGACTAGAAAAAATGTGGCTGGAGGTACAGAATAATAAAATGTGACCTGAATGCAGAAAACCTCTCCCAACTTGCTTTGGTGAAGGAAGTGGCTGTAACCATGTTGTGCACAGAACACTACCAAATGCTGTTCTAGCAACTATTCCTAAATGTTTAGAGCTTAAAATATGTGCTTCCTTATTATGGAAATTCCTCCTGCCCTCCTTCACTTCTCTTGGGTAAACATAATTGAATACGTGCCTCAGACATGTGACTGCTACTTTTTCTCAGTATTGGATTTCCTCATCAATTGCAATGTTAAACACTATTTCTTACTAACACTTCTCTTCCTGGATCACACAGTTTTATTTATACAATACAAAACAGTAGATAGCAACATGGAGAAAGCTGGTGGTGGTACTGACAAGGTGGTCTATGAAGCTAAAATATCTGCGTGTTTTATTCCTTGTATATCATATAATAGGTATGTTTATGATTGGTTTCACTAAATAACTGTTCCACATTTTGTTGGAAAATTGTCATTGATTTTTTTTGTAATCTTTCTTACATTAGCACAGGAGAATGAGGGAAAATTGTTATTGATATCGGTAAATTTATTTTTCTAGAACTGGTTTGTGTTGTACAGTATAAGACTAAGTGTCAATTTGGTCTGTGGGATAGTTTCATGTATGCAGATTTTGAAATATTCATGTTCAGTTTGTTTCAGCAAAATTGATAAACTGGAATTACATTTGCCCTTAAAAATCATGTGATTGTGAGCCTTTATCAATTACATTTCACCTTTGAAATTATTCTCTTGTGATGGCCATGGTATTTTATTTGTGGAATTAAGCCAGCCACAAAAGAAATTCTTCTGAAGAATACAACCTTTTCAGGCTGCTAGGAATAGTCTTAGTCTGAGAAAACACTTTAAATGTGGTAAATGATTGATAGACATCCTGTGCACTTATTACACTTTCAGTGTACTCTTATAATTGATTTGATATCTATTTTTAAGATCTTCCACTGAGTCTCCATGTCAGGAAGATCAAAACGCAGTTGGCAACAGACTGTGGGTCTACCAAACAAAAGTGACGAGACCTGGGAATGTTGGCAACAACGTGATGGGCAATTTCTTTGTTTACAAATGGGCCCTGTGTCTCAATCATTTTTGCAGAAAATAAGTCAGTAATAACTCGCCCCCCCCCCCCCCTCTCTCTCTCTCTCTCTCTCTCTCTCTCTCTCTCTCTCTCTCTCTCTCTCTCTCTCCATCTATCTCTATCTTTCTCTCTCCCTCTCCTCCCCCTCCCTCTCTCCCTCTTACTCCACTCCCCCCCCCCCCCTCTCCCTCCATCCTTCTACATCCGCCCCTGTGGGTCGGGGGGTTACAATATGCCCGAGGTATTCCTGCCTGTCGTAAGAGGAGACTAAAAGGAGTCTCACATGTTTTGGCCTTCATCTGATGGTCCCCTGTAGGGTTTAACCTCCATTTTTCAAAATTTTCCTGAATAGTGAGCCATCGTGCATATAGATCTTTAGACCACTTTCTCATTGTGGCATTGCAGTCATGCTCATTCTCCATCTGTTGGGGGAGGACACCTTCCTGGGTGCATTTTCCTCCATCCACTATGCAGTGTCGTTTTCTGTGCCGATGATATCCGTGGACTTCTTTGCACCTCATATCCAGCATGGTAGCCAGTCCATTGTGGTGAGGCCACCACGTACCCTGCTGTTTGTAGCCCCCAGACTACACAGCTACACAGGGATCGCTCTACTGATGCCTGCGCTGTTAACTCCCTATGTATGCCAGAGAGTAGATGCCCATCTCCCTGGGGCATCGGGACCCCTGGCAATGGCCAGTGTGCCAGGTGGCCCTTGCTGAGGCTGGGTGGCACTCATGGGGAGGGCCCCTGTGTCGGAGTGGGTGGTATCAGGGCAGATGACATGCCATGAAGAATAGTATGTCATCTCTTGCTGGTGGTCCACCACCAGCAGTAGCTAAGCAGTCAAAGTCTAACTTCAATGCTAAGAAATACGACCCCAAATCATTTCCCTCCATGGCCACACCATGTGAGAAATGCCAGGCTAAGGATGGCAACAAAGCTTATTCGCCCCAGTACCTCGTATGTACAAGAGTTAATGGGGAATCTTTCGTGTTAGTGAAGCTTCAGTTTTTTGTGGAGCATTTAAAGGCCAAGTTTGGGGAGGTAGAGGGCTTGTCCAAAATGCGGTCAAGGTCAGTCTTGATAAAAACATCATCCTCTGCCCAGTCACGGGCATTACTCACTTGTGACAAGTTGGGGGATGTACCTGTTACCATCACACCCCATAAGAGCTTAAATATGGTCCAGGATATTATATTCCACAGGGATCTTCTTTTGAAGTCTGATGATGAGCTGTGCGCCTATTTAGAGTGGTGAGGAGTTCATTTTGTCCAGAGCTTCCATCGGGATCTGAGGGATAATCAGGTTGCCACTGGTGCCTTTATCTTGGCCTTTGAGGGTGACACATTACCCGAGAAGGTCAAGGTGATAGTCTGCCATTGTGATGTCAAGCCATATATCACTCCCCCAATGTGATACTTTAAGAACTGGAAGTTCAGCTATGTGTCTTCCTGCTGTACTTCCACCATCACATGTTGAGATTGTGGACGTCCATCACATCCCAGTACTCCATGTGCCCCACCTTCCGTTTGTGCCATCTGCAGAGAGCATCATTCACTTTGCTTGCCAGACTGCAGGATCTTACAGAAAGAGACGAAAATCATGGAATATAAGATCCTGGACCAACTGACCTACACTGAGGCTAAGCGAAAATATGAGAGGCTACACCCACTTACACTGCCGCTATGACAACAGTTCTAGTACCTTCCGTTCCACCGCGTGCAGTTGGCTCTCAGAGCCGTCGGTCTCCACCTGTCCCTTTAATGGTGGGGGTCATTCCCCTCTCTGTTGCTCCTGCACCACTTACTTTGGGAGCAACAGTCCCCCCCCCCCCCCCCCCCAACCATCAGGGACATCAGTCCCCACTTCTCAGTCAGAGAAGCGTACATCTTCTTTGGTTCCTCTCGCTAGGAAAGGGTCCCTTGGATCACTCTCTCCCAATGATCCTACCAGTGGACACCTGCTAGTGGCTGAAGCAGCCACAGGTAGCTGTTCGTAGGGCTTCATGGTCCTCCTCAGTCTCTGAGACTGACTCAGTGAAGTCCTCCCAGCCAGAACAGCCAAAGGTGCAGCGAGAGAAAACCAAAAAGAGGAAGACCCCCAAAAACCCAGACATTGCAGTGGCACCCGTACCACTGCTACCTACAAGCTCTGCATCTGAGGATGAGGTGGAGATTCTGGCATCAGCTGAGACCCTAGATCTCTCTGGACCCTCAGACGCAATAGATGTTGATCGCACAGGTACTCATCTGGTGGCAGCAGGTGACCCTGAGGCAGAGAGAGACTCATTTAGTGTTTCGTGCCTTCCCAATCCCATGAGAACGTCACCCTCCAGTGGAATTGCAGCGGTTTTTTTCACCACCTGGCTGAGCTCCGGCAACTCTTAAACCTCACACCTGCTTTCTGCATTGTCCTCCAGGAAACCTGGTTCCTGGCAATGCAGACCCCTGCCTTCGCAGCTATAGGGGATATTACAAGAACTTCAGTGACTATAATAGAGTGTCAGGTAGAGTTTGCACCCATGTTCTGAACTCAGTATGCAGTGAACCTGTGCCCCTTCATACCTCTCTTGAAGCTGTGGCTGTCAGGATAAGGACAACACAGGAAATAACTGTGTGCAATGTTTATCTTCCTCCAGATGGTGCAGTATCCCTGAATGCTTTGGCTGCACTGATTGATCAATTCCCTACACCTTTCCTACTTTTGGGAGATTTTAACATTCATAACCCCTTGTGGGGTGGCACTGTGCTTTCTGGCTGAGGCAGAGATGTTAAAACTTTACCCTCTGCCTCTTAACCTCTTAAATACTGCCCCCCCCCCCCCCCCACACACACACACACGTCAGTGTGGCACATGGCACATATTCAGCCATTGATCTCTCGATCTGCAGTCCTGGCCTTGGCCCATCTATCCACAGGAGAGCTCATGACGACCTGTGTGGTAGTGACCACTTCCCCATCATCTTGTCACTCCCCTGCCATCATGCCCATGGACGCCTACTCAGATGGGCGTTAAACAAGGCAGACTGGGTAGCCTTCACCTGTGCAGTCGCTGTTGAATCTCCCCCACATGGTGCCATCGATGTTGTGGTTGAGCAGGTCACTATAACGATTGTTTCTGCAGCGACCAACGCAGTCCCTCATTCTTTAGGGATCCCCCGGTGAAAAACAGTCCCTTGGTGGTCGCCAGAAGTTGCTGAGGCAATTACAGAGCATCGTCGAGCTCTACAGCGACATAAGTGGCACTCTTCCCTAGAGCACTTACTAGCTTTTAAGGGGCTCCATGCCAGTTCTCGCCAGATTATAAATTGACGGAAATGGGAGTGTTGGGAGAGGCACGTGGCAACCATTGGGTGCCATACGTCACCTTTCCATGTCTGGATGAAATTCAGACATGTTTTTTGATACCAGACCCTAACAGGGTCCCTGGTGTCAACATCAATGACGCGTTATCCACCTATGCAAACGCGCTTGCGAGCACTTTGCAGAACGCTATGCTTGAGCCTCTGTGCCAGAGAATTACCCCCTAGGCTTTTGCACCCACAAATGGTGGATGGAACAGAAAGTCCTCTCGTTCACATGCCACAGTGAACCCTATAATGCCCCATTTACAGAGTGGGAGCTCCTCAGCGCCCTTGCACATTGCCCCAACACAGCTCCTGGGCCATATCAGATGCACAGTCAGATGATTAAACATCTTTTGTCCGACTACAAGCGACATCTCCTTGTCATCTTCAATCAGATCTGGTGCAATGACATCTTTCCATCACAATTGTGGGAGAGCACCATCATTCTGGTGCTGAAACCCAGTAAAAACCTGCTTGATGTGGATAACTATCGGCCCATCAGCCTCACCAATGTTCTTTGTAAGCTGCTGGAACATATGGTGTGTCAGCAGTTGGGTTGGGTCCTGGAGTCACGCAGTCTACTGGCTCAATGTCAGGGCGGCTTCCACCAAGGTCGCTCTACCACTGATAAATAATCTTGTGTCTCTCAAGTCTGCCATCCAAACAGCCTATTCCGGACGTCTACACCTGGTTGTCATCTTTTTTTGACTTACGTAAAGCATACGACACGACCTGGTGACATCATATCCTCACCACATTGTTTGAGTTGGGTCTCCGGGGCCCACTCCCGATATTTATCCAAAACTTTCTGCCCCTATGTATCTTCTGTGTCCAATTTGGTGCCTCCCATAGCCCCCCCCCCCCCCCCCTCCCAGTATCCAGGAGAATTGTGTTCCACAGGGCTCTGTATTGAGTGTGTGTCTATTTTTAATGGCTATTAATGGTGTAGCAGCAGCTGTAGGGCTGTCAGTCTCACCTTCTCTGTATGGGGATGACTTCTGCATTTCGTACTGCTCCTCCAATACTGGTGTTGCTGAGCGGTGCCTACAGGGAGCCATTCACAAGGCTAGCCCACGGCTTCCGGTTTTCAGCTGTGAAGTCGTATGTCATGCACTTCTGTCGGCATCGTACCATTCATCTGGAAACAGAACTTTACCTTAATGATGATCCACTCACTGTAGTGGAGATATATCGATTCTTAGGACCAGTTTTCAATGCCTGATTGACTTGGTTGCCTCACCTTCGTCAACTTAAGCAGAAGTGCTGGCAGCAACACCAACGGGTGTGCAGATTGCTCTATGCTGGTGCAACTCTACAGAGCCCTTGTTCAATACCACCTTGACTATGACAGGCTGGTTTACGGATTGGTGGCACCCTCAGTGTTGCATTTCCTCGACCCATTGCACCACTGTGGCGTTCGCCTAGCGATGACCTTTTTAGAACGAGTCCGGTGACCAGTGTCCTGGTGGAGGCCAGAGTCCCTCCATTGCAGATACGACGTGCACAACTGCTTGCCAGTTATGTTGCACACATTCGTAGTTCTCCTGAGCATCCGAATTACCGTCTCCTTTTCCCCAGCCCCGGCAGTCCCATCTCCCGCATTGGTGCCCCAGGTCAGGGCTAACGATTACAGCTTGCATGGGATCCCTTCTATCTGAACTGGAGTCCTTCCCTTTACCACTTCTACTTGAGGTCCATTTATGTACACCTCGCCTGAAGCTTCATCTGGACCTTTTGCATGGACCTAAGGACTCTGTTAACCAAACGGCTCTCTGCTGTCACTTCCCCTCGATCCTTGACGTTTTCCGGGGCTCTGAAATTGTTTACACCAATGGCTCGATGGCTGATGGTAATGTTGCCTTTGCCTATGTTTGCAGAGGCCATATTGAACAGCATTCCTTTCCCGCTGTCTACAGTGTATTCACTGCAGAACTTGTGGCCATATCTTGTGCACTTCAGTACACCCGTTCCTGTTCTGGTGAGTCATTTCTTCTCTGTTCTGACCCCGTGAGCATCTTACAAGCTATCGACAAGTGCTACCCTCACCATCCTTTGGTAGTTACCATCCAGGAGTTCATCTCTGCCTTGGAGTTCAGTGGTGTTTGTGTGGATCCCAGGACATGTCAGAATCCCAGGCAACGAACTTGCTGACAGGCTGGCCAAAGAGGCTACCCAGAAACCGCATCTGGAGATGGACATCTCTGAAACTGCCCTGCGTTCTGTGTTACGCCACAAGGTTTTTCGGCTTTGGGAGATGGAATGGCATAATAGTACGCACAACAAAATGCATGTCATCAAGGAGACTTCGAATGTGTGGAAGTCTTCCCTGCAGGCTTTTCTCAGGGAATCAGTTGTCCTTTGTTGGCTCCACATTGGCCATACATGGCTAACACATGGTTACCTCCTCCGTTGTGATGATCCACCTCAGTGTCACTATGGCTCACAAATGACAGTTGTCCACCTCTTGCTAGACTGCCCACTTTTAGCCACTCTGTGGCAGACTTTTAACTTTCCCAGCACCCTTCCTTTGGTGTTGGGCGGCAGTGCCTCAACAGCAGCTTTAGTTTTATGTTTTATTCATGATTGTGGGTTTTATCATTTGATCTAAATTTTAGCACATGTCCTTTGTCCCTCTGTGCCCTCCACCCTAGTGCTTTTAGGATAGACGTTTTAATGTGTTGCAGAATGGCTGGCTTCTCCTTTTTTTTTCTCATGGTCAGGCAGACATGGTAATCTGCTTTCCTGTTTTAATCTCTTCTACCTCTTTCTTGCGTCTCTCTGTGGTTTTCTTGTCCAATTTTGTTCATTTTAGTGTTTGTTGCTCTTCTGTTATTCCTGTGGTTTTTTGCTTTCTTCCAGTTGTGGTTTGTATCTCCCGATTGTTTTACTCCCACCCTTGTAGAATTAATTTAAGTGGAATGAGGGACCGATGACCTAGCAATTTTGTCGCTCCACCCTCTTTCAAACCAACCCACCACCTCTCTCTATGCCTTCCTGTACTTCCCAGAAGAACCTGTAGCTTACCAAATGCAAATTGTTGTCAACTGATGTTCTAGCAACTTGAATATTTGACTACTTACTGGGTGGCTAAAACACTAAGTCTCCAATGGAGACAATTTTGTATGTATCATTATACCAAGACATGATTCAATATGGTGTATTTTGCTTTTCATTGAGGGTGGGGGTAAAACTATCTGCCAGCTTTGGCTTTAATTGGAAAAGTGTGTGTAACTGCCCAGAAAGTATTCCTAAACATATTCTGAAGCATTTACTCTGTGGATGGTGTATACATTAGTTCATTCAACTCAAGGAAGAGATTTTTGAGAAGATGTGAAGATAGTTTTATGTAAAACATGAAATATACAGTACTTTCTCAAAAATTTTCAATGTGATCCTTGTATAGCTTGCTACATATGCTACACACAGCACATATTGAGTGAATATTACAAAATTGTAATTGTAACAATATAATGAAAAGGGTGGTTGCTACTCCTCATATAGCAGAGGTGCTGTTGCAGAAAGGCACAACAAAAAGACTGTCACACAGTTAGCTTTCGACTAGCGAGGCATTTTACAAAATTAGACACACACACACACACACACACACACACACACACACACACACACACACACACACACGACCACAGGCTTAGACAGAGAGTGACGGTGTGGTGTTTGTGACAGTACTGGAGTAAGTGGTGGTGGGAGGATGTACAGGACAGGTCTTGCATCAAGGTCTATTACAAGGATATGAGCCATGTGGCAAAGGGTTGGGAACAGGGGTTGTGTAGGGATGGATGAGGATATTGTGTAGGTTTGGTGGGCAGCAGAACACCAGTGTGGCAGGAGTAGGAAAGATAGTGGGCATGACATTTCTCATTTCAGGGCGTGACAAGAGGTAGTTGAAACCATGGTGGAGAATGTAACCCAGTTGCTCCAGTCCTGGGTGGCACTGAGTCATGAGGGAAACGCTCCTCTGTGGCTGGATGGTGGGGTTTGGGATGTGTTGGGTGACTGAAAAGATAAGGCATGAGAGATCAGTTTTTGTGCAAGGTTGGGAGGGTAATTACGATCTGTAAAGGCTTCAGCGAGATCCTCGGTATATTTTGAGAGGGACCACTCAACACTACAAATGGCGAGGCTGTATGGAAGACATGTCTTGTACATCCTCCCTCCACCACCTACTGCAGTATATTCACAAACATCACCTATCCCATCAAAGGCAGAGCTACCTGTGAAACCAGTAATATGATCTACATGCAAAGCTGCAACCATCGTGCTGCATTCTACGTGGGTGTGGGGTATGGCAACCAACAACTTGTCTGTCCGCATGAATGACCACTGACAAACTGTGGCCAAGAAACAACTGGACCCCCTGTTGCTGAGTACACCACCCAAAACGATGTCCTTCATTTCAATGAGTGCTTCACAGCCAGTGCCATCTGGATCCTTCCAACCAATACCAGCTTTCCTGAATTACGCAGGTGAGGACTCGCCCTGCAATATATCCTATGTTCCTGTAACCCTCCTGGTCTCAACCTTCGTGAGTCATGTCCTTACCCATCAAGCCCCTTCCCTGTTCCCATCCCAGCACTACACAGCCCTCTAATCCACCAACTCACCCAGTCCTTTTTACTTCCCTCCTTTTCCACTAACCCCCCCCCCCCCCCCCCCAGTCTTTTTACTTCTCTAATTTTCCACTAACCCACCCCCCTTTCTCCCCCACCCTCTGTCCAACCTCCCAACTGCACCTATCTGCCCCACTCTCCACCGCATCCCTGCACACCCCCAGCAGCACTTTACAGTCCCCCACCCTCAGCCTGCTGTCCCTCCCTCTCCCTGCCCCAGCCTTCTCCTTGTGTGTGTGTGTGTGTGTGTGTGTGTGTGTGTGTGTGTGTGTGTGTGTGTGTAATTTTGAGAAAGACCTTGTTGGCCAAAAGCTAACTGTGTGACAGTCTTTTTGTTGGGCCTTTGACTCAGTATCTCCGTTACATGGTGAGTAGCAACTATCCTTTTCATTATATTGTTGCATTCCATCCTTTATATTACAAAATTGTGTGATGTACTCTGCCCTGAAAGATGATTTTGGCCTTGAAAAAGTTTTTACTCTGCAGGAACTGGATACATTAAAACTTCCAGACCAGCGCAAGAACAGTGAAGGTCTGCGTCATCGGAAGCTGTCTGAGCAGAGTGATAGCAGTGTGTCAAATCCTGCTTCGGTACCAGGTTTGCTATCTGTGTACTACTAACTTAATTTTTTAAACACCTGCACATTTCTGTATTTAACATGATTCAGATGTTCCCTTCTGCCAAATTTCCACTTTTGAATACAAAGGAGTTAATATCTTTTTCTGTGGTATATGTTACAGTATGCTTCGTGAAATAACAGCCAAAAATAAAATCATTTAAAGATGTATAAATTGGCTACATACCAAACTAACATGCAGCATCTGTTCCTCGATGAGAAATTGAAAGGAAAGGAATATTGTTTATTTTTTTCCTCTGGAATAGTGAGTTTGGGCTACTGATAGTGTTACAGACTGGAGTAGGAGGTAATAGGTACTTTGTATCGAGTCTGACAGGTCTAATGTTGGGGTCGTACTGAAAGCATAATGGTATAATAAAAAAAAATGTTAGTGAGCAAGTATTACTATTAATCATAGGAAGAAAAGGGGAAGATGAAAGCGGAATGAGAGAGTGAGAGAGAGAGAGAGAGAGAGAGAGAGAGAGAGAGAGAGAGAGTGTGTGTGAGATTGATTCTAACTCTGCAGGCTTGAGTAGAGTAAGAATAAGAGTGGTGAATATTCAAGAACCTGGCAGGCTACAACTGTGCTATGACGGAAAGCACAGTAAAAGATTTTGGGGTAAGTGGAATAAAATTCAAGTAAAAACTAGTAATGGATGGAGGCATTAGTAAAGAGGGTACAGGGACATAAGTGAAGTGAAAAAAGGAAGTATAAATTTAAAAAAAGAAAAACGAGGGTCAATTTTGGTAGAAAAAGAAAGGTATAATGTAAGAAGTTAAAGTAGGGATGAGGAGGAAGAAATAAGAAAAACTCTGTCATGCCTCACAAGTGGTGTCAACAAAGGATGTCTTGGACAGAAAATTTACACATCTGAAATACCGACGAGCCTAACAATGGCAACAAGTACCCAAATCATGCGAAAGAGGCGCCCTTGGTAGAGTGAAAGAGATGGTGGAGTAGTGCATGTTTGTGTGAGTGTGCTTGCTCAATAATCTTCAATAATCTAGAGATCTGCCAGCCAATAATGACACGTTGTTTTTGTTTTAGAGACATCTATTCTGCAGTTGTAAGTAGTATGAGAGTTATTCCATCTTTTGTGACAGTAAATACTGTTACTGGGATTTGACCAAATTTCAGGAACAAGTCTAAAGAAACCCGCTATGGCTGGACAGATTAGGATGGGACCATTAACAATGGGTCAATCAGTGTGAAGAGAAAGATAAACAGTGATAAAATGGACAAATGGAGACAGCACTATAGATAAATTATGTCCATTTAGTAACCCAGAGAGAGAGAGAGAGAGAGAGAGAGAGAGAGAGAGAGAGAGAGAGAGAGAACCTGGGACGTAGCAAAGTTAGAACCGATGGTGCATCATGGCAGCTAGATGATAGTGTAGCAAATACACCATTGAGTCCAGTCTTGCTGCATACAGAACTTATACAGTGGCCAGCAGAATGATATGTTGAACCATGGCCAGCTACACTAGCAGTCATGGGTTTAGCTGACGAGATCCAGTTCCATGCTCTCTGGCAGCCTCTATCAGATGCAGGGCTGAGATACTAGAGTTAAAAAATCTTATTTGGACTGGATGCATTTTGCCTTTATCCAAAACATCTTCAGTGGCCAGTTTTTTGGCTCCTACATTATTTCTGTGCATTGTGCTGTTCCCAGGCACTGGATTATTAGCACAGTGCATTGCATTGACACACAATTTTTTTTTTTTCATTTTCATGTTATTTTCTATCCACATTTACCTCATGTCGTCAAAAGTACATGGGTTGAACATGGATAGATAATAACATGAAAGCACTCCATCTACAGGCCACAAGTGGCCCATTGGGACCATCCAGCCGCCGTGTCATCCTCAGCTGAGGATGCCGATAGGAGGGGTGTGTGGTCAGCACACCCCTCTCCCGATTGTTATGATAGTTTTCCGTGACCGGAGCTGCTACTATTCAGTCAAGTAGTGCCTCAGTTGGCATCACAAGACTGAGTGCACCCCAAAAGATGGCAACAGTGCATGGCAGCCCGGCTGGTCACCCATCCAGATAATAACATGAAGACAAGAAAATATTGTTGTTAGTGCAATGCAGTGTACTAATAATCCAATGCTTATGTGTAGAACAACATGTGGAAATACTGTAGGAGCTAAAACAACTCATTACTGAATATGGTTTATATAAAAGCAAAACATGTCTGGTCCTAATAAGACTTTATAATAGTCATAAAAGACAGAATAACTCATATATTACTTGCAATAATTTTGCATATGCTGTAGATTTGGTACATTGTTAGATGCACTTCATTGATACCAATCTAAACAGAATGCAGGACTGAAATCAGATTAAACAAAATGCAACATATTAAAAGACAGTATAAACTGAGAGAGAAAGATTTGTTTTCTTGTCCAGCATGTGGAGTGTCTTGATGGGCTAAACTGGTTATGCTTTAAAAAAAAAAGTGCAAGTGGTGCTGACATTTTATGCAAAATAAAGAGAAGTAACACCCAAACCAAAAGAGATTTATTGCAGAGGTTACAGCACTTCGAAAAAGTTTGATAGAAATGTTCAGATATAATTTTGAACAGGGTAATTATATTTCTAACTACATCAGTAAACTAGCAGAATGTACAGCTATCACTGTCACTTATGTTAGAAACTGCTGTTTGGAAAAACATGTGCTTTGAAGAGTGTTTAGTGTGAATACTTTCAAACACATCACTATGTACAAAATAAGTCTGAGACAAAGAAACATGTGGAGAATTTCCTTGGACACTGGAAATAATGACAAGCTCCTTATAAAATAAAATTTTAAAAATCTATTATTGTGAAGGAGATTTTTTGTACATTGTATAATTTTCATAACTATTATTTGAGAAAAAATATTATTCTTATTATTTTATAATTTGCAGGTTCACCTGCAAAGACAACAGATTATTCCAGACAGCCAAGTCCTGTGCATGGTCAGAAGTTACTTCTGGATTCTATTATGGATGGAGGAACATCTGTTGATTCGTTGCAGATACATAAGACAAGAGAACTACCCTTCAGCAAGGTAAATACATGGATGGTGCTTACAAGGAAAGTACTCAGTTATGGCAGTGCAGAAAATTTCTTGAGGATAAAATGATATTGCATGGAAAATTTATTTGTGGAATATCTGGAAAGGATTCTCCAGTATTGGGCTCCATGGAAGTTGAATGTCCATCTGTCGAATGGACCCAGTTGGCTGGTAGAGGACATAGTATTGCTGCAGTGCTGTGCTCACACAGTGAACGCGCCACCCATTTTGCCACATGAATATGCTGGTCAATAGTGTTCCTCATGGGCAGTATAAAAATATCATCCCAGCAAGTAGTCTGTTAGTTCTGTACTCACATCTGATATTCTTGTTATTGTCATTGCTGTAATACGAACTTTTTGATAACAACCTCACTTGTGACTTGTTTCTTCTCTGTGGCCGCATATTAGTTTGTGTTTCTCTTTGTTCTTGACCGCTTGAAATCACTGTGTCAAAGGTTCTCACTTTGCGCCATATTATTGAATTGGTGGTTTTGGGTGTGTCGTGGTCTGTGTCTTGTCAGCTGTCGATCAGCAATGTTTGGCTTGACTGCTATTTGGTATCATGTTCTCTTCATAGGTAGGCCTTGTGCCTTGCAGCTTCACCTGTTTTCTCTTGTGGGTTCTGACATGTCCTCTGATACGCAGCTACAACTGGATATACCATTGGTGGTGAGGACAAAGGAAGTTGTTTTCTGTTGCAGCAGCTACTGATAGATTTGTTTACAAAAGTCACCTCAGCTTCAGATGGACAAACTCTGAGAGGCTGAGTCGCTTTGCTCCAGGCCTCAGACTCCCTCACAGTTGATGCCCCCACCATACCATATGTCCTCCACCGTTACCTGCCTTCTAGTGATGCTACGGATGAATGGGACACTTATTTGCATCAACTGATGCAACATTTCATGGTGATTCGAGTCACGGATGATTCATTACAGTGATCATTATTTCTATAGTGGGCATTCCCAGACACATTTCTTCTGCTTCAAAAATTAGCACCTCTGTCTGATCCCTTCACACTCTTCTTTCAGGAGATATGCAGTCTATTGGCTAATTATTATTCCTAGAGATATCATGTAGTTTTCCACATGCTTGAGTTTCCCCAGTACCATAAAGAGTTGAGACAATCATACTGCTCCTGGGTCAATGACGTGCAAGGTCTCATCTGCAAATGCAATTTCACTTGCACCTATAAAGGCTTGCAAGGTTTTGTACATGGACTCCATGATTTGTGATGTCATAGTTCAGTTTGCACCTGATCAAGAGGTCTGTACAATGGCAGTGAAATTGGATAACCCATTGTTGGAGGACATCATCCGCATTGCACACTCATTCAAAATTGCCCACGTTGTAATGAACAATGAAGGGTGAAGCCCCCAAGTTGCAGCAGTTAACCACCGAGCGAGGTGGCGCAGTGGGTAGCACACTGGTCTCACATTCGGGAGGACGACGGTTCGATCCCGTCTCCGGCCGTCCCGATTTAGGTTTTCCGTGATTTCCCTAAATCGCTTCAGGCAAATGCCGGGATGGTTCCTTTGAAAGGGCACGGCTGATTTCCTTCCCCATCCTTCCCTCACCCGAGCTTGCGCTCCATCTCTAATGACCTTGTTGTCGACGGGACGTTAAACACTAATCTCTTCTCTTCTTCTGCAGCAGTCAATGTGCCACTACGCATTCCACCCCGTGTCGCAGGTTGCAGACAAACCCCAGGTTGCGGCAGCACTTTGATTTATCGTTGTCCAATATCTCGTAGATGGCCATGGGGCTGCTCCCTTCGTGGCCACACTGATTTTCTGTTCACTCCAAGCAGAATGTCCAGAATGCTTTGGATCCTTTAAATGCAGTGGCAAAGAGGGGCATCTCTACTCATTTTATCAAAGCTGTGCAAGTCCCTCTCTGATGAAGTCAATGTTATATCACTTGCAGTCCCTTTCCAGGAGCTGGATAATGTCTGTACTGCATTTGCATCTACACTGACAGAAAAAAAAAATCACAACACCAAAAAACAATTAATGAAGAGTAATGAAATTTTGGGAATACATTTGTCCATGTAACATACTTAAGTGATTATCATTGCAGTGGAGTTCCATGCCTAATGCACTTGGTCTGTCAGTACAGGAACGATTAATATTGTTTGTGGATTATGCTGGAGCTGTCATTGTCAATACAGGAACAATTAATATTGTTTGTGGATGATGCTGGAGCTGTCATTTGATGTCCCATGAGTTTCAATTGGAGACAGGTCTGGTGATTGAGCAGGCCAAGGCAACACGTCGAAACTCTTAGAGCATATTGGGTTTCAACAGCGGTGTGTGGGTGAGCATTAACCTGTTGGAAAACCCCCTAAATGCTGTTCATGAATGGCAGCACAGCAGGTTGAATTAGCAGACTGATGTACATATTTGCAGTCAGGGTGTGTGAGATAACCATGAGAGTGCTCCTCCTGTCATGCATAAATGCACCTCACACCATGCAGGTCCAATGTGTCTAGCATGCAGACTGTTTGGTTGCAGACCCTCAGCTGGCTTTCTTCAACAAACGGCCATCACTGGTACCGAGGCAGAACCAGCTTTCATGAGAAAACATTACAGACCTTGACCCTGCCCTCCAGTGAGCTCTTGCTTGACACCAGTGAAGTCGGAATTGGCAGTGGTTTGGGGTCAGTGGAATGCATTTTGTCACTGTGGTGCCAACTGCTGCTCAGATTGTTGCTGCAGATGTTGTACAATGTGCCAGAGCCATATGCCGAATGTAATGGTCATCCCTCTTGGTAGTGCGATGTGGCTGTCCAGAAACTGGTCTTCTTGTGACCATACATTCTTGTGACTACTGCTGCCAGCAATCATGTTCAGTTGCTACATTGCTGCCAAGTTTTTCTGCAGTAATGCAGAAGGAACATCCAGCTTCTCATTGTCCTACTACCTGACCTCACTCAAACTCAGTGATGTGTTGATAGTTGTTGTATCCTGCCTCCTCGTCAAATATAAGGTGCCTAGGAAACCTTCATTCTTGGATCACTAGACAACAATTCAAGCAAATAGTATTAATGGAGTTTTTATTACAGAAAATAACTTTGAGAAATACAGATGTTACAAGCAAAGGGTGACAGACAAAATAAGAAATCTCTTCAGTATAGACACTGTTACATAGTAGAAGTGAAATGACTAGTCTCGAAGCTATTCCTAAACTTGCTGCTGTGGAACTCGGCGAACTGAGCCAAGGCCAGGTGGCACAGCAGTTATGTCCTGTTCATGTAGAGGGCAATGCCGTTGTTTTGTTGTCCTGCAGAGGGGCTGGTCTCCTTGCAATTAGCTGACATCATCTCAGAAACCTCTCTGCTCTAATGTTCCCTCCTGGTGTGTCGGCACTTGGCTTTACACCAGAACATCCCTCACCTCCAAAGTGACAGACCATCTTCATATAAGGAGCTCGACAATGGGAGGGGAGGCGAGGCAGGATCATGGATGCTGTGCTGGACCGGAGGAAGCTGTAGCTGCAGAAGACATCAGGCATCTGACCGTACCCCACCATCCGGCCTTCGCTGTGGTGGAAACATCCCCTGGAAAACAACCAGAAGGGTACGCATCCACCTCCTGAGGCCCACAGCAAGATGTAGTAGGCATTGGCTGCTGCAGTGTGGGTGGCTCCAGCTCCATCGGTAGGATGAGAGGAGGCGGAGAAGACGAAGGCTCCATCTCCATGGGGTCATCGTGTGGTGTTGTGTTGACATCTTCTGGTGGCTGCTGTGGCCACACTGTCCATGGGATCCGTGAATCTGGGGGAAGAGATACAGAAGGATCAGCGTAGACATGACAGTGGCAAATTTGATTGTGATGTCAGCACTGCAGTCTGTCGGGGCCTGAAATGAAGTACATGCATGTGCAAAGTCGATGAAGGATCTTGCCTTGTGCACTCCGTCTGCTGCTGCTGCTGCTGCTGCTGCTGCTGCTACTACTACTAAAAACCCTGAAAAACATATCATCATGCAGCATGAAGCGATACTTGTGGCCTTACTTTGGTGCCGGATGCTGAGGAGTGTGGAGCAATGTCCAATGGCGACGGCCGTGAAGCAATTCCACTGGCGATGGTCCGTCTCATGGGTGTTAACGATAGGAGGTGAGAAACAGGTGCAATGCTTGATCCCTGGTATGTGCAGTGTGAAGTTTGCCCATCTGCTGCTTGAAGGTTCTGACAAAACATTCTACTTTGCCGTTTGACTGTGGATTGAATGGTGCACTAGTTAGATGCTGTATGCCATTGTGTTCACAGAATGTTTCAGATTCATTTGACATGAACTGAGGGCCATTGTCTGACACTATGACTTCAGGCAAACCTTCGAGGCAAAAAATAGATGACGGTACCTGAACTGTGCTACATGACGTTGTTGAGTTCATTGGCACAGCAAAAAGCAACTTTCTGTAAGAGTCTACCACAATCAACCAACAAATGTTCCCAAAAGGTCCCACAAAGTCTATGTGCACACATTGCCATGGTGATTGCAACTTAGACAAGCAGAGAATTTTTGTGGTGGAGCGGACTGATTTTCCGCACATGCATGACACTGTTACGTCATCTGTTCTATTTGCGTGTCCATACTCTCCAAGTACAGTGTCGATGCGCTAACTGTTTCATACGAACAACCTCCAGTGTCGGTGAAGTATCTGCAACACTTCTTTTTACAAGGCTGTGGGGATCAACACATGTGACTGTCCAATGTCATTTTGAACAAGAATAACACCTTTCTGTATAGCAAGGCTATGCCGACGTGCAAAGTATCAGCACACTATAGAGTTCTTTATGCTATGCAACGAGTGAGGCCAAGATGTGCGAATGTATTGTTGCAAAATGTTCAAATCAGAATTAGCTTCTGTGGCCTGTGCAATTTTCCTATAGGTTAGAGGAGAGGACTGAAACAATTCAGAATCTTGACCATTGATGTGACAGCAAGATGAAGGAGAAGCGTGAAAGTCTGTATCAAGGCCAGTCGGAAGACGTGAAAGTGTGTCTGCATTACCAAGTTGAGTTGTCAGATTATACAGAATTTTGTACTGGTACTGAGACAACAATAAAGCCCATCTTTGCAATTTTTGGGCAGTTTGTACAGGAAGCGGCTTCATCAGATGAAACAAGGACTGCAGTCGCTTGTGATCTGTTACTAAGTAGAATTTTCTGCCATGCAAATATTGGTGGAATTTGGTGACACCATACACCCCAGCTGACACCTCTTTCTCTATTTGTGAATAGTTACACTGAGCTTTGGATAACACTTTTGATGCGAAAGCAATAGGCCTGTCTTTATCACCAGTTCTGTGTGAAAGCACTGCACCGATTCCGTAAGAGGAAGCATCAATGTGCAGTACAATTGGTTTGTTAGGATCAAAGTGAACCAAGCATCAATCCCTGAGCAATGCACCTTTAAGTTTTTGAAAAGCTTCTTGGCACTCACCTGTCTACACCAAGGGGACTTTTTTGTGATGCAAGCAATGCAATGACGCTGCAGTTTGTGCAGCTTTCTGTATGAACTGAATATAGTAGGTCATTTTGCCTAAGACTGACTGCAATTCTGTGACATTACGAGGAACTGGCAAGTCACGGATGACTAACAAATATGACTGAAGAGGATCTACACCTTGACTGTTGATGACAAGGCCATGATACCGCAACTCAGGCTTAAAAAATCACACTTGTCCAGTCTGCACTTTTGTCCTGTATCAGACAACACATGAAACAAAGCGCACAAATTTTCACTGTGTTCTTCAGGTGTATTACCTGCTACGACAATATCGTCCAAATAGTTTGAAAAGTTTGGTACTTGACCAGTTAGCTGTTCCAAATACCATTGGAAAATTGTGGGTTTGGGAGCATTGCCTAAGGCAAATGCAAATATTTAAAGAAGCCCAAATGAGTGTTCACAATACACACGCTTTTTGAGATTTTTCATCTAGTGGTATTTGAAGATGTGTGTCTCGCAAATCAATTTTTGAAAAGTAACAACCAGTGCCTAGTCTGTCCACGAGATCCTCTGGGCGTGTCAATGGATAAGTATCAATCACAGTTTGTGGGTTGACTGTAGACTTAAATTCAACACAGAGGCAAATGTGACCTGAAGGTTTGGGTAGCAAAGCCAGTGGAGTTGCAAATTGACTAGATTGTATGGGCACAATGGCTCCACTATCTTGCAATTCTTTAAGTTCCATAGCCACTTTGTCCCGTAATGCAATGGGAACAGTTCTGGCTTGGCAAAATTTTGGCTGAGCATTGCATTTTATAGTAAAATGTGCAACAAAATTGTTAGCCTTGCCTAAACCTTCAGAAAAGAGTTCAGGGAATTCTTTCAGCAAGCTAGCTACACTGTATTTTGCATTGAATGCAGACACTGACAACACATTTTCCTGAATATTAAAGCCACAAATCAAATGGATCAAGGGCAAATATGATCCCACAGTCATGTGATTGGAGCACAGTAAAAGTTACAGTTCGCGTATGCGACCTTCCTGCAGCCAGTAGTCAAAGGGCTTGGGTCTTTGCCTGTACCTCCATTCCAGCCCCCCACAGCACTGTACAGAGCATTTCCACTTGTATGTACTTATTTCATAGGGGAGTGGTCAGATATTGGGCTCTGCAGATGTTGTATGCTGGTGCAGGAAATGGACCTTGATGGCCATTGGAGGATGTATGATCACTGCAACACTGCACTTGCATAGTGAGCATGTCATCCATCTCACTATGTGAATATACTAGGCAGTAGTTTCCTCATGGCCGGTATAAATATGGCCACCTAGCAGTCAGTCAGTCAGTTCTGTACTCATGTCTCTTATTGTTGGTTACTATCATTACTGTACTACGGACTATTAAATAACAATCCTGGTCAAATTTTGGATAGTCTCTCTCTTTGCTCTTGACCCGTTGACATTGTTGTGGCAAAGGTTCTTGCTTTGCACTTGGTTGTTGCATAGGTTGTTTTGGGCTTGTCCTGGTCTGTGTTTTTTCTGACATCAGTCAACCATGTTTAGCTTGAATACCACTTGCTATTGTGTTCTCTTCTGAAGGTGGCTCTTCCCCCTTCGGCTTCGCCCATTTCTCTCCTGGATTCTGACACTTGTGCTGATCAGTGCCTACATGCGGATATAGCAGATTCTTCTTATTTTAAATGTGTTGGTGAAATCTAAAGATCATTACAAGTCAGCTGTAAGGATGCTAGTGGGCCATGAACAGGTTCATGTTGAGAGGATACCACATGAGTGCTTATTGCTTTGCCATGGCTTATTTTTAGTACTACTGTACTCAGTGCTGTAATGAATATTGATTATAATGCAGTATATAGTTTTGAGTTGCCAATATGTTTAATGCTGATATGTCATTTGCAACAATGTTACAGGCATGAGAGAGCCTTGTGCACAAGATGATACTGTCTTGATTAAAGAGCAGCATTCCAGATAACAGTGAAGCAGGAATCGTAGACAAGCATCAGAATTCTTTAATCTTAGTGAACTTACCAGATTGATAAACCGGTCCTGTGGTGTAGTTTCATTAATGGTGTCCTCATGATATGGATCCAAGGTGAACAGATTCTTTCTACTTCCCACAAGAGCCTTAACAACTTCCTAGAAAATCATTTCACTTAGTTGTCTGCTGCTCAACTGCTCAACATGCCACATTTCTTGATGTCGGCCTCTACCTCTGTGATGTTGTTATACATGCGTGCCAAGTGCTAACAGATGCCCGAGGTGGAAGGGTTAGCAGCTGTCATTGGTACCTTCAGATGCAACATATGTCATATATCCATATCAAGATTGGACAAGGCCTTTGATGATAGTGTACTGTGTAGTACTGTCACACGGTAACTCAGTGACATTTTACATGTTCATGTGTGGATGTTGTTGTCTTCAGACCAAAGACTGTTTGATGCAGCTCTCCATGCTACTCTATCGTGTGCAAGCCTCTTTATCTCAAAAAAAAAAAAAAAAAAACACTACTGTATTGATATATTGATACATCAATATTTTTCACAAAAATATTGATTATCAATACATCAATATTTTCCACAAAAGTATCAATATGTATTGATGATATTTTTTCACTGGTATATCAATACCAAAATGGCACTATTGAGTGCCAATATTTTTATTTTATGTTATATTTTTTTTGTAATTTTCAATAAACATTTGTCATTGTTCTTTTGAAATTGTAGTAGAACATAAATTTTACTTTCACTGTGTGAAGGAGTCTTACTACTTTTTAATGCAACTAGTGTGCTATTTCTTCATATCTGCGGCATTCTTCAAAAACAGTTGTTCTCTCTGAAAATGAAACTCATGAACAAAAATCTAAATGACAAGAATGGTCCATGTGGTGGACAGAGATGTGTGAGGGAAATACTGATGTAATCAGTGCTCAGTGCTATCGACAGAAACTGCAGTGTTTAACTCCACCATGCAATTTTTACTGCTAGCTCACTGGCATTTGCAGAAATGAAAAAACAGGGAAGTAAATGTGAAGTGTTCCAGACAAATCCAGTATGTGGCGAAATTGAACAACAAATCCATTGGATACCTTTTGTTGTGCCACTTACCTGCAGTTACCATTGTTAGCAATGTGGTTACTGCCAGGTGTGAGTGGGCATTGTTTTCCTTTCAGTTCTTGCTCTAAGGGGGGATAAGCAGGCTGCTGGCTTGTTGATGTACAGAATATTTAGTAATACATCAATAGTTAAATATACAGCTCTAAAACTGGCAGTGTATATACAATGTGCAGACAAAATATCAATATATCGGATTCCCGATCTTTTTAAAAATATTAACAGTCCTAGTGCAACCTGCATCCTGAATCTGCTTACTGTATTCACCTCTTGGTCTCCCTCTATGATTTTTACCCCCAACACGTTCCTCTGATATTAAATTCATAATCTCTTGATGTCTCAGAATGTGTCCTATCAACCGATCCCGTCTTCTGGTCAGGTTTTGCCACAAATCTCTTTTCTTGGTGATTCTATTCAGTACCTCCGCATTAGTTACATGATCTACCTATCTAATCTTAAGCATTCTTCTGTAGCACCCCATTTCAAAAGCTTCTGTTTTCTTCTTGTCTAAACAGTTTATTGCCGACATTTCACTTTCATACATGGTTACACTCCATACAAATACCTTCAGAAAAGACTTCCTAACACTTAAATCTATATTTGATGTCAACAAATTTCTTTTTTTTAGAAAAATTCTTTGTGCCATTGCCGGTCTAAATTTTATAGCCTCTCTACTTGACCCATCATCAGTTATCTTGCTGCCCAAATAGCAAAACTCATCTACTACATTCGGAGTCTCATTTCCTAATCTAATTCCCTCATCAGTGCCTGATTTAATTAAAATACATTCCATCATCCTAGTCTTACTTTATTTTATGTTCATCTTATATTCTCCTTTCAAGACACCATCCATTCTGTTTTAATTGCTGTTCCAAGTCCTTTGCTGTCTCTGACAGAATTACAGTATCATCAGCAAATTTCACAGTTTTATTTCATCTCCCTGAATTTTAATCCCTACTCCAAATTTTTCTTTGGTTTCCTTTACTGCTTACTCAATGTACAGATTGAATAACCTCAGGGATAGGCCAGAATGCTGTGTCACTCCCTTCTCACCTCTCCTTGCCTTTCATTCCCCTTGACTCTTTATAACTACCATCTGGTTTCTGTACAAGTTGTAAATATCCTATCACTCCCCGTATTTTATATGGCAAATTTCATTTTATTAGTTTTAATTTTTATTGGCATAATTAGAGGAGACAAACATGTCATGTTAGGAAAAAAAAACAGTTTTATGGTGATGAATGTGTAGACAATTTTCTTGTAAATACAGACCTCTGCCCTTAACCAAGAAACTGACAACTGTAATAGTTCATAGATAAAAATGCATAACTTCTCCATAGTTTTCAAAAGAGAATTTTATTTGTGAATCCATAGCTAATACATTGTTTCTTCAATGTAGAAGTTCCACAGCTAAAATAAAAAATACATTCATAAAAAATTGAATTTGAGATAACTACTGTGTTGGAGAGTGAACACTCCTCATGAACCAGGAAACTGAATAGTTTATTGTGACATGAGACATTTATTGCACCAGACTCTGTATTGACTGTTGATGTGACAATTGAGCACAAAATCACCAAGATCTGGACTATCAGTGCATTTCATCATGGCCAGATTATAGGTGTCTGAAGCATGGGGCACTCCATCTCAGAATGCCACCTTGTAAGTTTGTACATACTATATCGTGCAGAACAACCACTTCACTATGATGTATGGAAGCCACTGCCCCACTTGTGTATCTGTGCTCACCACCCACCACAGGGCACAGAGGTTAACATCAGTGCAGGTACGCCACCACTGAATGGTCGATACCTGGATAAAGGATGTCTGGACTAATGGGCAACTGTACACATTGATCCAACCCAATGGAACAGTACAAGAACCTTGCTAACCACATGCGGTGATGCCGCCTTCGTTCCCAAAAGGGCCTGTCAGACAGGTGGTGGATGTGTCCTCATGTGGAAGATATTTGCATGAAATGTAATGAGGTTCCTGGTAAGTCTGTCACATTTGTGCCAGAATTTTTTGAGAAACACAATGTGGACATGTAGGTTGTTTAGCCCCTCAGGTTACCTGAACTCATTGTTATTGACTGTGTTTGGGAGGTTAGATGTGCATAATGTGGACATAGCTGTGACCAAACACTGTGATTTGTGGGGAGTAGTTAATGGTGATATGAAGGTGAATCAAATAAAAAATTGGATTTTTGTTCCTGAGCATCAACAGTTTATAGGACTGGACCCACACTTGTAGTATTGTTGAATGTGACTGTTAGGAGTGGAGAGCTGGGTATTACATATTCCCAACAGCTTCATACTCACAGTGTTGGGCAACAGGTGCACTCCTCTCTTGCACAGCACACAATTATAAAATTTCATGCTCACGAAGGAGTTCAAACAATTGAAATCTTCCAGAGATTGATTGCACAGCTCGGTGAGCAAACATTGTCAAGGATGTGTGTGTTTGCGTATAAAGAGTTAAAGAAAGGACAAGAACATGTGGACAATTAGCAACACAGTCGCTGTCCTCAGACCAGCATTAGAAACAAAAACATTCATGTGGTTTGAGATGTTCTTGAAGGTGATAGTTGGGGCAAGAGTATCAGAAATTACAGAACAAGTTATGGGAGGTGTCAAACAATCATCACAAATGACCTACAGTTCCATAAAGGGTGGTCTAGATGGGTCCCTCGCCTTTTGACCAAAAATCAGAAGTTCAGGCATTTGGAGGTCTATCAGAGGCTTACAGCAAGGTTTGCAAACGAAGGTGATGCATTTTTCAATTGGATTATCACCTGCAATGAAATGTGGGTCCACCACTCCAGTCCTGAATCCAAACAAGCCAGTAAGGAGTGATGGAGGAAAGGGGAGGGAGCCTCAGTGAAAGCCAAGACATGACTGTCACCTGGCAAGGCTCTTTCAACCATGTTTTTTGACCAGTGAAGCATTTTACTCATTGAGTTTTTACATGAGCAACACACAATGCTGCATACTACTGTGAGCTGTTGAAGAAGATGAGGGTTGCATGTTGCCACGAAAGACAAGAACAACCAATTCAATAAGTCATCCTCCTGTGTGACAATGCTAGGCCTCATACTGCTGCTCTAGTAGTCTCCAAACTACAGGAAATACACTGGACTCAATTTGATCACCCTTCTTACAGTCCAGACCTATTGCCCTGTGGTTCCCATTTGTTTTGATTCCTTAAAGAGATTCTAGGAGGACACCAATGTGAAGAAGATGGGGGCATGATGGAATTTGTGTGCAATTGGCTCCTGACGCATCAAGCTTCATTCTGTGATGCTGCGATAAAAAACCTTCCTTCTCACTGGGAAAAATGTATTTCTAAGTTGGGAAACTATGTGGAAGAATACATAGTAACTGCATTTTGTGTTTCAATAAATTAATTTAAAAAAATAAATTAATAAAATCTTATTTATATTTGATTCACCCTTGTAGATCAGGATGGCTCTCCAACACTTTCATTGTCTTTTGTAGTCCACACTGTGATATGAGTCTGCTGTCATCAGGGTGTTTTTCACAGATGAATTTATTTTCATGCTGTGACAAAGTTCATCAGATTTGATAAACTCAGTAGCAGTAAACTAGCAATTTGCTGCAGACATGTTCTTCCGCTACTAAACAGCCACATGGAAAATGACACACATGTATCTTTTGAGCAGTGAAAGGAATAAATGCAGATATATCTGGATTGAAATGTACTTCACTTAGTAGGGAATCACCGCCGGCCGCGGTGGTCTAGCGGTTCTAGGCGCTCAGTCCGGAACCGCGCGACTGCTACAGTCGCAGGTTCGAATCCTGCCTCGGGCATGGATGTGTGTGATGTCCTTAGGTTAGTTAGGTTTAAGTAGTTCTAAGTTCTAGGGGACTGATGACCACAGATGTTAAGTCCCATAGTGCTCAGAGCCATTTTTTTAGGGAATCACCTGTAATTTAAGATATGTGGCAAGCTAAACAAATTCATTCCATCAGTCTCATCCTTTATGTGTTGGTTGCTGTACATGATATTGTCTGGTGAAACCCAAGAACATATTTTTTATGAAACTGGCCACAGCTTGAGGACACATTTGTAGACCAAAATAATTGTGTACTAAGATGCCATGACTGTTGTTACTTATTGCCGGTAGATTTTCAAGTCACAGTAGTCACAGTAGTACTTTGTGCTTCAGACACAAATTTACCTCCCCAACACTATATGCAGACCAATAAAGTTAATCTAAGGTTACAAGTACAACACATATGTTGTTACTTCTTCAGACAGGTACTGTTTTATGGGATTATCATTAAAAAATAATAATCTATGATTATAATACATATGGTGTTACTTCTTTAGATACATACTATTTTACATGGTCATCATCCAAGCGCCGTGCAAAGTGGCCATGCAGTTTGAGGCACCATATCACGGATTGTGAGCCCCACCCGTCGGAGGTTCGAGTCCTCCCTCGGGCATGGATGTGTGTGTTGTTCTTAGCTGAAGTTAGTTTAAGTAGTGTGTAAGTCTAGGGACCAATGACCTCAGCAGAATTCACACACACACACACACACACACACACACACACACACACACACACACACAAATACATACATACATTCACACACACATTTTTGTCATCCAAGAAATCTTCTACACTATAGTAGCATTACTTTTCAGATATGTTTCCAGGTCTCCTTCAGTATTTTTTAGATTTGGGTCACACTCCACACACCCCAGATTTTATTCCTAAATTTCATGCCCATATAATATGGAGTTTTTTCACGTAATTTTAGTTTATGGCTAGATAACGTGTAACTTCTTGTATGCCTTATCTCATACCAATACAAGAAGCACTTGTCCTCAAATGCCCGCATATCGTGGTCGTGCGGTAGCGTTCTCGCTTCCCTCGCCCGGGTTCCCGGGTTCGATTCCGGGCGGGGTCAGGGGTTTTCTCTGCCTCGTGATGGCTGGGTGTTGTGTGATGTCCTTAGGTTAGTTAGGTTTAAGTAGTTCTAAGTTCTAGGGGACTGATGACCATAGTTGTTAAGTCCCATAGTGCTCAGAGCCATTTTGAACTTGCCCTCAAAAAGTTGTGGGTTTCTCTTTGTGAAAAATGAGACTTTCATACTTTTTCTTAAAGTTACATTAAGTAAGCTAATTTCCTCAGATCCCCAGAAAAATATACTGTACCGAATGACTGAAACAAAATATTTGTGATATACACTTTTTACAACTAAATTAGTGATATTTTATAATACATTCATGACATAAATGAGACTGTTCAGTCAATTCAGTATGCTGTCCACATGATTACTCCATGGCATATTCTTATTTACTAGTACACCAAGGAATTTGACACAGCATACTATGTCCTGTTTTTTATCCACATAGTGTATTTCACCTACACGTAGCACAGATTGTTTTGTGGTGAAATGAACAATTTTTGTTTTTGCAAAGTTTAATTTCAGATAATTATTTTGACCCATGTTTCTACTTCCCCCAAGTGTCTGCTCAATATGGCAGATTAACTAAGTATCAGTTTTATGGCACGCTATTACTATTGGGTTGTCTGCATAAAGGATGGTATCGAACTGAACATGGTATGGCATATCACTGATATAATACAAAAATAGTAGTGGCCCAAATATTGTGGAACACTTAATTGTGTGTGTTTCCAGCCAGAGGGGAATTTGTTGCTGCTGTTATGATGAAGTATTCTTTGTTTTCTGTTAGCTAAGTACAATGATATCCAAATAAGAGATCTTCATTGAAAACCATACCTCATTAATGTGCAGAGAAGCAGTACCAAAAGCTTTTGTGAGGTCACAAAAGGTGCCTGATATACAAATTCTATTATCGAGACATCTGCTAACTTCTGTGACCAATTCATTTATTGTGTGGTTTTGTTGCAGCCTTTCCTGAAACTACACTGATTGAATAAAATAATGCTGTGGGATAAATTATAATTTTCTATCTGATTATATTCTGCTCTATCACATATTTTTTAGAAAACTAACAGTGAGCTAGATCTATAGCTCTCCATTTTACCTTTTTTCTCTTTTTATGAACTGACTGAAGTTCAGCATATTTTAGTCGGTCTGGAGACTATTTTTATTATTCTGGTGGGAACTTCATCTGAACCCACTGAGTGGGCTCATATAACTAGTTTCTTATGCAGTTTTTTGCTTTTTAATTTATGTGTCAGTGTTTCAAATGAACCTAGGAATACATTATATGGTACACAGGGATGCGATATATATACTGATATTAACCTGTTATATGGTTTAAGTTTTATACAACAATAAGGGGCAATCAAAAAGTTTCTGTTTGGGAATGTTGCTGCAGCATATATGCAGTGTATTGCAACTCTAGTGTGGGTATATAAGCACCAACATATAGGCAAGGGATTAGTGTGGCATTTGTGTCTTTCCGATGTGCATTTGATAAATGCGAAAATGTGAACTATGGTAAGTGCCCAAACTGGACAGACATACTGTTGTTCGTTTTTTGGCTGCGAAAGGACAAATACGAGTAGACATCATTGTAGAATAAAGAATGTGTATGGGGCAGCAGTTAAGGTGAAATGTCAAGGAAAACTGCAACAAGGGGTGCTGGTACTTTATGATGTCACATGTCCCCATATCACAAATATCATAATACAGAAATTACACCAACTCAAGAGGGAGACACTTGAGCACCCACCCTATAATCCTGACCTTACCGTATGCAATTATCTTCAGTCACTTAAAAAGGGGGCTTGAAGGGTCAGTGATTCCTGTCCAATGAGGCTGTGCAGCAGGCATTTATGGACTTCTCCACATAGCAGGACACAGTGTTTCACCAAATAGATAACTTCAACATGATGCATCAGTTGGATGATTGCCTCAATACTCACAGTGGTTTTGCCTGATTGGTATACTAATTCTGGACTGTGTACCCTTTATATGGAAAATTTTTGATTGCCCCTTATACTTTCAAATGTAAGTTGTTTATTTAGATGGCTAAAATACTGTCTGACTTCATAGTTTACTGAGGAGTTAACTAAGATGCAAGAGCATCTATATCCGTTAGCTCCACAAAAATTGATAGCCAGTTTGTAGCCTCTAAGTTTATTGAGGGGAATAATAATTTCAATTTTAATCCAATGTTCATTTAGTCATATTACATTTACTGTCTGTTTCATACTTTCTAACAGAATTTGTATATCCTAAAGCTTGGTGATTGTTTCTTCAAAGAGACATCCAGTGTTCAAATGCATAATGAAATTGCTACTTCTCTGCATATTATCAGGTAAAGCATCATTAAAAGTAGTTTGACTACAAGAAAAAGGAACTTCCACCTGTGTGTGGAATATTTGTCCTGGACTGCAAATGTGGCACCAGGTCCTGTTGCCGGCCGGAGTGGCCGCGCGGTTCTGGCGCTGCAGTCTGGAACCGCGAGACCGCTACGGTCACAGGTTCGAATCCTGCCTCGGGCATGGATGTGTGTGATGTCCTTAGGTTAGTTAGGTGTAACTAGTTCTAAGTTCTAGGGGACTAATGACCTCAGCAGTTGAGTCCCATCTTGCTCAGAGCCATTTGAACCATTTTGAACCAGATCCTGTTGAAATTGGCTCCTTATTTCCCTGCATATGACCGTTAAGGGTGATGGCTTGTTTGCTGTTAGAGCTAATTTTGCACTTTTTTTTTGTCAACAGCTTTGTTATGACTGATGCAAGTCTCTTGTTACCAGATCAATTTAGGTGTAGTCCATGCTTTGTAAAACTAGCTTTTGCATATTTGTTGATATCAAGAATGTTTTCAAACTCTGAACAGAAGTGTTTTAATTTTTGATGCTTTTATCAAATTTTACTATTCACACAAGACCAGTCCACCAGACCAAATTTCACCAGTAGATTCTTCAGTATCATATTTGTAGTAGATAGCAACTGCAAGGTAATGATGACCAAAATTATTTTATAAATGCATTCCCTTAATTGTAGTAAACATGGCAGAACTGGCATGTTCTTTTCTGGTGTTCACATTTTCAAACTTCACTCCAGGCTTAACAACAGCTGACACACTCATGATCTCTTTAGCAGATTTTGATAGAAAGTTTGAAAGATTGCATAAATGACTGTCTCCAAATATTTTTAATTTTATTCCATCTGTCTCCCCCCCCCCTGCCCCCACCCCTCTCTCTCTCTCTCTCTCTCTCTCTCTCTCTCTCTCTCTCTCTCTCTCTCTCTCTACAGGAATTTGTGTTTAGATCTGACAGTGGTGCTAGATACCCAATGCAATGTAGGTTTATTAGTAGAAAATTTACTTTGGTTTTTGATGGAAGCTGTTCCTGTTGGTAGTGTCTACTAGAAGTGCAAAGGTATGGAATTTGTATATTGGACTTTGTGTTTGGATAAGTAACTATTGCTGATTGTGTGACTGCTTAAATTAATAAGAATTGGTGCTTTTATTTGGTTTTTAGATCAGTCATATATATCATATAATTCTAGTCACTTGTTGTCAGGATTTTTTGTGGTGTTATTATCATTGCCTTTCTTTTCTGATGCCACATTGTATTTTATGTGTAATAGCTTATCACAAATCAGTTGTGAGAATCTTAGGCTTTATATCTTAACATGTGATGTGTTCATATTGATTTTATTCCCAGGTGATGTACACATACAGCTGGTACTGTCAACATTTCCTGTGCTGTTCCTCAAAGTTTAATACTTGCAATATTGATTCACTTTTAGACATGTATCAGTAGTAGTCCATAATTAGAAGACATATACTTCAAAAACTTTTTGGTGTACTTTTTAGATATTTACTCTGTATATCAACTACAATTTTTGCAGTACTTAAAAAGAATTTTTTAACTTTCACATCAGTCATTCTGTATCTTCCCATACATTTTGCTTTCAAGGAGATTCATAGTGTGTGTGTGTGTGTGTGTGTGTGTGTGTGTGTGTGTGTGTGTGTGATTTATACAAATAATGACCATATTCTCAAAGTAATTATGAATAAAATTTATCTATCTTAGATTTTGTTCTCTGAAATAATCATATTATGAATATAAATAACCATCTTCCAAATAACTTATTTTTTCTGACTTGCAGATATTTTGTAAATATTTCAGGTCCTTGCATTTAGTGAAACAGTTGAATTCACTATCACTGAAAGGCATCAGTATCTGAACATTAGTGTTTGGGGAAAGGGAATCAGTCAGACAGCACTATTGGGCCATGTAAGTGTTCCACTTGAATCTGTGATTACAGCTTCAAAACAACGTCACCATTCTAGGATGTGTGCCTTGCTTCCACCTGATCCACATACTGCTATGAGGTATGTGTAAACTGCCTAATGTATGAATTCATGTTTGTGATTATGATTATTATTATTAGTATTATTACTGTTAGCAGTAGTAGTAGTAATAGTAGTAGTAAGAGGAGGAGGAGGAGGAATTTAGAGTTATGCTGGTGGCTGTTGCAGCAGTTGGGTGAAACTAGCCTTATTAACAATGAAAATATTTTTTATGTTGAGAGATCTTTTTATTGTGATAGGGTTGTAATTACTACAAAATTTATAATTACTGTAAAATATAAGCATGCATCTTTCTATTATGCTGCATGCTTGCAAAATATTGTCTGTTTGCTGTACTGCTGACAGTTTGCATGGAATTATCCCTTATACCACAGAAAACAGAAAAAAGGGCATATTCTCAGAATGCCATTATTGTGCGAGAAGATTGCTGATACTGTTCACTAGGTTAGTCCTTTAAATGGAATTAGTTTATTTCATTATTTTAGAGTTTAATATTTATTTTATGTAAGACCCAGGGTTCTCTTGTAACACAAATTGGTCTGATTAGTGGTTGATTTAAAATCATGGTTTAATGATCTTGATTTTGGTTTTAGATATATATCATACTTGTAATCACTGTAAGTGCTAGGATGATTCCTCTCATCAAAACTGTGGCAGATTCATTTACATTCTTACTAAAATCTGACCATTTGTTCAACACAAATGGATTTGCAGCCAGTTGAGTATTAAGGCCTGAGCCAAAAGGAAACAGCGCTTTCTTGATAAAATGTCATGAGATACTGCAATTATGCGATCTGTTTAATTTGCAGTTGTCCATCTGTTATACCGGCATCCACATGTACCCTGCTAAGAAGCCTCACAAAACATACAATTTCTGATTAGACTTTCTGTTATAAGTTTATCAATGTAGGATTCTGAGATGAAATAACATTTTTGGTGGTTTGGCCAATGTATTAGAGATCAAAAACACACGTGTCAATTTTTGTACTGATAAGCATATGTACTGAAATTCTGTATGCACCCTGCACTGAGTCTGTGTGAGTGTGTAAAATGAGTTTCAAATGGTTTATTCTCCCAGAAGTGTGCAGTTCTTATGAAATATTGTTTTCAAGTGAATGTCCCAGGGTTGAAGTAAGGATGGAGTTAATATCAAGAGTACATTCTGTCCCTAGAGTCTCATTTAAAAAGTGTTTCTTTTGGATAATCCTCTGTCTTAACTAAAATTTCCAAAAATTGAAGATTTCAGTGTAACTGAAACAACATAAGCTGACAAATACGGTTTTACTAATATAATGTTGCACTTATAGTTCTGTGTATCTGAAGCTTAAACAAAAAAAGAGCTGACATTTATATATAAAGCACAGTTTGTAAAGAGAAAAATGACCACCACTCTCTGAAAGGAGAATAACAGAGCATATTGTTTCTTTCATAGTTACAGAACCTGTACACAAGAGGTTGGGACGTTAGCTGCTAAATATTGTATTAAGCAGGAAAATACTAAGAGGTCACACAGAAAAATAATGCCTCAAAATTTTTTGAGTGAAAACTCTTAAATCTTTTAAAATAAAATAAACATTTGTCTGAAGCATTTGAATGTGCTGAGAAGATCAAGTGTTCTGGTATCAGTGATATTACTGGTAACTGGTTCTTATACTGTCTAACTAAAAGGATGCAGAGTGTACACAACAAGACAGTATCTTCAGAATGGGGGATAATTACTACACACATCAAAAAAAGTTTTGCATCACCTCGGTTCTGAGAGTTCTGGAATCTGTACAGATTGCTGTACACATTGGTACCTCTAATGCCCAATAGCACATCCTCTTGCATTGATGCATGCCTGTATTCATCGAGGCATACTATCCACAAGTTCATCAAGACACTGTTGGTCTAGATTGTCCCACTCCTCAATGGCAATTCAACGTAGATCCCTGAGAGTGGTCGATGGGTCACGTTGTCCATAAACAGCCCTTTTCAGTCTATCCCAGGCGTGTTCCATAGGGTTCATGTCTGGAGAACATGCTGGCCAATCTAGCCGAGTGATGTCATTATCCTGAAGGAAATCATTCACAAGATGTGCATGATGGGGGTGCGAATCGTCATTCATGAAGATGAATGCCTCGTCAATATGCTGCCGATGTGATTGCACTATCAGTTGGAGGATGGCATTCACGTATCGTACAGCCGTTACATTGCCTTCCATGACCACGAGTGGCGTACGTTGGCCCCACATAATGCCACCCCAAAACAGCAGGGAACCTCCACCTCACTGCCCTCGCTGGACTGTGTCTGAGGTGTTCAACCTGACTGGGTAGCCTCCAAATATGTCTCTGACAATTGTCTGGTTGAAGGCATATGCAACACTCATCGGTGAAGAGAACATGATGCCAATCCTGAGCAGTACATTCGACATGTTGGTGGGCCCCTCTGTACCGCGCTGCATGGTGTCATAGTTGCAAAGCTGGACCTTGACATGGACATCGGGAGTGAAGTTGTGCATCATGCAGCCTATTGCGCACAGTTTGAGTCATAACAAGATGACCTGTGGCTGCACAAAAAGCATTATTCAACATGGTGGCATTGCTGTCAGGGTTCCTCTGAGCCATAATTCGTAGGTATCGGTTATCCACTGAAGTAGTAGCCTATGGGCCGCCTGAGCAAGGCATGTCATTGACAGTTCCTGTCTCCCTGTATGTCCACCATGTCCGAACAACATCACTTCGTTCACTCCAAGACGCCTGGACACTTCTCTTGTTGAAAGCCCTTCCTGCCACAAAGTAGCAATGCAGTCGCGATCGAACCGCGGTATTGACCGTCTAGGCATGGTTGAACTACAGACAACATGAGCTGTGTACCTCCTTCCTGGTGTAATAACTGGAACTGATAGGCTGTCAGACCCCCTCCGCCTAATAGGCGCTGCTCATGCAAGGTTGTTTACACGTCTGGCAGGTTTAGTGACGTCTCTGAACAGTCAAAGGGACTGTGTCTGTGATACAGTATCCACAGTCAACATGTATCTTCAGAAGTTCTGGGAATTGGGGTGATGCAAAACTTTTTTTTGGTGTGTGTATTACCACAAGGATCAATACTTGACCCACTCTTGTCCTCTTAATGTGCAGGATTATCATGTTATATGATCTGATTTGTCACTGAATTTAATTTTAATATGATTTTTGATGCACTGAATTCACATCGCTTCTTTTTATCAAGATGCTTGAAAATGTCTTATGGCCGAATTTGTACACGAATTTGTAGATTAGTACAACAAATGAAGCAAAATTGACAGCTGCAAGTGGAATGCAGTGACTTAAACAATGCAGAGGGTAATTCAATAAATGAAATAGAATGTTCTGAATTATTGATAAGAACCTCAACTGGAAATCACATATCACAGATCTTTATAAATATCCAAGTTCTACAACTTTTTTGATAGGAAAATGTCAAAAAATTGACTTATTTTCCCTTTTTTCATTTACTGTTTGATTAAGACATCATATTTTGTGGTAATTCATCATTTTGTTGGACTGAAGTATGTAGTAAAGCTAAGATGTAACGTCCTCTGCAGAATTTCTGTAAGACATCTCTTTAAACAGTTGGGCATGTTGATAACAGCTTCACAATATATTTTTGCCAGTATGAAGTTTGTTGTCAACAGTTGATCACAGTTGGAAAACAGCATTATCATTCATAAATAAAATAATAGCAAGGAGAAATGTCTTGCACTATCTATCATCCAGCATTAGTGTGACACAGAAAGGAGTGAGGAACTCAGCTATAAAAATATTTGACCTCTCACCCAGATATGTAAAGGCTATAATTGATAATTAATTTAATTTAACTTCGTGTTACAGTACTTTTCCCTTAGAAGATGCCTTATAATTGCAAACATGCTCACTCCATCTCATAACAAGAGATAGCAATTATAATCTATGGAGCATATAATTAGCTAAAACATACACTTACGTGCACAGGTGCACAAAGCTCTCAACTCATGTTAGTAAGTTGCAGTATCTATGGAAGTTTCTGATATACAGATTGGTCTATCTGAAGTTTCAGATGAGATTATCTCGAAAACTGTACATCGAGTAAAAATATTGCGTAAGACAGCTTTGTAAGCCGAAAGGGGGACATCAAATGATACTACACATGACATCCAGCCCGCACCCCCTTGGATAGGTGATACAAATTTGAGTCAAATTAACAAAGAACTTGGCAGTATGAGCCCATTTGTCAGTAGGGCATTGCACCCTCTCTGGCATAGATGTGTGCATTGATTCAGTTGGGAATGGTGCCATAAAGACGTTGCATCCTCCCCTGCGGCATTTCACCCACAATTGTTGTAACTGTTCCTTGATATCCTGGATACTGGCATGGAGATGGAGTTAACATGTGAGCTGGCCTCACATGTGTTCCATCAGGGAAAATTTGGGGAGCTTGCTGGGCATGGGAGTACCTCAACATGACACAGACAGTTCATAGAAATACTTGCAATGTGCAGACAAGCGTTGTCCTGTTGAAAAATGGCACCATGATGCTGCCACATGAGAGAGAACACATGAGGAAACAGTATGTCCATGACGTGCCACTGTGTCACTCCTGGCCATGACCTGAAGTCATATCCAATGGCTACCCACACCATGGTGCCAGGAGTAACATTGCTGTTCCTGTCCAAAACATTATAAGAATGGGAATGCTCCCCAGATTGCCCCCATATTCACCAAAAATGATCATGCAGCGTAGTGCAGAACTGTGATTCATTATGGAACACAATGCGACACCACCCATCAGCAGTCCATGCTTCCCAGCACACAGTACTACTCCAAATGCAAGCATTTGTGTTGTGTTAACTGCAGCATATGCATAGGACATTAATTCCCTATTCCAGCTACTGATAGTCTTCTATAAGTGGTGTGAGGTGACACAGTATTTGGCAGGGAGTCCATTACTTGTTCTCAGGTGGTAGGCCCAGATGTGAAGAGGTTAAGATATGCTTGGTGGAGATTACAGCAATAATTGCCCTCATGTTCCCATGCAGTCCAACATGGGGCCACTGCCACATCCGAATGCCCCACAAATCTGGATTTGACCAGCTGGCCAAATGGGGGCCCACAAGGAGGCTATTTTCAAACTCTCATCAGATGCTGATAATGCTGTCTCACACAAGTATATAGCATTTCTGTATCCTTCACAGTGATCACTGAATTTCTGAGACCATTTATGCTGCTTATATACTGTACCAGGCATTGTAACAACACATAGTTCTACCAATACTAATGAATTTTGGTAGGCATTCTACCTGTTACAGAGTACAACAGCTCTAATTATTTACATACTCACCAATGGAGTGTTTGCGTATGAAGTTAATTGTGATATCTGACTGTCTCTTCCAGGTGTTTGTAAGGCAGTGTATATTTAAATTGATAAAAAATGCAGAAACTTCTGTGTCCACCTGAAATACTATAGTTTTGTCTAAGATTTGTAAATCTGTAAACAATTTTTGTGGATTTCCCATATGGGAGTTTACTAAAGATTGAATTTTAGACACTGATCTACTGTTGTGTGGCTTCTTGGCCTTGAGAGATGCACAAGAATTGCAAATACTGTTAAATGGCCACATTTCTCACAATATAAAAACATTTTGAAATGCTTAGGATGCCAATGGCATGGATACCATATGAAATGCTTGAAATAAGACAGTAGTCGAACTTGGTGAGCACGAAATGCTATACTGTGATTAGAATCACTAGAGGGAAGATTCTGAATCCAAACAAAGCACTGGAGAAGGTAAGAGAATTTTAGATCTCAGCCGCAATCAGGCATTGTAATAAATCCAATGGCTGCAAATGAAAATTTGTGCCAGACTGGGACTCTAACCTGGATTTCTTGTTTTACACAGGCTGTCACCTTATCTGCTTCAGCTATCCAAGCACACTTTCTGTCCAGCCCAGATCCTCAACTTGTTGCACACTACACATGTAGTGCCCACTGTCCATTATCCTTGTTACTCGCAGCTTCACCTGATTCCCACAAGACTTTAGATGTAATGTGCATCTGTACTGAAGGTATCATTATTCGTCATCAGGTGCATATATATAGATGTGTGGTGCCTGTTCTTTCAGAAATGTCCAAAATAACAGGCATCACACATACACTGCAGAGCCGAAGAAACTGGTACACCTGCCTAATATCGTGTAGGCCCCCTGCAAACACGCAGAAGTGCCACAATACAATGTGCCATGGAGCTCACTAATGTCTGAACTTGTGCTGGAGGGAATTGACACCATGAATCCTGCAGGGCTATCCATGAATCCATAAGAGTACAAAGGGGTGGAGATCTCTTGTGAACAGCACATTGAAAGGCATCCCAGGTATGCTCAATAATGTTCATGTCCGGGGAGTTTGGTGGCCAGCAGAAGTGTTTCAACTCAGAAGAGTGTTCCTGGAGCCATTCTGTTGCAATGTCCTGTTGGAATTGCCCAAGTCTGTAGGAATGCACAATGGACACGAATGGATGCAGGTGATCAGACAGGATGCTTATTTAAGTGTCAACTGTCCGAGTCATATCTAAACATATCAGGGGTCCCGTATCACACCAGCTGCACACACCTCACACCATTACGGAGCCTCCATCAGTTTGAACAGTCCCCTGCTGACATGCAGGGTCCATGGGTTCAAGAGGTTGTCTCCATACCTATACACGTCCATCCGCTCGATATGAAATGAGACTCATTCGACAAGGCAACATGTTTCCAGTCATCAACAGTCCAATGTCAGTGTTGACGGTTCCAGGCAAGGGGTAAAGCTTTGTGTCGTGCAATCATCAAGGATACATGAGTGGGCCTTGAGCTCTGAAAGCCCGTATCGATGATGTTTCATAGAACGGTTTGCACGCTGACACTTGTTGACGGCCCAAGATTGAAATCTGTAGCAGTCTGTGGAAAGGTTGCACTTCTGTCACGTTGAATGATTCTTTTCAGTCATTGTTGGTCCTGTTCTTGCAGGTTCTTTTTCCAGCTGCAGTGATGTTGGAGATTTGATGTTTTACCAGATTCATGATATTCGCGGTGCACTTGTGAAATGGTTGTACGGGAAAGTCCCCACTTCATTGCTGCCTCAGAGATGCGTGCCCTTCACTCATGCGCCAACTATTACACCACATTCAAAGTCACTTAAATCTTGATAACCTGCCACTGTAGCAGCAGTAACTGATCTAACAACTGTACCAGACACTTGTTGTTTTATATAGTGTTGCCAACAGCAGCACCTTATCCTGCCTGATGGTAGAATTCTGATCTGGTAAGCACTTTATGTGATTTGCAACAATAATACTCTGAAAGCACTTGACAGATCCTGAAAAGTGACAACTAATTGGTATCATAGAGATGGTTTACTTTTCTGAGACAACATGCTACCTCCTGAGACAAAAAGAACAATTTCTGAAGATCAGGATCATTTACCTTGAAAGTGGTAAAGTGATTTTGTAGTTGATGCAAGTATATTTCCCAGACTTTAGTGCCATTCTGAAATAATGTTGTCATTGTTGCCAAGGTCGTAACTACCAACATTACAAACTGTTGTTGGTGCTGACCCTCTTTGAGGTGTGAATTATTGTCAAAGCAAGGCCAATTGTTGGTGGTTGGAGCATGCGCACAATGCCTGCGTTAGGGTTGCATGTCGGGTAGCCTACACAACCTGCACCTGCCCGCAAGTGAAATGATGGACACGCCTCAGTGCCGGTGTCCTGTGGAGCAGTGCTGGTATGGATTACTTTATCCCAGTGTCTGGAGTTAACTTACAAGCTTCTCCAGTGTCTTGTACAGCAACGGCATGTTACAGTATTGATAATGATCTATCTGTGACCGTCTGCATGGGAATGGTACATTTGATGATCACATCAGTGCTGTTTGTAATGAGCAGGAAATGTGGCTGCACCAGGTTCATCTTCTCCCTTCTCTCATCAGCAGCAGAAAAAACACAACACTATACCATAAATACAATTATTACAATCACCAATATTAGACGGACAATCGTAGTACGTATGACATGTAAGCCTCCCACGTGGCATCAGCTATGAATGGCTTTTACCAAGCAATGAGTCACATGAGATCATCACCTTTAGAGAGAGAGTGTGTGTGTGTGTGTGTGTGTGTGTGTGTGTGTGTGTGTGTGTAGACGTGCGCACAATTACTGTAATTTAAAAATGATTTTATGAAAAGTGTCAAGACATTTACAGAGACTGATTAGCTCATCTTGGGATGAAACCATACCAGTCTATTACTCACACATGAGTTACTAGTTATTATAGATCCTAAGTAATATTTTCTGATAATTTTACCTTCTGCAAAACATAATTTGTAATTAGGCAAGTTGTTATGATTATCTAGCTGTGACCAAAACCAAGAAGAGCTTAAATTGCATGAACAAAATAGCTTTGCAATTAGTTTTGTTTATCTTGAAGTTTATAAGTAGGATAGCTTCTTAGCCTAAATGTAGTATTCTTGCGTACTACCTCTCATTCTTCCTGTATCTATACCTATTTCTCATGAGTACTTGATGTTTCTTATAATTTTGCATTCACAATAATACAACAGGTTATGGTGCAACAAACAGAAGAACACAAATAAGAATTCATCATATAGTATTATTGAGCCATCTGCCTTTTTACACTAGAGGTCAATACCTTGTTATTTTCCTCTTTTGTAGGGTACTTATCAAATTTCTTTGGTGTAATATCTGACAAAAGTGAGACTTCAGGCAGTTTGAATTCTTGTTTTATGACTTATCAAAATCTTTGTGAACTTTTGAATATTATGACAGAAATGATTTTTTTCTTTTTGTTGTTTTAATTAATCAAGATTGTGAACTTTATAATCACTGTGTTTTAAGTTTAAAATAATTGTTTTCTTCATTTTGTGTAAGCTGTGTGTTTCTGATGTGCTTAGCCGAAGTCACAAGCTGTCATCTCACTCTGGTTTTGAGCCCTGCCTCTGCTTTGGGGATATATTGCTGTCATTTAAATTTACAAGTGGTGGAGAAGCGCCCATGTCTACCACCGTCAAGTTGCAGCAAAGTGCCACACGTTCATTACCTGCAGAGGAGGGCCACAAACAGCATGACTTTGTGAGGACACAGTTCCACCGCACCACACAGTGCGAGTTTTGTGGCAAGAAGGTGCTGTTTGAGACACTGAAATAAAAAAATTTCACCTTTTTTTGATGTGGTATATTGTGTGCTGAAGCTTATGCTTACATTATTTGCACAAAGTTTTTACACTTTTTCATTGTTGCTTGAAATCAACAGTGTTTGTGCTAACTAAAGTACAAGGCTTTCTTTGCCTTTTGCATGTGTTGCTTTAACTTCATTTCAACTCTTTAATAGGCATGTTTCTCTGAAGCATTATACAGTTGTTTGGGAGCCTGCACAGGGGTATTTTAAATTAAGTCTTAAGTGCCATAAAAAATGTTAATACATTTTTTCAAGCATCACGCCCTGTAATGAAATCACATGCAATCAGTAGTCAATTTTATAACATTTTGAACAAGATAGCTTGTTGCCCTATTTGCTACTTAGTACAGTTCCCAAGAAGCATTATTGCCTAGCCAACTGAGGCATAGCTTCATTTAGAAAACTTTATTTTAACTATAACTTCCACTTTTTCCTTCTAACACAGTTGCTGTACAGTTCTAAAACCAGCTTTTGTGTGAAGGTGTATCTAATAGGGTGGATTTTGTTTCAGGGTTTCCTTGTTAGCTTATGTTATCATAGTGCTCTTTTTTCATGTTTCTGTAATAATATGGAATAATAAGAAATACTTGTGTCAGATCTATTGCAGAAAATTGTTATACTGACATATGATCAATACATTATGGTGAAGGTTATCATATTAAGTCTCTGGAAGTAAAGTGTGTGCAGTTGTCTGAATATTAAATAGAAGTTAACAGTTTGATTATATTTGTGGTAGTCTACTTTTGATGCATGATTGTTAATGTATAATTGTTTCTCCAATAATTTCTCATGACTGCTCATTTGTTATTTCCCATAGTTTTTTTTCACGTATTTGCGGTAGTCATCAGAAGTGTTTCTTCATACAGTAATTATTCTTGTTGTTCTGTTGGAAGACATCTGCTGTACAGTGGTAAATTTTGTCATAAACTTCTCTCTTTCATGGCACATTACTCAATGAACTTGCAGTTGTTTGCGTTAAAATGACAACTGCATCAAAAACTTGAGCATTGAAGTCAATAGATGATTCCTAGAACGACACAGCAGGGTACACTATATGCCAGGAGCAATGAACTAGTACTCTGAATTAATCACCAATAAAGGTAGACAACACATTACTAGCACATAATAAGGATCTGCATTTGCATCTACATACATACTCTGCAATCCACCATATGTTGCATGGCAGAGGGTACCTTGTAACACAGCTAGTCACCCCCTCTCTTGTTTCAGTTGAAAATGGAGTGAGGGAAAAACAAAAATGTATGTGCCTCTCTATGAACCCTACTTTATCTCATAGTGTCTTCATGGTCTGTACATGAGAGGTACATTGGTGGTAGTAGAATAATTCAGCAGTCGGTCTCACATGCTGGTTCTGTAAACTTTCCCAATGGTATTTCACGAAAAGAACGTCATCTTCCCTCTGGGGCTCCCCATTGGAGCTCACAGAGCATTTCTGTAGTACTTGAGTGTTGATCAAACATGCTGGTAACAAGTCTAGCAGTATGCCTCTGAATTGCTTTGATGTCTTCCTTTAAACTGCCTGGTGAGGATCCCAAACACCTGAGCTGTGCTCAAGAGTGGGTCGTACAAGTGTTCTATATGGACTCCTTTATAAGTGACCTACACTTTACAAGAATTCGCCCAATAAAACAAAGTCAACCTTTCCCCTTATATTCTTGTTCCATTTCATTTCACTTTTGCAGTGTTATGCCTAGATATTTATCAACGTGACTGTCAGGCAGAGCTCCACCAGTACTGGCTCTACTGTTACAGGTTTGTTTTACCTATTCATTTGCATTATCTTACATTTTAATACATTGAGAGCAAGCTGCTATTCATCACACCAAATGGCAATTCTGTCTCAGTCATCCCGTATCCACCTATAGTCATTCAATGATGACACTTTCCTGTATACTGCAGTGTTGTTAGCAAAGACGAGTGGGCTTCAAAAAGTAAGTTACACTTTATTATGGCAGACCAGGTAATGTTTATGGAATGCTGCACTATACTTCAAAGTGACACAGACACATGACACTGTTTCTTAACAGTCAGGAAGTCTCTTTAACAGTTGTCCCGTTCTCCCAGTCATTCAATTCCTTGATGGTGGTAGTAGTAGTAGTAGTAGTAGTAGTAGTAGTAGTATGGTATTCTGCCTTACGGCAGGTCTTGTCATGGGTTAAGCCTCTTCCACACTTGTCTGTCCATAGCCAGTCTTTTCATTCCTGAATATTTGTCTCCTTTGACATTGTCCAGCATTTGATATCTTCTCTTACATCTTCCCCTTTTCCCCTCCACCCTTCCTTCTATTACCTCCTTCAATAAACAGTCCCTCCTCAAACAATGTCCAATCCAGTTCCGTTTTCTCTTTCTGATGACTTTCAGCATGTTTCTTTCTACTTCTTCATTCCTTACGCAGTCTTCCCATTTCACTTTTTCCATTCTTCTCAAGATCCACATCTTTAGTGCCTCCAGTCTTCTTTCATCTTCCTTCCTCAATGTCCAGGTCTCTGCACCATACAGTGCAATGCTCCAGATGTAACATTTGGCAAGTCTTTTCCTCAGATCTTTGTTTAGCAGTCCGCGAAGTAATTTCTGTTTCCTCTTGAATCCTTCTTTTGTCATTGCAGTTCTTTTCCTAATTTCTGTTGAACAATACATATCATCCATTATAACACTTCCCAAGTAATTGAAGCTATTCACTTGCTCTATTTCCTCTCCCCCTATTTTCATACAGCATTTTCTCCCCTTTCCTCCAATTACCATGCTTTTCATTTTCTCTTTCTTAATCTTCATTCCATATTCTTCTAATTTTGTGTTTAGATCATCTAACATTTGTTCCATCTCTCTTGCACTCTCTGCCACCACAACCATGTCGTCTGCAAATCTTATACACTCCACTCTCCGACCCCCTATACAAACTCCTCTCCTTCCATCGAAACATTCATTAATAATTTCCTCCAGATAGATACTGAACAGTGTTGGTGATAAACAACAACCTTGTCTTACACCTATTCCCAGTTCAGTTTCTTCACTCATCACATCTCCTATTCTTACTCTTGCTCTCTGGTTCAAATATAAATTTCTAATTATCCATCTATCCCTCCAGTCAACTCCATGTTTCCTTAGGATTTCCCTCAGTTTGTCCCATCTGACACAGTCAAAAGCCTTCTCAAGATCAATGAACACAACATACACCTTCCTTTGGCTGCATGCAATGTCTGGCTCACTGTTCTGTGTTCCTCACACTTGTTGCTGTTCTGTTTCTTTTCTGTAGGTATTATGATACTTTCTGTAAAGTCCTTTGTCCATTTTCCTGTCATGAATATTTGATTACACAATTCGGTCAACTCCCTTTTCCCTTCTTTCTTCAATGACTTTAACAGTTCTGCAGGAATCTCATCAATTCCCATCTTTCAATTTTTCGTCTCCTTATAGATGCTTCAATCTCACTAGTTAGTATTGCATTTCCTTCATCATCATCTGCAACTTTATCTTCTTCTTCTATCCCAAACTCTTCTTCACTTAGTCGACTGTCTGCAGCATATAGCCATTCTATATATTCTTCTCATCTTCTCATTATTTCCTGGGGTTCACTCACCATTTTACCATCTGCTACCTCTACTTCCTTGATGATAGAAATCTGCTAATTTATCACAGAGTCATTTGAGAATTGCTGGTGAATGTCCTCATCATTGAAAAATCTCTTTTGCATCCAGATGTTCTTTCAGTCTGCCGAAAAGATGTAAATCATCTTGTGCAGAATCTGGACTTCCTGATCAGAATCACCCACATCCATATAGCCTTGGTTAAATTGTTGGCACTATTTCACTTTATCTGTATGCCACATTACATTTGGTCCATACACAGGCAGAATTGCATGGTGAATCTGTGTGCATTTTAAACGTTGTGCCCACAAGAATCGTACTCTCCAACACAATTTAACTTTGGAGTGCACTGCCAGTTGTCACGCAATTTCACTCATGCATCTGTTATTCTGTCTGCAGGGAACCTGAAACATGCACACTCGTGTGTGCCATTCATGTTGTGCAATGGTCATAGTATGGGATGACATTTATGTGTATAGCAAGCAAGAGTAATCCTATAACACTTCCATGGGCCACTCCTGATGATATACTTGTCTCTGAAGAACACTCACCATCCAGGACATACAGAATGTGCCTGTCACTCTTCATCAATGTTTCACAAGTCATTGTACGAGAAAAGGGCAAGTAGAATTTTCCACGGGTGATGCTTTCTAATTCAGTGCGAATTTGTGGAGAGGAGCTTTCCTGCGTCGAGGAAATTAATTATATTTGAATGTAAAATATGCTCAGGAATTGTGCAGTAAACCAACATTAAGGTCATCGGTTTGTAATTTTTCCCGTCCACTTTTTTTACTCATGATATGTATGAGAGACACCTGTTTATTCCAGTTGCTTGTGATTTTTTCTGGGTGAGAGATCTCTGAGAAATGAAATCTAAATAAGAGGACAGTGCCAAAGAGTACTCTCTGTAAAACTGAATTGGTATTTCATCTGGCACCTTATCTGTTTTCAACTCTTGCAGCTGCTTACAAAACCAGGGATGCATATTTCTGTACTGTCCATACAGGAGTCTGTGTGATAGTCAAACAACAGTATGTTGGACCTGAGTTTCTCCTGGCGTATACAACTTTCAAATAACTTCCGGGAATTCAGCCAGGTAACACTTTCAGCGACCGCCGATATTTCGGCGGGAGAACACCCCGCAGTTTGCCTTGAAAATGGCGGGGTGTTCTCCCGCCGAAATATCGGCGGTCGCTGAAAGTGTTACCTGGCTGAATTCCCGGAAGTTATTTGAAACAGTATGTTGGTATGATACTCCTGTATGCATGATTTTTTAAATGCAACATTCAAAATTTAATCGTTCCTTTTGCTATCTTCTATTGCAGCACCAGGCTGGTTGCTGTATGTCTGAATAGAACCCTCCGACCCGCTTAACAGTTTTATGTAGGACCACAATATTCTTGAATCCTCGGCAAGGTCTTTCAATAATATATCACAGTGCAAGTTACATGTTTTGTGCTTTGACCTTTGCTTAGCTGCACAAATTTCTGCAACTTCTGCATTCTTTTTTCAGTTGAGAGTGTATCAGTTGCTGTTTCCTCAGAATTTACTGAGTTTTGTTATTAAACTGTGGTGGGTCTTTTATGTCCTTTATCCACTTATTTTGCATGTAATTCTCAAGAGCAAGATTCACAATCAGTTTAAACTTCACCCATAATTCCTCTACATCTGTCATGTTGGAACTAAATGACGTGCATTGATTGTTTAAGTGGGATGCTAACAACTGCGTATCTGTTCTTTTCAGCTTAAAAACTCCCCTGACCACCCTGATGGATTTTTTAACTTTACTAACCATCATCACTATGATGATGTCATGGACACTAATCCTTACTCAGTAAATGTCTGAAGATGGCCTTGTGAGCCGAACTTGTGCTTTTCATTTATTACTGATCCATGCGTCTGTGCTGACTCTGTTGGTAGGGCCAGGTCCGTATCTACAAGCTCTAAAATATTTCTATTGGGTGTTTGTTGTCAAATAAGCTGCTCAATACAGTTTTCGGAGAATGTGTTCAGAACTACTTTACTAGATCTCTGTGTACCACCTGCAATGAATTCATTGATGTCACAGTCTATGCTGAGTAGGTTAAAGTCATCTACAACTAATACTGCATTAATCAAATGAAATTATGTGGCTCTAGAGACTTTTTCAAGTCTCAAACATGTATGATGTGTTTATGCAGACTGAAGTGATGAATGAAAATTCGTACCAAGGCTAGGATTTGAACCTAGATCTCCTGGGATCTGTGACATGGATTCTAATCCTGGCCTTGATACAAATTTTCATTTGTCACTTCATTTGGGATATATACATAATATTGAATTATTGGTGTAGTTACTTCGAATGATTCTTCAACTGTTCAGCAGAATCAGTTGTAAAATACCAGACAATTAACTTGCGTTCCTTTACTTGCATCCAGATAACTTTGCAGACTCAATTTTGACCTCAATAGACATATTATTTTTGTTGGTTCCAATCAACACTCCCCCTCCTGTGATGTCTAATCTGTCTTTTTAATATACACTCCATGCCTTGCTAAATATTTTGGAGCTTTTTACTCTAGGTTTCAACCAGCTCTCAGTTCTGACTGTAATTTGAGTGTAACAGCTTTCATGGAAAGTGGTAAATTCAGGGGCTTTATTACAAAAACTTTGGCAATTTACTGTTAAAGTTGTGGCATTCAAACGTCTTTAATATTTATGGGATCTGATTGCACTCTACACATCGACTGGTGAGCATTCATCAGGTGACCTAGCCTTTTTTTTAAAAAAAAAAAAAAAAAAAAAAGTGCACCCCACAAGTATTCTGTTACCCGAGTAGCTACTTCCTCTGGGAGGTGAACATGTTAAGGGGAATCTTACAATTCTTCAACCCTTAATGTAGCCAAGACTATCACAGAATCAGCAGAGCCTCTGGTTGAGACCCTCCACTGTGCTTGAAACCAAGCAACCCTGATCAATTCTGTGTATGATCCTGCAAATTATAACCTTTACTTGCACTACTTCTGCAATCTGTCTGTGTGAACTGAAAATAGCCTCAGAACCCAAGCTACATGCCTCATTGGTATCATCATAAGCCATGACCTGCAGATAACTGCACTCTGCACCCTCGATTGTCACAGACAGCGCCTCCTCCACATCTCCTGCGAGACCCCTTGGCAGACATACTGAGTGCACATTATGCATCTGACATTGGAGCTGATGATAACTGGCGTACCCTTACCCCCATGTGTGCCTTCTTGGGCCCTTCAGAAGGTGCAGCCTTGGCAGCAGATCCCTTGAATGAAACATGCAACACTTCTTGAGGTGACCTATGAGATGCAACAGTTTCCCCTCTACCGCTGCTCCCTTAGGCAGCAGCATGCAGGTGGCTCACCAGCTGCTCACAATCTGTGGGCAGCTCCTCCTGTTTCCACACACAGCATGCACACTCCCTATCCATCCTACTACTAAAATTCTGATGCAAACATGAGTACAAAAAAAAAGCCCTTTTGTCTTTTGGGCACAGATTTTCACTACCAAACTTGTTAAAAACACAAATGCAAGTACTACCGCAGACTGTCACTGACACTACTTCACTGCACACTGTCAGAAAAGGAACTGCTAGTGTAGGTGACTACATTACTATTTTCGGAAGTAAGTGGTTGTGGTGCTGCAGGAGAAGCTAAGGTGCACTACAAAAACTACGAGCTACGAAGAATAAAAACAATTTGAAAAAATAAGACCTGATGTATACACTGATTTGCACTATCAAACTTATTAAAAACAAAAACGCTAGCTACTTCAATGAGATGGTCACTGAAACCACTTCCTAGCACACTGGTAGACAAAGAAACAGCTTTATAGATAACAGGGAATGCTGTTCCAAATGGACCGCGTATTAAAGTAAAATAAACACTTTGTGTCAATTTAACACACTATGTAGTCAAACACCATAAAGAGGCTGATTTTGTAGAATTTGGGGTTGTAATAAAATTCTTGAACAGAAACAATAAGAAATCCCCTTCCGTTTTGTTGTTACCTGTTTCACTAGTCTAAGGTTTTATACATATACAAAAGAAAATTTTCTATGAAGTGAAATATTTTTACTTAATGGCCTACATCCTTCTTATAAGTGAATGTATACTGGCAAAGATAAGCAGAAATACATTGACAGATTTATTTTAACAATGCTGTTTAATTCTTCCATTCAGAAGGGACTATATGGGAAAATGAGGCACAAAAAGCTATTTGTGCATGCTTCTCTGAAAGTCATAAAATATCTTGAGCTTTGCTAACTATGTTATATAAAAACCAATTTTCATAAGTTCTGTATATTTTTCAGGTCACACACACACACACACACACACACACATGCTCATTTACTGAACCCCTATCAGAGATCTAACACTAATTCAGAAAAAGCCAGTCAGTCACTAAATCATGACATCTACAGGAGTGAACTCCATTAAAAAGTTCATTGGATTCTGTGTAAGCATATCTAAAATGTGTTAACAATGTTGAATGATGGGCAAAAAACTAAAGAATTTAGATAAAGATTTATGGGTAAAATATAGGTTATAAAATAGTTTTACTAATGAGAAAATTTCATAGACAACACAGTACAGTTTCAAACATATTTGAAGTTCAGAGTGACAGCATAAACTTGTGTAAAAGCTTAAGCTCCAAGTTCACAATTGAATGTTCAAAATCAAAATATGCATTTCTTACAGAAAAATTTAGAGTTTATCGTTTAATTTTAACTCATCGGGTTCTGTGGGACCATTTGAGCTCAAGTTATCTATTACTCTGTGAATGCTAAAGTACTGCAAGGAATGCAACACACACTTCGAAATACTGTGTTTGGACTCTTGATTCTTCAAAAATTTTGTAGTGATGTATCGCATCTCCACTGCACAAAGTGAAAATAGTCAGTCCCACACTTGCTAACACTTTGTGATGTTTGTCTTTGGTGTGGGGCATACTTGACCTCAGAGCACTGTAGAACTGCTTTCTGGGCATCCACATGACTCTTAGATAATTTATAAAACATTTAACTATAATATCTAGAGCATTACACTAGTGGTGCAGGCTGTATGGTCATCACAGTTTCTCATACTAGAACATAATTACCTGGAAGATACTAGTTTGGAGAAGGGTACTGTCTTGTAACATTTACTTGAACATGAATATTTTGAGTAATTTTGCACTCCTCGTTGGTGGTCTTACATTTCAGCGAGATTAGTTGTATTTTATACTACTAGTCTGTAGCTAGGATACTATTCTAAGCATCTAGTCTATAACTAGATGTCTGGGCTGTTTATCTTGTGTGCGTTTAAGATCATCTTGAATAGGAATTACATAAATAGAGTGTGTTATAGGATAGACCTAAACTCACGAGTTAGAGAGGATACTGAGTAATACAGAGGTGCATAAAAAAAGGTGGAAAGTGCTTAGGCTTGGAACAAAGTCCTATGTTAGAGAGAGAGAGAGAGAGAGAGAGAGAGAGAGAGAGAAGATATCTGATGGAAATACAATGAATTCTTGCAGATGAAGTTGCAGAAAGACTACTATTTCTATCAATGCTTTACTTTTGTGCTTTCGGTGTGATCTGTCTAGGTGAGACACTGATCTAGCATCACCCCCAATTGTTTGAAAATGATATACAACTGAATTTCTTTGCCTCTCAAGCATAGCGTTAATTTGAGTCTTCTGTATCAGGAATGCTTTTCTATGCATTTAGCCAACATTATCGCTTGGGTCATATCAGGGAATAATATTATCTTTCATGTTTTTGCCAGACTTTTAGCTTTGTTTATCATATTGTGAGGGTGTGTGTTAGTGTTTATTCAATCAGTATTGCAAGAAAAAATTATTGGACTGTGCGGATGTGTTGTTTAGAAGGTGTGATAGCCATGTATGAGTTGAACAGAACTTGACCTAGTTCTGACCAGTGTCGATTTGTTGACTTTTAGTGTTTACCTTTACTTTAAATGATCTCCTCAATTGATGGCTTTTTTTTAGTTTTACTGTTTGCCCTGGAAATTGCTGTGTGTACAGTTAGTACAGCAGATGAGTATAAGAGCTATGTCAAAAACTTATGGCCCATTGGGTAATGCAAGTCCACAGAACTCTTTGTGGTTGGAACACTGCTTCAGCAACCCCCATTAACTGTTAGATGGAAGAGTGGTCTTATTGGAAACACAGCTAAAAGATCAGCTGAATTTGCTCATTCTTGATGAGATGCTGAATGGCTTTGGGTGTGAGCCATTCATAAAGTTTAGTCATACTTGGTACCAGACCATAAGTTTGAGAAAGAATAGGGTCTTCACCAAGTTTCACTATCATGACCTCACTGGAATGTTTCCATAACTTAGGAAAGCAGTGTACTGAAGTAATATGAGTGAAGATTCTCATGATATAAATGATTGACAGTGACAGGAAGTTTTCCAAGTGCTCAATGGCTAGACTGTACTGTCTGAAGGAGTGTATTCCTGTTAGCAGTTTCATTGTTTTTGATACATCTTACGATGTCTGGAGCATTAGTGTGTCTTTTCATTGACATCTGCTGCCTCATAATGTGTTTTGTGGCCCCTGTCATTGGTCTTTACAGACTGGACTTATCTTTCAAAGGTGTCTGCAAAGGTACTTTTTTAAATCATGATGAATAAAAGGCTGTGCTTACTATGCAGAGGGGGGTATCTCACGCATCCTTATGTGAATGTCTTGGTGGCAGTGTAGGTACATGGTGGTGAGTTATTGTTCATTTAATGGAGATTGCTACCACATCTGCTGTGTCAGCCAACCATTGTGGTAGCTGTGAACCCAGATTACATTAAAATGCACATTGTTTAGGACCTGTATGTCACCACAGGGAGTAATTTAATAATTGCAGATCATTTCTCAAACTGTACTTCCATTTTGATGATAATCAGCCTGCAGATATTGTTCCAAATCAAAATATGCCCTAAGCTCACCTTTCACAAGCTGGTCTGCCTTCTGTTGTGCTCTTATTTCAAAGGTTTGTTTACCTTCTGCATTCTTTGGTTTCGAATGCTGTTCTTGCCCATTGCATGGTGTGGTGTGTTGTGGCATTGGAGAGCCAGTAACCTGTCCATAGGTGCTTATGTGGTTAGCATGTAATTGTCATATTTATCTAACCTTTTTTTACCACCATTTGTAGTAACTTATTTCTTGTTTCCTCTTTCCTATCTCTATCCTGCTTCTGATGTTCATCCACTTGTCCCTAGTTTTAGTTTTACTGTTGGGGGCTGAAGTTTTATATTTTCTGCACGGTCTTGTAAGGTCCTCTTTGTGCAATTTTTTTGTGGATGTGGGGGTGGGGGTGGGGAGGGCCATTCAACTAATTCATGTTCTCCTGAACATCAAATGCACCTCATGGGCATAGTGCAGTTCTCGGCAACATGAGACAGACCTTAGTTGTAGCAGTGATATGGCATTCCCTTTTGTCTTAGTTACCTTGCCAATATAGCATCTTTTTGACATCCAAAATTTTTCTGGTTTTGATGTATTTCACAAAACTGCCAGATAAATGTCTGGGTTTTGCCTAACCACTGCACTTCCACTGAGGCACTGATTTTGAAACCTAGCCCAACAAAATAGCCTTGAAGTTGTCTACATCCATTTTGAGCTGAAAGTTCCTGAAGATCACTTTCAGGGATATATTTGCAGCTGTTGAGAGCCTGAAGAATGTTCATTATTATGTGGGAATGTCTTTTTGATGGCTGTAAAATGCATTGGTTCCAGCTGTTGGCTTTCTGGAGCATTAGAACTTACTTATGTCTTAAGCTTTGTTGTCTCCCCTTTCCTTCGAAGGGAGTGATTTCATGCTTCAGTATTTGTTTAGTTGGGCCTAGTTCCTTGGATGGGTCTGATAATTCTTGTTTATATGCCATTCATCTCTCTTGTTTTTCTATATTCTGCAACCAGTTATTCTGCTGGGCAGATGTCAAGAATGCGTAGACCTCCAGGAGCATATCCTGCAAAGGATTGCTCTCTGATGAATGATTATTCCTGGTGACATTGAAACCAGCTACTGGAAAGTGCTCCCAAGTAAGCGATACTTCTCTCTGCCTTATCCAATTGCTGAAAAGTGCAGGCAGTGGTTATAAGGCTGCCAAAAATATGTTAAGTATTATCTTGAGTGGAGCGGCAATCACCTAATGACATACCAAGTGTCATTAGTAGCGTGATGATGTGCCCAAAAATGTACCTTAACTCACCAGTAACAGTAACAATTTATTTGTCAATCTTTTGGGGAGCACTTGGAGTGAAATGTCCAGTTTGCTGAGTGCGAAGTTGAGTCCCCACACTCTGGTCCTTACAATGAAGATGTGACACTGTGATGCATTGGTGAGAACAAGTGAGCAGAGATCTCCTACCTACCCGCTCTCATGCCCCCTTTTTATAAAAAAAAAAAGCAGCCACTCCACAGGTAGTATGGGTTCTGTCTCAGTCCTTTTACAACATAATTGAAAACAAGCACAGCTGAGTCCCACCTTATAACCCAGTTGTGAATAGTCTGCAACTACCCAGTCCTTTTAAATTCACTCTCTTTGTTCCCATTTGGTGCAATACTGAAATTCCTCTCCAGAACACACTACATTGCTCATAGAAACCCATTGTAAGTATTTGCTAACATGTCATAATTATTTCTTAAGCGGTGATCACCCATCAGTGAGGTTGACCAAATGTATCAATCTGACTTTAAAACTACAGCTAAATATTTAAAAAAACTGTTTTTCCACAATGGTGGCTGTTCAGAAAGGATGCATAAATAATTTGCTGTGGTAATAGTTTCAGCTTTGCAATATAAATTAGGCATCTGTTACAAATCTTAACCTATAATGGTACTACATATATTGGTAGCTCAGTTACCATTACTATTTAATTTACTATCTTCACTTCAAAACATATAGAACTTGTAATAACTTCTTTGAATTTGACTTCAGACAAATTTAGCTTCCAGAGCAGAGTTTTCTAAGAAAAGGTACTGTAACTGCAAAATGTGACATTATTAACTTTAAACTGAGTGTGTAAAAAAAAAAAAAAAATAGATAAATCATCAGTTTTAGTTATTGTAAACCAAGTGCCATGAAATTTTATATAAATTACTTTCAAAATACTGTCAGTCAAACTGTGCAATAAAAAATTGTTATGTAACATATAATTTTAAAAGTTAAGTATTAGTGTAACCCTCCTCAACTGCTTAACACCAGCAGTGACTTACACACAGCTGTGGTGCACATGCAAAAGTCTGCACTTGTTTCGCCTCATCACACCTGGTGTAATTTTCATAGATGGAGTGAAATTCCACATCTAAAGAGCCAGCTGCTACACAATAAGCATCTATGAGTAAATACAACATTTCTCCAATTATGAAACTTAAATTTAATCTAGGCTTTCTCTTTAAGTTATAACTAATATGTAAAAATTCTGTTATAACATTGTGTTACTTTTGTTTTTTCTTTATACTAAAGATCAAAACTATTTTATATTAAATCACATATTCAGAACCCATGTGGTTAAAAATGTTTATCACATGGCATTCCTGACAATCAACACTGAATGCATGCAATATCACAACTCTGATATTATGTTGCACTGTGAATCAGTGTTGTGTCAGTCTGACAAGGTGTCAGTACTGTTAAGCCTCCATCTTTGAAGAAATATTCCATTCTGGAGGCATAATGCTCATTCAGTTAGTGCCCTATAGCTAAAGAAGCTTATTAACTGTGGCACACTGGCCCATGTGAATTAACATTAGTGCACTGTACATCAAGTGGTACCTCTAACATGGATCTTAAATCATTTAATAGTGAATTTCATGGCCAATAACTGATGCCGTCATATCTGAATATCTCTCACTTTGAAAATGGCCCCATGAAACCACCAAAATGCTGCTGTATGGATAATTTTCTTTACTGGCAGCTAGTTAAAGTCAAGCAGTTACCTTCTGGTCAACTGGAACATAATCACTTGATTGAAATTAGTTGTCTGTAAAGAGTATTATTCATACTGCAGCATTTTGGTGATTTTCTTACAACATTTGTTGAGTTCTTTAAAACTATGGAGAAAATATCTCACATTCTTTTCTATTTTGTTTTTCCTCATTTTCTAAAATCATCTTTGCAGGTGTGTGTAAAAAGGTGTTTTCTACTCATTTTCTTACCAGAACTGTTGTTTAATGTAAACAAAATGCAACATTCTTTCCTACCATAAATTTCAATTGATATGTTCTTTTAGATCATTAGGTCTAGTAACTAAAATAAAAGCTGCTAGTTGTTAAATTACAGAATTTTCATATTTCTAATTCAGTTGCTATATAATCACCCAGCAGCTATATGTTTGTTATTGTTACAGATATGGTTGAAAGATGCAGTTCAGTGTCGTAGCTGTGATATGACATGTCACAAGAAATGTGTGGTGAAATGTCAGGTGAGCACTCTGTGTGAAGGTTCTCAGAAAACACCTACAGGGAACACATCCCTGCAAAGAAGCCCATCACCAACTCCACGACGAGCATCTGTTCTGCCTGAGATCATTACCAGTGTTGCTGATGGTGACAACAGTGAGGTACCTTTAATTTTCATCTTTATTGTTATAATGAAAGCTTTTTTCTCATTTATCTTCACAATGATTAAAAGTTCTCTTATCTGTAGAGTCAAATACTGATTAATATAGATCTTTAAAGTGCATCTATTGTTATGATGTCATTGTTGTTGGGAGGAATTCTTTGTTTTATTTAAAGCAGTTTCAGGAAATGTAATTCAGTAGTCAACCTGAAACCTGATTTGAATATTGGACATATGACACTATTGGTGACTTAGTTGGAGTCACCCATTTTAAAGTGTAGCTGATAAAAGACTGCAGTTTCACAGTTTTTTTTATATGTGCAAAGGTTTTATGGAGGTTTGGAGGTGCAGACTACATTAACTACCAGGAAAAAATAAGAAAATTAAAAAGTCAAGTGCCCATAAAACCTTTAGATTTTTACTCTTAGCAAGTGCCTGTTCAGTCATCAGTCTACAACTTAAGCACTTGTGTAAGAATTTTGCATCCAACTAACTTGTATCTAATGAATTATACTCATGTTTCCATTAGTACAGCTGCTGTGAGTTAGAGTTAATGTATGTGGGAGAATCAAAAAATAACACACAGAAATCAGTTCACAAAAAAGAGAAAAAAACTGTTCATCAGTAAGACCAACCTTCCCCAAACTAAAGTTCATATCCCCCTTGGAGATTAATCCCGATTGATAAGAGAAACAGTAAATACACTGCCAAGAAACTTTTTGTGTGTTCTCTTTTGTATTAGTTTCATCATTAATATGACATGATATATATGCTATGGTAATTTATTCTTTCCACTCAGATATTGTCAGGACATTGCTTTTTGGTTTATAATTTGAGTAGAATTATATTAATTACCAACTTCAGGCTACACATTAAACTGTAAATGATAGTATATTTCCTTAGCATCAGTACAGATGATTTCAAGAACATATGTTAATGAAATTTACAAGATGCCAACGCTGAAAGTGTGAGGGAAAGAAAGACTAATTAGGCTACATCACATAACAGTATACACATGACTGGGATAGCATTGAAATGCGAAGCTGTGGTTGCATTCGGTCAAAATTTGAAGATTAGATATTTGTTCAGATAGGAGGATAGTCCATCAGACACAAACTGCATACTTGAAGTACAGAAAATATATCTTCCTTGAAATACATAAATATGATGCTCAATTAATTTCCTGGCAACAGAATTAAAAAAGTGTTCCAATGAAGAAATTGTTCAGTTCAGAGTTCTTTGTTTCAAAGGAATATGGCCAATGGAATTGTAAGATTCTCCCCAGTTCCTACCTTTTGTAGACAATAATTAATTTCCATACAGTTGATTTAAAGAAAGGAAAACACAACAAAAATTTTACTTGCTTTTTAAAAATGTGTCATATAGTGAGGTGCAGACAAAAAATATCTTCTGCCTTCATGACCTAGTATGTTGTGTGGCTACAGCCACACATTTCATTTCATTACAAAGTTGCACCATGAAAGACACATCCAGAGCCAGCTCAATAGCACAGTTTTCATCCATGGCTCACAGTAATATTAGTTTTTGTACTTTCTTCACTAACTGTGTGACTGTATGCAAAATTTGCAAGTGTATTTATGCATTCCTCTATTGCTAGAGATTTCTACATGCCATATGCACTTGAAACAAGTAATGAGACACTATATAAAGAAAATATAATAATTAAAATTTTCTTTTAGCTTATACTCACTCAGTTTTACACTGATACATTTTGGTAAATTTGGAAATTCGAATGATATCCACAGTCAAAGTATGTCATGGCTCCTGTGATCTGGAGTAGCAGTAGAGTTCTGTCAATGCGCCATTTGCCTACTGCTGAACTGATTAGAGCAACACTTAGTGGGCCTGTCTCACTATAACTTTCAGGCTGAAGATAACATGTTACAAGCAGACAGTACCTTTTTTTCTTAAAATTCTGGTTAACATGTTGTTTAATTATTTCAGTTGTCTTGTCTTTAAAATATGTCATTGCTTGGCAAGTAGACATGCTTTTCAGACCTCTGTGGGCCTCCCATAGTCTGGTGTTGTACCATTACCAGTTTGTTGTACTGTATAAGCCATATGTGATGATATGCAAATGCTGCCATTACCTCAGTGAACAGCACAGCAGTCGGTAATCTGCAGTTTAGAGTGGGCAAAAAATACAAACCACTATATGCTGTCGTATCTCGGTATTGTTTAGGGCACCAGATTTTCATCATTTCTCCTCAGAGCCCACAGTAAGCTATTCCAATGCTGCCCTATTGGTCAAGCTTGCTCCCGGATGCCCTCCAGGAAATTTGTTGCATTCATGTTATTCTTGGGACCAAGAGCTGGCTGAATCCTATAGTAGAAAGCTCCAATATATTTAGTGAGCATATCAGAAAGACAGGTTAGAATCATGGGAATCAGTGTGTTCATTGCAGTCAACAAAATATTGTATGTATTGAGGTTAAATTTGAGTGTGACTGTGAAATTTTCTGGATGCATATAACTAGTGTAGATGAAATCAAGTTAATTGTTGGAGTTTATGCCAGCCACCTAATTCAGCTGTGACGTTTTTAGAGTCATTCAAATAAAGTTTACACTCAGTAGCATGCAAATACCTAGATCATGCAAATTAGTTTGAGTTGACTTTACCCTAATGAGTATAGACTGGGGCATTTATGGATTCACTGCAGGGGGCATGGACAGGCAGTCTTGTGAAGTGCTTTTGAACATGTCTTCCGAAAACTGTCTTGAGCCGCTAGTTTGACAGCCTACACACAATGGAAATATTTTAGACCTTGTGCCAGTGTAGAGACAGGGATTAGTGATCATGATGGTTACTAAAGTTAATAAATCCATCAAGAGGTTAGAAGAATATTTTTGTTACAAAGAGCAGATAAGCAGTTGTTAGCATCCCACTTAGACAATGAATGAATATCGTGTAGTTCCAATATGATGGGCATAGAGGACTTGTGAACAAAGTTTAAATGGATTGTAAATCACGCTCTGGAGAAGTATGTGCTGAGTTAGTGGATTAAGGATGGCAAAGACCTGCTATGGTTTAATAACAAAATTCCGAAAATGCTGAGGAAGCAAAGACTGTTACACTGTCCATTGAAAAGAGAATGTGCAATTAATGACTGGCAAAAGTTAATAGAGATTCTTGTGTCTGTAAAAAGATCGATGTGTGAAGCATACAACAACTAAAACCATCAGACTTTTAGCAAAAGATCTTATCAAGAACCAGAGAGCATTCTAGTCCTACATAAAATTGCTAAGCAGGTTGAACACTTCTGTCCAGTCGCTTGTTGGCCAGTCTGGTGTGACAATAGAAGATAGCAAAACGAAAGCTGAAGTTTCAAAATTTCACATTTTAGAAATCATTAATGCAGGAGGATCAAACAAACATACTATCATTCGTCCATAATACAGACTCCTTTATGGAGAACTTACTAATAGACATCTCTGACATAAAGAAGCAACAGAAAGAGTTGAAAACAAATAACTCACCAGGTTCAGCTGGACATCCAGTTTGGTTTTATGAAGAATACTCTACGGCATTGGCCCCTTACTTAGCTGGCATTTATCGTGAATCTCTCGCACAGTGCAAAGTCCCAAGTGACTAAAAATAAGTGCAGGTGACTCCTGTATATAAGAAGGATAAAAGAACAGACCCACAAAATTACAGACCAATATCCTTAACACTGATTTGCTTCAGAATTTTTCAGTATATTCTCAGTTTGAACACAATAAATTTCCATGAGACAGAAAAGCTTCTGTCCACACATTGGCATGGTTTTAGAAAGCATCATTCTTGCAAAACTCACCTTGTCCTCTTCTCATATGGTATTCTGTAAACTATGGATAAAGGGCAAAAGGCAGATTCCATATTCCTAGATTTCCAAAAAGTGTTTGACACGATGTGCGACTGCAGATGTTTATGAAGGTATGAGCATACAGAACAAGTTCCCAAGTATATCAGTGGCTTAAAAACGTCTTAGGTAATAGAATCCAATATGTTGTCCTAATGGCAAGTGTTCATCAGTGTCAAGGGTATCATCAGGAGTGTACCAGGAAAATGAGATAAGACTGTTGTTATTGTCTGTATACATAAATGATCTGATGAAGAGGGTGAGCAGCAATCTGTGGCTGTTTGCTGATGATGTTGTGGTGTAATGGAAGGTGTTGGCATTGAATGACTGCAGGAAGATACAGGATGACTTGGAAAAAAATTTCTATTTTGGTGTAATGAATGGCAGCTAACTCTAAATATAGAACAATGTAAGTTAATGCAAATGAGTAGGAAAAACAGAACCATAATGATCAAATACAGCATTAGTAGTGTGCTGCTTGACACAATCACGTTGATTAAGTATGTAGGCATAATGCTGCAAAGTGATATTAAATGGAATGGGGATGTAGGGATTGCAGTATGGAAGGCTAATGGTCGACATCAGTTTATTGGGACAATTTTAGGAAAGCGTGTTTCATCTGTAAAGGAGACCATGTATAGAACACTATAGTGACCCATCCTTGAATACAGCTTACGTGTTTGGGATCCGCTCAAGGTTGGATTAAAGGAAGACATTGAAGCATTTCAGAGACAGGCTGCTAGATTTATTACCAGTAGGTTTGATGAACATGCAAGAAGTACAGGAATGCTTCAGCAGCTCAAGGAAGGAAGGGGTCATTCTTTCGAGGAGCACTGTTGAGAACATTCAGAGAAATGGCATTTGGAGCTTACTGCAGAATAGTTCTACTGCCACCAATGTGCACCTTGCATAAGACCACAAAGCTAAGAAGAGAGAAACTAGAGCTCATACAGAAGCTTTTTTGTCATCAATTCATGAGTCTCCTGACTGGTTTGATGTGGCCCACCATGACCTCCTCTCCTGTGTCAACCTCTTCATCTCAGAATAGCACCTATACCCTATGTCAGCCATTATTTTCTGGATGTATTCCAATCTCTGTCTTCTACACAGATTTTACCCTCTACAGTTCCCCCTAATACCGTGGAAGTTATTCCCTGATGTCTTAACAGATGTCCTGCCTTTCTGTCCCTTCATCTTTTCAGTGTTTTCCATATATTACTTCCTCTCCAATTCTGCACAGAACCTCCTCATTCCTTACCTTATCAGTCCACCTAATATTCAACATTCGTCTGTAGCACCACATCTCAAATACTCAGATTCTCTTCTTTTCTGGTTTTCCCACAGTCCATGTTTCACTACCACACAATGCTGTGCTCCAAATGTACATTCTCAGAAATTTCTTTATAAAATTATGACCTATATTTGATACTAGTAGACTTCTCTTGGCCAGGAATGCCGTTTTTGCCAATGTTTGCTCCATCCATCATGGGTTATTTTACTTCCTAGGTGGCAGAATTCCTCAACTTTATCTACTTTGTGACTATCAATCCTAATGTTAATTTTCTCACTGTTCTCATTTCTGTTACATCTCATTACTTCTGTCTTTCTTCAATTTACTCTCTATCTGTATTCTGTACTCAGCAGACTCATTCCATTCAGCAGACCTTGTAATTCTTCTTCACTTTCACTGAGGATTGCAATGTCATCAGCAAATCTTATCATTGATATCTCTTCATCTTGAATTTTAGTTCCCCACTCTTGCACATTTCTTTTATTTCCATCATTGATTCTTTGATGTATAGATTGAACAGTAGAGGCAAAAGAAAGTCTTAAACCCATTTTAATCCAAGCACTTCATTCTTGATCTTCCACTCCATTATTCCCTCTTGGCTCTTGTACATGTTGTATATTACCCATCTCTCCCTATAGCTTACCCCTATTTTCCTTAGAATTTTGTCTTGCACCAGTTGATATTGTCGAACACTTTTTCCAGGTTGACGAATTCTATGAACATGTCTTGCTTTTTCTTTAGTCTTGCTTCCATTATCAGCCATAATGTCAGAACTGCCTCTCTGGTGTCTATATTTTTCCTAAAGCCAAACTGATCGTTATCTAACAGATTGTTAATTTTCTTTTCCATTCATCTGTATATTGTTCTTGTCAACAACTTGTATGCTTGAGCTGTTAAGCTGATTGTGTGATAATTCTTGCACTAGTCAGCTCTTGTAGTCTTCAGAATTGTGTGGATGATATTTTTCCGAAAGTCATATGGTATATTGCCAGACTCATACATTCTACACACAAACGTGAGTAGTTGTTTTGTTGCCACTTCCCCCAGTGATTTTATAAATTCTGGTGGAATTTTATCTATCCCTTCTGCCTTATATGATCTTAAGTCTTCCAATGCTCTTCTAAATTCTGATTCTAATACAAGATCCCCTATCTCTTCCCTGTTGACTCCTATTTTTTCTTCAGTCACATCAGAAAGTGTTCCACCTCACACAGGCCTTCAGTGTGCTCTTTCCATCTATCCACTAGATAGCCTTAGCTTCCTTGCACTTCCTGTTTATTTTATTCCTAAATGACTTTTATTTCTGTATTCCTGAATTTCCGTAGCATTTTTGTACTTCCTTCTTTCATCGATCAACTGAAGTATTTCTTCTGTTACCTTTGGTTTCTTCCCAGTTACCTTCTGTGTACCTATGTTTTCCTTTCTAGCTTCTGTGATTATGCTTTTTAGAGATGTTTGCTGCTCTTCAACTGAACTGCTTACTGCCCTATTCCTTATCACAGTATCTATAGCCTTAGAGAACTTCAAGCATACTTCTTCATTCCTTAATATTTCTGTATTCCACTTCTTTATGTATTGATTCTTCCTGACCAGTCTTTTAAACTTCAGCTTACTCTTCATCACTACTAAATTGTCATCTGAGTCTATATCTGCTCCTAGGTACGCCATACAATCAAGTATCTGATTTCATAATCTCTGCCTGACCATGATGTAATCTATTTGAAATCTTCCTGTATCTCCTAGCCTTTTCAAAGTATGCCTCCACCTCTTGTGATCCTTGAACAGAGTATTTGGTATTACTAGCTGATATTTATTGCAGTACTTAATTAGTCTTTCTCTTCTCTCATTCCTAACACCAAGGCCATATTTTCCTATTACACTTTCTTCTACTCCTTCCCCTACAACTGCATTCCAATCTCCCATGACTATTAGATTTTCATCTCCCTTTACATATTGAATTACCCATTCGATATCCTCATGTATTTTCTCTCTCTCCTCATCTTCAGCTTGCGACGTTGGTGTGTGTACCTGAACTATTACTGTTGGTGCTGGTTTGCTGTCAATCCTGATGACAACAACCCTATCACTGAACTGTTCACAGTAACACATTCTCTGTTCTACCTTCCTATTTATAATGAATCGTACTTCGTTATACCATTCTCTGCTGCTGTTAATATTACCCTATACTCATCTGACTAGATATTTGTCTTCTTTCCATTTCACTTCACTGACCCCAACTATATCTAGATCGGGCCTTTAGATTTTCCTTTTCAGATTTTCTAGCTTCCCTACCATGTTCAGACTTCTGATATTCCATGTCCCAATTCATAGAATGTTATCCCTTTCTTTGGTTATTCAATCTTTTTCTCGTGGTCACCTCCCCATTGGCAGCCCTCTCCCAGAGATCCGAATGAGGGTCTGTTCTGAAATCTTTTGCCAATGGAGAGATTATCGTAACACTACTTCAGTTACAGGCTACATGTCCTGTGGATACACGTTATATGCCTTTAATGCAGTGTTTCCATTGCCTTCTGCATCCTCATGCTATTGATCAGTGCTGATTCTTCCACCTTTAGGGGCAGTTTCCCATCCCAAGGGCAAGATACTGCTCTTAGCCTGTCTGGTCCTCCGCCCTCTTTGACAAGGAGGTCGGCAGAATGAGAGTGACTTCTTTTGCCAGAAGTCTTCGACTGTCAAAGCTGATGATTTTTATTCAAAACTTAAGTGGTGGCAGGTTCGAATCCGCAGCTGAGGACATTTTGATTACTAATCAGATATGTTTACCCCTAGACCACTGCATATAGGCAGTTCTTCACTTGACTCTATTTGCGAGTGGAACAGGAAAGGAAATGACTAGTAGTGGTACAAGGTACCCTCCGCCATGCACTTTGTGGTAGCTTATAGAGTATATATGTAAACTGTTCAAATTATCAGTGATTGAATGGAACAGTTTGAATAATGAATAATTGCAACAGCTATCATTAGAAGATACATTGGTCTCCTATTGATTCACAACTAGTTTCGTGACTATAAAGTCACACCCTCAGATGGTGACCAGTTGACCTTTTTAGACATGAAGGTCATCTCTCAGTGCAACACATGCATCAAAATAAGTTTTGCATCACCCCAGTTCCCAGAACTCCTGAAGATAAACGTTGACTGCGGATATTGAATCACAGACACAGTCCCTTTGACTGTTCAGAGATGTCACTAAACCTGCCCAAAGATGTAAACAACCATGCATGAGCAGCACCTATTAGACAGACGGGGTCTGACAGCCGATCAGTTCCAGTCATTGTCTGTAGTTCAACCATGCCTAGACGGTCAATACCACAGTTCGATTGCATTCACATTGTTACTTTGTGCCAGGAAGGGCTCTCAACATGGCATCTTGGAGTGAACCAAAGCGATGTTGTTCAGACATGGAGGAGATAAAGAGAGACAGGAACTGTCAATGACATGCCTAGCTCAGGCCGCCCAAGGGCTACCTACAGATAATGGCTTGAAGGAACCCTGACAGATATGCCACCATGTTGAATAATGCTTTTCGTGCAGCCACAGGATGTCATGTTACGACTCAAACTGTGCGCAATATGCTGCATGATGCACAACTTCACTTTTGACATCTATGACGAGGTTGATCTTCGCAACCACTACACCGTGCAGCACGGTACAGATGGGCCCAACAACATATCGAATGGCCTGCTCAGAATTGGCATCATGTTCTCTTCACTGAAGAGTGTCACGGTATGCCTTCAACCAGACAATCATTGGAGACGTGTTTGGAGGCGACCCGGTCAGGCTGAACGCCTTAGACACACTGTCCAGTGAGTGCAGCAAGGTGGAGTTTCCCTGCTGTTTTGGGGTGATATTATGTGGGGCCGATGTACACCGATGGTGGTCATGGAAGGCTAAGTAATGGCTGTACGATACGTGAATACTGTCCTCTGACCGATAGTGCAACCATATCGGCAGCATATTGGTAAGGCATTCATTTTCCTGGATGAAAATTCGCACCCTCATCATGCACATCTTGTGAATGACTTCCTTCAGGATAACAACATCGCTCGACCAGAGTGGCCAGCATGTTCTCCAGACATGAACCCTATCGAACATGCCTGGGATAAATTGAAAAGGGCTGTTTATAGACGATGTGACCCATCAAACACCCTGAGGGTTCTACGCCAAATTGCCATTGAGTAGTGGGACAATCTGGACCAACAATGCCTTGATCAACTTGTGGATAGTATGCCATGATGATTACAGGCATGCATCAATGCAAGAGTATGTGCTACTGGGTATTAGAGGTACCGGTGTGTACAGCAATCTGGACCACCACCTCTGAAGGTCTCACTATATGGTGGTACAACATGCAATGTGTGGTTTTCATGAGTAATAAAAAGGGCGGAAGTGATGTTTATGTTGATCTCAATTCCAATTTTCTCTGCAAATTCTGGAACTCTCGAAACGGAGGTGATGCAAAACTTTTTTTTGATGTGTGTAGATGTCCCCTATGCTCATGCTGATCATAGCATAGAAACACAACTGCCAAAAACTTGACGGTGGACTACATGCAGGATTTAACATCAGCAATAGTGAGAGGACTTGCATAATGGCCCCATCCACAGCATGGCATGTACTAATATGAGTACATGCTATACAGTGGACCAGGCTCCTCCATGAATGTCCTCTCTTTGTTATTTGTGTTAGATAGTGTGTGTAGTTCACTGTCAAGTTTTTGGTGGTTGTGTTTTTGTGCTATGATCAGCATGGGGATAGGGAACATCTATGTTGTATTGTAGAATGGCTTTCATGCCTAAGAAAGTCAATTGTTTGGCATTTGACGATGTTACTTTATAGTCACAAAACTAGCTGTGAATCAATAGAAGATCAATATATCTTCTCATGGCAGCTGTTGCGGTTATATATTATTCAAATGGATTTTTGCAGCTGTGGTTGCCCCACTCACCAAAGAATAGAACAAAATCAAAAGAGTAATGTACAGATATGATTGCATGAATAAAGAATTGTTCTACAAGTACCATCATCATCGGATACCAAAGCCAATGCATTGTTGATGTAGCCATTCTTCTCTGTTTCTTACCATTTATATCATGTTGTTATAGATGCTGGTAATTATTTCACCAATAACATGTGGCTGTTGTAGACGTGCAGTCACCAGAAGATGAAATTGAAGGAACTACTAAAGCAGACACACAACATATGCATAAGATGGATGTATCTTGAACCATCATCAATCAATCATCACTGTTCATCCATGGAGCCGTAAGACAGTATTGTTAAGGGGCTAAACATGGCAGCAACACTTACAGGGATATCTATGAACAAAATTATTCAGTAAGTTGAAATGGCACTCACGCAGGTCCCACAAGTCAAAACTGAAAAGTGAAGACAGGAAAACGTCAGGAGTCTTAAAGACATCTCAAACATAACATTGCTCAGGAAGAAAGAATTGTAGAACAACTTACGGCAAATGAGAACATTTTGATTTTCCATGAAGATAAAGGGAGTGCCACAGTTGCAATATGAATGGAAAATAATCATTTATTGAGTGATCACATCTATGAAGAACTTCGGAGTGGTCTACAATTAAGATTATTGTGAAGCCTTGAGCCTTTTAAGACTTCAGAATTGATTATGACATTAAGGGACTCTTTGCCAAAGTCTTGTGATACAATTTATCAGAGACTTAAGATTCATAAGGACCTCCCTCCCCCCCCCCCCCCCCCCCCCAAGACTCACCCACCTATAACATGAAGAAGTATCTGTCTAGAAACATCGTATCTTTGTGGGACAGACAGAATTGTTTGTGAAGGATTCAACTCGCATCATGCATCTTATATGGGAGGAGCACAGACAGGAACCTGATATAATGAACAGCATTGACATGAAACCTCTCTTCAGCAACATGTCAACAGAATAGATTATTAGCATCTGTCAGGAATGAATGTCATCTGATGTATATGACTCGGTGCAGTTATGATTGACATCAACCTATTTCATCTGGTGTGGTAAATGTTATTAAAAACAGGTAGAGTGGTAGAAGGTTCCTCCCTCTCTCAAATAGCAGCAGTTACCAGGACACAAATTTTTCAGAAAACTGCCTTAACCTTCACAAATTTCTACCCAGGCTGTTGGGTGCAGTACATGGAAGACTCTTTTAGTCATTTGGCTGCATGTAGAAGCAGAACTGCGGTAGTTCCATCAGCATATTAACAGTTTGCAAAACAGCATTCAGTTTATGTCAGAGCAAGAAAGTAACGTTGCAGTTCTGTTCCTGGACATAGAGATATACAGGACTCCCTTGACAAACTGGGACACAAGGTTTACCAGAAACTAAAACACACCAAGTGCTGCATGCATCCCAAATCCTACCTTCATATAGGTCAGGAATGTTCCATTGTACACAAGCTGACATCATGAACCCACCACAGTAGCAATACAAGCAAGATCTAATAGTTACGTAACACATTCTGAGCCAACAAGTATGACAACCAAATAATAATAATATAATAATAATAATAATAAGAGCTACAAAGCTCAACTGGGAGTTACACGTTGTAAGTGAAATAAAGGTGAGGTTTGCGGTGGTGCACTTACCTTATGTCAAGGGTGTCGGCGACAAGTAGGCAAAGTGCTTTGCCAAAGAGGCATTGCATCAGTTTTACAGAGTGGCCTCAGGTTCCAGAATTTGGTAGACTCCATTGAGAAAGCAATAAGAGTCCCCAGTAGTGCAAATGCCTACAAGAAACATTGTGAGCGTGGTGCTGCCTACATTGGGGAAACTGGAAAGCATGTTAGTATGTGCATGGCAGAGTATGAGTGTTACAATGCTTCAGGGAAGCACAGATGGGCACCAGTGAAGCACCAGTGTGATTGTGGGCAGCCCATGAACTTTCGTAGGTACATGGGAGGTGCACACACAAAATAAGAAAGAGGATTGATATCCTGAAGTGGTTAACAATATCAGTAGAGATGACGACTGCAGGCTCTCAACTTCCCAGTTGCCAGAAAACCTGGTACAATAGACTATGTTTCATTGTAGGGCAGCTACCTCACTAGATAATGCAACAACTGGCTAAACAAACAGCACATGAAGCAGGAAAACACTTTCCTCACACCTTGCCACTGATTTTTCATAGATTGTCTTACAACACTGATAGCAAAACAGTATATTTGAAACATTCATTCCCCAGCTAAATTTGGCTGTTGCTTCATGAAGACTGTTACAACATATCTGAAATGAGAAATAAGATTATGTAGCAGTACACATAGAATGATTTTAATGAGAACTTGAACACAGAGCCATAAAAGATACATTACAACTTTGGAGCCAATTGTTATAGAGTGGGAGCTGCTGACAATGTTTTGAAAACATGAAACAAGCCACCCAAGAGGACAAAGTGGAATGGTGCACTGCCCTTACACAGTATGTGGAGGATATTTCTGACTTCATGGGGGAATTGTTATGTTAAGTGGGCATTGAGCCAAACTATTGCAGTAGCAACAGTGTGTGTGTGTGTGTGTGTGTGTGTGTGTGTGTGTGTGTGTGTGTGTCAGTCAGTCAGTCAGTCAGTCAGAGAGAGGAGGAGGGGGGGGGGGGGGAGTAGTAGTAGTATTATGCACCGCTTAAGTGGAACACCCTATTAACACACACTTAAAGGTGCCTTTGTGTCAGATACAGTTGAACAGCACAGTAAATTGGCCATTGCGAAACACCAAAATTCAAAATGAGTTTCATAGGCCTGTACAGCAACAAAAAATAAGTCATATTTCTCAAGCAATCAGTTAACAGAGTAAGATGTGAGAGTTGACGGAAAAAGTTAAATGGCTAAGTGATATGAACTTTCATAACAGAGGCAAATTATTGTTATGCTGCTCTAGAGGCAGAGAGTGCCTATAAGGCTGCCTCATCAGGCATGGCAGTAAACACTGCAGAAGTAAGCAAAAGGCACTCTGACATATCTCTGTCACCATTTGATATTATGGGAGCAGTATTACAGAACAACTATTTTTCCAACCTGATTCAACAACATTGCTCAATCAAACTAAAATTATCTTCAATAAAAGCATCTCACCCCTCTTCTCTCTCCCATTCATCATCCAATCACAACACATATTTAATTATTTCCTTACACATGATAACAGGGACAGCAGACCAGTAATGAATACAGAGTTGTACATTTTTGGTCAATAGTCTACACTGTAAAACTGATGAGGGCTGCTTGTGACAATGGATAAAATGTTGAAGCGTTTTGAAACACAACAGGATCTTAAACCCAGGAGAATTAACACAGGGTGTATACACCCCAGGAGAACCAGAAAATCCAGGAAAAACCTGAGAATTTTTTCATCTGGGAAAAACTGAGGAATTTTTTAGAATTCCAGGAAGTTTTCATTGATTTAGTTTGCAGTTAAATTTTTGTAATTTTGACTAGTAAGAACTGACACTCTAACAAAGAATTTTATTTTAGTCTCATACGGCAGAATAATGTGGCAGCAATAAAACATAAATGAGTGAAAAAAAATAAATGAAAAAATAAAACTTAAATTGCAAAGGAAATGCACCATTTACAACAACAAAACACAGTGCACACACAAGCATCTGGCAACAGCAAAATGTGTCAAAGGCTTAAGAACAAAGACTATGCAATATTTCATAACAACAAACTGCTTCCAATGCGAGGCACACAAGAAAGACAGGCCGCGGCTTATCTGTCATGAAGGTAGGCCTGACTGACTCACTCGCTCAGCTCAGCAGACAAACTATGCTTCTGCACCTGTTAACTTGTAACTGCGTGTTGACATAAAATGAGAATTGCATCTTCTATGGAATCTGCTATTATGGAGTCTTATTGTTTATTAGTCCTACAACGAGAAAAAGTCCACATGTCTACTAATAATTTGTTATGGTTGTACTGGGTACAATAAAATTTTAATGGTTGGATGAGGCACTAAATATTGTATCAAATGAGGACTGTGATATTAGAGACTAAATACTATAAATGAGCTATTATACAATTTATGCAGAGCATAGATCTTAAACTACAGCTACCACACAGTTTTGTATTTTGTTGTAGTACTAGTAATCAGTAACACTTTATAAAAGCAGATTTCAGTAGAATATGCAATACAAAATTGTTAAGGCTTTCGTGGCCACTTGTTGACAAACTGCCTATTGGCTTCTGTCTCGGGTTCTTCGGCCGACGTTCATCTAATGATTTTTCTGACGTTTCGCCAGCACGAGTGGCTGGCATTGTCAAAGCTTCACCCTCCATTGCCAGTGGTGAACTGGAGGCGAGTTTGCGGCCGCAGACTATATGTACCTGGCGCGCCAACGTCCGAGGGCTTCTCCGCGGTCATTTCCGGTGCGGTTCTCCTCTTGCTACCTGGGACGGTCGTTCGCTGCAGTACGGGCAGCCAGGATCCGTTTACCTTAAGGTGAACGACCGTCGCAGGTAGCAAGAGGAGAACCGCACCGGAAATGACCGCGGAGAAGCCCTCGGACGTTGGCGCGCCAGGTACATATAGTCTGCGGCCGCGAGCTCGCCTCCAGTTCACCACCGGCAATGGAGGGTGAAACTTTGACAATGCCAGCCACTCGTGCTGGCGAAACATCAGAAAAATCATTAGAAGAACGTCGGCCGAAGAACCCGAGACAGAAGCCAATAGGCAGTTTGTCAACAAGTGGCCACGAAAGCCTTAACAATTTTGTATTACGCCTCTACGGGGAGGAGATTTCCAGATTGTACCGACGCCTTGACCAACGACGGAAGAAGAAAGCGCGACTGATGTCCTCTCTCGCCTTTGTCACGGTGCCAAGATGAATGTGCTACACTGAAGTTCTTGAGATGCAAGCGCCTATTCACCACTGCCCAAGCACATCGTATCTACGACAGAATGGAACGAGCTTTTCTTCGTGAGCGAATACATACAACACGGAGAGACTTGGCAAGAACGGATCAGGAACTTCTGGACATTTTCTATCAACTAAGTAGCAGAATGCATCGAGACGACTGGGACAAGATCGACAGCATCACTCACAGGAGCATGCAGAACAAACTCGAGCGCTGCACCGAGCGGCAAAAGAAAAAGTTTGAAAGATGCCGGAAGCAGACCGACAAGGCGATTCCCGACATGTCGCACACAGTGGTCAACCTCACTGAACGACAATTGACCAAAGAGGAAGTGTCTGTTCTTCAAAAAGGAGGGAATTTCGCTATCATCCCGAGAACTATACCTATGGAGGACATCATTGCCAACACCGAAGCAGCCATTCGGACCCTTCCTTGTGGAAGGGCAGAGAAAATACACACTGAAACAGCCAGGATACTGCACCGTGCAAAACCACCAGCTTGCAACCTGAAGAAAGAAGAGGTACAAGCCATTAAGAATCTCAACGCCGACAAGAGTATATTGGTACTGCCTGCCGATAAGGGGAATGCGACCATCGTAATGAAGACCGAAGATTATGAGCAAAAGATCCGAGACCTATTAGATCCGACAACATTCTGAAAACTAAGCGCAGATCCGACGCAGCGTATCACTCGGAATACGAATCGATTAATCAAGGCGTCTTCTCTGCCGGCGGACATACAGAGAAACCTGCGCAACACAGAAGCCCTACCGCCTCGGCTGTATGGATTACCCAAGATCCATAAGAACAACGTTCCACTGAGACCGATCGTTAGCGCTCCTGGCTCACCAACGTATAAACTGGCGAAACACTTGGCCTCTCTGCTCCAGCCACACGTGGGGAAGACCGACACATACGTTAAGGACTCAGGGCATTTCATTCAGAAGCTGAGGAAACTGAAACTTGCGCCAAATGACATCTTGGTCAGTTTTGATGTTGTTTCATTATTTACGAAAGTGCCACTCAGTGACGCTCTGGAGCACATCGGTTCCATGTTCCCGCAAGACATCAAAAAGCTCTTCCATGCATGTCTCACCACGAGCTATTTCACGTGGAATGGCGATTTCTACGAACAGCTGGAAGGTGTCACCATGGGTAGTCCTCTCAGTCCAGTGGTGGCCAACTTCTTCATTGAACAATTCGAAGCACAGGCACTGGACTCGGCACTTGCAAACCTAAGGTGTGGTACAGGTACGTCGATGATACTTTCATGGTGTGGAGCCATGGTGAAGAACAGCTCGGTGAATTCCTGAGACATTTGAACAGCCTCCATGCCAACATAACATTTACCATGGAAGTAGAAAAGGACAAGAAACTGCCATTTCTAGATGTGCTGGTCACAAGGGACGGCGAAAACCTGGGACACAGCGTGTATCTGAAACTGACACACACGGACCGATACCTGCACAATCTGTCAAACCACCACCCAAGCCAGAAAAGAGGCATGATTAGTATGCTCTTAACGAGAGCAGGACGAATATGTGAGCCTCAACACCTCAAACGAGAAATGCAACACCTGGAAACTGTTCTGCAGAGCAATGGGTACCCCACAAATTACATTAGAAGTGTAACAGAGCCAAACACTCGGCGAAGTAAGGAACCAGAAAAAGAAATGTCGGGTACGGCCTTTCTGTCATACATTCCATGAGTGACGGACAGAATCGGCTGTATATTGCGCAAACACAGCATAAAGACGATTTTCAAACTGACAAGGAAGATCAAAGAGTGTCTTAGATCAGCGAAGGAGAAAAGAGACCCACTTGCAATGTCGGGAATATACCGTATACCATGCACATGCGGAAAAGTTTATGTCTGAATGACTGGATGATCAATTAACACCAGGATCAAAGAGCATAAGCGACATTGCAGGTTGGGGCAGGTGGAGAAATCGGCCGTGGCAGAGCATGCACTGAATGAGACCGACCACGTAATAAAATTCGCCGACACGGAAGTTCTGGCTGTAGAGAAGCACTATCACACGCGCTTGTTCAGAGAAGCTGTAGAAATCCAAAAACACGCGAACAGTTTCAACAAGAAAGAGGAAAGCCTTAAGGTAAACGGATCCTGGCTGCCCGTACTGCAGCGAACGACCGTCGCAGGCAGCAAGAGGAGAACCGCACCGGAAATGACCGCGGAGAAGCCCTCAGACGTTGGCGCGCCAGGTACATATAGTCTGCGGCCGCGAGCTCGCCTCCAGTTCACCACCGGCAATAGAGGGTGAAGCTTTGACAATGCCAGCCACTCATGCTGGCGAAATGTCAGAAAAATCATTAGATGAACGTCGGCCGAAGAACCCGAGACAGAAGCCAATAGGCAGTTTGTCAGAATATGCAATGCTTGTTAGTGTGTAAACACCCAGTTATGAGTTAACATGATTAGAAACGCATTTTGTCTGCTAAGCTGAGCGAGTGAGCTAGCTCAGGCCTACCCTCGTCACATATGTGTCGTGGCCTGTCTTTGTCGTAGGCCTTGTTCCGATGAGCGTGACATCACAACAGTGTACATTAGGTTCATTTGAGCAACTGCAAGCAGACTCATGTGCATGTGCAGTTCAGTTGCGTATGGGCAGTACCTTTTCCCGTTTTGCGGCTGCATGAAGTGTGGCTGGTAGTTGTATCAGCAGTAGTAACAAGTATCCAAATGCTACCCAGAAAAATTTTTCTGGTGTGCCAAAGCTGCCAGATTGGCGCATACACAGAGCTGTCTGAGTTGTAGTGGGGAGGGAGATAGTTTCCACATGTCCAGTGTTTATGTTTAGGGATTTTGCTGTTTTCTCTTTGTTTATAGCTCTCACCTCACATGAAAACAAAACAGATTTCTGTGGCTGGGAGCTATCAAGTGAATTAAAATACATTCACATAATTACAGAAGTTTACAATATATTAATAATTTCAGTTTTCTGATTTTATTATACTTCCAGGTTTTTGGCAATCAAGCATTAATTGTCTTGCAAAACAATGAAGTTATTTTTTTCGATTTGATAAAGAAATTTGCCTTTCATTAAGCTTTTCCACAGAGATGGTCATTTATTTGAAATGAACTTCTGGCACATATGCCATCATGCCATGATAAAGAACCAAAATGTGAGTTAATACAGTACTGGTACTCCAAGAAAATTTACATCCTGAAAACCACACTGAAAAGCTTAATATCAGGCTGGGGCCTACTTCTTTGTGAATCTGGACATAGAATGTGTACTTTAAGCTGAATTATGCATTTTAGTGTGGTTTACAAAATTGCAATGCTATTGCTCCCGCTGATGCCCTTTTTCAGTTATGACGTAATGTAAGAACTCTTAATTGTATACAGGTACAAATACATGGGCTTTCTACACCATTGTAGCTGAATGCATGCACAGCAACATCGTTTTCTGGAGCTCTTTGGCAATAGCTGAAATGTATTCTAACAGGTCATGGGAAAGTATTGTGAATAATGGTTTGAAAAGCATTACTTTCAAAGTACATTTCATTTTATGCAAGATGAATTATCTTACATGTGTGAATGTGCTTTGAATTTCTTACCATAGAGCATTTGATTCTCATTTAAAGCTTAACACTTTGAGGGCCAGCCACTTAGAAGCATTTCAAGCCCAGAAGACCAGTCATTTATGTCATTATTTAAAATGTTACTCGCACATTTGTGTTATTTGTCTTAAAGTGTAACACACGTAAAAAGAAGACCAAAATTACATGTGAAAGCTTACATTTTCTTGTAGCTGCACTATATGTATTAATTTAAACCATTAACTTTACACATTTATGTGTTCATGCTCCTTAACAGTGATGTTGGTATTGGCTGACTACATCATGTGTCCCATGCTCTGAATATCTGCTACTGTCAGCTGGTGTGATCATGCGACATGATCTACGATTGGCTTACTAAAGTGCATCGCAATCTTGATTTCAATGCTTCAGAAACTTATGTGCAGTGTTTGGTGGAATTCTAATATATTTTTTCATAATATGAAAATATGCAGCATGTATGTTGCTGCACATCAAAGATCTTTCCAAAATGTGATTTTTTGTTTTTTTCCCAGGGGTTCATTTTCTAAAGTGCAGAGAAGCTTTATGCCAGTATATAAAATCTTAACCATTCAAAATATTGATAATTTTTATGGTTTTGAGGGAAAGTATACTGTCACTTAACATGGGAGAGGTGTATTAGTAACTCAGAAATCCAGGAAAAATCCAGGAATTTTTTTTCGTTGTCCATGTATACACACTGTAACGGAAACTGAGTTCAGCCATGGAAGCCTATGCGCATTATTTGCCAAATTTTCTACCTCCATTGTACTGTTGTACATTTGTTGCTGACAAAAATTAACAAGCAGAAAATTAGACTCTGATGCTATTTCCATTCCACCCAATAATACCTTTGTTGTATAAAAATATATTTGCAGTGTACAGAATTAAATTATTATTGAAATTATAAATGATGTTATTCAGGGACACTATCATTAGATGGAGTAAATTTGAACCATATTGCTAACTCGCAAACTGTAAGTTTGTGTATGTATGTGGGATTCTGTCTGTATGGGAAAAGTACAAATGTTTTCTCTTGTAAAACATTGCAACATGTTGTTACAGAGACGTTCCTGTGCTCAGTTGGTGACAAGGATCTAGCCATAAAAAAGGTTTGTAAAGTAACTGTCGTGTCGTGTGGACTGTCTAATAGCCTGTTCTGCATCATTTTCTGATAAAAGAGAACTTTTGAGTACCATGAATCAGTCATTATGTTAAGAAAGCAGACAGGATACTGCAGTATAAAGGTGCCAGTTCAGTATCATACTTCAGCAACAATACTGTTTCTGGGAAATCTGACAGAATTGAGATATGATTAATGCGTTATAATCCTGTTCCTAGCTCAGTTTTGTATAAAATAAAAATGGGTGATTACAGAATTAAATAGACACCATATGTATTCCTGTTGTAGTTACTGCATCTGGTCATAGAGTTACATCATATCAAATGATGAGAGAAATATTGTTCTCATCTGGTCCTGAATAAGTTTTATTGCTGTTGAGTCTTGGAACCTCTCGAGACAAGATGACATGTTGACATCTGGAGGATTTAGTAATACTGTTTGGAGGCAGATGTCAGCTGGCTCAAATAAGAGGTTCATGAACTGTTTTACTAAGAGATGGATTCATAGGTATATAATGCCCTGGATATATTTTTCGACCGTTAGTGTTTTCAGTGTGTTAACTACAGGGCATCAACAATCATGTTTGTTAGCATACCAGATCAAGACACTGCCTGTTTTGAGAGTGTGATACAAGTTCTTGTATCATCCATTCACGGAAGTTCCAACATTCCTAACACTATTGAGTTGTTAATTTGAAGCAAAACTCAGGAATTATGGTATGTTGGTGGAAGTAGAGTCAGGTAAGCCACAAAACACCTGTAGCTTATTCACTTTTTGGTGGAGCATAAGCTCTTAAACATGCAGTAACAAAGGAAAGAAGGAGAAACAGATGCTACCAGCATAGTCATTATCAGTCGCCATTAGACTATGTACATACCCAACAAAAAACACTGTGGTTATCTTTAAAGGCATGAAATATATTATTTGAAAACTTTTTGTAATCTGCAAGAATGTTTCCTGTATTGTTCAACACAAGACTAGATTCTTAATCGTGCAGCCTGCTTACAGATGGAGCTCGGCAATGGTGTGGGATAAGTTTGTACTGAAATAATTATACATTATGTGATCAAAAGTATTGAAACACCTGGCTGAAAATGACTTACAAGTTTGTGGTGGCCTCCATCTGTAACGCTGGAATTCAGTATGGTGTTGGCCTACCCTTAGCCTTGATGACATCTTCCACTCTCACAGGCATACGTTCAATCAATTTCTGGAAGGTTTCTTGGGGAATGGCAGCCCATTCTTTATGGAGTGCTGCATTGAGGAGAGGTATCGATGTTGGTTTGTGAGGCCTGGCATGAAGTCGGCGTTCCAAAACATCCCAAAGGTGTTCTGTAGGATTCAGGTCAGGACTCTGTGCAGGCCAGTCCATCACAGGGATGTTATTGTCATGCAACCACTCCACCACTGGCCGTGCATTATGAACAGGTGCTCAGTTTTGTTGAAAGATGCAATCACCATCCCCGAATTGTTCTTCAACAGTGGGAAGCAAGAGGGTGGTTAAAACATCAGTGCAGGCCTGTGCTGTGATAGTGCCACACGAAACAACAAGGGGTTCAAGTCCGCTCCATGAAAAACAATAGCACACCACAACACCACCACCTCTGAATTTTACTGTTGGCACTACACACGCTGGCAGGTGACGTTCACTGGGCATTTGCTGTACCCACACCCTGCCATTGGATCGCCACATTGTGTACTGTGATCAGTCACTCCACACAATGTTTTTCCATTGTTCAATCATCCAATGTTTACGCTCCTTACATCAAGCCAGGCTTCATTTGGCATTTACCAGCATGATGTGTGGCTTGTGAGCAGCCACTTGACCATGAAATCCAAGTTTTCTCACCTCCTGCCTAACTGTCACAGTACTTGCAGTGGATCCTGTTGCAGTTTGGAATTCCTGTGTGATGGTCTGGATAGATATCTGCCTGTTACACATTACGACCCTGTTCAGCTGTTGCCGATCTCTGGCAGTCAACAGACAAGGTCAGCCTGTACACTTTTGTGCTGTATGTGTCCCTTCACATTTTTCCACTTCACTGTCACATCAGGAACAGTGGACCTAGGGATATTGAGGAGTGTGGAAATCTTGCGTACTGACGTATGAAAAGTGACACCCAATCACCTGACCATGTTTGAAGTCCGTGAGTTCCACAAAGCACCCCATTCTGCTCTCTTATGGTGTCTAATGACTACTGCGGTCGCTGATATACAATACCTGGCTGGAGGTGGCAGCACAGTGCACCTAATATGAAAAACATATGTTTTTGGGGGTGTCCGGATACTTTGGATCACATAGTGTATATGTTCCTTTCATATTGTCCTATTGCAATGTGCCAAGGTATTCCAAAGCATTAATGATGTTTATGCATTCCATCAGATTCTTATTACTGTTTCAAAATGTAAATAGAATGACTTAATTTGCAGACAGTGTGTCAAAATAAGCAGTGAACCACTTTGATTCTTGTGATGTGATACATTTAAAAACCTCCTGGTTGTTTAAGATATTCTCAAGTTTGCAACATGTTGTGTGCTTGCTCAAGTCAGTCTCCTAGCACACTGAATTATGGAGTGTTTTCCAGTATCTGACATCAAATGTTATATAGCACTATAACAATCTTGATAGAACTTGGTCAGTAATTGTAATGTTAGTGCTATAAGCAACAACCACCTACAAAAAAGTTGTCTGCAAAATTTAACTGCCTTTGGTAAATTTGTTTTATGTGGTAAACTGTGCAAAATTACTGTAGGTGAATGCTTAACAGCACAGCCATGGGTTTTCATCTAATCGTAAATTTGTTTTATGTGGTAAACTGTGCAAAATTACTGTAGGTGAATGCTTAACAGCACAGCCATGGTTTTTCATCTAATCGTTGATGACTATGGGAGTAATGCATATAACATATTATATTCCAGAAATTTCTTATGCCCTGTGGCAAGCACTTAAGGGGCATCCTGACTAGATTTGTTTTCGGCAAACCCGTGTCCCTAATTAGGGGCTGCAGCATCAATCATCTACAATCATAAGCTGTTTGCGTGCTTCGTGACCACTGTTGTGCATGACAGTGGAACATTCTGTGTTACAGAGAACAGGGATTGTGGATCACATGGAAGATGCCTTCAGCCTGAAGGTGAACAACAAAACAAGGAGGTGAGTGAGTGTTGAACTGAAACACTCATTAGCATGCAGCCTGCCACACTCAAGTTGTATTAGGTTTACCTGGATGTATGGGTCTGCAGCTGAGTGGATGACCCTTACCTATCTTCTGGTGTGACAACAAAGACACTGACTTCAAGAAGAAGGGAAAAAATACTCTGTCCCTGTAATGGCTGTCTCTTTATTGTAAACTCAAAGATCACGAAGCTGCAAGCCACTTAAAAGTGAAAAAACTTGAGTGCCATGTCTAACTACTGCAGAAGTGCAAAACAACCAAAATTAAAGATGTCTTGATGTTGCTGTCGATAAGGAACTCTGATCTGAATCAGGTCAAGGATCTTATTGAGATACAAATATTACAAAGATAAGCAACGACTTGGAAAAACCCGCTGTCTTCATACTTCAGCACATCCATCTTTCTCAGATCATGTTTTGTAGATCTAAAAGTAAGACCTCCATATCTAATCCAATACGATGTTTAAACTATCAAAGTATGGCCACAGAAGTGTTACTTACAAGGAGGCTGTGACTGTGCATCAGCTGTATGCAGAGGTCTGTGATTTAGTGCTTCTGACTGTGTGAGCTGTGTGTTTCAAACACAGTATTTAAGTCCTAGGAAAGCAGAACAACACAGTGAACACTTTTGGATGACATTATTCATGGCATAATTATTGAGATTAGAGACCAGTCAGTCAGTGCAGTGTTTCCAGGAGTTGAATATTGACCAAAGCTACATAGAAGACTGAGGGAACATTCAGAAACAGTACAGGAAAGATTGAGTACATACTACAGTCCAACAAGTGGACTGTTATCTAGTGTTAAGTGCCCAAAGATGTCCAAGCAGATCATCTGCCATGATGAGACATTGCAGTGGCCTCTGGCTCACACATCTCCCATCAAACTGCATTATTGGTTTCAAGAGGTTGTTTTGTAAGCTTAGTGACCTACTAGATGCATTCACTTTGACTAAGGTGCCACATGTCTTTGTGAATATGTGTTAATGTCTTTGTGAATATGTTTGTGGTGCACTATACTTGTAGCTTGGAATTGTGTATTAGTGTCCTTTTAATGAATAAGTAACACACTACCCTTGATTCTCACTGTCTGTTTTCTCTGGTGTGCCTTTAGGATGTATTACAACCCTTCCAATATTGTGGAAAAATGACTTGGCAGCACCAGATTTTTCTGGGACAGCATCTCATGTGGAGCATGTACACTATACATGTTTCCTAGGGCTATTGTAATAGCTGTAGTATACAGGAATGATATCTAGCAACAGTATTTGTGTCATTATCATTGTGCATATGGTCCTGGATTCCATCTGATAGATAATAATGCTTGACCACACAGGCCTTGACTAGAGGATGAGTGCATGCAACACAAGTACATCATGTCTTTAGAGTGATCATATTACTCCACAGAATTAAACCCATTTGAAATTACAAGGGCACTTGAGGCCAAGAGATTGCAATACCTTAACTGTCACCACAGGCAATTGCTGATGTCAAGCTGACACTTGTCCAGCAAAGACAGGTGTTACTATAAGCCGTGTATAAGCCTTGTATTCTGCATTATCATACAAGGTCCTTGCACCTTGTGTTGGCATTTTCTTTATGCAACCAGTAGAGAGAGCCCATGGATAATGAGTGCCAACCTTAGACCATGAATAATTGTCCCCTCTGCCTTTTATTTGATATCTGTGTGTCATGTTTTATGCTACTTTTCAGTTCATGCATTACTGTACAGTATTTCATGTATCTCAAAGATCTGTTAACTCGCTAGAAATGTAAGTTCTGACAGGAATCACTCAACAAATGAAAACTGAAATATGTACAAAGAAAACATTAAGTCCCTCCAGCTCACTGCCAGCTTTCCTTGGCTGCTCATCACAGCGGAGAGTGAGTGAGGGGGGGGGGAGAGGGAGGGGGAGAGAGAGAGAGAGAGAGAGAGAGAGAGAGAGAGAGAGAGAGAGAGAGAGAGAGAGAGAGAGAGACTGGGGGGGGGGGGGGGGGGGTAAGGAAGTACCTCGCAACTAGATTGTTGTAAGGAAAAGACCTCACTACAAGATTCCTCCTTTCCTAATTGAGCTAGCATTTCTATTTAGACTTCAGAGTAGTAACACAGGATATGATCACAATGAATTCACTTTGGAGTCCTTCATTTAGTCAGCTGTAATAAGCTTGATATTTGACAGTAACAAGAGAAAACCTTGAGTAACCAGAAAGAAATGTCAACCCTGTAAACCACAGAAGTAAACTAGGAACTCCAGTACACATCTATACACCAATTCCATATCCTGCCAAGAGTAAAATGCATACTTTGTTTACTAAGTTGATGTAACAAGTCAAAGCACCAATTGTGGTGTTACCGCTCCAGGCCATGTTACGTGAAGTTTTGAGCAATGGGTTCTGCCCATTTCACACAGTACTGTGGCATGTGAAGCCATCATACCCAGGGAGAATCCATGATCTCTACAATTGCATCTCTGTTGTGGTCACTCAGCTCAGATACTATTTATTTGTCTGACATGTTCCAGCATCCTGGAGGACCTCCTCACTATGGATCAATTGGAATGAAAGTAAATCTAATCTAATCTAATCTAAACATCCTGTTCTTCCAACCTGGTTGCTAAATCTCTTCCCTGAGGCTGGGACATAAAGGCTATAGCGGCTAGTTCAATGGTGATGTACCTTAATGAAGTATAGACAACAAAATTATTGAACTGTTGCTTCTGTGATGTCATAGATGTTGTGGCTGCTCCAAGAAGCAGTCACTGTAAAGGTACTTTTGGACATTGTTGTCCCTGCTTCTGTAAGCTGTACAGAGGTTGGCCATGCAGCAACCATATGTGTGCTCAGATTTCTTCATCAGTGTCCTTTTGGGACCAATATGCTTAAAAAAAGTTTGTTATGTGGGTCATCTATAGCGGCAAATGTCTATGCGAAACTCATTTCAATCTGTATGACAATTCACTGTGCAAACAATCCCCTAGGCTGTGGCTAAGCCATTTGTGGAAATTTGGTGATTTCTCTATCCTTAATTAATCCCACAAGGACTGCTACAATGTTGGGGAGATTTGGAAGCAGTTGTTGAAAGGTGCTACAGGGTAAACCCCAACTCCATTGACAGTATGAGTATTTTGGTATATGGGACCTGTGGTTGCCAGTGGCTCATTACAGGATAATTGCATCTAGCTTTATTTCTTACCTCTATTTATCTTTATAAGTGTATTACACTGACTATATCAGCACAGCAGTACAATTGCTGAGGGTGTGTGCTGTGTGTCTTGTTTGGAAACGAACGTGTGCCATTCACTCTAGTACTTACTGTCCCCAACAGTAATGCCCACTTTACTTGTCACCCTCAAGCTTCCTCTCAGAACTGCTCAGTTCTGACTCTGTTTTTTTTTTTGTAAAGTGGTGTTAGTTGTTTGTTAACAGTGATACACAGCAGTATAGATAGGTTTATTCATGAAGAGGTGGTTCTTATTCATCTCTTGTATGGGTTGACTGAATGCAACGGAAGTGTTTTGTGTTGTATATGTTGGTGATTGCATATTGCAGGTTTTTCCACTCTTGTGAAGGTACTTGCACAGGAGAAAAGGTAATTGGAGTAAAAACTGAACATAACATATTATTCTGTAATGAGTTGCTTGGGATTGTGGGTCCCTTGTACCAAAATACTCAGTAACTTACCCTGAATGACCTCTGAAATTTTGGTGCTGGTGTCTGGGTTCACTTTAAATTTGACTTTGTTTGCAGTGTGTAATGCTATTGACATCAATACATTCCTACCAAACAAGATAGTGCTGTGGTAAGACACTGGACTTGAATTTGGGAGAACAGTGGTTCCAATCCATCCCCGGCCATCCAGATTTAGATTTTTAGTGGTTTCCCTAAATTGCATAAGGCAAATGCCAGCATGAGTCCTTTGAAATAGCATGACCAATTCACTTCACTACCTTTGCTCCATGCCTAGTGACATCATTGTTGAGGGGATATTACATAACAGTGAGCACAGTTAAATGACTAATGTAATTGAAATTGGTTTTTACAAAATACAAGCAAATAACATTGGGGTTCAGATGCCTTGCCATTTTTTAGTTAGGAAAATGATTTGAAGGGGAAAATAATGTCCTTACCATGATTTGACCTGACGACCTTATGAGGAAGCCAGCATGTGTGTAGCTTTGGCTGTATGAGATTATAAATGATTATGCAATATAGACAACTTCCGTCAATAGGGTCTCCATACCTATTTAAGCCTCACAATGGACCTGGTCTTCTGGCAAGAAGTAAATTTCTGTGCCCTGAAAAAATGATTCTATGTATGATTTCTTGCACATTGGATTATCACTAGCAAATTTACATTTTTGGCGAAGACTTTGATGATAAGCAATGAGTGCTACATATGACTGAACTGAGAGCTTCCGTTACTGATGAAATTTCAAAGGAACTTACACATCATAGCCTTTAGTTGTTGATTAAGACAGATGGAGCTCAGTGACCATTACCTTCATTGTTGATAAAAATGGTGAAGGCATGTGTCCCAGTCTTCCTCTGTGTCATTTAATAACAAGAACAATGTCACGAGGTGGCAGTTGTACTGCCAAATTTGCTGCTGCTTTCACAGCTGTGACTGCAGCCTGAACACCTGAACAGCATTCATGACCACAGTAGGTTTACAATGGAAGTAGCGATAGATAGTGCACTGCACTTTTTTTGATTTCCTCGTTCACCAAAAAACCAATGAACACCTCTGCCCTAGTGTGTACAGGAAACCTACACACATGGATTGGTATCTGCATTCTCTTAGCCACCACCACCAGCAGAGAAACATGGCATTCTGAACACCCTCATCCACCATGCTAAAGTCATGTCAGATACTAAAAATCTGTCACTAGAAGTAAGCCACCTCCAAAACGTCTTCAGGAAAAACAGCTACAGTTACTCCCAGGTATCACAGGCTGTTTCTAGTGAGACATGCAGGAAGAACAGCACTGAAGAAGAGGACAAGGAACTTACCTTTTTGCCTCTGTGTGACACAGTGTCAGCCAAGATTAATCGGCTCCTGAAGGGACACATCATCTCATCAGAGTCTCTATGGTCTCTGCAACACCCTTACTGTTATGGTCACTCAGACCCTGTAGGATCTCAATGTTTGCATCCTTTTCATTTGGTAAGGATACTTAACTTTCCATAGATTATTAATGGGTACACCTCTCATCTTGAAAAACTGAATCACTTAAAAACCAAAATATCCATGCATATATCTCCAGGAAATTTATTTTGTGGTCTGGTGCACAAGGGACTTAAAATTTCTCCCACTAGGACAACCTACACTGAGAAAAAACTAAAGATGGAGTAGCTTCTGACTATGCACATCAGAGCTGTTGCAGTTGTTACATCAGTATATGTATTTGTATGCTTGATTTATCTTCTTATAAATCAAACATTAGTTAGACAGGCACACTGGACTCACATTCGGGAGGACGACGGTTCAGTCCCGTCTCCAGCCAACCTGATTTAGGTTTTCTGTGATTCCCCTAAATTGTTTCAGGCAAATGCCGGGATGGTTCCTTTGAAAGGGCACGGCCGATTTCCTTCCCAATCCTTCCCTAACCCGAGCTGGCACTCCGTCTCTAATGACCTCATTGTCGACAGGACATTAAACACTAACCACCACCACCAGTTAGACAGGCTCTCAAAAAATTTACTAGTTTACTTCAACAATTATTTCTATCATATTAACAGAATCTTCCATCGGTTCTTGGTAGAACAACATTATAATAATAAATAAAAAGCACCAGTTTGCTTTTCATTTATTATTAATTATTTCTCTTTTAAGAGACATTACATGCTAATAACACACTAGAGGCTTAACTCCACTGTTCATGGCTTGAGAAACAAGTATTGTAATGTAAGCATATATATGCTTCCTCAACATAGGATGATTCATTTTAATGCACTTTCTACTACTGAACTCTGTGTGCTGTCCTGACGTACAGTTCATTGTGCAGTGGTCTTGAGGAGAATGCCACTAACATGTATAATCAGCAGGGAAGACTAGACATGATGTTGCTTGTGATTAATATTTGAACAGGGAGAGCATCCAGGATTGAGTGCAGCACACCACTATGGTGATTCAATGCACTGGTGAGGCTGGCATTTCCAGACTGTCAGGTCACCTTTAGAAGTAACCCTTTCACTTGAGCTGCTATGAAGACTGCATCTGGGCAACATATTGGTAGAGTTATGATGGTGGCAGTGCAGTCGATCTATCCACACAGGAATCTATATAGTGAGAGTTTAAACCACACAGTTAAGGACCTTTGAAGGTAATTGTGTCTTGAGTGCTAGATGTTAGATGTACCTCTGCCAAAGCAGAAGTTCACAATAGTTTATCCACCATGTGAACAGATCACATGTAACATAACTTTAAAATAAATAAATGAACTGCCTGCCAGAAAAGTTGATGTAGGACTTGTATCAGTGCACAACCTGTATCAGTGTAACAAAAACAAAAGTTCATTCTTCTCAACACAGTCTCTGTGCCAGGCAGAGAAATTTTCTCTTGACCCTAATATAAGGACATAGTTTATCTTTGAGGCGCATACAATACCATTTGGTGCAATATCAAGCAACAGCTACACCAGTGAGGATTTTTGAGGATGCCTCCAAGGTCTTGTCCAATGCTCCTTAACTGAGTGATACTTTTGATACATAGTTGAATATGGTCATTGATAGCTCAGGCAAATGGTGGCCCAGAGCAAAATATTTTAAGCATCACATTGTTGTTACTAGCTCTTGATGTCCATATCAAAAGTACCTTGCATGTGTTCTGTATTTATCAGTGGTTTTTCAGTTTATGTGCAAGATGATTATAATTAAAATTCCCATTTCAAAGTACTGTAAAAAAAGAGTCACTGCCGAGAATGACATTAAATTTGAATGGAATATTATCAGATGAGAGGCAAACACTATGGAAATAAAAAAAAATTAACAAAAGTTTTACCACTAATGTAAATGGGTTCAGCTACAAATGACAGATGAATCACAATACGATGGCTATGGTGTGAGTTGCACATTAAACCAACTGTACTGTGCAGTGTCAAAGACCACACAAGTTCGGCATGCAGCAGTTGTGGCATTGTTAGTTAGGCAAGCCCGTCTGCCAGTGCAAGGTCATATCACATTTGATGGGAAAAATGGTTTTTAATTGTCTTGAGATTAGCGCAAGACATGTTCAGTATGGTGCCCACCATTTTCTGCCACAATTTGAAATTGAGAATCAACATCTTCCGCAGCAGAGTGGAGTGTCTTGGGTCATGTTCAGAGTGTGTTACACAATGTATGTCTTCAGTTCAGCTATGTTTGTAATCAGAGCACTGAACACTGTGTCATTCAGATAACCCCACATACAGAAGTCACACAGATTAAGATCAGGTGATCTGGATGGTCAGGCTGTAGGGAAATGATGACTTACAATTCTAGCATTTACAAGATGCCTCTGCAGCAGCTGCTTCACTGGCTGTGCAATATGCAGAGGAGTGCCATCGTGCATAAAAATGATTCTGCCCACACATCCATGTTGTTGAAGATTTGGAATGACATTGGTATGCGAAAGGTTCTCATAGCATTTACCACTGATGGTACATGTGACAGGACTCACAGCACCCATCTCCTCAAAAACATATGGACCTGTGATAAATGGTGCTGGCAGCCCATACCACACAGTTACCTTTCAGAATCAAGCAGTACCAGGTAACGTGCGAGCAGATTTTCCATTGCCCATATTCTGCAGTTCTGTGTATTGGCATGTCCTTGGAGACAGAAACGGGCTTTGTCTGTCCATAGAATGTTCCATGCCACTCACTGTCCACTCCCATGGGTGCAAGAAATTCTACAGCAGTGTTTGTCTTACTGGCAGGTCAGCATGAAGCAACTCCTGAAGATGGGTAATTTTGTATGGATAGCAATGCAGGATGTTTCATAGAATTTTATGCACCTTGCTCAGAGGCATGTCTAGAGGTGGGCAATTCCCCATGCACTGTGTGTTTTCACACTACTGCTCGACCCTTCCTGCAATGCTGTGGCCACATCATCTACTGATGTTGATTCAATTGTTTTCCTCCCTCTGCTACACTGTACTTCAAAAGAGCCTGTCTTTTCGAATTTCATAATATTTTATCCAGATGCATGACAGAAATAGGGCCAAAGCCCTTTCTCATACCCTTAAGTATCCGGAACTGCTGCAGAGCTACTGATGCACAGTCACCATTGTAAAAGAGCTTTACAAGCAGCACATGATCTAGCATTGAGAGAGTCATGCCAGGTGTCTTAGATGCAAACTGAGGAACAGCTGCGTACTAAACATCTTTTATTTTGCATATTTTGCTGCTCACAGTGCCATCAAGTGGTAAAATGTACATTATTATTATCTTCTTTCCTTACCATTCCAGACATAGCATTATTATTATTATTATTATTATTATTATTATTATTATTATTTCCCTGTAATGTTCCCCCTTCTTCGTAATAGTCTGTTCAAATTTTATGTCATTCCGAGCAGTAGTTCTTTCTTTACAGTGTTTTGAAACTGAAACTTTAATTATAATCACACTGTAAATTCAGTATACTGCATTCAATGATAAGGAGGGTTGAATAATGGGAAGAGACATCAGGTTGCTCTTTCTGTGTAGAGGAAACTGTATGTGTACAGTTTGCTAAATGTGACTGAAATACACTATCCTTAATTTTAAACATAGCATGAAATTCCTGAGACTCACATTGGAAAAGAAAAGGCTACATGGCTGCTATACATCCAAATTCTGAATACTGTATTCAAAGCCCCTGAATATTTTTAAGTGGCTTAATGGCAGGAACATATACATAGATTGTTCTTGCTTCCTACGCTATCATCTTCTTCTGATTATGTCCTGAACATGGGTGCCCTGTGTACAGATTGATGCACCATTCATACTTATAGCTTCTTAATTCTGTCCACCTTTAAGATGTAAAAATGGCCACAGGACCATATAGAAATGCTATTATATTTAACCTGTGTGTTGAGGCTGATGAACCCAATGCTTGTCACATGATGGCAACTTCTAATGGTGCAAGAAGTGCACTGAATCAAGTTTGTTCCTCAACCTACTGTTACCACTACTGTTCATTGAAGTGTAAATTATGTGTACCACCATTGTTCTTGAAAAACAAGAACACCTGTGTTTGAACAAATGTGCATTCAGAAGGGCTTAGTTTGACAGGTATTAATATCCTGAACTAGGGCTGTAACTAGTACCTCTGGATGTTTATGAGGCTGAGACTAATTTTGGATGTAAGGAGTCCAGGAAGCTGACACACTACCAAGAGTTTTTCCCTAAAGAAAGCATTTGACATCATTTTATACATATATTTCTTTCTATTACTGACATGTGTTTAAGAAAGAAGGTAACAAAGAATTCTCCATTGTCTTCCCTTTATAATCTTTGACCTACCTACCAAATGCTCAGTGTATAATGCAGAGTTATGGATGATGTTAAAGGCATAGCAGGAATTGAGATCTTATTGTTTAATATTCCTTTCACTTGAACATGTGGACTCCATAGATAAACTGGTGTAGACATTTCAGAAAACTTTGTCCAGCCAACAGAAATATCAGAAAGAGGTGATATTCTGTTTGATATGGCATGTGGGAGTAGATGGAAAAGATTTATCTGATATAACAGTTAGAGCAGCTGGCCAAGAATAACTTATAGTGTACTGTAACACCCTGTTCCGGTAATTACCCTTTAAGTGAGACAGGAATTGTCAGTGAGATGGAGTCATAGTTATCTGAAAGTGAAGAAGAAGCAACTGCATCCACTGAAGTGTGCAGGCCAACAATGGCACATTTTCTTCCAACTGCACAGGAGGAATTTAATAGTCCTCACCCAGTTCTGAATTGGGCATCAGCTTCTGACATGTGCTTTGCTTCTCTGCCAACAAGGAAACCCAACAATATGGGACATTTCTTTACCACTCTCAATATATAACATTTTAACATCCTGTATTTTGTATGGAACAAGAAGTGAGTTGGGGTGGGGGGTAGGCTTTTGAGAAAATGTGCACTGTATTTTAAATGGCGGTGGTATGAATGAAATCTAGTTTCAGTATTTTAATCCCTTGGATGATGATTTTAATGTATTTCATGGTGACTGGTTCATTGTGTTGTTTGTGTGACCAACCAGCCTTATTATCTTAAATGTCTTTTAGATTCCAACTTTTAATTTGTTTTGAATGTAACCATTTTGAGATTTTATGTATGTAAGCATGTGAATTTGTATGTGCTATTTGTGTGTGAATGGAATTTTTTGTTACTTTTCTGTGTGCATATGGTTAATTTTCAACAATTTAATTAAATTTGTCCTATGACATAAGCAATGGTGAATTGCTGACCTCACTTTTGAGTCCCATTTGCCGGAAATACTGCCACTACCACATTGCTGCAAAGAGAGAAGCTTTGGCAGCAATGGTCATAGAATATAAGTGTTGAGTATCTGAATACATTTAAACATGTTTTGCTCATGTGCACTGTCAGTCTGATGATAAAGATCTTTATTGATAATAAATGAAGGTGTCGGCTGCAAACAATGGTAAGGGACAAGTTGGTTGTTTTGAGGAATTCTCATAACTAAGATACTTCAAGTACATCTGTTGTGATTTTTTTTTACAGATAAATCATTGCTTTCAATCATTTATAGAGTAACAACATATTTTTAAAATTGTAAATTCTATCCCAAATTTTATCCTTAAAAATATGTCAATGGGTACTTTACATTGTTTACTTGGAAAATGAGTGCACTTAACATCAGTTAGAATTGACTTATCACTGTTTATGTGCTGGGTGGATTAATGAAAACCTCTCAAAAATATAAAGCTCTGTTTGGTTACAGTTTATGATACTAATATCTGCATTACCAATTTTTTAAATAATGGTGTATAACAGTCTTAAAAATTAATCTGTGATTCAGCACCTGAACATTTTTGCCAACACACTGCCATGTAAACTCATGTAAACAATGGTAAACAGTGGTAACATTGTTTGCGTGCGTAAATGATTATTCACATTTTTCTGATCAGCAGCAGATTTTGAAGAACACTTGCATTCAGGAAAATATTGAGGATCTTTATCTGATTTGCTATTATCCACATCATCATCATCATCATCATCATCATCATCAGATTTGTATAGATTGTCACTGAAAATCATTTTTCAGAAACAAACACTGCACTTATTACTACTACCAGCAGCCATGTTTACATCCACAAATCCTGACAAAGTCTCCATTAGTGAGAATCTGAAATAACTGCCATTTCTCAGTTTATTGTGGAGCTATCAACTAATGTGAATAAAACACATAATGTACCATGTTTTACATACAATAACTCTGTTTCTCATCAAGTGTCCCTTACCACTGTTTACAGCTGAGGACTTTAACTGTGTATTTTTCTGACAAAATAAATGTGAACAGTGAAGTCCAGAGCTGGGACTTAGAGCTGTAAAAGGCTGAACATTCAATAAGAAATAGTTGTCTTGCTCTTTGTCTTCGAACATCACTGCTTATGTTTGCTGTAGTTCCCATTAATGGTTCCAAGTGAATATGAAAATCATACCTAAACAAGGTAATATACATTTCCTGTCTCAGCCTTGTCAGAACAGAGCTGCTCATTTTGTATTAAGCCAATTAAAAGTGAAATATCAGGATTGACAACTCTGTACTGAGTGGATGATGCTTACCATCTGTTGTCATAGGTTGCGTTATAATTTAACAAAGACAGTGGAAATTTAGAAAAATGGAGCATAAATTTATGTAATGTGGAGGCCACTACTTAGCTGGAAAATAAATGAGTAATGATTAGACATATTTAACAGCTCAATAAGATTTTCTTTACCCAAATCTGTTAAGTATGTCTGTGTATGATGTATATTCATTTTCCAATTTTTAACAATTTTTATAATAAATTGCACTGCAAAAGGTATTTTTATAGACATCAGATGCAGTTACACAACCAAACTTTGTTAAAATGTATTGAATTACTTTGTACACTTACCACAATTGAAATGTGGCTCTATACTTGGAATGAAGTCCATGTCACTGACTTTAAGCATTATATGTCTGTGCACTAAACAGTCAGGATATAGGTAATATTTGACATGGTGGCATGCAGTGACAGCAAGTGGTCAGGACATAGTATATAGCTTCCAGTATCCCTTTCACTGTACAATTTATTAAGTAAATGTTTTGGACATCAAGCATCCATTTTTGAGCTTCAGTTAGCAGTTAAGTCACCACCTTGTCACGTCCGAGTTCAGTCATTAAATAATGTTTCTTGAACAGGTGGGAATATGTACTACATATCACATGCTAGACTAAATTACAGGTCCATCTCTCATAGTGGATACTATAATAAAATACCCACCATCTTCAACTACCATTATGTGTGTTATTTTCTGTACTATTTGTTATTTTGTGTACTGTACTGTGTAAAATGTGTTACCCTGTCCTAGCTAAATGTGGTGTTGTCTCAGCTATGTAGACCTGTGGAACATTGTTGTGGTTTCCTTTTCTAGATTATTGTGGGCATGGCTTTGCCTCCTGTACCCAGTTATAGAAACACACAAAATTTGCCACAGCTGTTAAATGAGATTAGCATGACATGAAAGTGTTAAATGTTTTGATATGCATGCTAAATGGAATTTTATCTTTGTGGAAAATCAGATTTATGTATGATAGTGACTAGTTCAATTAATAATATACATGGAAAATCACTTCTGCTGCTACAGATTTGGAAAAACAATTAATTAGCATAAGCTAATAGTTCTTGATTACACTTGGACTGATATGATTTTCTGTTACCTCTACATGAATGTTTTGTAAAAAAGAATGGACATATCTAAATGTTAAATAAACAAAATTTTGTAATGAACCAGTTTCTGCTCAATTTCCATTGTATATTAGCATAATAGAAAGGCCAAAAATGGCCATCACACAAGAAAGATGTGAGTCAGAAAAGTACTATGTCTGTTCTGTTTTTCCAGCAGGCTTAAAACAGAATGCTTGAAAATAACTCATTAAAAATTAACCATACAAATATTTAAGGTAATTTTAATTGTCTTTTAGGATGTTAGTAGTGAACATAATCATTACATAAAGGAAAGTTATTGTTCAATAATCTGGGGGCGTATTTTTGCTCTAAAAAATATGAATAATTTGCATGTTTGGTTTGTACTTTACACAACATAAAACTATTACAGTGTAACTTATTTCTACAGGTTTCCATGACTGACAGCTTATCTGGTCTTCCACAACTTCTACTGGATGGTGGTGATGAAGTTTCCTCCACATTCAGTCACCTCCTGCAGCAGCCTAGTCATCAGGATCCTATGGCTGTGGCAAAATCTACTGGGAAAGACTTGTACTCAGATTTGCCAATAGCAGAACGCAAAGAAAAAATTAACAAGTTGGTAAGAGTATCTAATATTTTTGTAACAGCTGCCATTTACTAAACTTCTTGTTTCATTCTTGTCAGTCTTTTCATAAACTGCCTAATTTCGTAAATAATAAGCAGATATATTTTTGAATTCCAGAACTGCTCTTCTTATTGGATGAATATTGTACAGTTCAGAATGTGTATTTGCTGTTCTCCCCATTTGTCTAAAAAACCAGCAGATTTTACTCAGTGCTTCAGAAAAATTAAAATGAAGTTTTTATCACATGAAATTGAAACAAACAATGGGTTGAAGTTGCCAGTTCTTCAAAAAAATGAAACATTCTGTCAACATCCCTTCTAGAAAATCTGCAAAAATTTTTCCTTGATATTGTTGGTTAATTCTGTTAATCAGTAAGATGTATTAGTGGAAATGTCATTGCTAAAACATGAACAGCTAAAGAATGGCCACATTGTAAATAAAGGTTATGCCGGTAAGACTGTAGCATTCCTGATCACCATAAGTTCTGAGTTGTTTGGACACGAGTCAACTACATCCAGCAGATGAGAGAATGACATATACCGTATCATATCATAACAAATCTTACAGAGTGAATTAGCCTACGTTAAATGTATATGCTGTAACCCTATTTGCTACTAACTTTGTAGAGAAACGTTGAATTTAGCTGCAGTTAGGACACGATGCTATAGTGTGGAATGGTTGTAACCTCTATCAGGTAAAACTATCAATGACAAACTGAAATAAAAGCCTGTAGGAAAGTTAATCTTCCCTTTTTACTAGGCTGTAAAATACTCAAACAGGTCACACTCGTGGTATCTTCCCTCTCAGTCCCTGCTGTGTAATTAATTCCCACCAGCATTTTACTGTGACTTCTTCTCTTATTGATACTGAGCGAGGTGGCGCAGTGGTTAAACACTGGACTCGCATTCCGGAGGACGACAGTTCAATCCCGTGTCCGGTCATCCTGATTTAGGTTTTCCGTGATTTCCCTAAATCGCAGGCAAATGCCAGGATGGTTCCTTTGAAAGGGCACAGCCGACTTCCTTCCCCGTCCTTCCCTAATCCGATGAGACCGATGACCTCGCTGTCTGGCCTTCTTCCCCAAAAACAACCCAACAACAACTCTTATTGATAGCTATCTCTAGTGTCACTTGTCATCCATGCAGTCATTTGTTTTCTTTCTCTTTTCCATAACTTTCCTCTGCTGTTCCTACCATATTCCTTCCAGTCTCTTCTTCTGATCTTCCCATCCTCTTTGTGCCTCAATATCACTATGTTTATATCTATCCATTACTTTGGTTGCATCACTTGACTTTTCCATTTAAATCTAATTAAGCTTCTATATAATTTTTACCCTGGGAACAAGTTGTTTGTAATATCCCTACTGAACATTTATTTGGAGGTTTTAATTATGATTTCAATTTCCTAATTCCTGTGCTGGCCTGTTTATCTACATTGATATCTGTGAAAATTGCAGCATATGGAAGAATGGGATTTTCTACATAAAATCAGTGTTAGAGATTTGATTTACTGTGATTTCCATATTATTACCTTGACAGCATCACTGCTTAGCTGTCTGTGTAGCAACAATCTGTAAACTACCTTGGATCATGTGTAAATATCAATTTGTGGCAAAAAAAAAAGAAAAAAGGGCAGTAACATTACACAAGCCCCAAGGACAAGTAGTTGGTTTGCAGCCAAGTTACTAGGAAGGTTGCCGCATGTCTTGTGCAGTGCCATGTGGAGTTACCCAGTCTCGTTTGAGGTTATGAATGTGCTGCTATCTGACTTCTATTGCTGTGATAAAATAGAGACCGCAGTGGTTGTATATGATGACTGTGTAAGAGAGATGCCTAAACTCACATGCAGCCATACCCTTTGCAACAAAACTGTCACCCTAGCTGACTCTTAACGTGCCACTGGCTTCATGTCCACATGGCTCTTCTAACAGCTAAGCCTCTGTAAGTGGTATGATATGAATTTAGTTTAATTTTTTACCAATTATGTGAATTTTGTTGTAATCAGTGAACAAATGTAATTTGAGAGGGGATAAATTTTTTGATTTTATTCTGGGAATATTACTGTGTATTGCTTATGACACAAATAATTCAGATGAGACTGCTAGACACACAGCCACTTGATTAATTAAGCCAAGTGATTGGTAAAAGGGATATTTTGTGATCCAGCATTTTCTCACCAGTGGCTGGTAAAAGGTATATTTTGGGATCCAGCATTTGCGCACCACATTGTATTTAGTGATAAATCCAGGTTTCATATGTGCACTGATGACGGCGGTGTGTATATCTAAAGGATTAGCACCTCACTTCAGCATTTGCTATGGAATGGCACCCAATCCCCCACTACTGCTATGATGATCAGGGTGTCAATTGTATATTACACCCACCCACCCAGTTGGTGGTACTAGGAATTGTGATAGCACACCACTGTATGAAGGTCATTCTGTGACCACATGTGTTGGGCTCATGACAGGCCTGCTGAAGACCTACTCCAATAGATTAATGTAGGACAGCATGCCATGTGTGTGTCATGGGAATTTTTGCAACACATGATCACACTTACTGATCCAACCAGATTAATGAACATCTAATCAATGGAGCGTAAATTTATCCACCTGAAATGCCATTTTCTGTAGCCTCTTACAGAATTGAGAGATCTAGTTGAAGATTTGTCAGAATCGACTAAATAGAGTAGTAGAGTCTGCCATAAAGTGTGTGAATTTTCTGCATTTGTTGATTTATTTATTGTGCCATTAGTGTTATGTACTTAGATTGACATCTATAAAGTTTTAGGTAATTTTGACCTTTTTTTCCTTTTTCTTTTTTTCCCCAATGAATACACAAACAGCAGAACTGGAAGACTTGTTCTTCAGTTACTTCATATCTCATGGCAAAGATATAATGAACTAGCTGCCACCACATTGTCGCATACAGAGGCTGAGGTGTTAGAGGAGCCACGTGGACATGATGCCAGTGGCAAGTTTAGGGTCAGCTAGATTGGCAGTTTTGCAAACAGTATGACTGCATGCAAGTTTAGGCATAGCTGTTACACAGTGACCATATAACAGCCACTGGGATCTATATTTTAGCACAGTAATAGAAATCTGCCAACAGTGTTTCACTATGCATTATACAAAGAGGATGCTCTACTTACCACCTACTACTGTAACTACATTTTGATCTTCAGGCATTGATTTCTTCAATTACAGTGTGATTACCACAAAATACCATGGAATCCAGGTCTATCAAAGAACAAATCATGAAAGAGGTTAAATCTGAAGGGAACATAAAATAATTTTTATTTCTGGCTGTGGATTCCAGGAAGAGAACAGATGTATCGAAATGAGTACATTTCAACCACATGAGGCGTAATTGGCAAAGATGCATCAGCACTGGCATATCTGATGTGTGAAAACATTTTGGTTAAATCCATGAAGAGAATATAGTATGTCAAAAATTAAAGTATTATTCAAATCAGGTTTAGGCACACACCGTACTTTCAGTGCATATTTTAAATTCCTCCGTTACAAATGTCAATAACATATTATTACAATCAGGTATTGTCACATTTGTACTTAATTTAAACTTTCAGCCTTCTGTTTATCATTACAAAAACTGTGTTTGTTATTGTGGTTGTCACTCAACAATTATAGTTCTTTTTGTAAACAGTTATTGTCTTATTTATAGGGTTTTCTTTAAAATATAGCTTCAGATGAGTTCTACAGAACTCAAGTGTTACTTGATCATATGCTAACAAACAAAAAAACTAATTTCTTTGTTCGTTTATTAATGAAAAATCACCACCTAACCAAATAACTATAAAAACACACAACCTAGTGTGTAGTTATGTAGGATATATGTTTGTATTTATCTTTCTAAATTCATTCTTTTCAAGATTGGGAAGCTGAAAGCTGCGATAGATGCTGAAACACAATCGCGTATACTGCTGACTAAGGAGAGTAATGAATCTAAAGATCCTGTCTCTCAAGCCAGAGCTGAATTCCTAATAAGCAAATCAGATGAAAAAGTACAAGAATTAGCAGTCCTGATGTTACACTGTTGTGCTGGCCTCCAGCATGTACAGGATCAGGAAGATTTAGCATCCAAGGTGAGATGTTTCTTGCAACCATTATCAAAATAATAAATATTTGTTAGTGTTCACGTTAGATGTTATGAGTAATGGGTTGATGCTGTTAAGAAATGAATTTACAGGGAAAATTGTGTTACAAAATTTTCTTTCTGTGTTTTTGAAAAATACAAAGATGATATAGAATTTGTCAAGCAAATGCTATATGTAGAACTGGCTAACTTTAAATTTGTTCCTCCTGTCTGTAGGAACGTGGACTATTGATTATCTGTTTATTTCATATATGACTTTGCAAAAGTAATTAAAAATTTCCGTTGGTAGCTGAGGTTGTCACGGAAGAGGAGCAGGTGCCAACTTGAGTTGCTGCCAAGATACACACTTATCTCAACAGTCAACTGAGGAAAAATTTTAAGTACCAATTGATACCTCAAACTATGTTAAATTGGTACAATCAAGTGACATACGGCATTCATTTTAGTAATGTTACCCTTAGATAGGCATTTGAACAGCTGGACTGCTCACCCAATTCTAATCCTCAACATTTCACAAAATTAAATAAATTAACATTTATCTCATTGTGATAGTTTGCAGGGAACACTGGTGATTTCGATTGCACAACATACCCTCAGTGTTACTGAGATATTCTTAAACATGGCAGACAAGCAGCAGTCCATATAAGGGTGTGGCATAACATGTATCACAGGAAATCACAACCTTAGTCAAATCACAACCTTAGTAAAATATCACAATTTATTCACCATCAGATATGCTGTGCTCATTGGCTTTTTTTGCAATGATCTCGGAGAAAGTTATGCCCTCATCAACAGCTATAAACAACACAGACTCTGTTGCCAGACTGATGCTTATTGTGATGTATGTTTTGCATATGTTGTTCCTTTATGAAATGTAGAAAGTGTAATAATAGTAATAATACTGATGATTATAACTCACCTAGTGTTTTCTATGACTGCATTGTGATTCACGAAGAATAAATACTTCTGTAGGTTCACCATATGCTGCATGACAAATGCTGATGTAGTTGGAGCTGGGCCATCTTTTGTAGTCACATCATTTTGCAGTCCATGACTTTTGTTTTCTTACTGCATTGTGATCAACAACATATATGTATCTTTATTATTAACAGTGAATTGCCCTGACTAAATTGCAATTACCAATTCCTCTTTCTGACTGGTTGTTTTGAAATCTATGTTCTTGTATGCAGAAAAAAATTGAATTTCATGTTGCCTTGTGTATTAGAACCAAAACAATGATGACTCTGTGGGCAGCATGGGGCAAACTGGCTGTGGATTGCTGAACACTGATTTACATCTTGTATCTCTACTTTTCCTTGTTTCGTAATGTATCCCCCATTTTGCTCATTCCTTATAGCTTACTTATCATCTTTACTGTTTACCAAACTTTTTATTCTTTTCTTTACCTTCCATCATCTTCTGATTGCTTGTGTACTTCGACTCCCATTTCTGATATATCAATTACTTGCTGCTAGGTATTGACCTCTAGAACTGGAAGTTAAGTCAGTAGTCCTGTTTCTCCACACTATATTTTGAATGAATTTTCCTTCCATCCATTTGCATCTGTACCTTTTCTGCATTTTTATCTCCTGAAGAAGCTTTAAAAACTAGAAACTCTGTGGTTGGATGTATATCCTCCTCAGCTCATTTTTGATTCAGCAAGGGCTCCTCTTCTGTAGCTAATAGTCTTAATTTGATAGTTATTGCAGTTTTTCAAATTTATTATTATCTAATACTTATATTCCAATACAGTATTTATTTGAAACACAGTGTTTTCACCTTTTGAACTAAAATTGCATTGGTAACATGGTCTTTTTTTCTTTTACAGAGCAGCTAGTTTAACATCATTACTACTGGTTATCATCTGATCAGAATCACTTCAGTTTGTTTGTTTGTGTGTGTGTGTGTGTGTGTGTGTGTGTGTGTGTGTGTGTGTGTGTGTGTGTGTGTGTGTGTGTGTGTTTTACTTGCACGAAGAGATGTTCTTGTGTGCAGGGAAGAACATGGGACACAGAATTCTCAAGTAAACTTGTAAACAGATTTTAAATTTTGTTCAGCAGAAAGAACTGTGGAAAGCTTCTGCAGTTTGTGAAGATATAAGATGTCTAGCAACCTTCCTTCCTTCCCACTGTACTGAAAATATTTGTGCTGAACCATAAAAGTAGCTCTGATGTTATTACACACCAGTTTTGTACTAATTCCATTTTATAATGATGGAGTAATTATTGATAGAATTTACTGTTCACATGTGTATGTGTGAGTAAATGGAAAGCATTCAGCATACTTTTGTAGCCTTGACTGTTTTTCATACTTTTTTGTGAAAATGTGGGAATGTTGATAATTGGGCTACTTGGAGTTTCATTGTTATTGCACATATATAATGCGTGGAAGTATTTTAGATAGAAGAAATTTTCAGTCCATATGTATGAAATGTTCATGAATATTTAAGTATATTTTATTTATTTAAACTTAATTAAGAGTATAAGCTGCTATAAAGTAATTTATTTTCATATGGAACCGACTTTGTATAAAAAACCATAAACATTGCATATGCCAGCAATAATTTTGTATTGTGTGCCAGAACTGTAAAATTTCCTGATATTGAAATGAGAAATAGTGTCAGAAATAATATTAGTAATTTTAATATTCTGAATGAGATTTACACATGGCAGTAATCACTTGCTTTTTTACCACTTGTTGTATGGGGTGTAGCAGTTTTTTAATCTGTGAGTCAACTAAGTTGACAGATAAAACAAATATAAGCAATGATTGCCTGCTACAGGCTTACATTTAAAAAAATACCCATTGCCATCCTATCCATTTGTGAACTGCAAAAATTTGACAACTTGTAAATTATTTGATAGTTTTGCTTTATTGGTCCATTTCATCTTAGAATTGTAGCATTAAAATTCCTAAAAATGAAGTTTTAGAAAATTTTCATGAAAATATGTTCGAAAATTGGTCTTCTGTGCTTAACTATAAATTTGTATTCTTTTAAGTACTGCCACTTTTTGTACTGAAATGAAAGATGTTTAGTTTTCTATGTTTGATTATAAAGTGACATGTTATTTCTTTTTTGTGATGACTTTGTTCTCTTTGTTTAGTTTTCGAAAATCCTTTCTTTTTGCGAATACTTTATGAAGGGAAAAATGTACAAGAAAGCTTAAGAAATTATTGATATTTAACTTTTCATGATGTGACAGTGCAAGCGTAAATTAGTTCGTTAGATATAATTAATATCTTCCTGTTGATACATTCTTGAACAGTTATACTTTAAAATTCAGTGGTATAGATACTTATTTATTATGTATGGTGCTGATAGTCTTTTTGTTTGGAAATTACTTATTTACCATAGGAGACAAGTTTGTGCTTCTGTAAGATTAAATGCATGGTAATGGGAAAGAAATGTCAGTATCTCATTAGCCATTCTAGTAGGTAGCATCAGGTGCTTTGTGTAATCTGCATGTTTTGAATATCAACCAGTACTTAGTGTTCATAAAGACTTCTGAACATTCAGGATTTTTATAAACAGAAGGAACTGCATTAATTTGAGTTTCTTTTCACCGGATATTTATTTACTACACAAATTAATAAAGTCAAGATTAGAACACAACAGTCACTCAGTTATGTAGCAAGAAACACCAATTGTTCTGGATGCTCATTAGTTTTCCATAGTTAGTGATTACTCTCGCTACACACTTGCTGTAGTAGTTTAAGTTCCTCATCTTTAAAGGTTAACTACAACTGTGAATTAAAACTGCTTTTAATGTTAATTCTGTAGTTTGTAATGTGGCTTCATTAACAAATTTTTATGCACTGAAAGGGGTAAATGGTTCTTGCAACTGTTTATAGTATGCCATAAATGTAAGCATATGATGTCTTCCATGGGGGTCATATGTAGGTTTTAGGTATTGCTTTCTAATGCAGTATAAATAGAGATAATACTGTGTTAGTATTTAGTTAAGGGTACTAGTCAAATTCTGTCAGTTTTAGTAAAACAATTCCCTCCATAGTTACTCTAAGGGAACTCAGTATTACTCTGTAGATAGATGGTACCAGTCATGAATTTTTCAAGAAACTCTGCTGAATCTCGATCTGGTAATATTTCATGTAGCAAATTGTCATTTTATTTATTTGTGTGTATTTACATCTGAACATCTCTCTAATGCTTTCAATATTTTGCTTTATGTATTTAGAAAAGAAATATATTACATGTTTACTGGTAGTTACTTAATAAACCAGCAGAGGTAGCAGTAATGTCTTTCTCTATATCTGAAAGGCATGTTGTCAATATTAGCATGCTAATTATTAATTTTCCGTGTAACTTCATTTTGGAAAATGTAAACGTGTGACCTCTACACTTTAACACAACACCAAGAAATGAGTGCGCAATAAACATAATCACTTTCATAAAAATCTTGTGTATATCCTTCTTTGATATTTTCTTTTTTGTATAGTGAAAATTTGTAAGATATACCTGAGGTTTCTTGAAAATATTCCACTTCCAAAATTTAATGCAACTATGTTAGTACTCTGAAATTATTTGAAGAGGAGTGTCAAATCACAGCAGTTTTTCAGGTCCCTCAAATTTACAGGAATTCTAAACAGTACTTCCTACAAACTACTTTTTCCTGTCCAGTTGACAATACGCATGTTATGTGTGTTGTGCTAAGTTATGTACTGGCATCAGTTATACCATAAATGAAATTATATTTCTCCGAGAAGTGAAAAAACCGTACATCTCAGATTTTAAAATTCCTTCACTGCACACATTGCAGAAATTTTGTAAATTATTTAAGCACTTTACTGACATATTTCATATTTATGAAAGTTTATACATAGAATGGTCTTTACCAAACACAGGATGAAGCTTCCATTATTTTATTAAAATTTATTTTAATCTCTGTTAAGCAAGGATGAAACAGGATAACAGGTAAAACAGCTTAAAAAATTAATCTACTAGGCATGCATCAAATTATAAATTAAGCTTCCAAATTTTGAAAATTTGAGAGTTAGAAATTCATTATTCTTGAGCCAATGATAATGAAAGGGGAAATGCAGGATGCAGGAGCATATAAAATTAGTAACAGATGAGAAGTTATCCTGAAGTCCAATTTAAAATAAAATGTCATGGGATCCCAATAAATTAAAAAGTCATTTGTAAAAGTAGATTTCTGAAGTTTTGCAAAGACTGATGCAGTATAACCTTCAGATTTCACATTTCTTTGGTAAGGAGATTATTAGAGGTGTCAACTGTGACAGGAAAAGTGGGATGTAATGCCACTACTGAACCAATAACTATCTGAGTTATTTAGAGAAACATTGAACACCTAGAAATACAAGTGTCCTAAAATGGATCTTAATTATATTGTGTAAAATGAAGCAAGATCAGCATAGTTTCTGGTATCTCAATCATGTGTGTATACTGTATATGACCAAAATAGAACAAAAATGGTCCTGTGGAAGCAATACCTGTTTGCACATGTACACAGAGAAAACAGGATGTGCAGAGAATTCTTAGCATAAATGTGGCACTCTGTCATTCCTAAAATTTGCAGTGAATGCACAGCAATACAGCAGAATTCTGCGAAGCACATTGTCACCCTCTGTGCTGTTACACCACTAGCTCAATACTGGTTCCTTTCAAACCTGTTATGTAAATGCTAATGCTGTCTTCAAACCCTACTTTTCCTCTGTTCATAATCTGATTCTCCTCAGTCTGTTGCACTTCTCAACATGATTGTAGGATATCTGTTATGGAAATGAAACACGGGTCCTCATGATTCATTCCAGTGGTTATCATTCGAATCACCACAGCTGATGAGTGAAGACAGATGATAGGTTGGAAAATAAAGCTTCAGTAAAGTGAAATGATGAGATAGTAGGGTGAAATAACACAGAAATACCAAAGAAGGTAAGGAATTTATGATTTGTAATCTTACCCTCACACACATCACTATTAAATCTATCTTCACTATTTTCAAAAGGTTCAAGAGGTGTAAGATATGCAAGATAATAACTTTTTACTCATCTTCATTATCTCATTGATGTTGTCTATGGTTCAAGGACTTGTCTGGGGTACCATCTTGCAGCTGAAAATTTGATTTAATGTTGCGGGTTCTTGTTGCACTAAATAACTGATGAAGATTTGCCTGTTGCTATAAATATCTTTTTATTTTATCCCTTTCTTCTAAATCACATTGACTTTAATAATTACATTGTTGTCGACAAATTTAGCAAGATACATGCATTTCCATCAGAGGCATGCCCACTTCTTACATTCTGCGTCACTCACATTTTCCAAATAGTTTACAAAGCAAAAGAGATCACAAAATTTCTCAACAGGAGAAGAATCTTTACCAAATTATATCATTATTTCATAAGTAAATCCAGAAGCAAATTTAATAATTAGCATTAGATTGTTTAATTAATAATATGAATTTTAAGTATGCCAGAAATTTTGTAATTTCAATTATCCTTAAAAGGAGATTAATTTTAACTGATAGCATATATTGATTGTAAAACATTAATTTCTTTTTTATACATTTTAGCCTGAAATATAATACATTATACACAAAATCATATGAATTCTTTTAATGAAACAACTGAGATAATTTTAACTTGTGCAATAATCGATCGTATACCTAGTATTGGTTAGGTGTATTAAAAAAAGGTAATGTTAGAGAAGGATGACTCGGTGTAGCTTGTTCTACTTCCACTAGTCACCATGTTTGAAATTGCCAATGTCTGTTGTTTATTCCCTTTACGTTTCTTTCTCAGGAAGATGACCTCACTAGTGAGCCATCTCTTCCTGATGGCTTTTTGAAAAGCAATGCAAGATTAAATTTTCTTTAACATAAACAACAACTATCATTACTTGCAATTGTGTCAGTTTTGAAGCCCAGACTTTCTTCTAATTTTGTGGTGAGGTAACAGGAATCAAAATTAATGTATTGTATATGGTGTGTCCAAAAATAATGTGGTTATATCCAGGTGTGTGTGTGTGTGTGTGTGTGTGTGTGTGTGTGTGTGTGTGTGTGTGTGCGTGTGTGTGTGTGCGTGTGTGTGTGCGTGTGTGTGTGCGCGCGCGCGGGGGGGGGGGGGGGGAGGGGGGCGGGGGATATCTCATTACAAATATTTGAAATTCTTTGAAGTAACCCCCCTTTTAAATCTGCACCTTTTTTCAGTGACTGTGCTATGTGCTATACTCATTCTGGTAGCCATTGATGGGAATCACGTTTAGAGGCTTTTTCATTGTTTTTTGGATTGCTTTGATGGCCCCGAAGTGAAGTACTTTCAAACCGACCTTGATTATTGGTAACAGGAAAAAGTCTTTTGGAGCTAGATGTGGGATGGTAGGGCAACTGGACCAATGTTGACAACTTCTGTTTGGCCAAGAACTCCTAGTTGTGGAGACAGATGTGGCTGGAAGCACTAACTTGGTAGAAGTGCTAGGTCTGAGCAATCTCCTTTTGTGGTTGGAAGTCCCTTGAAAATCTCTCAAGTACACACTCATAGTAGAGAATCTCTATCTTTCATTCCCAGTAATTCAATGGTTGATGTTCAAAATATAATGATAAAAAAAACATACTTTTTCACTTTTGCTCTTTGATGACCATGAAGAGTCACTCACAAATGTTAAATATGACAAATTAAAGTCCTCTTAGGCCTGCTGAATCATTTGGTAGATGTTGGAAATACATTTGTTGAGTTTAGCACTGAACTTGATGAAGTACCATTGTTAAAGTGTGGACCACATTGATTGTCACAACAAATGGATTATCAAGAGGCTCACAGAAAAAGATGTCCTAATGCTCATTAAGTTAAGAGCAACTAGACAGTGTTGAAAAGCTAAGACTCCCACCTATCTAAGCCAATTTGTCTGAGTAAGTTGGAATCAATACGATTATCTGAAAATAATAATGGAATTTCTTTCCAGATATACCTTGCGTGTAGGTGGTTTTATCCTACTTTGAAAATTTCTTATCCCTGGGGTTCCTATATCTGTCAGTTACATTCTTAGCTTTTGGACTTTTTTTAAGTTTCCTCCCAAAAATATTTGATTGTTTTCAAATTATCTTGCTGTTTCCTACATAGTAAATCAGTTTTTGTGATGGATCCATCAGTTACATTCTTAATTTTTGGCCTTTTTTTTTAAGTTTACTTGCAAAAATACTGGCTGTTTCCAAATTATGTTACTGTTTCCTATATAGTAAGTCAGTTTTCTTGATGTTTTCCTGTACTTCATTAATGCTCTTTTTTTTTAAGTTGTCTGTTTGCTATGTTAAGAAACAAAAGTTTTATCTGAATATTGATGTTTGCTATGTTGTCCTGGTCAAATATCTGTTGCATTACAAGCCTAGTTGTTCGAGGCTGTATTCATTTCTGAAGTAAAGTTTCTCAACAGTTGTACAGACAACCTTATCACTGTATTTGTGTGTGACAGTTGCTCTAACAGTCAGATTTTTCATTCTGCTTCATTACTTTCATTAGTAATTACTGCAACCTACATCCTTCTGAATCTGCTTACTGTATTCATGTCTTGGTCTTCCTCTATGATTTTTATCCTCCGCACTTCCCTCCGGTACTAAACTGGTGATCCGTTGATGCCTCAGAATGTGTCCTACCAACCGACCCCTTATTCTAGTCAGGTTGTGCCACAAATTTCTATTCTCTCCACCACTGTTCAGTACCGCCTCACTAGTTATGTGATCTACCAATCTAATCTTCAGCATTTTTCCATAGCACCACGATTCAAAAGCCTCTCTTCTCTTCTCGTCCAAACTGTTTATCTTCCATGTTTCACTTCTAAATATGGCTACACTCCATACAAATACTTTCAGAAAGGACTTCCTGACACTTAACTCTACACTTGATTTAATAAATTTATCTTCTTCAGAAATGCTTTTCTTGCCATTGTCAGTGTACATTTTATATCCTCTCTCTGCTTCAACCATCATCAGTTATTTTGCTTCCCAAATAGCAAAACTCATCTACTACTTGCAGCGTCACATTTCCTAATCTAACTCCCTCTACACAACTGATTTACTTAAACTACATTCCATTATCCTTGTTTTGCTTTTGTTGATGTTCATCTTATATCCTCCTTTCAAGACACTGTCCATTCCATTCTATTGCTCTTCCAAGTCCTTTGGTGTGTCTAACAAAATTCCAATGTCATTGGCAAACCTCAATGCTTTTATTTCTTCTCCCTGGACTTTAATTCGTACTCCAAATTTTCTTTTGTTTTCATTACTGCTTGCTCCATATACAGATTGAATAACATGAGGAATAGGCTACAACCCTGTTTCACTCCCTTCTCCACCACTGTCACCCTTTCATGCCCCGCAACTCTTATAACTGCCATCTGGTTTCTGTGCAAATTGTAAATAGCCTTCCTCTCTGTGTATTTTACACCTGCCCCAGCTTTAAAATTTGAAAGAGAGTATTCCAGTCAACACTATCAAAAGCTTTCCGTAAGTCTGCGAATGCTATAAACATAGGTTTGCCTTTCCTTAACCCATCTTCTATGAGAAGTTGTAGGGTCAGTGTTGCCTCGCATGTTCCTACATTTCTCTGGAATCCAAACTGAACTTCCCCAAGTTTGGCTTCTGCCAGTTTTTCCATTCTTCTGTAAAGGATTTGTGTTAGTATTTCACAGCCCTGACTTATTAAACTTATAGTTCAGTAATTTTCACACCTGTCAGCTCATACTTTCTTTGGAATTGGAATTACTATCTTTTTGAAGTCGGAGGGTATTTTGCCTGTCTCATACACCTTGCTCACCCAATGGAAGAGTTTTGTCATGGCTGTCTCTCCCAAGGCTATCAGTAGCTCTAACGGAACATTGTCTACTCCCGGGGCCTTGTTTCAACATAAGTCTTTCAATGCTTTGTCATATTTGTCATGCAGTATCACATCTCCCTTCTCATCTCATGTCCTCTTCCATTTCCATATTGCCCTCAAGTACACCTCTGTTGTATAGACCCTCTATATACTCCTTCCATCATTCTGCTTGTCATTCATTTGACCATACAGTAGAGCTGCATGCCCTCGGAAAAAACTGTGGCTGTAGTTTCCCCTTGCTTGCAGCCATTCACAGTACCAGAACAGCAAAGCTGTTTTGGTTTATGTTACAAGGCAAGACCAGTCAATCATCCAGACTGTTGCCCCTGCAACTATGGAAAAGGCTGCTGCCCCTCTTCATGAACCACACATCTGTGGCACACAAGCCTCCCAACCAATGACAAGGTCATTGGTTCATGTCATATATCATATTATTTCTGATGATGGCCTTTTTTTTTTTTTTTTTTTTTTTTTCAATGATGAACTGAACTGTATGTTACCTGAAAGCAACTGGAACATTGGAACATTTAAAGTTAACTTCGGTTTTTCAGACAGAAAGACAGAACAAAATTAATATAATTGAATAGAACTCTTAAAACTAAACATTTTTTCTTTGAGGAAAATTTGATATTAAATACGTATGTATTAATTACCATGTTGCTAACAAGACATCTTTTACTTGATTTTTCAGTGTATGTTGAAGAACACTAAAGCATTGCTCACTGCTTAATTACAACTGGAACAGTGATAATATTTTTCCATCCCTATAATATATAAAAGATGTTTTTAAGCACATCCATTAACCTACAAAATTCAGAAGTCATCTTCAGAATAGGGAGTAATCGCTACAGGTATACCATGAGGACTGATACTGGATCAAGTCTTGTTTTTGTTGTACACCAAAGGCCATTACAATTGCAACACCATGAAGATGATGTGCAACAAATGTCAAATTGGCATGAAGTATACTACTTGGCTAGGAATGCAAATGACAGCATTTCAGTGCAAATGCAGAAAGTAGGTAGGATTAATGTCATCCCTATTCTGTATAGAAGGAAAGATTACATCGTGGGTTTCTCATTCGGATGTCAAATTTGAATGTTGATTATTTTTAAGATGATAATATTATGTCCTTTGTAAGGAGGAGGAACAATCTATCAGCATGTGTCAGAATAAGACAACAGCAGGATCGCGGTCTATTGAGGCTGCAGTTTATCATACGACAGTGTTGCTGCTTGCGATGCTCGGGATCTCATGGCAATTAGATGAATACTCTTATGAACCAAAACATTATGAGTACTGCCCACTGTGAGGTTGAATGCCTCCTGGTGGTGATGTGGACACATGATGCAGTAAGCAAAGAATGTATGTGGGACAGAGACGAATGGGCAGTCATTATAGCAAAGAGAAGGGCCACAAATGCAGAAATCGACTGATATAAGCGGTTTTGACAAAGGGCACATTGATGTGGCACTACGGCTGGAAATGAGAATCTCTGAAACAGTGAATCTAGTCGCCTGTTAGTGTACTACTGTTGTGAGCACCTGTGGAAAGTAGTTGAAGGACAGTGAAACCACGAGTAGGCCATAAGGTATTGGATGACCACATCTGATCACAAAACGTAGAGGTCAGAGGATCCCCCACAGTGTAAGCCAGGATAGATAAGAATCTGTGGCAGATCAGATGATGGAGTACTATGCTCGTGCAGGCACAATTGTTTCAGAGCACACCGTTCAAAGGCCATTGTTGAACCTGGAGTTCCACATCACATGACCCCTACGTGTCCCTGAGTTTTCACTGTGGATCAATAGAAATGTGTCACCTATCAAATGAATCACATTTCTTGTTACACCTGGTTGATGGTTGGATTCTTACATACTGTCATCCAGGCAAATGACTCCACAAAACAAGCATCGCACAACAGATGCAGACCAGTGAGGACAGAATTGTGCTTACGCTATGGGGTGCGTTGAGTTTGGTTTCCATGGGATCTATGGTGGTAATCAAAAGCATCCTGACAGCAGTGAATGACATAAACATTATTGCTGACTGCCTGCATCGCTTCATGTTTGAAGTCTCCCACTATGGCAATGGCATATTCCAGCAAAATGACTCTCCATTTTGCAAGGTTAGAATCCTGCTACAGTGGTTTGAGAGGCATTATAGTGAACTCAAATTGATGTCTTGGCCAGTAAATGTGCCTGATTTCTACCCATTGGAACACATATTAGGTGCCACCTGAGTGCCCGTAAACCACCATCCTGAAATTGTCGGGAATTGCTTAACCTGTGCATAGACATCTGATGCCACATAATTCTGGAATCCTGTCGAGGACTTGTAGAATCCATTCCAAGCAGAGACTCGGTTGTACTGTGTTTGAAAAGTGGAACGACACATTATTAAACAGGTGGTCATAATATTTTGGCTCATCAGTGTATTGAATTCATGGGTTTACAAGGGCTATACTCAGTTCCATGCAGGATTTCAATGACACCATGTAGCTAGTGTCCAAGAAAAAGAGACATATTGTTCACTCAGCTGTGCAGGATCAAACAGTCAATTTACATACTGTCAGTCATAAACTGGGCTTGTTTGCAGTGAGACAAGTATCCACACAGATGGTGTGATGGCATCTGGAGCATCACATACTGCTAGCGTCTTGACCATTGTTGCAGCATATGTTGTTGCAGCAGCAGAGAGAGGCATGTTGACAGAAGTTCATCAATGACAGTCCTTGTCACAGGAGTGGCACTGAGTCATCTGTGTGCACAAGTAATAGTTGTGCATCCAGAATTCATGTGGGGTGACTCCAAGGAGAATGAATATTGCCAGATTGCTTTTGTCACTGGTGTACAGCTCCAGCACCTCCTACGGAAGTATGAGGTGAGACTGGGTGTACAACATGATCACCTCTGGCTTGCATTGCTGGAAATTTGGACAGCAACCATTACACGTCTGACATGTCAATGGCTGTGCCCTATCTTTGAGGTCTCCATGAAGTGATATTTCAACAACATAACATAAGACCATGTGTTGCCCTTTCTTGTCTTACCTACCTCATAAAGAGGGTGTGTGAATGTTGCCTAGGCAAACATGTTCTCCATATATCTCACCCATTGAAAACGCTAGGTTATGGGTTTCTGAGAGGCTGTCACACTCCCTCTTACAAGCCATTACAATTTCTGAGCTCTGGTACAGAGTTGAAACAGCATGGAATTATGTACCCGTATCTGTCATGCGAGCTCAATTTGACTTGGTGCCCACCCGAGTTAGAGCTACTGTTGCTGCTAGTGGAGGCAGCTCTGAATACTAAACTTCACGCCATGTATACCTCAAAATTAGTTACAAATATCAATTTTCTTTTGACTGTGCTTGTATGTATAGTAAGTAAAATTTTATTATTTGCTACCCTTCCTGCTGTTTCAGTTTTAATGGCCAATGGTGTATATAAATGACCTGTTGTATGTTCTAAAAGCAGAAATAATTCTCCTTGGTGACTATGTTAATATTATAAGCAAGCCTAATGGAGAAACTGCAACACTTGAAAATGTAAATGAAATTCTTTGAAAAGTACCTATTGCATCCATCTGGTTTGATGGACAAGAAGTATTCACTAAGTTTGGTAGAACAAATTTTATTTAAAAAGAGAGACCATGTTCTATCCAACATGTGTTTGTATTAGTGTAAGAATTAATCACTCGACAAAGACAGTTACTTCTTGAACAAGGAATAAAAAGTATTAAAAGAAAGTCTCTTATCAAGTAGTGAAAGAAAAGTTGTTATTAAAAGTTAATAGTTAAAATCAGAGCCCAAAGGCCTGAATGAAAACAGTCACTTCTCAGAAGAAAGAATAAACATAAACATTGTCTGGATGCTAAAGGCTTTTAGGAAGAAAATGAACACTGCTAGAAATATCACTAACTAGTAAATACACAGGTGTATTACACTAGCCAAAGTGCAAGTCTTGATGGGACAGTCCAAAATTAAAATTTTGTATACTTAGTCACGGTAAGAGATAATGACCCAGAAGAACACTTCACTTTCAAAGTTCAAGTATGATGAAAAACAGTCAAGTCTGGGGTACAAACAAAGACAAGAAATCTTACAAGTCTACCAGCTGATCACTGGCATGAAGTAAAACACTGCCATTGTGGCAACTCCAAAGTGAGTTCATGACTGATGGAATGTGAGCTACATTCGGCATCTGGCCTAGGAAACTCGTGCGGAATAAAATGCTCATTGTGACTTGAGTGCTGATCCAAATATGGCCCAGGCACCAGGTTACTGTAGGCACTACTTTCAATCACGTGGCCCACAGAGGAGAATAGGCCTGTGGGACCAGTGACCTCTATTGACATCTAGGATGCCATCTGGTTGCCGGGCGGTTCGTGGCCAAGTTGTGTCTGTCTTCAGGAAAGCTGGCCTCCAAGAAGTTATGTGATCACCTCTCTCAGATGAGTTGTTGGTTGATGGCTGGGTAGGTTCAAGGCTTACCCACAAAAGTAACAACTGGTTCTCTGAAAATGGAATGTCACTGCACTTAGATAAAACACAGTACATGTAGCTCTGCAATCCATGAGAATAAATAAATAAATTAAAAGCAGTTTTCAAAATTCTTAAGTGTGTATGTTCAGAAGAACTGAACTGGAAGTCATATGTTACAGGTCTTCTCAAAAGTCTAAGCTCTGGAGATGAAAATGTCAAAAAGTTGACTTACGTATCCTACTTTCATTCGCTAATGTCTTACAGGATGTTACTCTGTGGAAACCCTTCATTCAGAAAAAGTGTTTGCTGCACAGAACTGTGTGATAAGGATAGTGTGATGTTCACTCTAGAGTCTAGAACCTACTCACAGGAGCCTCACAGAATATTTACTACCTTATGAAGTTTGCTGTCAGTAACCAGTTGCAATTTTAAAATAACAGTAACAGTCAAAAATATAATACTAAAAAGAAAAATTTATTTAGACTATCCATCATTCAGTCTGTGTGGCAGAGAAAGGAGGAAAAATTTCCAAAACCAAAAGACCTGGAGGTAACGCATACAACTGCTTGATGAGTATCCATCATGTTGCTATCACATACCATTCTCAGAAAAAAGTTCACAATGTAAAAATCTGCATAGTTGCAAATGTGAACTCGGGTCACTATCTTGTCCACATTAAAGATAAATTTACTCCCTCAGTAAATTGACACAAAAAGGGTCAAGAAACTAATAAACAAGAGGTATGGGAGAAAGAAAAGACCTGTGAACAGTTCCAAATCAAGACTACACAGAAAGCCAAAAAGGTAGCCCAGGGAAGAACACAAAACAATCTTGGTGGGACTAAATGTGTGAAAACACTTTGAAAGAATGAAAGAGAGCCTTCCAGAAATGTAAAATTATATAAAAAAAAAACCACCTGAAACTAAAGAACACTTTTTTGAGATCAGAAGACAGCTGGAAACATTAATCAGACAGACGAAGAGGTTGAAAATAACTTTAGGGAACGCAACAGACTCGTTTTTTTACAGTACATTCCATGTGAAGGTCTGTGGATAGACAACACAGAATCTGTGTTTCAGAAAGCAGGATGCTAAACTCACTCTGACAAACCATGACAACTGCAGGGAGCAATTGCGATACTTCTGTGGTCCTCTGCAATCATATCCTTAGACTAACAACAGGACTTCTGCAGATAATGACATCATTGCAGAGTTATTGATGTGCATAGGGACATACACACTTGAGGAACTTTGCACAAATCATCATGAATATTTGGCATAAAGAAGAACTGCCAGAAGAATGGAAGTATGCAGTTATCCACCCTTTCCACAAAAAAAGTGATAGGACAGATGTAAGTACCTACAGAGGGAGCCCTCTCCTTAAAGCCACATCTGAGATATTCTCAGAATGTTTACTTCAAAGAACACAAGAAAAGCGTGAATACAAGTTCAGTGAATACCAAGAGAGATTTCTAGTACGGTGCTCCTGTGTAGAACAGATTTTCAGCTTAAAAACAATACTAAAACAGCTCAATCATTTACACTTTCATCGACTTCAACAAGATATGACTTCACTGACTGACAGTCTTTGTCTGATATCCTAGAGGGGCAGGGACTAGACCAAAAGACAGTAAGTCTCCTTAAAGGTACACTCACAGACACAATGTTCAAAATAAAATTTATATGCAAAATATAAGAACCACTCACTTCAGACTCGTATTAGATAAAAGTCCATAAATAAATATCTGGAAACATATCCTGCTTGGATGGACAAAGATAAGAATCTCCCCTGCTTAGCTTTTTCAGATGATTTAGCATTACTAATGGAAAATGGAAACACAATAGTAGGACGGAAGCCCTCAAAGAATGTGGTGAAAATACTGGCCTACAACACGTTTAAAAAAGGATTAAAGTATTGATCTGTACCAAATTTAACATTCAAAAATTAAACACAATGTAGAGCAAATCAAAAGGGTCAAACACTTTAAGTATGTCAGTGAGATCGTAGAACAAATGAGGCTAGTAAAGGAAGCACTGACAGTTTGATTAAAAAATGTCAAGAGAGCTTGTGGGAGAGTGTATGACATCTGCAAACACACACACACAGACAAAGATTAGACATTACAAAAGAGTTATCAATCCTGAAGCTCCTCTGTATATGAAAAAAAAAATTAATTCTCAACAGAAATGTTTATCTAGGAAACAATGTAAAGGAAGAATGAAGAGTTATAAGAAAAATTTGTGATCTAGACGAAACAAATGGCCAGTAGAGACTGAAATCCTGTAAAGCAATAGAGAAATGGTCAAACCTGGCAGAAGACATTAAAAAACAAGGATTTAAATTTTTTTGGACATGTTCAAAGACTCCCAACAATAAGGCAAGCTTTACACATCAGACTATGGCATACATTGGAAAATTAAAGAATATAGTATGGATCAAACAAGTTAGAAAGGACCTTGAGTAAAAAGCCCAGAAAGAAGCAGTGAAAGTAGTAGACAGGAATATGTTCAGCCAAAAGATAAATGTTAGGTGGAATGAGGCTTTCCTTTTTAAAAAAAAAAAAAAAAAAAAAAAAAAAAAAAAAAAAAAAAAAAAAAAAAAAAAAAGAAAGAAAGAAAAGAAAAAACAGGAACCAAGTGAACTGAAGAAAGAAAAGTAGCCTATCAAGAAAGAATGAGAACCATATGGAGGATTGGGAAAATGAATCTAAAACCACTCTGTGATCCAACAGGGCCCACATACAAATAATTGTTGTTCTGGTCTTCAGTCCTGAGACTGGTTTGATGCAGCTCTCCATGTTACTCTATCCTGTGCAAGCTTCTTCATCTCCCAGTACCTACTGCGACCTACATCCTTCTGGGTCTGCTTAGTGTATTCATCTCTTGGTCTCCTTCTACGATTTTTACCCTCCACGCTGCCCTCCAATGCTAAATTTGTGATCCCTTGATGCCTCAAAACATGTCCTACCAACCGATCCCTTCCTCTAGTCAAATTTCTCTTCTCCCCAATTCTGTTCAATACCTCCTCATTAGTTATGTGATCTACCCATCTAATCTTCAGCGTTCTTCTGTAGCACCACATTTTGAAAGCTTCTATTCTCTTCTTGTCCAAACTATTTATCGTCCATGTTTCACTTCCATACATGGCTACACTCCATACAAGTACTTTCAGAAACGACTTCCTGACACTTAAATCTATACTCGATGTTAACAAATTTCTCTTCTTCAGAAACGCTTTCCTTGCCATTGCCAGTCTACATTTTATATCCTCTCTACTTCGACCATCGTCATTTATTTTGCTCCCCAAATAGCAAAACTCCTTTACTACTTTCAGTGTCTCATTTCCTAATCTAATTCCCTCAGCATCACCCGATTTAATTCGACTACATTCCATTATCCTCGTTTTGCTTTTGTTGATGTTCATCTTATATCCTCCTTTCAAGAGACTGTCCATTCCGTTCAACTGCTCTTCCAAGTCCTTTGCTGTCTCTGACAGAATTACAATGTCATCGGCAAACCTCAAAGTTTTTATTTCTTCTCTGTGGATTTTAATACCTACTCTGAATTTTTCTTTTGTTTCCATTACTGCTTGCTCAATATACAGATTGAATAACATCGGGGAGAGGCTACAACCCTGTCTCACTCCCTTCCCAACCACTGCTTCCCTTTCATGCCCCTTGACTCTTATAACTGCCATCTGGTTTCTGTACAAATTGTAAATAGCCTTTCGCTCCCTGTATTTTACCCCTGCCACCTTCAGAGTTCTCACTGGACTCGCATTCGGGAGGACGACGGTTCAATCCCGTCTCCGGCCATCCTGATTTAGGTTTTCCGTGATTACCCTAAATCGCTTCAGGCAAATGCCGGGATGGTTCCTTTGAGAGGGCACGGCCAATTTCCTTCCCCATCCTTCCCTCACCCGAGCTTGCGCTCCGTCTCTAATGACCTCGTTGTCGATGGGACGTTAAACACTAATCTCCTCCTCCTCCTCCTTCAGAGTTTGAAAGAGAGTATTCCAGTCAACATTGTCAAAAGCTTTCTCTAAGTCTACAAATGCTAGAAACATAGGTTTGCCTTTTCTTAATCTTTCTTCTAAGATAAGTCGTAAGGTTAGTATTGCCTCACGTGTTCCAACATTTCTACAGAATCCAAACTGATCTTCCCCGAGGTCCGCTTCTACCAGTTTTTCCATTCGTCTGTATAGAATTCGCGCTAGTATTTTGCAGCTGTGACTTATTAAACTGATAGTTCGGTAATTTTCACATATGTCAACACCTGCTTTCTTTGGGATTGGAATTATTATATTCTTCTTGAAGTCTGAGGGTATTTCGCCTGTCTCATACATCTTGCTCACCAGATGGTAGAGTTTTGTCATGACTGGCTCTCCCAAGACTGTCAGTAGTTCTAATGGAATGTTGTCTATTCCCGGGGCCTTGTTTCGACTCAGGTCTTTCAGTGCTCTGTCAAACTCTTCATGCAGTATCTTATCTCCCATTTCGTCTTCATCTACATCCTCTTCCATTTCCATAATATTGTCCTCAAGTACATCGTCCTTGTATAAATCGTCTATATACTCCTTCCACCTTTCTGCCTTCACTTCTTTACTTAGAACTGGGTTTCCATCTGAGCTTTTGATATTCATACAAGTGGTTCTCTTCTCTCCAAAGGTCTCTTTAATTTTCCTGTAGGCAGTATCTATCTTACCCCTAGTGAGATAAGCCTCTACATCCTTACATTTGTCCTCTAGCCATGTCTGCGTAGCCATTTTGCACTTCCTGTCGATCTCATTTTTGAGACGTTTGTATTCCTTTTTGCCTGCTTCATTTACTGCATTTTTATACTTTCTCCTTTCATCAATTAAATTCAATATTTCTTCTGTTACCCAAGGATTTCTATTAGCCCTCGTCTTTTTACCTACTTGATCCTCTCCTGCCTTCACTACTTCATCCCTCAGAGCTACCCATTCTTCTTCTACTGTATTTCTTTCCCCCATTCCTGTCAATTGTTCCCTTATGCTCTCCCTGAAACTCTCTACAACTTCTGGTGTAGTCAGTTTATCCAGGTCCCATCTCCTTAAATTAGCACCTTTTTGTAGTTTCTTCACTTTTAATCTACAGTTCATAACCAATAGATTGTGGTCAGAGTTCACATCTGCCCCTGGAAATGTCTAACAGTTTAAGACCTGGTTCCTAAATCTCTGTCTTACCATTATATAATCTATCTGATATCTTTTAGTATCTCCAGCATTCTTCCATGTATACAACCTTCTTTTATGATTCTTGAACCAAGTGTCAGCTACGATTAAGTTATGCTCTGTGCAAAATACTACCAGGCGGCTTCCTCTTTCATTTCTTAGCCCCAATCCATATTCACCTACTACGTTTCCTTCTCTTCCTTTTCCTACTGTCGCTTCCAGTCACCCATGACTATTAAATTTTCGTCTCCCTTCACTACCTGAATAATTTCTTTTATCTCATCATACATTTCAACAATTTCTTCATCATCTGCAGAGCTAGTTGGCATATAAACTTGTACTACTGTAGTAGGTGTGGGCTTCGTGTCTATTTTGGCCACAACAATGCGCTCACTATGTTGTTTGTAGTAGCTTACCCGTACTCCTATTTTTTTATTCATTATGAAACCTACTCCTGCATTACCCCTATTTGATTTTGTATTTATAACCCTGTATTCACCTGACCAAAAGTCTTGTTCCTCCTTCCACCAAACTTCACTAACTCCCACTATATCTAACTTTAACGTATCCATTTCCCTTTTTAAATTTTCCAACCTACCTGCCCGATTAAGGGATCTGACATTCCATGCTCCGATCCGTAGAACGCCAGTTTTCTTTCTCCTGATAACGACATCCTCTTGAGTAGTCCCTGCCCGGAGATCCGAATGGGGGACTATTTTACCTCTGGAATATTTTACCCAAGAGGACGCCATCATCATTTAATCATACAGTAAAGCTGCATGCCCTCGGGAAAAATTACGGCTGTAGTTTCCCCTTGCTTTCAGCCATTCGCAGTACCAGCACAGCAAGGTCGTTTTGGTTAATGTTACAAAACCAGATCAGTCAATCATCCAGACTGTTGCCCCTGCAACTACTGAAAAGGCTGCTGCCCCTCTTCAGGAACCACACGTTTGTCTGGCCTCTCAACAGATACCCGTCCGTTGTGGTTGCACCTATGGTACGGCCATCTGTATCGCTGAGGCACGCAAGCCTCCCCACCAAAGGTAAGGTCCATGGTTCATGGGGGGGGGATACAAATAATAAGAATAACAATAATAAACAGCAGATTTTATTTGGTCTTAATAAATTGTCAATAGTTCAAACCTTATTTATTATAACTATAAGAAAAAGGGTATAATTAAGAGTGAGACAATATCCCTTTCAAGAATTATGTTTGTGTTATCATTTTACTTTTCATTTCTTTGTTTCAAATGCAGAAAGCTCATTGATTAAGTATTTGAAGTCAAGTTTAGCAGCTGTGTTGTATTCTGTGAACAAGATGATTGAGTTCAAAGTTTACTTACACCCAAGGTACTGCAGTCCTTGGCAAAGCTATTTCAAGGTTTGGATAAATGTCTCTTAACCCATACTTTGTAAAACCTTTGTAATATGCTTATTGAAATCCGTTTTGATACTCTCACAGTAATCTGCTCTTTCAGTTAAAACCTGAAATCAGCTGGTATTTTAATTAGCTGTGCCATATCAATATCATTGCTGTATTTGACACCAAAGTCAGCTGCACATCTTTCAAGGTAAGACACAGAGCTCTCATTTAAGATGTTTCTTAACAGGAAATTAAAGTTAGATGAAATTTTTTGGAATATGTGAGATGTTTTTCATTGTACTTATTGTCCTGTTAAATACTTTAAAGCACTCTAGCTTTAACAGTCTCACTCCATTCCTCAACTGACAAAAATCAGATGCCTTCAGTCAAATAGTATATTTGTATCAGTATTAGCTCACCAACATCTGAGATCCTACACTATTGTATCGAAGTTGCAGCGAGAGGTCCGCTGCTGAACATGAGTGAGTTGTGTACGTGGCATCTACGTGAGCCAAGTGTACTGTAGACACATAAACCACATTACCAATAGATGCCTGTTTGGTAGTAGTCATCTCTTCACCCTTCTGTGTGGACAAAGTTACATAGTAGAAATGACACTGTGACAACAAGGTGCATTTACAGTCACAGGCTGAGGGAAAGGGCTCTTTTTGCAGGCATTAGGTAGGAACACCAGGGGTAGGAGAACTCACGTGCTTCTCCTGTTAATTTTTAAACCACATTATTTTTAACTGGTCAGATTTTGTACCACCACTGTGCCTGCATCTACGGTGGGGTCCTATCATTCCATGCTCTCGGTACAGTCCTCCCAGCTCTACAGATAGCACAGTGACTGTTTAAAAAGAATGGGGTACTATGGTTGAGCAGTTCCACGTAAGTCACACAGTGCTGTAGTCAGTGCTAAGCAACACGTGAGGTATTGTAAAGAGCAGCTCCACTCAACAACAGATGATTGGAAATAAGTGATGTGGAGTGATGAATCATATACTGCGCAATCTGATGGAAGGGTTTGGGTTTGGCGAATGCCTGGAGAATGTTACCTACCATTATGTGTTGTGCCTGTAGTGAAGTATGGAGTAAGTGATGTTATGCCATGGGAGCGTTTTTCATGGTTAGAGTATGGTTCCCTTATTGCACTTAAGAAAGCACCAAATGCAGGAGGATATGAATACATTTTATGGTATCATGTGCTGCAGACTGTAGAGGAACAGTTCAAAGATGATGATTGTTTGTTTCAGCATGACAGTGCACCCTGTCATAAAGCATCATCTGTGATTCAGTGGTTTGTGGACAATAACATTCCTGATGTTGCCTGGTCTGCCCAGAGTCCCAACCTGAACCCAATGAAACACCTTTGGGATGTGTCTTACCACTGACTTCACTCCAGACATCAACGTCGAGCATTTATACCTTCTCTAGTTTTGGCTCTTGAGGAAGAATGGTCTGCCATTCCTCCACAGACGCTTCGTTGAAAGTGTCCCCACCAGAGTTCAAGCTGTTGTAAAAATGAAGTGTAGATACACACCATATTAATATTAACTACTAGGTGTTCTGATACTTTTGATCAGATAGTGTATCTGTTCAGTGCTTGGTCATGTATTGCTGTATACTGGATCCACCATTCCTCTACGTGCTCCTGCCCTCAGCTAAACATTTTGATTACAGCTTCAGGTACAAGACTACTGTCTCTTTATCTAGTTTACTCAAGGATCAACCATGTCCGACACCACAAGCGCGGATCACCACATTGTGCACCAAGCACATCATAACCACAGCACATCTGTGCCTGCCATCTTAGAACAAGTAATGGATTTCGTCTAACATTCTGCATCATCTTGCACCACTGAGACTAGCAACAGCCAGACTAGGGAATTACTGTCCCATGCTTAAGCTGCCGTAAAAACCATAACGCAAATGACTACTTTTGTACTGGTGCTGTGACTGGTTTGTGTGGACTTGGCTTTGCATTGTGTTCAGCGGTGAACTTCCCTCAATGACCATTGTTGACAAGTATGGCAGCGACCTAGGGAGAAGTCCCATTCTTCCAGTGTTACTCCTGGTCTCATGACGCGGGGTTCCGTTGGACATTACTTCATGTCACAGCTGATAGTGAATGAGAAAACGCCAATGGCACAACAGTATTTTATGGACATCCTGAATTCTCAGGCATTACCTCATGTGCGACAGTATTGTAATATTTTTCTGCTCGCTCACACATGGCATATGTTTCTATGAACGGTCTGCATGATGTTAAGATACTCCTATGGACAGTAAGATCCTCAGATCTTTCCCAAATGGAACATATGACAGACCAGCTCAGACATCAACTCCATCCTAGTGCCATTATCCAGGATATAAAGCACCAGCTGCAATAGTTGTGGGCCAGCTTGCTTTAGGAGAGGATACATCTGCTTTATGACAGCCTTCCTGACTGAGTCAGTATATAGGAGTCCATAGGAGCCACAATGTCATACTAATAAGTGAGCTCATACTTCCAAGTTCTTTGTAAATTTGCCTCAATACTGTAAGCACTATTATTTACTTGAGTCAGATGCATATATGTAGTATTCTATAAATTTACAATTTCAGGAAAGAAAATAGAATGAATTTATACATATACACACATACAAAATTAAAATCAAACTGTCTTTACCCAGAAATGAGCTACTGTTACAGCATTTTCTTGTGCCTTGAGCAACTCCTCCTCATTGCAAGAATCAGGATAACATGAACACTGACACAGATGTTTTGTTCCCTAAAAACTTCTCAACAATCACAAAGTTTTGGCCCTTGTGGTTATTCCCATTTTATTATGATGTCTTTAGATTTGCCAGTGCCCATTCATGACCTGTTCAATGATCTCTATGTGGTCCAGTCTCAGTTGTGTTGTGCTGGTAAGCATTGTGTTGGCTGTACCCCTGCTTGGAGATGAGTTGTTCTGGCTGCCCAAAATGTTTCTCTAGCGTTCATGGTCCCTGTGTTTACTGCAGATGCTTCGAGTAGAAAGCTCGTCCTAGACTTCAGCCTAGGTCTTGGTGGAGTATGTCCATGCTGTGGGTGTAACTCATTTTATTTGACTTCCTGATCACTACAGATGACTGTGCATTTGAAAGGATCACCCACCAGGCAATTCGTGGCTGCCTTATACCCAGGGTATGCCTGATTTCTTTCTTGTTCTGTTAGGCAATCTTCGGAAGCCTCCTTCCGAGTACCCCTTGTAACCACAGAAATAACATCACATACCTTCTCAACCCATGAACTTTCATTTCATTTCCTCCTCCCCTTGTAGGTGCTTCACTTTTTTTGTTAGCTAGTACACTGCTGTCACAAATGTTCTTCTGAACTATCTGTGCTAATAATTTTTCAGAGAAAGCATTTAGTATTGTTTTGCTGTATGTCTCATCAAACCCACAACTTACAAAATTTAAGTATTCCAGTTGTTTGTTGGATGAATAAAATTACCTCTAATGGTGATTGAGAAACTTACACTGGAGAGCCAAAACATTATGATCACCTGCTTAAAATCATGTTGGCCCATTTTGGGAATGTAATACAGCAGTAATTCTGCATGGCATGGATTTCACAAGTCCTTGGTAGGTCGCCAAATGCCTGTGCATAGATGATGAAATTCCATAAATTATGCACATGTTGTTTGTGGGCACAGTGCTGGTGCTTGACTGTGTTCTAGATGTGTTCAGTTGAGTTTTGATCAGGTGAATTGGAGGGCAAGACGTCAAAGTGAGTTTGCTATCATACTCCTCAGAGGACTATAGCATGGGACTGGCATTGTGACACAGACATTTATCCTGCAGGATGATGCCACTGCCATCATGGGTGCGTTTGTGAAGGGATCCATTGGTTCATGGTAACGTTCATATAGTCCACAGCTGTTGTGGTGCCTTTGATTATTACTACAGGTCCGATGGAAGACTATGTGAGTGTCCCCCATAGAATTATACTGGTGCCACCAGCTTGCACCCATGGTGTGGTGCACATTTGGAGCACCAATTTGCCTGATAGCATATATGTACAAGACCATCAACTGGTATAACAAAGAATGTGATTCGTGTGACCAGGCAACATGTTTCCCTTGATCCATGGTTGAATCTCATTATTGTGTTTCCATTGCAATCATAATTGATGATGTCATTAGTTCAACTAATTGATGATGTCATTAGTTCAACATTGGAACACACAGAGCCCCCTGTTAAACATTTAGTGCTGAAAATAGTGCTCCACATAACTAGTGCCTGCACCAGCATTGTACTCTGTCATCAGATCTGTCACAGATAGCTGCCTATACAGCTTTACAGAGCAGGCAAGTCTCCAGCATCTATGATGAGACCTGTACATCTAACACCTTGTTGCCTACACAAGGTTTCCCAGTCCTTCAATCACTTTCCATATATGCTCACAACAGAAACTTGCAAAAAGCTGACCATCTTTGCCATTTCTGAGATGCTTGTTCTCAGACAGCATCCCATAACAATCTGCACTTTGTCAAACCCATTTATGACAGTGGATTTCTCTATTTCTACGTTTACATCCACATATGTACTCTGCATGCCATCATACGGTGTGTGTTGGTGGGTACCATTACCACTATTACTCATTTCCTTTCCTGCTCCACTTGCAAACAGAGCAAGGAAGGACCAACTGTCTACATGCCTCTGTATGAGGCTTAATTTCGTGTATCCCATGTTAGTGGTCCTTACATTAAATGTATGTTGATGGCAGTAAAAGCATATACCACAAGCTTTAACTGCTGGTTCTCTAAAAGTTCTCAATAGTGTTCCTCAAAAAGAACATGACTTTCCTTCCAGGGATTCCCAATTGAGTTCCCGAAGCATCTCCATACGCTTGTGTGTGGCTCGAACCTGCCGGTAAAAAATCTATAAGCTCACCTCCAAATTGCTTTGATGTCTTCCTTTAATTCAACCTGGTATGGATCCCAAAAATTCAAGCAGTACTCAAGAATAGGCCTCACTAGCATCCAGTATGTGGTCTCCTTTATACAGGAACCACACTTTTCCAAAATTCTCCCAATAAACTGAAGTCAACCATTCACTCCAATTAGAATTTGGAACCCACATCATTAGTTGAATGATTTCTCATTCACCTCTACTCTATGTATATACTTCCCTCACTGTTCTGCACGTTTGCTATATCTTTGGCTTCCCCTTGACAACCATGCCTCCATCCTTGCTACCCTCCCTGTTTTCCTTTCCCTGTTGCTTCATAACCTGGGTTGTGAGTAACTGAATCCACTTTCCCTTCTTCCATTTCTTTCCCCTCTCTCCTTCCTGATGAAGGAACATTTGTTCCGAAAGCTAGGAACGTAAATTTTCGGTTCTGTTTTTTTTTTTTTTTTTTTTTTTTTTTTTTGTGTATCTATCGGCTGTACTAAGCTGAGGTAAGTACTGGCCAGCCCCTCTATCTCTTTTTTAGAACCTATGAAGCCTCTGGTTCAAGCCTTCTACTTCACTCATCACCAGGGACATGATCAGATTATGAGCTTTGTTGAAACCCCTTGGAGCACTACGGTCACAGGTTCGAATCCTGCCTCGGGAATGGATGTGTGTGATGTCCTTAGGTTAGTTAGGTTTAAGTAGTTCTAAGTTCTAGGGGACTGATGACCTCAGATGTTAAGTCCCATAGTGCTCAGAGCCATTTGAAACCCCATGAGCAAGGCTGGTGTTTTCACCATTCTCTGCCAGGCAATGGAACAATCCCAGTAGGACAGGCATCACTTTGTCCAATATGTGCCTCAGTTTGTAGTTAGTTGCAGCCTGCTCTATTGGTGATTGTCGGAACAGCCTCTTGAACATGTTGAATGAGGCCCCCTGGCAAACATACTGAGTGCATTTGGTATTCCCTCCCAACCCTTGGTATTACTTCCCTTAGAGGTACCATTGTACACCATAAGTTTCAACTGCTCAAATTTGTAGAATGTGCAGCTGTTGATTTACTATGATATATGTCTTGCACAACACTCATAAACCTCCCAAAGCCCTGGAAAACATACCTTTATTCGCATAGATACAATCTGAAATTAGAGGGAATCATTGTCTAAACAAAGCCACTAGTGCCAGAATTTGTTGAAAGCACAAATCAAATGGTACAAACAGTTGCTGATAAAGTATGAATTATGCTTTCACTGCACTCAATTTTCAAAAAATACTGAATATATCATGACACATGCACATGTTTAAATTGTACACGGCCTCTGTTGAAAGCCACATGATTTAAAGCACATAACCAAGAGCAATGCAAGCATGTGCGGTTTGCTACAGTATAAGTTATGTGAAAAGAAGTATTTGCTGCATGAAACTTGTACTATATGCATTTAGCACATATAGAACAACCAATGGCTACATGAACAGGACACAAAAATGAACACCACTGAAGATTCCTAACATAAATAGGTAAATCATGTCTGGTATTCAAGAATGAATTTCAGTTGCAAAAGACTGAAATTTTCTTATCTTCATGATAAAAAATGCTTGAAGTTAGCAACTAAGAAAAATGGGTGCAGTTATTAAGAATACTAAAGCCAACAACAAAAAGCTCTGTAGCTATCTTACTACTTTCAGGAAAGATTATGTGGTCTGATCACTGGACTATAATAGGTTCAGTACTAACAGGTCATATACTGTCTCCAAGTCGCCCCTAACAGCTCCTACCAATAATCTCAGTACAACATATCTGTAATACAGTAATAAGTAAACACGGAGAGAGTCACGTTGAAACATCACTTTCAAATTTGCATGGAAACAAATGAAATTTATTTGATGCCAGTTAACTGTAGCAGAGACCATCACTTTTATCCAACACTTTTTCCAGCTAGCTAATGACTCCACGCTCTGCTCTGAGGCATCTTTTCACCGAGCAAGTCCACATTCTGCACAAGAATGCACTTTCCATACGATATAGGTAGTCTTGTTGGTTACGAAGGCTAACTTGCTCCAGATTTCCAGAGTAATAACCACTTTAAAACACAACGTCCAGTTCAGACTGCCTACGACTTGCCACCTCAACCCCATGTGGGCTGATGGCTGATTCTTCAATTTCACGACCTCTAAACCACTCCATGAAATTATTTACCTTTCAGCAGTTCAGAATAAGGAGCAGAACACAGGCATTTACTTTGGCCTTTTCCTGTCTCTTCATTCCGACTTTAAAAGCCTTTACGGCAACGGATGTCGGAAACACCAACTGTTATGGGGAAATTACTCACCATTAAAATCAGCCTAGTCAGCTTTGAGCACCACCCATTTAGGAGAATTAGGGAAGTCTGGCCCATTAACGTCAGGCCTAGCAAAGACCCCATTCCCCCTGCTATCGGAAACTAGCTGATACGAATACAATAACGAGGACGGCTAGCACACATATGTGGTCAGGAAATGATATGTTTCCATGTCTGTTACCCTTCTTGATGACGATTATGACCTGTGCTTTATTCCACTCATTGGACAAAGTTTTATTTTGTTCGAAGGATCTGCTCTACATCCTGGTTAAAATGGGTGGTGAACCAGTTGCAAATTTTGTATAGAATCTGACAGGGATCCTACTGCGATCTACAGCCTTATTTAATTTTATTGATTTTAGCTGTATGTCAACACTACTGGCACTAATATCTGTACCACTCATCTGTAAACTGGGGCATTATATCTGTATCTTCCCGAGTAAACGAACAATTGAAAAACGAGTTCAATATTTTTTCAGCTTTTGCGTTGCTACCCTCAGTATTTAGTTCCTGTGTCCTGCGCGAGTCTTTGGACACTAACTCTGGCGCAACTGACAGCTTTTACATGCAACCATCATTTCTGTGGGTTTTGTGTGAGATATTTGGAGAAGATTCTACTACAGTAGTCACAGGCAGCTTCCTGCGTTGCTGTTTTGACAACGATTCGGCATCTCTTTATTTGTGCGCTGTCGAGTTCAGATCTACTTTTGGCTAGCCGACTTTCGCATGACGTGTTCGTAGCGACTATGTGAACGACACTTGTACTGACTCCTTGAAACTTTTATTAGGAATGCACGCCTGACGTCTCTCTTATAAATGGAAAGAACAGAAATGTCGTACTTCGGAACTATAATCCTTGATATAAAAAGGAGTTGATTACAGGCTACAAGTCAGTAACACCAGATAACAGAACGTTGGCAAGGAGCGAACATTACCAACAAATTCATAAAAAAAACAAAGAATAAACAGAATATATGGAAAACATATATAAGCATAAAAACACAGTACCTCTGGTGGCTGACCATGGAATTGCTCAGATAACCACGATTCACTTTCCAGAATACTGCACTGAACCGTATACTATCAACACTGAAATTCATGTTAACGTGTAGCGGCTGATGTGTAGGCCACTACATCAGCTCCCCAGGTGGAAGCTGAGCATCAGCATCGAGGAATCACACCAGGATGTGTAGAGCGAGTAGTATGCTTCGGAGAAGGAACTGCGTCGGTAGGCGAATGCTGCAGTGGCGGCGCTTGTGACATAGCATCTCAATCCGAGGATGGCGGACGCTTCCGTTGAGTCGCTGTCAGTTGTGTGTCATGGAAGACATACACTGGCTTAATGCAGTTCAATGAGACAGTTGTATCCTTGCCTTTCAGCAGAATGTCCCCTGTTTGTGTATGTCATCGGAGAACTTTATATGGTCCAGAATATGGGGCTTGCAGTGGTGGTTTAACGCCTACCGTGTGAAGCATAACATGTGTACAATGCTCGAGATCACGGTCCACGAAGGAGGGCAGTGTGCTATGCTGCAAAACTTTTGAAGGAAGGATCTTGGAAACGTGCTCTCTCAAATGACGCAAAAAATTTGGCTGATCTTGCACAGCTGTCTCTACTGTGTCTGTACTGACAAAATCATCAGGCTGGTGCAATTTCTCATAATAAACCAATTCTGCTGCTGACGAACCCATGTCGGACTGTTGTTCACAAGCAGAATAGTACCACTGGTAGTGCCGATGACCAGGTCCTTCATGACACATTAGCGCTGCCTTCAAACAACGGTGCCAGCATTCGATCATTCTGTTGCTTACTGGATGGTAGCTAGTGGTCTTATGATGGATATAACCACAAAACGTGGCCAGGTTAGCGAACAGATCCGATTCAGACTGACGTCCACAGCCTGTGGTTATATGCAGAGGACATCCAAATTTCGCTAACCATATTGAAGCAAAGGCAGAAGCTAATGTCTTGGCTGTGATATTACCGACTGTTACTGCTTCAGGTTAACGGGTATGATGGTCAATCATTGTCATTAAGTATCTCTGCCTGTCTGATGGGGGAGTGGTCCAACAGTGTCCAATTGTACATGAGCAAAGCGAAAGGTTGCATATGGGAAGTTGCCAATCAGGGCTTGAACATCTAGAGTTATCTGCCAGCATTGACACTGGTGACACGATCTGACCCATTCCCAACAACCTTTCTGCATACCCGTCCACACGAAATGCTGAGACACTAGACGGAAGGTTGGACGCCCCTCTGGATGACACAACTCATAGACAGTGTTAAAAGCTTGTCTTCTGAACGCGGTTGGCAAAAATGGACGAGGCTGGCTGCGAGAGACGTCACAGAACAGTCGTGCTCGTTATCCTGGAACGTCAGTGAGCTGTAGCTTCAATGATTAGTGGCATCAGTGACATACATAAGGAGTTCGTCATTTCCTCGCTACGCTTTTGCAGAAAAATCTATTGAACTGGAGACACTGTTGACCCACCATAGACAATCTGTGATGACGTTGTTGATCCCAGATATGTGCTTAATGTCCATTGTGGCTGGGTCACGAATTTCAAGTGGTTAAACTGTCTGGGTGTGCATTTGGTGCTGTTCTGCCTGAATGCAGATGTCAACAGCTTGTGGTCCACATAAATTGTGAACGCTCTTGCTTCGACTTGTAGAAGTAACCCAAAAGTCATGAACTTGCTTTCAAATAATCCAAAAGTCGTCACTATGGCAGTCTTGGGTCTGTCTTTCATGATTACCAGTATCTGAGTATAGCCCCTCGCACAGTGCAGAACAGTGAATACAATGGCCCAAGTAGCGTGTAAAAGCGGTACAGGGTGTCTTTCAGGTAACGTTCGTGAGTTAAGCGTGTAAGAGTCGCCGCATGGGCTTCAAGCTCCAACTTTCTTTGGTATCAGTTGTAATGCTGAGGACCATGGACTTTTAGACGGCCACATTGTGCCTTCCCATATCATAGAATCAAATTCGGCCTTCGATATTGCTAAGTGGTCCAGAGCCAAATGTCTTGGCCGACACGCAGAGGATTCCACCTGTCATCTTTATGTGGTGCACTGTGTCATGCAGTATCCACTTAGGAACACCGGGCAGCTTGGTCAAATTTAGGTCACCCGTGAACCACTTTGCGCACTCTCCTCTCCCAGAAGCCTGCATCAGCTTGGTGCTGTGATTTGTTGCACTGTTCTGAAAAGAGGTATCTGCTAAGCTGATGATGCCGTCCACATTCTACATCTACATCTACATCTACATCCATACTCCGCAAGCCTCCGGACGGCGTGTGGCGGAGGGTACCTTGAGTAGCTCTATCGGTTCTCCCTTCTATTCCAGTCTCGTATTGTTCATGGAAAGAAGCATTGTCGGTATGCTTCTGTGTGGGCTCTAATCTCTCTGATTTTATCCTCATGATCTCTTCGCGAGATATACGTAGGAGGGAGCAATATACTGCGTGACTCTTCGCTGAAGGTATGTTCTCGAAACTTCAACAAAAGCCCGTACCGAGCTACTGAGCGTTTCTCCTGCAGAGTCTTCCACTGGAGTTTATCCATCATCTCCGTAACGCTTTCGCGATTACTAAATGATCCTGTAACGAAGCACGCTGCTCTCCGTTGGATCTCCTCTATCTCTTCTATCAACCCTATCTGGTACGGATCCCACACTGCTGAGCAGTATTCAAGCAGCGGGCGAACAAGCGTACTGTAACCTACTTCCTTTGTTTTCGAATTGCATTTCCTTAGGATTCTTCCAATGAATCTCAGTCTGGCATCTGCTTCACCGACGACCAACTTTATATGATCATTCCATTTTAAATCACTCCTAATGCGTACTCCCAGATAATTTATGGAATTAACTGCTTCCAGTTGCTGACCTGCTGTTTTGTAGCTAAATGATAAGGGATCTATCTTTCTATGTATTCGCAGAACATTACACTTGTCTACATTGAGACTCAATTGCCATTCCCTGCACCATGCGTCAATTCGCTGCAGATCCTCCTGCATTTCAGTACAATTTTCCATTGTTACAACCTCTCGATATACCACAGCATCATCCGCAAAAAGTCTCAGTGAACTTCCGATGTCATCCACAAGGCCATTTATGTATATTGTGAATAGCATCGGTCCTACGACACTCCCCTGCGGCACACCTGAAATCACTCTTACTTCGGAAGACTTCTCTCCATTGAGAATGACATGCTGCGTTCTGTTATCGAGGAACTCTTCAATCCAATCACACAATTGGTCTGATAGTCCATATGCTCTTACTTTGTTCATTAAACGACTGTGGGGAACTGTATCGAACGCCTTGCGGAAGTCAAGAAACACGGCATCTACCTGTGAACCCGTGTCTGTGGCCCTCTGAGTCTCGTGGACGAATAGCGCGAGCTGGGTTTCACACGACCGTCTTTTTCGAATCCCATGCTGATTCCTACAGAGTAGATTTCTAGTCTCCAGAAAAGTCATTATACTCGAACACAATACGTGTTTCAAAATTCTATGGTCGACGTCCCCTCTTGAAAACGTGGGTGACCTGTGCCCTTTTCCAATCCTTTGGAACGCTACGCTCTTCTAGAGACCTACGGTACACCGCTGCAAGAAGGGGGGCAAGTTCCTTCGCGTACTCTGTGTAAAATCGAACTGGTATCCCATCAGGTCCAGCGGCCTTTCCTCTTTTGAGCGATTTTAATTGTTTCTCTATCCCTCTGTCGTCTATTTCGATATCTACCATTTTGTCATCTGTGCGATAATCTAGAGAAGGAACTACAGTGCAGTCTTCCTCTGTGAAACAGCTTTGGAAAAAGACATTTAGTATTTCGGCCTTTAGTCTGTCATCCTCTGTTTCAGTACCATTTTGGTCACAGAGTGTCTGGACATTTTGTTTTGATCCACCTACCGCTTTGACATAAGACCAAAATTTATTAGGATTTTCTGCCAAGTCAGTACATAGAACTTTACTTTCGAATTCATTGAACGCCTCTCGCATAGCCCTCCTCACACTACATTTCGCTTCGGGTAATTTTTGTTTATCTGCAAGGCTTTGGCTATGTTTATGTTTACTGTGAAGTTCCCTTTGCTTCCGCAGCAGTTTTCTAACTCGGTTGTTGTACCACGGTGGCTCTTTTCCATCTCTTACGATCTTGCTTGGCACATACTCATCTAACGCATATTGTACGATGGTTTTGAACTTTGTCCACTGATCCTCAACGCTATCTGTACTTGAGACAAAACTTTTGTGTTGAGCCGTCAGGCACTCTGCAATCTGCATTTTGTCACTTTTGCTAAACAGAAAAATCTTCCTACCTTTTTTAATATTTGTATTTACGGCTGAAATCATCTATGCAGTAACCGCTTTATGGTCACTGATTCCCTGTTCTGCGTTAACTGTTTCAAATAGTTCGGGTCTGTTTGTCACCAGAAGGTCTACTATGTTATCGCCACGAGTCGGTTCTCTGTTTAACTGCTCTAGGTAGTTTTCAGATAAAGCACTTAAAAAAATTTCACTGGATTCTTTGTCCCTGTCACCCGTTGTTTGCGTTCGCAGCGTCCAGAAGCAGTCAGCAGTGCGCCAGGAGGTCCGCTCCGACGATCATCTCAGTATGGACGGCACATTCCAAGGTTGAGCTCCATCCGTCAATTACTCCATCCGTTAATTACCGTACGCCGTGACTGAGGAGTTGTTATTGGCCATCAGACGGAAGATAGGTTATAACTGACAACGAAGCACGGAAGATCGAGGCAGGATGCTCAGACCCGACCCGGTTCTACCAATAATTTCATGTCGGAACCTCTGTCAGTGAAAAACAGGTGGTTGGAGGACGTCTGGCAGTCGGTTACGTCTACTACCGACTAGCGGCTGCGTTTGGGTGAGAGCACAGTGATGAACACTTCTTCGCGTGATCACCGAACCGGTGACGGCACCAGAAAATATGCGCGTCGCCTTGCGGATTCGTGACACTGATGGAAGCTCTACTCTTTGAACTTTGCCTGTATTAACCTCTGCCATTGCTGGTTCTGTCCCGCGACAACAGCACACTGACCTGGTCTCACAATAGTTCGACCTTCGCTGCAACTAAGTCGTGGTCATCCTGTGTTATTGCTGCTGCAGCGATTGCACTGTTGTCCTGCACTGACCAGTACAGGTGGATTGTGTCTTGTATTAAATCGACCAGTTGCGCCATGGCATCCAGCGGCATGTCAACCTGCAAGTAAACTGCAGCAGCAAACGACTCCTCCTTATCATGACTAACACGTTATCTGCTACAGTGACTGTGTGAACCTTGCTACATGGGTGTCGCAGGTACTGGGGTGGCTTTGTATCACCCAACTCATGTTGAGTAGGAACTTACCGTATGCGATTCTTTTGGAATGTGGCCACTGGTCGTATCAATTCTGACTTAAACTTTGAGTACTAGACCATTTGCATTTCTGGAGGCACTATAATTATGTCTTGCATCTTAGCTGTGAATCCATTGTAGAGCTGGCTTACTGTGACTGTGAACTTAGTCACGTCAGCTGTTATCCCTGCGTAACAAAGAAAAACTCGCTTCTGTTTGCGCAAACCAAAGGACAGGATTATCCTGCCAGAAAAGTGGCAGGCAAAGTGCTGTTCTCGATAGTGATGGTTCTTGGTCCATCGCTCGCTTGGCGTGTTCGTAGCGACTACGTGAACGACAGTACGACTGAATCTTTGAAACTTTATTAGGAATGTATGCCTGACGTCTCTCTTATAAATGGACAGGACAGAAATGCCGTAATTGAGAACTCTAATTCATGACATAAAAAGGAGTTGATTACAGGCGACAACTCAGTAACACCAGGTAACAGAACGTTGGCAAGGAGCGTACGTTACCAACAAATTCATGAACAACAAAGATTACACATAACGCATAGATACGTATCAAAGCATAAAAACACAGTGACCCTTGCGGCTGGCTGCGGAACTGTTGAGAGAGCCGTAATTTCACTTGCCTAAGAACACTGCATGCACTACCAACACTGAAATTCGCGTTGGCGCTTGGCGGCTGACGTGTAGGCCGCTGCAGGCCATATACTTTTTTAAGCTTATTATGCAGAAGATGCTGTTTTTTAGAAGTTTCTTTACAGTGAGTGTCTACAATGGAGGATCCTTCCCACCGTGATCAGTTCTATTAGGCATATATGTCTAGTGTATGGTCTACTTTTCTTTTTAACTTGATCTACATTTCTTCTATGAATGCTCTTGGCCGGAAGTAAATGTTTTTAGTTGTTCTATATGACAAGACTACCTCATTATCTAACTTGCTAAATATGTAAATCTGACTACGTGTTTTAGCTTTCCTTTCACTTAAGTAAGCGTTATTGCTACAACTGCCTCATCGTCACTGTATGTCAGTATGGACATGTTTAAACAGGTCAGATCTGTTTGTTATCATCATGTCTACTATATTTACAAATTTACAATATTTACAAATTCAAGTCTCAAACATATATGATGTATATATGCAGACTGAAACGACAAATGGAAATTTGTACCAAGGTCAGGATTCGAATCCATGTCTCCTGCTCGCTAGGCAGATGTGCTACCCACTACGTCATCCGGGCACAGTGACTGCGCAACTGGAGAGACTACTCTAGCATGCGTCTCTCCTCAATCTATGCCTGAGGCATGAATGGGAATTTTGACTGAGGAGCGAGGCGTGTTAGGATAATTCATGCAATTATACAAAGCCACTTTGCCAGGTTAGCGCATCTGCCTAATGAGCAGGAGACGCGGGTTTGAATCCCGGCCTTGGTACAAATTTTTATTTGTACATACACTATTGGCCATTAAAATTGCTACACCACGATGATGACGTGCTACAGACGCGAAATTTAACCGACAGGAAGAAGATGCTGTGATATGCAAATGATTAGCTTTTCAGAGCATTCACACAAGGTTGGCGCCGGTGGCGACACCTACAACGTGCTGACATGAGGAAAGTTTCCAACCGATTGCACATACACAAACAATGACTGCAAGCAGAATATGGAGTCGGTGGGTTCAGGAGGGTAATACGGAACGCCGTGCTGGATCCCAACGGTCTCGTATCGCTAGCAGTCGAGATGACAGGCATCTTAACCGCATGGCTGTAACGGATCGTGCAGCCACGTCTCGATCCCTGAGTCAAGAGATCGGAACGTTTGCAAGACAACAACCATCTGCACGAACAGTTCGACGACGTTTGCAGCAGCTCGGAGACCATGGCTACTGTTACCCTTGACGCTGCATCACAGACAGGAGCGCCTGTGATGAGGTACTCAACGACGAACCTGGATGCACGAATGGCAAAACGTCATTTTTTCGGATGAATCCAGGTTCTGTTTACAGCATCATGATGGTCGCATCCGGGTTTGGCGACACCGCGGTGAACGCACATTGGATGCGTGTATTCGTCATCGCCGTACTGGCGTACCACCCAGCGTGATGGTATGGGGTGCCACTGGTTGCACGTCTCGGTCACCTCTTGTTCGCATGGACGGCACTTTGAACAGTGGACGTTACAATTCAGATATGTTACGACCCGTGGCTCTACCGTTCATTCGATCCCTGCGAAACTCTACATTTCAGCAGGATAATGCCCGACCGCATGTTGCAGGTCCTGTACGGGCCTTTCTGGATGCAGAAAATGTTCGACTGCTGTCCTGGCCAGCACATCTCCAGATCTCTCACCAATTGAAAACGTCTGGTCAATGGTGGCCGAGCAACTGGCTCATCACAATACGCCAGTCACTACTCTTGATGAACTGCAGTATCGTGTTGAAGCTGCATGGGTAGCTGTACCTCTACACGCCATCCAAGCTCTGATTGACTCAATGCCCAGGCGTATCAAGGCCGTTATTACGGCCAGAGGTGGTTGTTCTGGGTACTGATTTCTCAGAATCTATGCACCCAAATTGCGTGAAAATGTAATCCCATGTCAGTTCTAGTATAATGTGCTTGTCCAATGAATACCCGTTTATCACCTGCATTTCTTCTTGGTGTAGCAATTTTAATGGCCAGTAGTGTATAGACAGAATACACTGACAGAAACAAAATCGCTAAACCAAAGAATAATTAATGTAGAGCAATGAAATTTCGGGAATTTATTTGTGTAGGTAACATATTAATGTAAGTTTGAGATAAGCCATTGCAAATGTGCAATGCTGGTACATTAATAATCACTATAACCGCCATATTGTTGAGTGCAAGCATGCAAACTTGCATGCATTATGTCGCACAGTCGTATGATGATGTCCCACACGTGCTCGATTGTAGACTCACGTGATCGAGCAGGCCAAGGCGGTATGTCGACACTCTGCAGAGCACATTGGGTTACAACAGCGGTATGTGGGTGAGTGTTATCCTGTTGGAATATACCCCCTGGTAGTGTCATGTGGCCGTCTGCAGAACAGTTGTCTTGTGCCAGTACATCCTAGTGACCACCACTGCCAGCAGTCATGTATATATGAAGATATGAGGATAGTATGATTGGGTTACGTTTGTATTATGAAGTGAGATTTTCTCTAAAGTTTTTTGCTATATCTGCGGATAAGAGTGGTGGTCGATAAAAATATCCTAATACAACTTTCTGCCCAACCATAATACTGAGTCTTATCTATACAGTCTCACGCACACCTTCAGTTTATATCTTGGTGGGTTTGAGTTTCTTGTCTACTGCGACTAATACACCACCCACATTTTTCATTAGCCTATCCTCTCTGTATACACTTAGATTTATCCCAAAAACCTCACTGCACTCAGTTTCAGGTTTTAGGCAAATTTCTGTGCCTATGATTGTTTGAGATCCACTGCTTTTTAGGACTGCTTCAAATCCTGGTACTTTTTAACGAATGATTCGGCAGATGATCATTCGGAGTTTAACCGTTTCATCTCTGTGCACCATTTCTTTGACTATACCCCACTACTTGCGGGTTTTCAGGCATTCACAAAGAGCGCACATGGTGATACCTCCCAACCCTTGCTGCCATTTACCTAAGGGGTACCATTATTGGCCGTACGTTTGAACTGCCAGTGATTAACAGACCCTATCCTTTTGTATTTGTCTCCTCTTAAGAGAGCACACAGTGGGTTTCTCAACAGGTTAAGAGTGTCTCATTGGCTCACATGTCGAATTGGTTGGTTAGGGGAACAGGTAGGTGTAATACCCTGAGTTCTCCTTCCCCCCTGCCTCTCCTGCACAGCTCCCCTAGACTTACCACTGACAGTCAAGTGGACAAGCGGTAACTGCTGCAGAAGAAACAGTTTCCATTGGAAAGAAAACTGGTTGAGGTATCTCTGGTTTATGACTCGCCCAACACACCCATTCGAAGCGGATATCACTCGGTTGATAGCAGTCAGAGGAGTTTCCAGCTGCTTACGAACAACTAACTCATTCCATCTCGAGAACAACATTTATAGGGGGTATGCACTCCGACTGGTACAATGTATGTCTGAACACTGAACAATTAACTTAAAATTAGCCTCCCTGGTATTAATTTTAATTTTAATAATGAACAGCCTCAGTTGCACCGTTTACTTAGAAATTTACCTAGGTTTCAGTCGGGATAACCCAACCTTCTTCAGAATAACAGTATCTATCGTTTGTCCACAGTGGACATCGTCAAGCTAAAACTACAAATCCATAAATTATCGTCAGAATGTAAAACTTATCTCGCACTGCCTCGGCCCCACTTCACGGCCGCGATGCGGCAGCCACGAGTGCTGTACCCCACTAGTTGTGGGTTTCCAGGCGTTCACACAGGTTGGGTTATCCCGACTGAAACCTAGGTAAATTTCTAGGTAAACGGTGCAATTCAGGTTGTACATTATTAAAATTAATATTTATATAGTTACTGACAGGTCCGCGAAATGTTGAAGATATTTAACTCCCTGGTATTGTTTTAATTTCGGAATATGTTATTCTAAAAGTAGTGCAAGTTTCCTTTAAGATCGGAAGCTACAATACGCAAGAAAGAGACTTGTGTAAACAACGAAAGAAAAATCTGAGATAAAATTTACGGATTTCTCGAAAATAACTTTGTTTCTCGAATTTTGTCATGATTATGCTAACAAACTTCTGCAACAATGTCGAACACAGTGTTAATGTATGCCAAATATCTACAACAGTAACTGCTTTTGAGGTGGGGAACTAAATGGAATACGATATTACGGTTATAAAATGAAGATAAATGTGAAAAATGCACGGATTTTTTACAAGGGGCGTTCAGTAAGTAATGAAATACATTATTTTCCTCTACCAATTTCGGATGAAAAAATGCAGGTAATAAGCTGTCGTTAAGTTCCTTTTGGTGGAAAACGTGAACATCTCAGATATTCATAGGCCCTTGCGGAATGTCTACGAAGAACAGGCAGTGAACAAAAACACGGTGAGTCGTTGGGCGAGGTGTCGGTCATCATCGCAACAAGGTACACGTGCCAGCCGGTAGCACACAGCAGTGCTACCCTCAGGAAACTGAAGAAACAACCTCAGCGTGTTCGTCGCCACAATAATCCAAACGAACTGCTCCTTCTCCACAATAATGCAAGACTTCACACAAGTCTTCGCACCCGAGAGGAGTTCACAAAATCCGGCCGAAGTGGCCGAGCGGTTCTAGACGCTACAGTCTGGAACCACGCGACCGCTGCGGTCTCAGGTTCGAATCCTGCCTCGGGCATGGATGTGTGTGATGTCCTTAGGTTAGTTAGGTTTAAAGTAGTTCTAATTTCTAGGGGACTGATGACCTCCGATGTGAAGTACCATAGTGCTCAGAGCCATTTGAACCATTTTTGAAGTTCACAAAATTTCATTGGACTGTTCCGTATCATCCGCCCTACAATCCGGATCTCGCATCTTCCAACTTGTATGTGTTTAGCCCAATGAATGATGCACCCCGCGGGAAACAGTGCAGCAAGGCGTTGACTCCGATGACCACTGGAGTGCTACCACGCGGCCATACAAGCTCCTCCAGTAAGGCCATCACATTGAACGGATATTGTGTTGGAAAGTAGAGTTTTGTAGCCCAAAGAGTGGGAGATAATATCGTGTATTGGAATCCTGGATAAAATCAACTTACTTCTGAAAAAAAGAAAAGTTTTGCATTACTTACTGAGCGCCCCTGAAATAGCTGAATTTGTGACACTTTCTACACTAGCGTGCCACAGACGAACACTGCTGCGCTGGTTTATTACAGTCAAAATAATGGAAATCTTCGAGCACCAACAAAGCGCGTGAATGGTTTTAAGAGTGACTGTGAACCAGGACCAACTTAGAGTCTTGCGACTTCTCACTAATGTGCATAAGAGTACTCTGCTAGGAGGTCGAGAATGATTCTCTGCAGTAAATTTCGCAGAATTAAGGACGTGAAACTCAAAATGGGTACTTCCATAGAGTTTCGTATTCCGCCTGGAAGGCGGCGCGTGGGTCTGCTCCTGAAAACTAAAAGGTTGGCCGAATGACGAAAGCGAGTAGGAGCAGGAAAAGGTGAAAATCTCTCGGTACTGCAGTGTGGATGATAGATGTTTACTATAGGCAAAGCTGGCCGGAGTGGCCGAGCGGTTCTAGGCGCTACAGTCTGGAACTGCGCGACCGCTACGGTCGCAGGTTCGAGTCCTGCCTCGGGCATGGACGTGTGTGATGTCCTTGGGTTAGTTAGGTTTAAGTAGTTCTAAGTTCAAGGGTACTGCTGACCTCAGATGTTAAGTCCGATAGTGCTCAGAGCCATTTGAACCAGTTATTATAGGCAAAAACAAGCTAATAAATGGGTACATAACTTTGCAATGAGCAGCACGTAGGTGCGAAACCGTATTCCCGTCGTAAGTAGTACAAAGTCTCAATAGCAAGCCAACACCCTCTGAGGTTGAAGCGATGTTTCCAGGCCGTCTGCTCTTCATGAAATGGGCTGAATCCGGAGCGGAGCTCTTACAGCACCACAGCGCTATCGTCGGTGTCTCGTAGTGCCAACCTAAGAACTTGCACCTACGCCATGGCGTCGTAGCTATCGATACATAGAATGAGCTGATCATCCGAAATATTTGAAGTCGACATTTTCAGCTTCTGAGCGATACGAAAAACTGTACTCACGCAACCTATCCGTTGCAGGTTTGCCAGTACAGTAATAGTTAACACAATGACCGTTATGAGCTAAGCGAAATGGCTCACAATATCTGAGTCTTCAATGTCTAAAGAGCATGCTCTTATGATATAATTAGCAAAATATCAAAGCTTTTGAAGAAAGTACTTAAGTACATAAAAATCAGATAGTATCTGATATGATACGATTCCATGATGAACACGTTTTACTATATGAAAAAATGACATTGATTACTTTAAAATTATCACTATCGAGGAATCAATTCCGATACCGGTGTGCGGCTGTTTAGATGAAAGCGACTTTTAACTATGTGATTTGAGCTGACAAGGACATAATCTAGATAAGGATGTAATCGTGTTTCTCTGTAATACAGAAGTTCTTGTCATCAGAAGAGTGATAAATTCCTCCGTATTATTAGTGTGTACCTGAAATTGCAAGACATTTACGTTAAGAATCTAAACTAATATTTATGTACCATCTACCTTATTTCGGGCGCTAAGGACCTTGATATTGTTCACCCACAAAACCTTATCATCATTTACCTTATTTTAATACTAAATTTTGAATGTAAGAAACTCTCCTCTAGAAGCTTCAGATCTATTGTTAATTTCTAGCTTTGCAAAAAGTACTCCATTATAATGGGTGGTCGAGTCTATACACATTATTCACAATTGAGCAGGGGGTTAATACACTCCTGGAAATTGAAATAAGAACACCGTGAATTCATTGTCCCAGGAAGGGGAAACTTTATTGACACATTCCTGGGGTCAGATTCATCACATGATCACACTGACAGAACCACAGGCACATAGACACAGGCAACAGAGCATGCACAATGTCGGCACTAGTACAGTGTATATCCACCTTTCGCAGCAATGCAGGCTGCTATTCTCCCATGGAGACGATCGTAGAGATGCTGGATGTAGTCCTGTGGAACGGCTTGCCATGCCATTTCCACCTGGCGCCTCAGTTGGACCAGCGTTCGTGCTGGACGTGCAGAGCGCGTGAGACGACGCTTCATCCAGTCCCAAACATGCTCAATGGGGGACAGATCCAGAGATCTTGCTGGCCAGGGTAGTTGACTTACACCTTCTAGAGCACGTTGGGTGGCACGGGATACATGCGGACGTGCATTGTCCTGTTGGAACAGCAAGTTCCCTTGCCGGTCTAGGAATGGTAGAACGATGGGTTCGATGACGGTTTGGATGTACCGTGCACTATTCAGTGTCCCCTCGACGATCACCAGTGGTGTACGGCCAGTGTAGGAGATCGCTCCCCACACCATGATGCCGGGTGTTGGCCCTGTGTGCCTCGGTCGTATGCAGTCCTGCTTGTGGCGCTCACCTGCACGGCGCCAAACACGCATACGACCATCATTGGCACCAAGGCAGAAGCGACTCTCATCGCTGAAGACGACACGTCTCCATTCGTCCCTCCATTCACGCCTGTCGCGACACCACTGGAGGCGGGCTGCACGATGTTGGGGCGTGAGCGGAAGACGGCCTAACGGTGTGCGGGACCGTAGCCCAGCTTCATGGAGACGGTTGCGAATGGTCCTCGCCGATACCCCAGGAGCAACAGTGTCCCTAATTTGCTGGGAAGTGGCGGTGCGGTCCCCTACGGCACTGCGTAGGATCCTACGGTCTTGGCGTGCATCCGTGCGTCGCTGCGGTCCGGTCCCAGGTCGACGGGCACGTGCACCTTCCGCCGACCACTGGCGATAACATCGATGTACTGTGGAGACCTCACGCCCCACGTGTTGAGCAATTCGGCGGTACGTCCACCCGGCCTCCCGCATGCCCTCTATACGCCCTCGCTCAAAGTCCGTCAACTGCACATACGGTTCACGTCCACGCTGTCGCGCCATGCTACCAGTGTTAAAAGACTGCGATGGAGCTCCGTATGCCACGGCAAACTGGCTGACACTGACGGCGGCGGTGCACAAATGCTGCGCAGCTAGCGCCATTCGACGGCCAACACCGCGGTTCCTGGTGTGTCCGCTGTGCCGTGCGTGTGATCATTGCTTGTACAGCCCTCTCGCAGTGTCCGGAGCAAGTATGGTGGGTCTGATACACCGGTGTCAATGTGTTCTTTTTTCCATTTCCGGGAGTGTATTTAATTATTTCAGTTATTTCTCATTTGATGCAATATTGTCATGATGTGAACTGCTCGTTTAATGGAAGGTGTCGAGCGCTAGCATTCGCGCTGCGGAGAAAAGCTAGATACGGATTAAATCTGAGCGCTCCGATCATGAGCGTTGGTCTGGAACCTCTTGGAAACTCAATAGACGCACAGGTCGTGCACTCACGCCTAACAGAGTTTACATGATTCGTGGACTGATTAACCTTTAATCGTTCTAACTATGTCTGAGACACACCATGCACTTTGTCTTGTGTAATACTTAGCAGGCTAAGCCAGGAAACGATGTAGAAACTCTGTGTAATCTTAGTACACGTTACTGTTAAGCCGCTCGAGGATGGGGATTGCACTGCTGCGATTCAAAATTGAAATGTCACAGGACCCATCAAAATGTAAATGTATACAGGATGAAACCGAATTCCACTGAGGAAACTTCGTAGGTTGTTCAGGGAAATTTTCTGCCTATTTTGGTATAAGAGGCCCGTCGTCTCAGGTGGCTCGTTAGTAACAAGGGAAACTCCCCATCTCACCACCACCCCCAGATTTAGTGGTAAAATGGCCCAGCGGATGGCATATCAACAACAGAATACAGACCAGGCGTAAAATCAGGAAGAAGCTGTACTTAACTGTGGAAAAAGAAGCGAAATAGAAACAGTGAACGGTCTAAGGTGAAGATGTGTAACATCGAGCGCTTTGGAAGAACCATCCCCTCGTGATTGTTTGGTCACTGTGTTGGACTGCAAAGCGGCAGATTCGTGTTCAAATCTCTGTCATCTCCCTTTTTTTTCAGAAAATTATGAACTGTCTGTCTGGTCTTTGATGTGACTCTTCTCCTTCCGTAGTCTTGGCAATTGTCGTGCTATACATTGTTTACAGCATATGAGTCATGTGGTAAGAATAATTACCGTTGCAAGTAAATGTGGTGAATAGTAAAAGAGTGAAAGCAGGCGAGATGCAGCACAGACATGTCACAGAAATGAAAACAACAAATAAACGGGCGTGAACTATGTTACAACAAAAGAATTCAAGAGTCAGACCTTCCAAAACGGAACTCAAGAGTCATAACATGTGATACTTGTGTAGAACAATTAGGAGATACTTACGTCTGGGGGTCCCATCCTTACACCTCACGGTTGCAAACGGACGTTACACCACGAGACAGACACAAATCTGAATACAGCGAACAGACACGTCAATGACCAGATGGACAGTTCATAATTTTGTGGAAAAAAAGGGTACCAGTGAGACTTGAACACGGATCTCCGCCTTTGCAGTCCAACACCATGAACACACAACCACAACAGTGTGGATGTTTATATGTGCTCGATGTTGCATATCTTGACCTTGGACCGTTCACTGCTTATATTTTGCTTCTTTTTTCACAGTTCAGTATGCCGTCTTCCTGTTTACATGCTTGATCTGTCTTCAGTTTTTGACGGGCTATCCGTTGGGGCATCTTACCACTAACACTAAATCTGAGGGGGGTGGGGGGGGGGGGCGATGGAGAGTTTCCCCTGTAAGTAACTGTATGTCGCCTGATTTCATACATCTGTTTAATCTATTTTTAGTCGCATCTGAACCGCACTCAAAATACACTGAAGCGCCAAAGAAACTGGTACAGAGATGCATATTAAAATACAGAGATATGTAAACAGGCAGAATATGGCACTGCCGTCGGCAACGGCTATATAAGACAACACGTGTCTGGCGCAGCTGTTAGATCGGTTACTGCTGCTACAATGGCAGGTTATCAAGTGAGTTTGAACGTGGTGTTACAGTCGGCGCACGAGCGATGGGACACAGCATCTCCGAGGTAGCGATGAAGTAGGGATTTTCCCGTACGACCATTCCACGAGTGTGCCGTGAATATCAGGAATCCGGCAAAACATCACATCTCCAACATTGCTGCGGCCGGAAAATGATCCTGCAAGAACGGGACCAACGACGATCTTTCAGAGTGACAGAAGTGCAACCCTTCCGCAATTTGCTGCAGATTTCAATGCTGGGCCATCAACAAGTGTCAGCGTGCGAACCAGTCAACGAAATATCATCGATATACGCGTTCGGAGCCGAAGACCCACTCGTGTACCCTTGATGACTGCACGACACAGAGCTTTACGCCACGCCTGGGCCCGTCAACACCAATATTGGACTGTTGATGACTGGAAACATGTTGCCTGGTCGGACGAGTCTCGCTTCAAATTGTATCAAGCGGGTGGATGTGTACAGGCATGGAGACAGTGTCATGAACCCATGGACCCTGCATGCCAGCAGGAGACTGTTCAAGTTGGTGGACGCTCTGTAATGGTGTGGGTCGTGTTGAGTTGGAACCAGGGGCGATTCTAGAAGCCGGTCAAGGGGCTGGGGCTAATGGCGGGGGAGGGGGGGCGTGCAGGGGATATGGGGTAATGGAATGTCGCTTAACAAAAGGAGAGATGGGGTCCTCCACCGACAAATTGGTAAAATTTGGTGTTGCTTAAAGTAGTTTGTGGTAACTGTTTTGGAGTTCAGAGTAAAAAAGTGTCTACAGAATGTGTGTGCCCGGGAAAATAATAAGATTTGACCCAGATGTCCGGCGATTTCCGAGTTTTTGTCTGGGGTCAGCAATTTGAGTGTTGGTAGGCAAACCCGGCATATTTAGCTTTCTTGATTATTGTAAGTGGTACTCGTACATTAATACACATCCAGTGTATATTAATAAATAATGAGACGCCCATTTTAAATTAAGTGATATTTATTGGTTTAGATAGTAAGCTATTTGCCGCTCTTATTCTTTTGTTAAAATGTGTTTGAAATACATTGCAACCTATATTGCTACATAAGTATAAAAAAATGATTGACTCTGTTGAAGTAATATATTCGCTTATTTCCGAAGTCATTTTATCCAGTGTAATATGATACTCCATTGGGTGGGGGTGGGGGGGGGGCTGTAGCCCCCACAGCCCCCCCCCCCTTGCAACCGCCCATGGTTGGAATGATATGTGACCCCTGATACGTCCAGATACGATTCTGACAGGTGACACGTACATAAACATTCTGTCTGATCACCTGCGTCCATTCATGTCCATTGTGCATTCTGACGAACTTGGGAAATTCCAGCAAGACAATGCGACACCCCACACGTCCAGAATTGCTACATAGTGGCTCCAGGAACACTCTTCTGAGTTTAAACACTTCTGCTGTCGACCAAACTCCCGAGACATAAACATTATTGAGCATATCTGGAATGCCTTGCAACGTGCTGTTCAGAAGAGGTCTCCACCCCCTCGTACTCTTACGGATTTATGGACAGCCTTGCAGGATTCCTGTTGTCAACTCCCTCCAGCATTACTTCAGACATTAGTCGACCATGCCACGTCGTGTTGCGGCACTTCTGTGTGCTCGCGAGAGCCCTGTTCGATATTAGGCAGGTGTAGCAGTTTCTTTGGCTCTTCAGTGTATATGCACAACAGTGCAAACGTCGACGCTGTGCGAAGTGTTGGTTGTTTTGAAACAAACTTGTACGATTTATTCTCTCAGTACTTGCTGTTGACAACAGTAATGCCCACTGCATTCTTCGCAGTTAAGCTTGCGTTCAGTACTTGTCGGTTCGTCCCAGGCATGTCTTCCCAGAAGTGTTAGTTCTACGGGGGTTGGACACATATATCGAAACACCGCAAGAAATGCATGCTTGACGCAAACGCGGATGCTAGCTAAGCTTGTAGGTGGAGCTGTTGTATCTGATAACGAACAGCACCAGCGCAATGTTCTCATTATGTCACAAGTGTCACTCCTAGGCAGAATAGTATTCTGTGTAGTTGTGAGTGCATTAAATCGGAGCTAAGTGAAGGCGAAAATGGGCAAATTGTTGGTACTCGTATGGTGGGTGCTTCAGCAACCAAGTTAGCCGAAATGTTTGGTGTTTCAAGACGCCCGGTGTTTAAGATTTATACCGCATACAGCAAAAGCAGAAAAACACCATCCGCTAGGTCACAACGCGGACAGAGGTGTGTCTTGATTGATCGTGACAGACGGTCATTGAAGTGGAATGTGACGAAAAATAAGAGGACGACGGGTGCGAAAGTAACTGCAGAACTGGCTGTCACACTCGAGAACCCTGCCAGCACCAAAACAACACGAAGGGAGCCTCATAAGCATGGAATTTTAGGATTAGCTGGTATTCCAAAACCACTCATCAGGGATGCAAATTATCTTAACAGGAAGACGTGGTGCCGCAGCCATAAAACCTGTACTATGGGGGGATGGAAAAAGTCATTTGTTCGGACAAGTCTTATTTCACACTGTTTCCAACTTCTGGCCGAGCGATGATTTGGGCAACCATATTGTGGTATCCCACGGACTCCATGGTTACTCTGCAATATCGCATTACTGCCAAGGATTATGTTACAATTTTGGCTGATCGGCTGATCAAAACCAGCTGCATCAAACCAGTCTCAGGACTGAAGACCACAACAACAACAACAACAGGCCCATCCAGTGGTACAACGTTTGTTCCTGTATGATGATGCTGCTTAGATCTAATTTATAAAAATTCAGCTGTTAGTTCATCATGTTATTTGTAACTATTAGGCAAGGAAATAGCACTGGGCTACTTACATTAGAACTGACAGTCATGTTTTAGGCTCTGATTGGAGGCTTATGACGTATGTGGAAAATAACATTGCGATACTTGGTGTAAACATTGCACTTTTTGTGTTACAGGCGTATTTTTGCAGGAGTGTGACGCATTTTTAGATAAATAATTCCGGTCATTCGGACACTTTCGCGCAGAGTCAAAATGGGTTCTCTCATTTTAATTATGACTAAAATACAAGGCCCTGATTGGGGGATAGGAGAGGGAGGTGGTACACTATGTAGTGTGAGTGTGTGTGTGTGTGTGTGTGTGTGTGTGTGTGTAAAAGCGTATTGTAAACAGCAAATGAAGATCACGCAGCGGTACACTAAATGTGTGATAATCTAAGTTAATCAAGTGAATTAGGGAACGACCTCATAATTAGTTTATTTAGAAAAAACCTACCAACGCTCCATCAAACATCGATGTTATGAGCAAACACACGCAGTTTAAATGGATACAGAGTACCGATAAGAGAACGTCGCACGTGCTGCGAATACTAATGAGGCAACAAGCGGCATAGTGTACAGCATAACAAAAGCTATCCGAGCGCCTGTATAGTGCTTCAGCAATTGTTGATAATCGCGGAAAGTGGAAAGGGAAGTTACAGTTTACACTGTGGCGATATTGTGATCATAAAAGGTGGAGCTCTGCTGGGAAAAGATGGGAGAAGGAATGACCGTGGCCTTATTTAAGGCTCACCTTTCCACATGCGACTTGAAACCCTCAAGGAAGTATTCAAAAAATACGCCACACGACTATACAGGAACTCGAGACACTCTAACAATCCTTTCATCCTCACTCTGGGAAACTACGATCACAACCACAGGTGGAAGCACATGCGGCCAAAGACACTACTAGCTAGGGCATAGCCACCTATGGTAAACTAGCATACACCAACAAGCGACAAACGTCGGCAAGTCCCCGCATATCAGCAACACTGACTAGTAACTACCAGCTGCTATTAGAGCTGACCAACAGGCCACAGCAGGGACACCGACGAGCTCGTCCACTGATTCACAAACAGTTCGCCAACATCACCCTACACTGTGCATCCGATATATGACCTATCTGACACAAAAACGATAATAGACCTAACTGTTGCACGATGCTGACGCTGAACGAGAGCTCTACACCGGCACCCAGCGGCAACCGCCGAGCAACACCACCGCCCAACGTCAAAGGTATCGACATGCATGATACCCACTACTAACAAAGCCTACCCTTGCACGACCTATCGCAGGCAGCAAGACATCCGCTACTGCTCTTACCACCCGACCTAACTATCGCAGAGGTTTTTTTCCCCTTGGCTCTTGCCTTGGCACTTTTTTTCCTCTGCCCTTCAAACCGCTACCCTTCGTTCGACTACGACCCAATCTATCTCCAGATGAGCGCGTATTAATGGTTAACCTTAACCAGACGTACGCAAACATCGCAGTACCCACATCCTGCGACACCTCACTTGAGTGAAAACTAACCCTTATGCAGAGATGGCAGTAGACCTATTGAGTTGGCCATCATGCCGGTGTGAGCGTGAAGGGGCTCCACCTCTGTAATAATAATAATAATAATAATAATAATAATAATAATAATAATAATAAAAACATGCGACTGTAGCTATTTAGATAAACCACAGGAGATCTGGATCTTCATGACAGGATGGAGCTTTGAACACCAGAGAACCATATAAGTCTACAAGAAATGTATTCACAGTTGCGAATATGAACAACCATCAGCTGTATAATCGTTTGACGACAATGAAAATTTATGCCGGACCGGGACTCGAACGCGTGTTTCCCATTTGTCGCAAGCAGTTGCTTTACCATTTGAGTATTCGAACACCTCTCACGGCCAGACACAATCTATCACATGTGGTCATCCATGTTCCTACATCCCGTACTCTTATATCCACTATGTATATTCCCGTACAGGAGAGACATTTTTATTTGGAAGTCGCTTGCCCAGTGTCGGCGGATAAATACGATATTACAGTGCTTGTGTTATTCTGAATTACGATGCTATGTTCCTTCTGACATGCATGCAAACCATTCGCTCGAACTGTCCAGAATGTTCTTCAAGCCGATCATGAACAGTTGTGGCCCGGTGACATGAGGCATTGTCATCCATAAAAATTCCATCGTTGTTTGCGAATATAAAGTCCATGAATCGCTGCAGATGGTCTCCAAGTATCCGAACATCCAGAGGACCCAGTCCATTCCATGTAAACACAATCCACACTATTATGGAGTCTCCACCAGCTTGCACAGTGCCTTGTTGACAACTTGGGTCCATGACTTCGTGAGGTTTGCACCACACTTGAATCCTACCATCAGCTCTTACCAACCGAAATCGGGACTCTTCGGACCAAGCCACCATTTTCCAGTTGTTTAGGGTCCAACCGATGTGGTCACGAGCCCAGAAGTGGAGCTACAGGCTATGTCGTGCTGTTAGCAAAGGCACTCGGGTCGGACGTCTACTGCCATCGCTCTTTAACGCCAAATTTCGCCGCACTGTCCGAACGGATACGTTCGTCGTACGTACCACATTGCTTCCTGCGGTAATTTTACGCAGTGTTGCCTGTATGTTAGTACTGACAACTCTACGCAAACGCCGCAGCTCTTCTACATCTACATCTACATTTATACTCCGCAAGCCACCCAACGGTGTGTGGCGGAGGGCACTTCACGTGCCACTGTCATTACCTCCCTTTCCTGTTCCAGTCGCGTATGGTTCGCGGGAAGAACGACTGTCTGAAAGCCTCCGTGCGCGCTCTAATCTCTCCAATTTTACATTCGTGATCTCCTCGGGAGGTATAAGTAGGGGGAAGCAATATATTCGATACCTCATCCAAAAACGCACCCTCTCGAAACCTGGCGATCAAGCTACACCGCGATGCAGAGCGCCTCTCTTGCAGAGTCTGCCACTTGAGTATATTAAACATCTCCGTAACGCTATCACGGTTACCAAATAACCCTGTGACGAAACGCGCCGCTCTTCTTTGGATCTTCTCTATCTCCTCCGTCAGACCGATCTGGTACGGATCCCACACTGATGAGCAATACTCAAGTATAGGTCGAACGAGTGTTTTGTAAGCCACCTCCTTTGTTGATGGACTACATTTTCTAAGCACTCTCCCAATGAATCTCAACCTGGTACCCGCCTTACCAACAATTAATTTTATATGATCATTCCACTTCAAATCGTTCCGCACGCATACTCCCAGATATTTTACAGAAGTAACTGCTACCAGTGTTTGTTCTGCTATCATATAATCATACAATAAAGGATCCTTCTTTCTATGTATTCGCAATACATTACATTTGTCTATGTTAAGGGTCAGTTGCCACTCCCTGCACCAAGTGCCTATCCGCTGCAGATCTTCCTGCATTTCGCTACAATTTTCTAATGCTGCAACTTCTCTGTATACTACAGCATCATCCGCGAAAAGCCGCATGGAACTTCCGACACTATCTACTAGGTCATTTATATATATTGTGAAAAGCAATGGTCCCATAACACTCCCCTGTGGCACGCCAGAGGTTACTTTAACGTCTGTAGACGTCTCTTTGTCGCTACGACAGGGCCGTCGCTCACTGCATTGTCCGTGGTGAGAGGTAATGCTTGAAAATTGGTATTTTCGGCACTCTCTTGACACTGTGGATCTCGCAATATTGAGTTCCCTAACGATATTCGAAATGGAATATCCCATGCGTCTGCAGCTTCCATTTCGCGTTCAAAATATGGTAAATCCCATCGTGTGGCCATTGTTGTTTGTTGTTGCTGTTGTGGTCTTCAGTCCTGAGACTGGTTTGATGCAGCTCTCCATGCTACTCTATCCTATGCAAGCCTCTTCATCTCCCAGTACCTACTGCAACCTACATCCTTCTGAATCTGCTTAGTGTATTCATCTCTTGGTCTCCCTCTACGATTTTTACCCTCCACGCTGCCCTCCGGTACCAAATTGGTGATCCCTTGATGCCTCAGAACATGTCCTACCAACCGATCCCTTCTTCTAGTCAAGTTGTGCCAGAAACTCCTCTTCTCCCCAATCCTATTCAATACCTCCTCATTAGTTATGTTATCTACCCATCTAATCTTCAGCATTCTTCTGTAGCACCACATTTCGAAAGCTTCTATTCTCTTCTTGTCTAAACTATTTATCGTCCATGTTTCTCTTCCATACATGGCTACACTCCATACAAATACTTTCAGAAACGACTTCCTGACACTTAAATCAATACTCGATGTTAACAAATTTCTCTTCTTAAGAAACGCTTTCCTTGCCATTGCCAGTCTACATTTTATATCCTCTCTACTTCGACCATCATCAGTTATTTTGCTCCCCAAATAGCAAAACTCCTTTACTACTTTAAGTGTCTCATTTCCTAATCTAATTCCCTCAACATCACCCGATTTAATTCGACTACATTCCATTATCCTCGTTTTGCTTTTGTTGACGTTCATCTTATACCCTCCTTTCAAGACACTGTGTGGCCATAACAGATCGAAAACCATTTCATACGAATCATCTTAGTACAAATGACAGCTCCGCCAAGGCATTATCCTTGTACAGCTTCTGTACGCGATAGTATCGCTAGCTATATATGTGCATACTGCCATCTCATGACCTTTTTTTTTCCACCTCATTGTAAATGGCCGAATCTTTTGATTGAATTAACTTAGAAGCTTCACTTTTTTGCATCGTCAAGGGACCGTAGCCCTTAATATGTGACATGAATATCAACTTGATATGTCTCCGTGTTCCTGAGAAAAAGGGGTTTGAACAGTCGGAGAGACACGCAGAAGGACAAGAAAGTGAATCTTAAGGCTTCGATCTTTACCAGCTGAGGTACGTAACCCCAAAAATATAAGGAAGTGCAGATGAATAGGAAAAACAGTTGAGTAATGTTTGAATGCTGTATTATTCGTGTGCTGCTTGGAGCAGCCACGTCGATTAAATATCTCGACGTAAGCGATATGAAATGGAACAAGCACATAAGGACGGTAGTAGGGAAGGCCATCCTCACTACATTGTACGTGGTGAGAGGTAATGCTTGAAATTTGGTATTTTCGGCACACTCTTGTGGATTTCGCAATATTGAATTCCATAACGATTTCCGACATGGAGTATCCCATACGTCTAGCTCCAACTACCATCTCGCGTTCAAAGTACACTGCTGGCCACCGTAAATGCAACACCAAGAAAGACAAGAGGTAGCACAACAAAATTTATTTTGTAGATAACATGTTGACCAATTATCAAATGATTACGTTTACAGACGTCTGTGACATGTGGTTCCTGCCAGAATCAGTAGCCAGTGTAGCCGCCATTGTTGGAGATCACCGCTGCCACACGTCTCGGCATTGAGTCAAAGAGACGTTGGATGTGTTCCTGGGGTACAGCAGCTCATGCAGCTTCCACACGTTGCCAAAGATCATCGGGTGTGGCAGCTGGGGATGTAATCTGGGTCACTCGTTGAGCAACCATGGACCACATGTTTTCTATCGGCGAAAGATGCGGAGAGCGAGCCGGCCAGGGAAGCACTTCAATCTGGTTATTGACGAAGAACCTTTGGACAATGCGTGCCACGTGTGGTCGCGCATTATCCTGTTGAAATATGGCTGTGGCCGAGCCCTGAAGGTAAGGAAGGACAACTGGCTCCAGCACCTCGGATATGTAGCGCCGGCTATTTAAAGTACCGGCAATGCGTACTAGAGGCGTGCGAGAGTAATATCCAATACCGCCCCATACCATAATACCCGGTGCAAGACCAGTGTGGCGGTGCATAATGCAGCTGTCCAGCATCCTGTCTCCACGGTGTCTCCACACTCGAATCCGACCATCGTGGTGCTGCAGACAGAAGCGTGCCTCGTCAGTAAAGACAACGTCATTCCATTCTGCCGTCCACATCCGTCTGTCATCACACCATTGGCGACGGAGACGTCTGTGGTTCTGCGTCAATGGTAGACGAAGCAATGGACGTCTTGCGGACAGACCACTCTGCTGTAAACGGCGTCGAATGATGCGTTACAGACGCAATGTGCTGTGCTGTGGTTCGGGATGTCACTGAGCGATCCGTCACTGCCATGCGCACAATTTGCCTATCAGCACGTGCAGTGGTGCACCGAGGTGAATGCGATCGACCACGTCGGTCCGTCGTACCCTCCTGCATCCAACGGTCACATATCCGCATTACAGTTGTTTGGTTTCGTCCAACAGGACTAGCGATTTCTCTGTATGATAACCCACAATCTCGGTAAGCCACTATCCTTCCTCTGTCGAACTCGGATACTTGATCAAACGATGTTCGCTGTTGTCTACGAGGCATAACTGATCGTCTTGTGAAACAACCACAAGGTAAACACACGTGCCGAACGTACACTCGTCGAAATCGCCAAGCCTTAAATGGTGCTATGAGGTGGCGCCACAGACGCGCGTGATGTGCGTCTGCGCTGAAATTCTAATCAGTTGCATATCTCATCGCTACAAACCCATGGTGTAAATTTCACTTGATTCGAATGCTTCCTTCAGGGTGTTGCATTTACGGTGGCCAGCAGTGTATTTTAATTTCCGTCGTGCGGCCATAATCACGTCGAAAACCATTTCATACGAATCACCTCCGCCAAGGCACTGCCGTTTTATACTCTCTGTACGCGGTAGTACCGCTAGCTGTAATGTGCATATCGCCATCTCATGATCTTTTTTTCCCACCTCATTGTAAATGTCCGTATCTTTTGATTGCATTGACTTAGAACCTTCACTTTTTTGCATCACCAAGGGACCGTAGACCTTAATATGTGACATGAATATCAACTTTATATGTCTCCGTCTTCCTGAGAACACTTCCTGTGTTCCTGAGAAGACTTCGCCTTATTGGGAGAATTTTTATGAAAGTGTTATCCCTCTATAAAGAAGACAGCGTGTAGAAAAGTAGTGCGACCCAATCCTGAGTACTGCTCCAGTATTTGGAAACCAAACCGGGTCAGAATAAGGAAGACATCGAAGCAATTCAGAGACGTGCTCATAGATTTGTTACTGGTAGGTTAGATCAGCACGCGGACATTTCGTGAACTTAAACGGGAAACCCTGAAGGGAAGGCGACGTTCTTTTCGCGGAACGCTCTTGAGAAAATTTAGAAAACCGGCATTTGCAGCTGACTGCAGAACGATTTTATTGACGCCTACATTCATTTCGCGTAAGCACCGCGAAGACGGGATAAAAGAAATTAGGGCTCATACGAAGCATATGAGCACCTCCATAGCTGAGTGGTGCCGGCACGGTAGCTAAATCTGTTCGGTCAGAGGGTTAGCTGCCCTCTGTAATAGAAAACTGAGTGAATGGATCGCCGATGGACTTGAACGGATGTTATGGGACGACCGCTCGCCCCGGACAAATGTAACGAACAGTAACGAGCAAAATTAGATGAACGGAAAAAAAGTGGTCAGCGTGGCTGACTGCCATGAGGAGGAGGCGGGTTCGATTCCCGGTACCCCAGGAATTTTTGTCTTGGTGGTAGGACTGGTACGGGGTGCACTCAGCACAGTGAGGCCAACTGAGGAGCTACTCGAGCGATTAATAGCGGCTGCAAGGTCGAGAAACCCGACAACGAGCGGGAGAACGGTGTACTGATTACACACCCCTCCATACCGTATGCAGTGATAGTATTGGCAGAGGATGACAGGTGATCTGCCGGGCCCGACTGGCCAGAACGCGGAGCTTTAACTTACCGAAGCATACAGATCGTCATTTTTCCCTCGCACCTTTTGAGGGAGGAACAGGAATGACTTGTAGTGGTACAGAGTACCATGCACCATACGATGGTTTGCGAAGTGTTAATGCAATTGTAGGTTCCGTGAGAGGTAGCCTTTAAGTGTGGAACAGCAGGAGGCAGGTTACTTCATTTCGAAATCTCGCTTTCCACACCCATACTGTACGAAGTGCAATTACCTTTCGGGGTAGTACAGAAGTTACGACACTGCATTCATATTCATCGGGAGCTGGCTTTGAATAGCTGTCCTTCTGTCGATGTTTCGGTTTTTCTTAATGTTCCTAAATCATCAGAGGAAAATCCCAGGATAGTTTTTGTGCGAGGGCATGACCGATTTATTTGGTCATCATTATTCATTCAGAACGTATGCCTTATCTCTAATGATCTAGAGGTTGTTGGAACCAACGAAAACTTTCCTGCCTGGATCCGTTGGGCTGACGTTAGCTATCTAAACAGCTACTTATGTTTCCCACTGATAACACGGGCCATAACATTTTATGATATGAGACATGTCAATTGGTTTAAAAAGAAACACATTTACTCTGCTATCTGGCCCGAAGGCTGCAGCGGAAGATTCTCCAAGTCTGAAGCATTTCTCACTGTTTGATGTTTTGCCCCACTTCGACTGATTAACACCACGTGAGAAAGGGTTGCGCTACTAACTTTGGGCACAACAGAAGAGGCTGCAGTATCTGTTCTTCCCTTCGTGATTAAACTGTTCTCTGAACGCCAGCACGCTGTAACACTAAACCACTGATGAGACGTTTTTTCAGTTTTCTTCTTAAATACACTACTGGCCATTAAAATTGCCACACCAAGAAGAAATGCAGATGATAAACGGGTATTCATTGGACAAATATATTATTCTAGAACTGACCTGTGATTACATTTTCAAGCAATTTGGGTGCATAGATTCTCAGAAATCAGTACCCAGATCAGCCACCTCTGGTAGTAATAACGGCCTTCATACGCCTGGGCATTGAGTCAAACAGAGCTTGGATGGCGTGCACAGGTACAGCTGCCCATGCAGCTTCAACACGATACCACAGTTCATTAAGAGTAGTGACTGGCGTGTTGTGACGAGCCAGACGTTTTCAGTTGGTGAGAGATCTGGAGAATGTGCTGGCCAGGACAGCAGTCGAACAGTTTCTGTATCCATAAAGGCCCGTACAGGACCTGCAACATGCGGCCGTGCATTATCCTGCTGAAATTTAGGGTTTCGCAGGGATCGAATGAAGGGTACAGCCACGGGTCATAACACATCTGAAATGTAACGTCCACTGTTCAAAGTGCCGTCAATGCGAACAAGAGGTGACCGAGACGTGTAACCAATGGCACCCCATACCATCACGCCAGGTGATACACCAGTATGGCGATGACGAAAACACGCCACGCTTCCAATGTGCGTTCACTGCGATGTCGCCAAACACGGATGCGACCATCATGATGCTGTAAACAGAACCTTGATTCATCCGAAAAAATGACGTTTTGCCATTCGTGCACCCAGGTTCGTCGTTGAGTACACCATCACAGGCTCTCCTGCCTGTGATGCAGCGTCAAGGGTAACCGCACCCATGGTCTCCGAGCTGATAGTCCATGCTGCTGCAAACGTCGTCGAACTGTTCGTGCAGATGGTTGTTGTCTTGCAAATGTCCCCATCTGTTGACTCAGGGATCGAGACGTGGCTGCACGATCCGTTACAGCCATGTTCATAAGATGCCTGTCATCTTGGCTGCTAGTGATACGAGGCCGTTGGGATCCAGCACAGCGTTCCGCATTACCCTCCTGAACCCACCGATTCCATATTCTGCTAAAAGTCATTGGATCTCGACCAACGCGAGCAGCAAAGTCGCGATACGATAAACCGCAATCGCGATAGGCTACAATCCGACCTTTATCGAAGTCGGAAACGTGATGGTCCGCATTTCTCCTCCTTACACGAGGCATCATAACGTTTCATCAGGCAACGCCGGTCAACTGCTGTTTGTGTATGAGAAATCGGCTGGAAACTTTCCTGATGTCAGTACGTTGTAGGTGTCGCCACCGGCGCCAACCTTGTGTGAATGCTCTGAAAAGCTAATGATTTGCATATCACTGCATCTTCTTCCTGTCGGTTAAATTTCGCGTCTGCAGCACGTCATCTTCGTGGTGTAGCAATTTTAATGGCCAGTAGTCTAGCTACTGATAGACACAAGAGCACAGTTGTACCAGTTAAAGAAAATGACTATTACCGGTAATTGCGTTGTTAGAAAAAATTAAGCAGAAAGGCTTCGGCGGAAAGGTGTCACCTACGTGGCGGTAAGTACGATAGGTCATGTGTAAATACACTCCTGGAAATGGAAAAAAGAACACATTGACACCGGTGTGTCAGACCCACCATACTTGCTCCGGACACTGCGAGAGGGCTGTACAAGCAATGATCACACGCACGGCACAGCGGACACACCAGGAACCGCGGTGTTGGCCGTCGAATGGCGCTAGCTGCGCAGCATTTGTGCACCGCCACCGTCAGTGTCAGCCAGTTTGCCGTGGCATACGGAGCTCCATCGCAGTCTTTAACACTGGTAGCATGCCGCGACAGCGTGGACGTGAACCGTATGTGCAGTTGACGGACTTTGAGCGAGGGCGTATAGTGGGCATGTGGGAGGCCGGGTGGACGTACCGCCGAATTGCTCAACACGTGGGGCGTGAGGTCTCCACAGTACATCGATGTTGTCGCCAGTGGTCGGCGGAAGGTGCACGTGCCCGTCGACCTGGGACCGGACCGCAGCGACGCACGGATGCACGCCAAGACCGTAGGATCCTACGCAGTGCCGTAGGGGACCGCACCGCCACTTCCCAGCAAATTAGGGACACTGTTGCTCCTGGCGTATCGGCGAGGACCATTCGCAACCGTCTCCATGAAGCTGGGCTACGGTCCCGCACACCGTTAGGCCGTCTTCCACTCACGCCCCAACATCGTGCAGCCCGCCTCCAGTGGTGTCGCGACAGGCGTGAATGGAGGGACGAATGGAGACGTGTCGTCTTCAGCGATGAGAGTCGCTTCTGCCTTGGTGCCAATGATGGTCGTATGCGTGTTTGGCGCCGTGCAGGTGAGCGCCACAATCAGGACTGCATACGACCGAGGCACACAGGGCCAGCACCCGGCATCATGGTGTGGGGAGCGATCTCCTACACTGGCCGTACACCACTGGTGATCGTCGAGGGGACACTGAATAGTGCACGGTACATCCAAACCGTCATCGAACCCATCGTTCTACCATTCCTAGACCGGCAAGGGAACTTGCTGTTCCAACAGGACAATGCACGTCCGCACGTATCCCGTGCCACCCAACGTGCTCTAGAAGGTGTAAGTCAACTACCCTGGCCAGCAAGATCTTCGGATCTGTCCCCCATTGAGCATGTTTGGGACTGGATGAAGCGTCGTCTCACGCGGTCTGCACGTCCAGCACGAAAGCTGGTCCAACTGAGGCGCCAGGTGGAAATGGCATGGCAAGCCGTTCCACAGGACTACATCCAGCATCTCTACGATCGTCTCCATGGGAGAATAGCAGCCTGCATTGCTGCGAAAGGTGGATATACACTGTACTGGTGCCGACATTGTGCATGCTCTGTTGCCTGTGTCTATGTGCCTGTGGTTCTGTCAGTGTGATCATGTGATGTATCTGACCCCAGGAATGTGTCAATAAAGTTTCCCCTTCCTGGGACAATGAATTCACGGTGTTCTTATTTCAATTTCGAGGAGTGTACATCTAAGTGGAAGGTTCCGGAGAAGTTTCATACATATAGGTCAGGGTTAGATATTCCATATGACGGCTTGATCGCTATAGAATTTCTTACACAGCTTAAGGTTAAGTTAGATTATGCGGGAAAATTGTTAAGACTACAAGGGCGTGAGATTCCAGCAGAAGAGGAACAGAAAGGTTACGGTTTAGAGGCTGATCAGGAGTCTGACGAGGAAATAGGATCGTGCGAGGAAAAGATAATGTTATTGAAGGTGGACAATGATGTACCACAAGTTAGGGAAAGAGAAATGGTTATCGTGAAACAGGAGACTAGACACGGGATGTACGTACTAGAGGAGTTAGTGAGAGTGCGAAACGGTTGGTGCATAGTAAGTGTAATAAATTTGCCAGAGGACCAAGTTCAGTTGAAGAACGCCAGATTGGTGACGGAAGAATCAGAGCAACACGTGAAAGTAAGCGAAGTAAAAGGCAGAAAGGAAGCTATAGAGAACGCAGAAAGTCTTGTTAGAGCCTTACGGGAACAAATGACAGCTGATCACCTCTCCTGCGGAAAAGAAGAGTGCATTAGTGGAAGTTTGCACGTTATATATATTCCACTTACCAAGTGACAAATTGTCATACACATCCGCAATAAAGCATGGATACCGATAGCACTGGGACATGAGGGAAGTTATGAATGCTAGTCCATACCGGATTCCAGAAGCGCAGAAAGAACAACGTGAGAAAATACTGATAGGTGACAAAATCGTCGAATGCAAAGTTTCTTGAATATCACCGTTATTGTCGGGTCCGAAAATGATAGATGAAATTGGTAAACAGAAGTGGAGAGTCGTAGTGAACTATAAGCAGTTGTAGGCGATGCATTTTCACTACCGACTGTCTATGATACCCTGGATCAACTAGGAGAAACAAAGAACTTCTCTACATTTGATCTTACAAGCGGATACAATCAAGTATTGGCGGATGAGAAGGACAGAGAGAAAATTGTGTTCAGTTCGAGCTACCAGCATTATGAGTATTAGCAAATGCCAACATTACTGAAAGAAGCCTCAGGATATTTTCAGCGGCTTATAAACACTGTTTTGGCATGTTTGCAAGGAATAAAATATTTTGTTTATCTAGAAGATTTAGTGGACTGTAGGAGCGTAATGGGGAGCTCCATGAAATCCTTGATAGGTTGTGAGAGCATAATTTAAAGCTGCAGCAGGATAAGTGTGTCTTTCCTAAGGAAAGAAGTGAACTTCTTCGGCCATTGTATTCCGGGCAAGGGGAATCTCACCAGTCACGGTGAAAACAGAAAAGGTAAAGTTCTTCCCTCAGCCAAGAACAAGAAAAGAACCAAAACGGTTTCTAAGCTTAATCAGATACAACCATCGGTTTATTCGCAAATTTCGCAAAATCGCGAAGCCACTTCACGAACTACTAAGGAAAGGAATAAAATATGAATGGGGCGAAAGACAAAATAATGCTTTCGAGGAGTTGAAGGAGAAACTGGCTAATCTGCCACTGATTCAGTATCCAGACTCTGAGAAGTCATTCATAGTGACGACAGACTTCAGCAGTGCAGCAATGGGCACGGTTTTGTTACAGGTCAAGCAAGTTACCGAAGACTTGTCACAGTATACGCATCCAGGTCATTTAATAAGGCAGAATTAAACTGCAGTACCTCATAAAAAGAATTGCTGGCTATGGCATATGCAGTCAGACAGATCCGAACACAAGTATGCGAGCGAAAGTTTACAGTAGTAACAGACCAAAAACCGTTAACATGGCTCTTTTGTGGGAAGGGTCCGAGTTAGAGACTCCAGATGTATAGACTGAAGCTTGAACAGTACGGTTACGAGGCAATCTGCAAACTAGGCAGGTTAAGCAGTACTGCGGTTGCTCTGAGTAGAATAAGATCCAGAGAACACGAAGAAATAGACGACAAAGTCGATGGCTAGCGAAAATACCAAGCTAGAGACAGAGGAGAGCTCTGTAGCAGAAGCAAATGGGGAAAGTAGTGTGGTGAGTGTGCGATAAGCCCAAGTAACTCCAGAAGTAGAACGGGAAACAGACAACGGATTGGTAATTAGTCTACAAGGGACGGAGAATATATTAAGACAGATGCATGATAATCCACTGGGAACACAGAGAAATGCATATGACTTTCGAGTGAATAAAGTCGTATAAGCAGTGGCGCCGAATGGAGCGTGATGTTGACGAGTACGTACGGAACTGTAGTCCTGTCAAAGAAATAAGTACAAGGAAGAGAAATTACTGACACAGCTGAAACAGCATTTGGAAAGTATTCAATGAACATAGTGGGTCTTTTAGATGTATTAAGTACGGCTAAGAGATATACTGAAGCGCGAAAGAACCTGGTATAGGCATGCTTATTCAAATACAGGGATATTTAAACGGGCAGAATTCGGCGCTGCCGTCGGCAACTCCTATATAAGACAAGCGTCTGGCGCAGTTGATAAGGAGGAACAACAGCCATGCTATTTACCCTCCGACATATTCGGACTATATGCCAGTCCGTTCGTTAGTGCAAATGGTTCAAATAGCTCTGAGCACTATGGGACTTAACTTCTGAGGTCATCAGTCCCCTAGAACTTAGAACTACTTAAACCTAACCAACCTAAGGACATCACACACATCCATGCCCGAGGAAGGATTCGAACCTGTGACCGTAGCAGCAGCGCGGTTCCGGACTGAAGCGCTTAGAACCGCACGGCCACACCGGCCGGCTCCTTAGTGCACTGCAGTGCAGTGCGCAGTTGTTAGATCGGTTACTGCTGCTACCATGGCAGGTTATCAATATTTAAGTGAGGTTGAACGTGGTGTTATAGTCGGTGCGCTAGCCACGGGACACAGCATCTCCGCGGTAGCGATGAAGTGAGGATTTTCCCGTACGACCATCTGACGAGTGTGCCGTGAAAATTAGGAACCCGGTAAAACATGAAATGTCCGACATTGCTGCGGCCGGAAAAAGATCCTGCAAGAATGGGACCAACGACGACTGAAGAGAATCTTTCACCGTGACAGGAGAGCAACCCTTCCGCAAATTGCTGCAGATTTCAATGCTGGGCCATCAAAAAGTGTCAGCGTCCTACAAAAAGCTATGTCAATCCTACTACCGACTTCTGAGAGAACTCTTAAGATCTGTTAGACTGTCATAACCTAACCTAACCAAACCCCTAACTACCTCCCAGGAAGGTATCCCTTCGCTTCGTGCTTCCTTCTTGAGACCAAGGAGTCTAAGTAATGCTCACAGCCATCTTGCTAATAACCAAGAATTACAGTTTGAAAGGCATTGCATTAAAATTAACCTGACCCAAAGTTCCTCTTGTACAGACTAATTTCCGTCTCACTCTCGCCTTAAGGACACACAGAAGATCTGGAGTCAAGGTTTCCTATTTTGATTTATAACTTAATTTCCTGACAAAATAAATGTAGTATCATTTCCTCTTCAATTGCACACTGTCCCCTGACCCAACTGCTTTTCCTTGTGTCTCTCCCAGTAATTCTCGTTCCTCACTTTGCCATTGCCGACTGGGAAAACCTGATTTTCTGAAACTTTTCACACTGAGTGTACGTGTCTCTCTGCCTTATTGCAAAATTGATAATAAAAGCTGATTGTAAACTTGCTATTTCAGTCAACTGGAATCATGGTTTTAAAAACTCCAGTTTATCAAAAGCATCAAGGTGACATTTATTCATGTGTTTAGTGCTTTTGCTGTCCGTTCAGTCACTGTCTTCAGCTGCAATATACATTTAAATGCACCAAGTTCTTTGTTAATTTGTTCACTTTTAATCTGAATTAGTGATTTAAGCTTGATGTAGTTGATTTTCAGTCCTTTTTTTTTAAATGTTGCTTAGAAAAATTGTTTCAGCAGGTGTAGAAATGTATCTGCACTTGGGATAAACAGTACTTTGCCCCCCACAAAATAAAGGTGGTTCAGATTGTAACACGTTGTGGCCGAGCGGTTCCAGGCGCTTCAGTCTGGAACCGCGCGACCTCTATGGTCGCAGATTCGAATCCTGCCTCGGGCATGGATGTGTATGATGTCCTTAGGTTAGGTAGGTTTAAGTAGTTCTAAGTTATAGGGGACTGATGACCTCAGATGTTAAGTAGTCCCATAGTGCTCAGAGCCATTTGAACCATCAGATTGTAACATATCATTTCCGGCTCGCGCGCCGTCAGCTAGTGCTCGTCGCTATTGTGACAGCCAGTGCCGGTTTTCTGGGGACGCGGGATACCCTTCATCCTGGGGGTAGTGGGTTTGTCTTCCCTCAATCCTGCTAAACGGTAATGGTCTGGCCCGAATCGGCTGTTTTCCACAGAATTTCCTAATACCCTTTGGGAAACAAATTTGTGAAATTGTAGGCAGGAAGCAGCACATCAGAGTGGTACTACACTGCCCTGTCACATTACGAGGTGCATTCAAGTTCTAAGGCCTCCGATTTTTTTTCTAATTAACTACTCACCCGAAATCGATGAAACTGGCGTTACTTCTCGACGTAATCGCCCTGCAGATATACACATTTTTCACAACGCTGACGCCATGATTCCATGGCAGCGGCCAAGGCTTCTTTAGGAGTCTGTTTTGACCACTGGAAAATCGCTGAGGCAATAGCAGCACGGCTGGTGAATGTGCGGCCATGGAGAGTGTCTTTCATTGTTGGAAAAAGCCAAAAGTCACTAGGAGCCAGGTCAGGTGAGTAGGGAGCATGAGGAATCACTTCAAAGTTGTTATCACGAAGAAACTGTTGCATAACGTTAGCTCGATGTGCGGGTGCGTTGTCTTGGTGAAACAGCACACCCGCAGCCCTTCCCGGACGTTTTTGTTGCAGTGCAGGAAGGAATTTGTTCTTCAAAACATTTTCGTAGGATGCACCTGTTACCGTAGTGCCCTTTGGAACGCAATGGGTAAGGATTACGCCCTCGCTGTCCCAGAACATGGACACCATCATTTTTTCAGCACTGGCGGTTACCCGAAATTTTTTTGGTGGTGGTGAATCTGTGTGCTTCCATTGAGCTGACTGGCGCTTCGTTTCTGTATTGTTAAATGGCATCCACGTCTCATCCATTGTCACAACCGACGTAAAGAAAGTCCCATTCATGCTGTCGTAGCGCGTCAACATTGCTCGGCAACATGCCACACGGGCAGCCATGTGGTCGTCCGTCAGCATTCGTGGCACCCACCTGGATGACACTTTTCGCATTTTCAGGTCGTCATGCAGGATTGTGTGCACAGAACCCACAGAAATGCCAACTCTGGAGGCGATCTGTTCAACAGTCATTCGGCTATGCCCCAAAACAATTCTCTCCACTTTCTCGATCATGTCGTCAGACTGGCTTGTGCAAGCTGAGGTTGTTTCGGTTTGTTGTCACACGATGTTCTGCCTTCATTAAACTGTCGCACCCACGAACGCACTTTCGACACATCCATAACTCCATCACCACATGTCTCCTTCAACTGTCGATGAATTTCAATTGGTTTCACACCACGCAAATTCAGAAAACGAATGATTGCACGCTGTTCAAGTAAGGAAAACGTCGCCATTTTAAGTATTTAAAACAGTTCTCATTCTCGCCGCTGGCGGTAAAATTCCATTTGCCGTACGGGGACGTATTGACAATGAACGCGGCTTCATTTTAAAACAATGCGCATGTTTCTATCTCTTTCCAGTCCAGAGAAAAAAAACCAGAGGCCTTAGAACTTGAATGCACCTCGTAATGCGAACAGCTGTTAAAATCCTGGATAACCACTTTTTGCAGCGCGGACTACTGCGAGACGTGCAGAAAGAGAGTCATTGAGGTTCTGGAAGGTACCGACAGGGCCAGCAGTACTATGTTTCATGGTTGAGGATCCATGTTCCCACACATTCTCGACTGGGTTTAAATATGGAGAGTTTGGTCGCCAGGGGAGTGCGGTAAATTCATCCTCCTCTTCGAACCACGCAAGTACACTGCGAGCTGTGTGGCACGTTGCATTGAGTTGATGGTGATGCCAACACGCCGAGGAATAACAAACTGCATGTTGGGGTGGACATGGTCCCCAAGTATACAGGGTGAAAAGTATTTAAACCGACAAACTCTGGGAGGTTGTAGGGGACATCAAAACAAATATTTTTTCCTAATGCCATTTTTTCATATGAGGATTATTTAAAGCGGTGTAGGCCGAATTACGATCTTCAGTTGTTAGAGGGCGTATTACGCTCTTCAGTTGTAGGCAACTGCTGTCCACGAGTATAGTAGTGCATTGTCTTTGTTTACTAATGGCGCGATACACATGGAGTGAGTACACTGATATGGTTGGTGCGTACTACGTAGCTCAGCGGGTTTATCAACAACAATATCCTAATCGCCGTATCCCGCATCATACGACCTTTGCTGCTGTGTACCAACGTCTGCATGAGACCGGGTCATTTAGCAGATTACCTGGACAGAACGCCGTCGCACGGTAAGAACGCTGCAATTTGAGGAAGATGTCTCGCAGCATGTGGAGCGGGATCCTTCAATCAGCATTCGTGCAATTGCACGTAACATGGGGACGAATCAGACGAATGTAAGAACAGTCCTTCGAGAGCACTTGCTACGTCCATTTCACTTACAGCGTGTCCACTACCTGGAACCAATTGATTATCCACCCAGAGCACAGTTTTCGCAATGGTACCTGGAACAGTGTGAAATGCATCCTACATTTCCATCCTGTGTGTTGTTTACCGATGGAGCAACGTTCGGGCGTGATAGAGTTTTTAACATGCACAATTCGCATGTTTGGTGTGAGGATAACCCACATGCCACAGTTACTAGCGCTCATGAAGTGCGGTTCTTCGTTAATGCGTGGGTCGGTGTTGTTGGGGACTGTTTAATTGGGCCGTACCTGCTACCTAGGCCATTAAATGGCAGGCACTATTACAATTTTCTCATCAGAGCATTGCCAGAATTGCTGGAAGACGTCACGCTCCCTCCAAGACAACGCATATGGTTCCAACATGACGGGGCGCCGGCACATTTTAGTCGTCGTGTGCGTCGATTCCTGGACCGACGGTTCCCAGAAAAGTGGATTGGCAGAGGTGGTCCTGTACCATGGCCTGCTCGATCCCCGGGTATGTCCCATCTGGCTTTTTTGTGTGGGGAGAGACGCGCAACATTGTTTACGTAACTCCTGTTGCATCGGAAGAGGATCTGGTTGACCTGATAGTAGCAGCATCAGGAACAATTCAGGATACTCCTGAGGTTTTTGCCCGTGTCAGACAGAACATGATCCGACGGTGTAACCTTTGTTTACGTGTCAGTGGAGGCATTTTTGAAAATCTATTGTAATAGAAATTGGGTTGTGTTAATGTGTTGTGTCTTGGTCATAAAAATATGGAAAAGTGTTTGTAGGTTTAATTAATATGCCGCCAGAGAAATCTTCCTCTACCGGTTTAAATACTCCTCATAGGAGAAAATGACATTAGGGAAAAATATTTGTTTTGATGTCCCATAAAACCTCCCAGAGTTTGTCGGTTTACATACTTTTCACCCTGTAGATGCGCACTTGTGTTGATCAGTTGCGCCTTCAAGGATGAGGAGATTACCCAGGGAAAGCCGCGAAAACATTCCCCAAACCACAACGCTCCCTCCTCTGGTCTGGACGCTTCCGACGTTTGTTGTAAGGTGTTTGCTTTCAGACGATAGTCAGTCCGATGGAGTATAAAACCTGACTGATCTGTAAATGCCACCTGTCGCCACACAGTGGACGCCCGGTTGCGGTACCGGAGTGCAAATTCCAACTTTCGTCGCCAGTGAACAGCAATCATCTTGGATGCATGAACCAAGCACCTGCTGCAGCGGCCCATTCGCAGCAACATTCGCTGAACGATCGTTGAGGAGACACTGTTGGTAGCCCTTTGGTTTATCTGGGCTGACAGTTGCTCAACAGTTCCACGTCTATTCGCCCGTAAACATCTCCGCAGCTGTCGTTCACCCCTGTCATCTACGGCTGTGGTACACCACAGCTGCTTCTGCATCTGTTTTGGATAGCTCCACAGTATACTCTAACCACGGCGACAGACAAACAGTTCACAAACTTAGTCGTTTTGGAAATGAATCCATCCATGGCCCGAAAGGAAATAATCATGAGCCATCGGATGTGAGCTAAATCACTGTTTCCACATTACGACAGCAACTGCACTGTTTCCTGCATCCCCTGGACAAGCTATATACCCCTTCATTGCTATTGCTGCCACCTGCCGTCTGTGAGTGACTATTGAACGACGACAACAAATATAGGTGGTGGTCGCATTAATGTGACTAGACCATGTATGAGCTTTAACAGTAAATGCCCGATCGAAGTGCCTATATTCTGCTCTGGTGGCTAATTGTTTCAAATTCCTGCTTGTTAAAATAACTACTCGTGGGTATGTTTTGAGCTTTCTTGGGCATAAGAAGTGCCGCGGTGTGTATTTGGGAAGTCAGTAATCAGTGATCGATAAAGTTGTCCTCTCCTAAAGTTTCTAAAGTGTTGGGAAGTGCGATTTTAAATGCACTTATGGGAACCGGCTTAGTCAATTATCCGTTTTCAAGGCAGATGTTACTGTTCAGGGAGCGTGTCCAGACTCTAGGAAGAAGCCGCCTAGCAGAGCGCGGAGCAAGTAGCTTACTGGAGGTAGTGTTTAGTAACAACAAGGCGGACTTGGAGAAGTTTCCTTGTTGATCATAAATTCCGTTTGTTTCCAATGGGAATTTGACATGTGGATTTCCTGTGTATCTCCTTATACACTACTGGCCATTAAAATTGCTACACCACGAAGATGACGTGCTACAGACGCGAAATTTAACCGACACGAAGAAGATGCTGTTATATGCAAATCATTACTTTTTCAGAGCATTTACAGAAGGTTGGCGCTGGTGGCAACAAAACAAAGTGCTGACATGAGGAAAGTTTCCAACCGATTTCTCATAGACACACAGCAGTTGACCGGTGTTGCCTGGTGAAACGTTGTTGTGATGTATCGTGTAAGGGGGGGAAATGCGTACCATCACGTTTCCGACTTTGATACAGGTCGGATTGTAGCCTATCGTGATTGCGGTTTATCGTATCGCGGCATTGCTGCTCGCGTTGGTAGAGATCCAATGACTGTTAGCAGAAGATGGAATCGGTGGGTTCAGGAGGGTAATACGGAACGCCGTGCTGGACCCCAACGGCCTCGTATCACTATCACTCGAGATGACAGGCATCTTATCCGCAAGGCTGTAACGGATCGTGCAGCCACGTCTCGATCCCTGAGTCAACAGATGGGGACGTTTGCAAGACAACAACCATTTGCACGAACAGTTCGACGACGTTTGCAGCAACATTGACTATCAGCTCGGAAACCATGGCTGCGGTTACCCTTGACACTGCGTCACAGACCGGAACGCCTGCGATGGTGTACTCAACGACGAACCTGGGTGCACGAATGGCAAAACGTCATTTTTTTCGGATGAATCCAGGTTCTGTTTACAGCATCCGTGTTTGACGACATCGCGGTGAACGCACATTGGAAGCGTGTATTCGTCATCGCCATACTGGCGTATCACACGGCGTGATGGTATGGGGTGCCATTGGTTACACGTCTCGGTCACCTCTTGTTCGCATTGACGGCACTTTGAACAGTGGACGTTACATTTCAGATATGTTACGACCCATGCCTCTACCCTTTTTTCGATCCCTGCGAAGCCCTAAATTTCAGCAGGATAAGCACGACCGCATGTTGCAGGTCCTGTACGGGCCTTTCTGGATACAGAAAATGTTCGACTGCTGCCGTGGTCAGCACATTCCCCAGATTTCTCACCAACTGAAAACGTCTGGTCAATGGTGGCCGAGCAACTGGCTCTTCAGAATACACCAGTCACTACTCTTGATAAACTGTGGTATCGTGTTGAAGCTCCATGGGCAGCTGTACCTGTACACGCCATCCAAGCTCTGTTTGACTCAATGCCCAGGCGTATGAAGACCGTTATTAAGGCCAGAGGTGGTTGTTCTGGCTACTGATCTATCAGGATCTATGCACCCAAATTGCGTGAAAATGTAATCACATGTCAGTTCTAGTATAATATATTTGTCCAATGAATACCCGTTCATCATCTGCATTTCTTCTTGGTGTAGCAATTTTAATGGCCAGTAGTGTATTTCTTGAATTTAGACTGATTCTGTGTTGTTTATAGAAGAGATGGTAGGTACCAGTTGATGATGATAAAGTGACTGCGGTGCCCTTTTTCAATCCTGTGGTAGGATCTGAGAGTCTTTTGAAAGTACATTGGTGTGCAAAATTTAAGGACGAAAGTATCTTTCACATGATGTGTCACTGCCAAGAAATGTTACTTGATGATACTTGAATCATGCATAGAATGAACTGCTGCATTATAGTACAGAAGGTAAGAATGAAATACGCAGTGATTCGTGATGCTCTCAGGACATTACAAAAGTCGAGAAAAAAATCAGGGGCGAATGCACCCCTAAAAAGACGCCCATAGGGATCAAATGGCTCTGAGCACTATGAGGCTTAACATCTGAGGTCATCAGTCCCCTAGAACTTAGAACTACTTAAACCTAACTAACCTAAGGACATCACACACATCCATGCCGGAGGCAGGATTCGAATCTGCGACCTTAGCGGTCGCACTGTTCCAGATTGAAGCACCTTGAACCGTTCGGCCACAACGGCCGGTCGCCCATAGGGAAGGAGTACAGTGTCACATTAATGTTGAACGATGAGCGAAGCATGTTCAAAGATTTGGAGGTCAGTGGGCCTATGAAATACTATGCCTCCCTGTACCATAACACCCGGACCACCAAAACGATCTTGTTCGACAATGTTCCTGGGTGAATTACGTGTTCCCATCTCTCGCCAATTGAAGGTAAGTCCATTACTGTCGAACATGATCGCTTTGGTGGTCCAAGTGTTGCGTTGGGGGAAGGAATAATGTTGCAAAGGCGTACTAACCCCCAAATCTTTGAACACGCAACAGTCACCCGTCAACTTTGTTGTGACACTGTACTCTTTCATTGTGCGCGTCTTTTCAGGTGTGCATCAGACACGACTTCATTTGTATCGGTGACAGAGAGCGACCACATCGAACAGCGCCGATGGAGGAAGTCGTGAAACGAGAGGGTATTCGGCAACTTGACTGGCCTGCCCGTTCCCTCACCTTAATCACATCGAGCACGTATAGGGTGCGGTGGGGAAGCGTATTGCGGAACGTTCATAAGCACCAATGACCATCCAGCAGTTGACAACCACGCTGGCGGATTAACAGAATGCACTTTCACGAGAACTCCTTACCAACCTTGTGGCCAAAATGGTAGCGCGTTGCAGAGCATGCATTGCCCTCCGTGGTGATCACCATCTCTTGACTTTCGTAATGTCCAGGGGACCGTCATGAGTCACTATGACTTCAATGTACAAGGTGTACAGCTTTGCTTCCGTCGCTTTTTCCCCAACATTTGAGGCTTCAATGAAAAAAATTGGTTACACATGTATCATTCAAAGTATTTTCCATCGCTGGCCACTACCTTCTCCCATCTTTCTGGCAGTGTACGAATCCCGCGTCGAAAAAATTTTTCGTCTTTGAAGCGATTCACGAATCGATCTAATTTGTGACTTCCTCATGAGATCGGAAGTGTTGGTCAGCCAGGCCATGCGCCATTGATCTAAACAGGTGATAGAGGGAGCGATGTCTGGCGAATACGGCGGGTGGGGTAGGACTTCCCATTTTAACGTTTACAAGTACGTTTTGACCTCTTTTGCAACGTGGGATCGAGAGTTGTAGTGCTGCAAAATTACTTTATTGTGCCTCTCGCTGCATTGCGGCCGTTTGTCTTTTAATGCTCTGCTCAAACGCAATAATTGCGTTCGATAACGAGCGACCGTGATTGTTTCACTTGGTTTTTACACCTCATAGTACACGATGTCGAGCTGGTCCCATCAAATGCAGAGCATGATCTTGGAGCCGTGAATATTCGGTTTGGCCGACGACGTGGAAGCATGGCCGGGATATCACCATGATTTTTTGCGTTTAGGGTTATCGTAATGAACCCATTTTTCGTCCCTGGTCGCAATGCGATTCAGAAACCCCTTCTGTTTTTGCCACTGGTCGGTCGTTGTGGCCGAACGGTTCTAGGCGCTTCAGTCTGGAACCGCGTGACCGCTACGGTCGCAGGTTCGAATCCTGCCTCAGGCATGGATGTGTGTGATGTCCTTACGTTAGTTAGGTTTAAGTAGCTCTAAGTTCTAGGGGACTGATGACCTCAGATGTGAAGTCCCATAGTGCTCAGAGCCATTTTTTTTTCCTCTGAAGCAACTATTCACAAATACAAAAAATAGTTCAAATGGCTCTGAGCACTATGGGACTTTACTTTTGAGGTCATCAGTCCCCTAGAACTTAGAACTACTTAAACCTAACTAACCTAAGGACATCACACACATCCATGCCCGAGGCAGGATTCGAACTTGCGACCGTAGCGGTCGCACCGTTCCAGACCGTAGCGCCTAGAACCGCTCGGCCACAACGGCCGGCACACAAATACACAAACGCCGTTCAACGTCTCTTGGTTTCAGCTCACACGGGACACAAGTTCCTTCTTTCTGAATCATGACCATAGCCTTGAGACGTTTTGAAATGGCTTGCTGTGCCACTCGCACTAATCGTGCCAATTCTTCTTGAGTTTGACGCGAGTCTTCACTCAGCAATGTCTCCAATTCTGCATCCTCGAAAATATTCTCTCTTCCACCACTATGCCGGTCTGCGACGTTAGAATCACCGTTCTTGAAGCGTTTAAACCACTCACGACACATTCTTTCACTAATAGCGTCCTTACCATACGTACTTGAGAGCGTTCGATGAGTCTCAGCCGCTGTTTTCTTCATATTGAAACAAAACAGTAACACCTCCCGCAAATGACGAGAATTAGGCTCGTAAAATGACATTTTCAATCAAGAACAACTTTATGATGCATACACAAATCGACTAATGTTTGAATGGGGTTGTGTTGACCGTGGTCCAAGCTAACTGCCTGACGTCTGCGATCTGTTTCTTTCGACAGCTACTTGACGTTGTCGCCACCTATCGGTAAACGGCGGAAGAAAAGTTGTACACCTTTTAACTACTGTCTTTGAATAAAAGTCTCATTTCTGTTAGTGTCATTGCGTGTTTCTTTCAGTTAACTTCTAAGCTTTACTGTAGCAGTTCCTTCTGTGTGTGGTCCAAGTTTCGTCAAGCTATGTTACTTGCCAGTGACACATCATACGAAAGTTAATTTCGTCCACAAGTTTTGCTATTGGAACAGGGTATTAATGGTATACTAGAAGTGACTATTTTAACCCTGTCTCGTGGGTCATACCGAGGATCGCGACCCTTATTTAGCATGATAGTATGTGTGCGGCAGTGCATAGAAATAATACGGGTTCGCCAACGAACGTTTCGGAGGATGTCTACGGAGCTGTATTTCAATTGATTTGTCTTGCGCGCTGAACTGCCCGCATCATAACGTTTGTCGTGGATTTGATGTATGGAAGAAGTAGCTAACTACCTAACTACCGCTTCCCGTCAGATCAACGAAGTTAAGCTCCGTCGGGCGTGGGCAGTACTTGGGTGGGTGACCATCTGCGTGCACGGCATGCTGTGGAAAATTTTCCCTTTGCTTTTATAGCAGGTGGACAGGAGGAGTGGTGGGGTAAAGCACCTGATAACCAGTCCACGCGTCAATTTCGTAGATCACATTCCAAACGTCTCCACAGTGTCTCGTGAAGTGAGGGCAGGAGACACTGTTGATCTGATGAAGGGTGATCCGTCTGTCGGATGGGGACTCTGAGCTCGGTGGCCCCCTCGGTGCTATTGGAGAGGAGTAGGTTATGTGCTGGCACCAGGTTTCACTCTCTCCCTTTGCTCACCATCATCCAACACCTACACGACACTACACTACACACACATTCATTGCAGTCACCTAAACTTAACAGTTACACTTCAACAACACATAACACTCACACTTCGCGAAGATAAATATCTACGGGTGCGAAGGATCGAAAATATGTTTCCATTTCAGGCGGCTCAACATGCCATTCACGGTCTCCCAGACAATCATGCGGTACGATTTTACTAAGAGTGCGTGGACTTCTCCGACGCTACGGAAGCTCGGCGAACAGGATGAGAAGAAACGTTTCAGGGCATATTCCATTGACACGTATTCTTTCTTCATTTTTCAAATATAGAAACATGGAAACTATCACTGGGACTTCTGAGCAAAGTTTTGGAGTTACGGAATCTCCTTGCCTGAGTTCCCTTTCATTTCTATATTTTTCACTATCATAATGTACTCTCGTGCAAGCTACACTCCTGGAAATGGAAAAAAGAACACATTGACACCGGTGTGTCAGACCCACCATACTTGCTCCGGACACTGCGAGAGGCCTGTACAAGCAATGATCACACGCACGGGACAGCGGACACACCAGGAACCGCGGTGTTGGCCGTCGAATGGCGCTAGCTGCGCAGCATTTGTGCACCGCCGCCGTCAGTGTCAGCCAGTTTGCCGTGGCATACGGAGCTTCATCGCAGTCTTTAACACTGGTAGCATGCCGCGACAGCGTGGACGTGAACCGTATGTGCAGCTGACGGACTTTGAGCGAGGGCGTATAGTGGACATGCGGGAGGCCGGGTGGACGTACCGCCGAATTGCTCAACACGTGGGGCGTGAGGTCTCCACAGTACATCGATGTTGTCGCCAGTGGTCGGCGGAAGGTGCACGTGCCCGTCGACCTGGGACCGGACCGCAGCGACGCACGGATGCACGCCAAGACCGTAGGATCCTACGCAGTGCCGTAGGGGACCGCACCGCCACTTCCCAGCAAATTAGGGACACTGTTGCTCCTGGGGTATCGGCGAGGACCATTCGCAACCGTCTCCATGAAGCTGGGCTACGGTCCCGCACACCGTTAGGCCGTCTTCCGCTCACGCCCCAACATCGTGCAGCCCGCCTCCAGTGGTGTCGCGACAGGCGTGAATGGAGGGACGAATGGAGACGTGTCGTCTTCAGCGATGAGAGTCGCTTCTGCCTTGGTGCCAATGATGGTCGTATGCGTGTTTGGCGCCGTGCAGGTGAGCGCCACAATCAGGACTGCATACGACCGAGGCACACAGGGCCAACACCCGGCATCATGGTGTGGGGAGCGATCTCCTACACTGGCCGTACACCACTGGTGATCGTCGAGGGGACACTGAATAGTGCACGGTACATCCAAACTGTCATCGAACCCATCGTTCTACCATTCCTAGACCGGCAAGGGAACTTGCTGTTCCAACAGGACAATGCACGTCCGCATGTATCCCGTGCCACCCAACGTGCTCTAGAAGGTGTAAGTCAACTACCCTGGCCAGCAAGATCTCCGGATCTGTCCCCCATTGAGCATGTTTGGGACTGGATGAAGCGTCGTCTCACGCGGTCTGCACGTCCAGCACGAACGCTGGTCCAACTGAGGCGCCAGGTGGAAATGGCATGGCAAGCCGTTCCACAGGACTACATCCAGCATCTCTACGATCGTCTCCATGGGAGAATAGCAGCCTGCATTGCTGCGAAAGGTGGATATACACTGTACTAGTGCCGACATTGTGCATGCTCTGTTGCCTGTGTCTACGTGCCTGTGGTTCTGTCAGTGTGATCATGTGATGTATCTGACCCCAGGAAAGTGTCAATAAAGTTTCCCCTTCCTGGGACAATGAATTCACGGTGTTCTTATTTCAATTTCCAGGAGTGTATAACATTGAGAAGTGTGTTCTTCAGTATGCTAATGTGTGGGAAATAATGCTTTTATCTAAAGAGCTGTTATCACAGAGTTTGTGAAAGCCTTTTTCATAACATATGAATTCCAGACAAAGTGATATTGCAGACTCCTTGCTGCTTTATATAATTTCGTTCATGACTTAGAAATGACACATTTTTCTAATATGTCTATGATTAATTAATGTCAGATTCACGAAAAACATACTTATTTCCTACACCATCAGCAGCTGTTGGCGTAGTTATATAAATACTTCTTTCATGAAACGTTGCAGCTGAGGAGCACTAGCGTTTGAAAAAAAATTACAGTTTTTTTAAAGTTTTGGGGAATTTTCGTATTTTGCAGATATTTTCAAGTTCCTAATGTGTTACTTAACCTCCGTTTTATGTAATTCCTGTCGAAACACGTCATCTCCAGGCACCTTTCCGTTCTTGATATCCTGAATGGTTTTACACATCTCATCTGAAGTTATTTCCAGAGTCTCATTATTTTCTTCTCTTGAATTATACAAATATTTAAAGAAATTCTCGAATGCTTGTAAATTTTTTTAAAATCATGTACTGTGCCAGCTGCCATTTAAAGTTATAAATTGTGATGTTTACCAAATATAACTTGCTATTATGTCTTCTTTTCACTCGTATTATTTCGAATCGTTTCTCTTATGAAACCTGCAACTTCTCTCTTCCTCTTTAAAACTTTACCTAAACATTTCCTAACTTAATTTGCTGTTACGCCTACATTATCCTCGTATTATTTCTAATCGTTTCGCTTATGAATTTATCATTATTTCTTCTCTCGTCCTTTCTAAAACATTTCCTAAATGTTTTGTTCAAGTCAGACTATTCAACACTCTTCATGTTATCGTTTACTAGAGACTCTCGCCTATTTTAATAGTAGCTTAGTTGTATTTTCATTTTTTTCTTTTAACGTAATCATACCTGCAACATCTTATGCTGTCACCTAAGTACCTTTTTTAAACGACTGGCCGTTTTACTTACATCTCTATCATCTTCATTTTGTAATATACTGAAATATTCCCTTAAATTAATATGCCATTGCGCCATATTCTAAAATAAATTCATCTTATCCATATATCTAAGCCCTGTCTAATAAATTCGTTTCTTTCTAGTTTTGAATCTATTTTTGAACAATTGTAGCTATCTTGCTTAAGATTCCTCCAATGCCTGCGATGTTATTGTTAGTTTTTTACGAATGAGCCTTCAAGTGAATTTCTTTCCTGCTCCGTTTCTATGTAATAAAATATATGTTCCAAATTTAATATTCTGTTTGGTTCTTGTTAATTTGACACACTTCTGATAAACTCTGATGTGTCCTATTTTATATTATTTAATTCCTCTGGCAACTCCATTAACCTGTTTACAAAGTTACGCAATTATCAGCCCTAAACAAAAAACAGTGGAAGTAGTTGGGTTCCTAAGGTCCATGTTAGTAGTAGCGCAACAGGGGCATCACCCCACATTGTGGGTTGGCGACATCAGGGACAAGCATACAGTCAGGGACAAACCTATTGTTCTTTTTTGATTGACAGGTCCTTAACCTATTGTTCTGCTCAGAAGACTAAGACCCCCTGGGAATAATCCAGCCTTCTGATTGACAGGTCCTTAATCTATTGTTCGATTAAGTGGTTTTCCATATCACCCCCCTCCTCCTCCTCCTCCCCCTCCTCCTCCCCATCCCCCCACCCATCAGGGAAATCCCTTCGCCGATAAAAACACACTTCAAATATCAATTTGATTGACTAATTAATTAAATCGATCAATTAATTAAACCCTTCTGGGAAACCCCCAGCCCTCCCTCTACCCTCCCTTACCCAGAAATTGGCGGGAAAAAGACTCAGTAGTCGGCCATTTGGAGGGAAATCGATTACAGTGTATGGAATATTGTTTAAACAATTTAGATAATGTGTGGAATATTGTTTAGTGAAACAATTTATGGGACAGAGGACTGTCTATGAAAGCAGTTTATTTATTTAAAGAATTTGATGGAAAACAGATTGCAGTATATGGAATATTGTTTAAACAAGTAAGACAATGTTTGTAATTCTGTTTATTTAAACATTTTATGATATATGAGGCCATGTATGGAATATAGTTTATTGATTTGTGTGAAGAATTTGGCGGGAAATCGATTGTATTGTATGGAATATTGTTTAAACAATTCGATAATGTGTCGAATATTGTTAATTTAAACAATTCATTGGATCCAGCTCCCTCTACCACCAAAAATCAAATCAATCCTCATTGTACCTGCTTACTCGCATGCATGTTGGGTAGTGGATGATAACTTGTGTGACCACCTTCTCTTCGGAGTGAAACCACACTGGCGCTATGCAAGATCAAACGGTGCACATGTGTCAGTCTCTCTACCAATAAATGGCGCCACCATACCAGCAGTTACATGGTACCACCTTATGTGCAAGGCAAAGGTAGATGCACTGACCAGATTTCATTTGAATGAACCTCATATTTACAGCTTCTCTTTGTTGTTACCTTAAGAGAGAGTCTGAAAGTGAGGAGGCATTCTGTGACAGTGGTAGATCTTCGCACTTCATGCGTGTATGGTCCGATTTCTTCTATCTTCTGAAATAAGTCGGATAAAGCGGAGAAATCTACATTTTGCATGAGAAATTCGAGGTGTATGGTCAACAACATCACTGTCTCGGATTGGGTAAAGTAGATTTTTGAAACTGGTGGGTATCTGTCGAGGTGGAATTGTTTAGAACTACTGTATATATCCAAGCTGCAGCTGCTTGTTTCACACTGTACTGCGGCTGGCTGCAGCGGCGGTCACCAGGAGTCTGGAACCGGAAGTTAATGGATTATCTAAGCCTGGACTGGAACACAGAACATACAGACTTGTCTAATCTTGCCCATAGCAGCAAGGACTGCCTAAGTGACCAGTGTGCTCGGTGAGAACGACAGAGGCGAACATATGTGTGTTGCATGAGAGTTGATTCGAAATGATGGATGTTTGCATTAGACGTATTGACAACATCTGGAGTGCTACCACTCCAATCATCCCTGGATGCCCCCATGGCCCAGGGTGGTCCACTCTGGCATACACGCATGTCGACGACTGCGGCTGTGGCCACGGCTGTAGTTTTCTCCCGTCCCTGAACTTTGGCGCTGGCAGTGTATGGGTAGATGGGCCGCGCTGTGTGTGGATTTCTGGGAGGTGAGTGCACGGGATCTGCGAGTGTTTCAGAGATCTCTGACACCTACCCATAGCAACTGCTGTTACAGACTGGGTTGTGGTTTAAGTGTGTCTTGTTTTGCAGTGGTGATGCTGTTTCTATTCTATCACCCAGTAGAACCTTCCACCCTCCTTCCGAATGTAGTAGAGAGAACCAATTTAGGAAGTCTAGAGTACTTTTAAAAAACCAACTACGACGTCAAATTCCCGAGTGATCAATTTATTGTTTCCAATATTTGTACTACGTGCATGCATGTGTTTGGTACAGGTGGGCATGGCTGGTGAGGGTGTAGGTCTCTCTCTCTCTCTTGTGGTCTAGTGGCTAGCATTGCTACATCTGTATCATGGGATCCCAGGTTAAATTCCCAGCTGGGTTGGGGATTTTCTTTGCCCGGGGACTGGGTGTTTGTGTTGTCCTCATCATTGCATCATCACTAATGAAGGTGGCTAGATTGAACTGTGTACTAAGTGGGAATGTGTATGGGCGCTGATGACTGCGCAGTTGAGTGCCCCACAAAACAAACATCAGCACCATCTCTCTCCCACCTGACGCTGACGGGGCTACCCTGCAGTCAGCAGACGGCGCACTTCATGAGCGCGAGTTTGTATGATCGGCAGGACGTTTTTCATCAGGTATGTTTAGTGGAAACGTTGTGGCGGAGGAGGGTGTTTATGCTCTCAAACGTTGGTCCGTACAAGACCTCAGATATATTTAGCGAGACGGTCTATTTGTGACTGAAATTTCATTAATTGATTTGCATAATGTTTGCGTGTGATACTTAAATGCTGAAAATATATTTTATTATGAAGAGGATCATCATAAGGTGGATGTGAGTGTTTTAAGCGATCTATTCGACTACTGTAACTTGTTAAACAGTTAATTTTATAGGGTAGTGTAAATGGATTATTTCACTCTATTTTTGATATCAAAATTGCGTAATCTTTCCCTTTGTCTCCAGCATTAGAGAATAGGTATGCAGTATTCTGAGGAGATATGAAAACCTCCATCGTCGTGTTTGGAGACGTTGGTTCACACAGACAAACAGGAAGTGGCCCCTTGAGAGCGACAGAGAGAGGAAGTGAGTCTGGAATTTGCCAGTCAACAGTATGCCGCCACTTTATGCTTTGTTTGGGGGCCGCAAGATCAACTGAGGCCGATATCCTGTCTGTGGTTGGTGATATTTAGTAACGTGATCTGTAATTAGGACATTGGGCTGTTTTGACCTTAGTGGTGGAGCCCTGACGATAGACACAGACGCGGGAGATCCCAGACAGTGGTTACAATACTCCACTTCATTCCACTCCCTGGTGATTACAGTTATTATGTCATAGGTAGTAAGGGTGGGGAGTGTAGTCATGATGTCTGCCCAAGAGGAGTAACCCTGTCTCCTGCAAATTGATTAAATGAAGAATATGTATCAATATATTATTGACTTTGATTTGAATTTTGTATCATGAGATCCGTCCTCTCCAGCACAGAGTGAGTCTTTTTCTTACCAATTTTTTCTGGGGTGGGTGGCAAGGCAGGGAGCAAGGGTAGGGTAGTGAATGTCTTCTGGTGGTGGCACTGTGCACTAGCTCAGTCGATCCCTGCATGTCAGAATGAGCACACACATGAAAAATTTCCAATAAGACGATACCTCAAATCTGCAGCAGTGTATTCACGTAATTGGGATGTGTAGTTGCTGGATCTGAGCTTTTCTCACCAAATAAAAGTGAGATCCAGCCCCTGGAAATTGAATTTTATAAATATCCTATGGTATATAATTGAATTTCCTTTCATGAGATCCTTCCTGTCCAGCACAGACGGCAGCTTAGAGCCCATGGTGGAATCAATTCTCAGTCAGGCATTTGCCTTGGAAGGGGTTCTTGCATGTGTCAGTATGCCACAGGGGTTTACCGGGTAAATGCTGCTTTGTTTGCGGTTCAGACCAACCGTTACTGACGGCGCATGCAGGCCTGGCAATGGGACACTACAGGACGAGGAATTTCTCGCGTATCAAGTATCAAAGGGTTGCTGTCACCTGATGCTTTTGTTTCCGGATTAACGTGATACCCGGTCTGTCAGTCACGGGGCCCTAGCGGACACCACTTGGACACCTTTGCGTGGCACGGCCGCTGATGGGCACGTTGCTTCACTGGGCTGCCGGTGCAGCCCATTGCCGGGCAGCCTGCAAGGGTTACATCCCGTGCGGGCCAGTGGACGGTGCATGCTTCGCGATCGAAAGATTTCTAACAGTCTAATAATGTGTGATGACTGTTTCATGATGGTATTCCTTGTGTGAATGGGATAAAAGAAACGACAGATTTAATTACTTCTTTTCGATGTATTTTACAAGGCCTGCGTCTTCCCAAACACCAATGAATGGTGAGCAAGAGAGATCCATCCCCTGCAAACTGTATTTTTTATAGGTAGACAGTATACCTTCTGTTATGTGATTGTCTACATCTACATCTGCATCTACATGATTACTCTGCAATTCACATTTAAGTGCTTGGCAGAGCGTTCATCGAACCACAATCATAGTATCTCTCTACCATTTCACTCCCGAACAGCGCGCGGGAAAAACGAACACCTAAACCTTTCTGTTCGAGCTCTGATTTCTCTTATTTTATTTTGATGTTCATTCCTACCTGTGTAGGTTGGGCTCAACAAAATATTTTCGCATTCGGAAGAGAAAGTTGGTGACTGAATTTTCGTGAACAGATCTCGCCGCGACGAAAAAGTCTTTGCTTTAATGACTTCCATCCCAATTCGCGTATCATATCTGCCACACTCTCTCCCCTATTACGTGATAATACAAAACGGGGTACCCTTTTTGCACCCTTTCGATGTCCTCTGTCAATCCCACCTGGTAAGGATCCCACACCGCGCAGCAATATTCTAACACAAGACGAACGAGTGTAGTGTAAGCTGTCTCTATAGTGGACTTGTTGCATCTTCTAAGTGTCCTGCCAATGAAACGCAACCTTTGGCTCGCCTTCCCCACGATATTATCTATGTGGTCTTTCCAACTGAAGTTGTTCGTAATTTTAACACCCAGGTACTTAGTTGAATTGGCAGCCTTGAGAATTGTACTATTTATCGAGTAATCGAATTCCAACGGGTTTCTTTTGGAACTCATGTGGATCACCTCACACTTTTCGTTATTTAACGTCAACTGCCACCTGCCACACCACACAGCAATCTTTTCTAAATCGCTTTGCAACTGATACTGGTCTTCGGATGACCTTACTAGACGGTAAATTACAGCATCATCTGCGAACAACCTAAGAGAACTGCCCAGATCGTCACCCAGGTCATTTATGTAGATCAGGAACAGCAGAGGTCCCAGGACGCTTCCCTGGGGAACACCTGATATCACTTCAGTTTTACTCGATGATTTGCCGTCTATTACTACGAACTGCAACCTTCCTGACAGGAAATCACGAATCCAGTCGTGAGATCCTTCCTCTCCAGCACAGAGCCACCAGTTACCAAGTAGGTGAGGGGGAGAGTGGAGGGACGGGTTGCAGGTTGCAAGAAAGTTTTTCAGATATGTTTAAGTAGTCGGTGCTTCCTTACATGATCGGAAAGAAAAAGCGTGGCAACTGTTTAAATATTCCATACATATCCTGAGTCTACTGAACTAAAAGAAGAACATAATGCTATTTAGCATAATGTACAAAAAAGTACACAAATTTTGTTTCCAAAAGCAGTGGCCGAAATGCAATTATTGTAGTTCAGTAGACTCAGAACATACAGTTTAATATCCTGTAAAAGTTTCTTGTCAATGGCTACAGTGGTTCCTGAAATACAGGGAACCCAAGTCACTAAACTGAACATTGTCAGGATAGGGAACTGAACAGACGTCGGAGAACACTATATCTAGCACCTTCTGCACCCCGTGGAGGAACAGGTTGAGCAAAGTATAGCAAGACAGGGTCGTCTTTTTCAACTAATCGGTGGAAATGGGGACCTTTTGTCTTATCTCGGCCAATGATGTATGATGTGTAAGGCCAGCACCAAAATGAAGCTTTCTCCTACAACATAGGGTAGTATAAAAGGCAGTACACGGACTGGAAGAAAGACGAGCATTTTGCTACTGCATTGCTGCGAGTCTCCAAACGACATTCAGGTACTGCACTGCGAAGGAGATCTGCATCCCTCAGGGTGCATTCACGTCTCTCACCCAAACTTTCTATCATCATTATTTTGTACCATCCAACTGAGAAAAACTAGGAACTATAAGAGCTCCGCTAACGTCATCCGACAGAGAACTCGATAAGATTTTTTCGCATCCGTGTCTTCTGACATATACATCGCAAAGAAATACCATCTGTGTGCTGGCATCAAACATACACTACTGGCAATTAACATTGCTACACCAAGAAGAAATGCAGATGATAAACGGGTATTGTTTGAACAAAAATATTATACTAGAACTGACATGTAGTAACATTTTCACGCAATTTGGGTACATAGATCCTGAGAAATCAGTACCCAGAACAACCACCTCCGGCCGCAATAACCGCTTTGATACGCCTGGGCATTGAGTCAAACAGAGATTGGATGGCGTGTACAGGTACAGCTGCCCATGCAGCTTCAACACGATACCACAGTTCATCAAGAGTAGTGACTGGCGTATTGTGACGAGCCAGTCCCTCGGCCACCATTGACCAGACGTTTTCAATTGGTGAGAGATCTGGAGAATGTGCTGGCCAGGGCAGCAGTCAAACATTTTCTGTATCCAGAAAGGCCCGTACAGGACCTGCAACATGCGGTCGTGCTTATCCTGCTGAAATGTAGGGTTTCGCAGGGATCGAATGAAGGGTAGACCCACGGGTCGTAACACATCTGAAATGTAACGTCCACTGTTCATAGTGCCGTCAATGCGAACGAGAGGTGACCGAGACGTGTAACCAATGGCACCCCATACCATCACGCCGGGTGATACCCCAGTATGGCGATGACGAATACAGGCTTCCAATGTGTGTTCACTGCGATGTCGCCAAACACAGATGCAACCATCATGATGCTGTTCATGCAGATGGTTGTCTTGCAAATGTCCCCATCTGTTGACGCAGGGATCGAGACGTGGCTGCACGATCCATTACAGCCATGCAGATAAGATGCCTGTCATCTCGACTGCTAGTGATACGAGGCCATTGGGATCCAGCACGGCGTTCCGTATTACCCTCCTGAAACCCCCGATTCCATATTCTGCTAACAGTCATTGGATCTCGACCAATGATGAGCCGTGGTAAAAATTGCTGTTTTGAAGAGCGCGTTGCAGCGCGTTGTGTGACGCAGTCGCCCTCCGTTTTTGGCGGTGGCGCCGCTGTGGCAATCGCAGCTTTGGTGTCTCCCTCTGGTGGGAAAGCAGAAGGTTGCCTGTTCACATGCATTTAAGGGGCTCTATGAGCTCGCTAGGCGGCATATCCGGCGGTAATCCGAAAGGATACCGCCCTTCCAGTGTGCCATTCCGGCTTTAATTGAAGCGATAGGTATTTGCAGGTGCCAGCCAGCAGCCAGCAGCCAGCGGCCAGCAGCCAGCAGCGGTTCCAGCCAGCAGCCAGTAGCAGTTCCAGCCACCAGCGGTCCCGGCCAGCAGCCAGCAGCGGTCCCGGCCAGCAGCAGTCCCAGCCAGCAGCGGTTCCAGCCAGCAGCGGTCCCAGCCAGCAGTCAGCAGCGGTTCCAGCCAGCAGCCAGCAGCGGTTCCAGCCAGCAACCAGCAGCGATCCCAGCCAGCAGCGGTCCCAGCCAGTAGTGGTCCCAGCCAGCAGCGGTCCCAGCCAGCCAGCAGCAGCAGCAGCGGCGGCGTCCCCACCGGGCCTGCCAGCCGGGTCGCCTCCCTCGCCAGCAGCAGCAGAGTGGAGCTTCAGCCCCAGTCTCCTTCATCGTTCTACATCCCTTTTCCTCTGTGCTTCTCGTTGCCTTGCCCGTCCCTCGCTTTCTTCATTGTCCTGTCCTGTGTTGTCTTTCCCCTTATCACTATGTCAACCCTCACCACTACTACTACAGCCACCTCCACTGCCATCATCTATACATCTCCCTCCGCCGCTGCCACCACTATCACGTGGTGTGCCCAATTACCCCCCCCCCCCTCAGTCCATCCTTCCACTCCTCACTCACCCATCTCCCTCACTTTTTGTTGCCCCATCCCCGGCTCCTCCCTCCCGTGCCTCCGCTGATCCCTTCCCTCGACTCCCTCCCTCTGCTCCTTCTGTTTCCGCGGCCCCCGCTCGGGTGGTGGCCCGGAGGGTCACAGCCCACGCTTCACTCTCACCTTCGCCCTCTTCGTCGTCTCCCTCATCGCCATCGCCATCGCCTTGGCCCTCACCATCTCTGGCGCCGACTCCAGCATCGGGTCCTGCCACTCCATGCCACCTTCCAGTTGCTCCCGTCCCCCACACCTCCTCTGCCGCCGTCAAATGCCCCAGTGGCACCACTGCCTCCTCTGCACCTAAAAAGGCTCCGCCACGTCCCCCTTCCCCTGCCCATGATGCCATGGATGTCTCCCCGCCTGTCCCTGCCCCCTCCTCCTACTGCTACCTCCTCTCCCATCCTGATCCCTCCCTTCTTGAGGCCCAGAACCTCACCCTCTTCATTCGCCAACATTTTCCTGGTGCCCCCATCTCCCTCCTCACACCTCGTCGTGACTTGGTCCTTATCTCCTCCTCCAGCCCTACCCTTCACACCGATATCCTTACCTGTATCCCCGTCACCTGCTTTGGCCCTAGTGCCTCCCTCACCCCTGCCCCATCCCCGCCTCCCTCCTGCCAACCCCAACCCCCACATCGCCCGCCAACCCTCACCGCCATGATCACTCGGCTTAGTCTGACGATCACGCAGGAGGAGGTGTTGGCAGAGCTCAAGGCGCATCCCCATCTGGAGGTGCGTGCAGTTTGCCATATACACAACTCCACTGGCCCCACTAGCCTTATGCGGGTTTTTACTGAACATGCCCCTTCCATAGACTGTCTCCTGAAGGAGGGTGCCCTTCTTTTTCACCAACGCTACCAAGTTGACCCCTACCTTTCCCCTCCTCAATCCCTCCGCTGCGAGAGGTGCTTGCGGTATAATGCACACCCGACATCTGAGTGCCGCGAAGCACCCACCTGCTCACACTGTAAGCAAGCCCACTTCTTACGGCAGTGCCCCAACCTCCAGTCCCCCCCTTCCTGCAATACCTGCAATCTCCCCCATCCCACCTACTCCCAAAAGTGTAAAGCCCGACCCCCTCCGACCACTCCCGAACTCACCATCCCTGTCCGTCCTCTGGACGACCCCACCCCTCCTGGCAATTCCTTCGTCCCCCCCCCCCCACCGCTGAGGACATCATCAGGTTCCTCACCATTGTTCTGCAAAACTTCCACCCTTTCCAGTGCCCTCAGACCCTCCAACAGGTCTCCCTCGCTGCCCGTTCCGGCCTCCACCTAAAAACGTATGCCACCTACTCCCACAACCAGGCCTATTTCACCTTCTCCCATCTTGACACCCTCATCCAAATCCCTGTCAAGGCGCAACAGCACCGTATCCTGTTCAACAACATCCATTCCCTTCCCGCCAACAAGAACCTCTTCATGCACACCCTGCAACCCACCGCGTGGATGCCTTCCTCCTCAATGAAACCTTCCTCCAACCCCACCACACCATCCACACTTCGCCCTACCTTCTCCACTGCTTCGATAATCCCCTCCCGATTGCGTGTGGTGGAGTTGCCATTGGTCACCATCGCCAGATCCCAGCTCGGCTCCAACCTCTCCTTCCCGACCCCACCGAACACCTGATCCTTAGTCTCTTCTTCCCCGGCCTTACCATCACCTGCGCCACCATCTATGTCCGCCCTAACGCCCCTATTCCTTTTGACTTCCTCTCCCACACTGATCGTACCTTCTCCTCCTACGTGATCACCGCTGACCTCAACATCCGTAGTCGTTCTGCCACGCAGCTACGGCAGTGACATCAGTTCCTCTCCACCCTCCAAGGCGACCTCGTCCCCATTCCCCAGCACACCCACCCCGAATCCAACTCCACTCCTGATGTCACCCTCTCCTCCCCCAACCTCCTTGGCCGCATAGTGGTGGATGTCCTGGACCCCATTGGCAGCGACCATCTCCCTGTCCTCCTCACTGTTTCAGACGGTCATCGCTCCCGTTCCAACCCACGTAATGACCCTCCCCCAAAGTACGTCCATGACTATTCCCGTACCGACTGGAATGCCTACCGGGATACCCTCTCCACCCAGGTCGAAGGCCACCCCTTCACCTACCACCACCCTGAAGATGTTACCCATGCCGCCTCCTTTCTCCAGCAGACCTTGTCTTGGAGGCCCACATCCCTACTGTCGCCATCCAACCCCACCATCCTACCTTACCCCCACAGGCCGTCCTCCTCCTCCGTGAATCCCGCCGTCTCTACCGTGCCTTCCTCCACACGCGTGACCCGGACACACTACGACGCCACTGGCAACTCCAGCGACACATCCGAAACTTGCTCGACACACATGCACCCGTTTCCATGCTACCCTACCTATAAACTCGTCCAAGTCCTGGTCAGCCTTCCGTCGCCTTCCCCCTACTATCCTCTTCTCCATGATGATCACCCCTTCCCTGACACCCTTAGTAAGACCAATCACTTTGCCTCTTACCTTTCCGATGTCATTTCCATCCCCGACGATCCCCAGTTCGATTACTCCCTCTTCCCAGATGTCCGCGATCGAACTGACACATCTGTCCCTCCCCTCGCACCTGGTTTCCAGTACTTGTACAAAATTGCACACACAGAACTCAATGCCCCTATCACTACACAGGATCTCATTGCTACACTCCACACAAAACACAACACTGCTCCTGGTCACGATCGTGTCACCTACCGCCACCTTTGTGAAGCTGCTGTCTGTTTCCTCTCCACCCTGGCCAGGCTCTACAATGTAGTCCTGTCCACCGGCTACTACCCCGATCTGTGGAAAACCTCCCGTATCCTGATGTTCCTTAAACCCGGTAAACTGCCGTCCGCTGTCTCCTCCTACCATCCCATCAGCCTTACCTCAGTCTTCAGCAAGGTTCTGGAATCCATCCTCACCCGATGCATCCACCAGCATCTCCACCAGCACCGCCTCCTTCCCGTTACCCAGTGTAGCTTTCGGCCATCCTGCTCTTCCGATGACCTTCTCCTCCATCTCCTTCCAAACAGTTTAATTCCCGTCGCTCCGCAATCTTCCTCTCCCTGGACCTCGAACATGCCTATGACCGCGTATGGCATTCCGTTCTCCTCTTGAAGCTCCAAACCTATGCCCTTCCCATTATCTACATCTGTCTGATTGGCTCCTTTCTCTCCCGCCGTCCTTTCTACATCACCATCCATAACACGGATTCCTACACCTTTTTTCCCTCCGCCGGTGTGCCCCAAGGCTCCATCCCCTCCCCCTTTCTGTACCATTTGTATACGGCAGACATGCCGCCGCCGTCACCCCCCATCCCCCTTCTCCAGTTTGCCGATGACACTGCCTTCCTTGCCATCGCCCCCACCCTGCAGCGTTCCCAACACCTTCTCCAATCCCATCTTGACCAATTCACCGCTTGGTGCAACCAGTGGTTGCTCAAGGTCAATCCTCCAAAACCCAGGCGATCACTGTAGGCAAAACCACCCCTTCCTTCCGCCCCCTTGATTCCTATCTCACCATTTATGGCCATCCTATCGCCCTCACCCCCACCCTTAAGTACCATGGCGTCACCCTCGACCGTCGCCTCTCCTGGACACCCTATCTCCAGGTAATCCAAGCCAAGGCACGCTCCTGACTCCATCTTCTCAAGCTCCATTCCAGCCGTACGTGGGGTCTGGACCCCTCCACCATCCTCCACACCTATAAATCCGTCATCCGCCCTATCCTCTGTTACACCCATCATGCCTGGGTCTCTGCCCCCCCCTACCTTTTACAAATCCCTTCAGATCCTTGAACGCCATGCTCTCTGCCTCGCCTATTGCATCCGTCTCCCCTCCCCCACACGGATCCTGTATGACCTCATTCCATTCCCCCACCTCCTCCTTTTCCTTGAAAGGATACGGATCCTCTACACCTCCCATAAACTCGATCCTCCTCACTCGCTTGTCTCCCCCATCCTCTCCCCTGCCCACTGCCGCACCTATATTCCCATGTCCCACCTGCTCTCCATCTCTCCACCCTCCTTACCCTGTCCCATTGTGGCTTCCACCAGCTCCCCATCTCTGATGATGTTCTCCTCCCCTCCATCTACCCCTCCTATCAACTTTGATCCTCCCCTCCCACTTCCTGTGTCTTTTCCTTTGGGCACCCTCCCTCCCTTCTCTCTCCTTTTCCCCCCATCCCCCCTTCCTCCACCCCTCGTTCCCTGGGCTTCCCCTACCCCTTCCTCCCTTTCTCCCTCCCCCCTATCTCCCCTGCCCGTGGCATCTCTGCTCTCCCCTCTCCCTCTCCCACCCCCCCTCCTCCTCTCTTGGCAGGTCCACGGACTCATACACGCTCAGTGGACATTCGCGCGCCGGAGATCATCGCTATCAGTGTCTCGTGTGTGTGCCTTCGTTTCGTGTTTAGTGTTCTTTCGCCGTCACGCCACCACTGTTCACCTGTGCCGTCGCAGTCGTCCGTGTTTTGTGCGATGTGTCAACGGGTTTTAGTGTTATTTCTCGTCCAGCGTGAACGGCTTCATGTTTATTGTTTTTCGTGTCTACCGATTTTGCCCGCCATTTTTATTGTATTATCTGTACTACCTTTCTGTCATATTTATTGTACCACTCGCGGCTGAAGAGCAGCGTACTATGCTGCTGACAGCCCACCTTTGTATAAGGTGATTAAAATAACAATAAAGAAAAAAAAACTCGCTAGGCGGCGAGTATGGTCAGTTGGTCAGCCGGGTCAGTGTGGGGCAGTCAGTGTCTGTTTGTCGTCCGGAGTGCTAGTATGTGTTAGGCCGCCAGTCTGCTCGAGTTCGTTCAGGCAATGGTCATTGGTGGTTGGATCGATCGGTTGGTCGGTCGCGCACTGAGACACAAGACGACTTGTCCGTGTTGAGCGTCGGCGCATGTGAGGTCGCCACGTCAGTCCAGTGGGCCGCGCCGTATAGCAAGGGGTAGTGGCTTCGCGGCCGACACGAGAGCAACAGGAGCCAACCTACGACATCGGTCTGGCTGGTGCGAGCTGCGACGCCGTGAGACGGGAGATCGGCGCGCCTTCCTGCGTCCGTTGAAGCGGCTGGCAGCGGATGGTTCGGGAGAGCGTTTTGGGGGTTCTGCACCAGGTCTTCGCCAGACATCGCATTTTATTAGAAGTGATTCGTGATATGTTGTTTCATTTACTTGTTAAATTCTACTTGTTTTCTTGGTCAGTCTCTCGTCCTCAGCTTGCTCATCTGTCTCTCGTCCACATTTGTTAGGCAGTTAGTGTCTGTCGGTCTGCCGTACGTTAATAGCTGCGTCTGTCATGTTTGCCGGATTCAGTGTTAACGAATTTATTTCTTGAAGTGTAACGGCCGAATTCCTGAAATATGTTTTTATCTTGCCTATCATCTTGAGAGGCGGTATATGTGTAATGTAGAGCATTTTGTATATTTTATGTCAGACTGCATTTCATGGGTTTTTATTTAAATGGTCATTTTAGTATATAAAGTTGCCACCCTTCCACTGTAAGGGTTTTTTTAAAAATCAAGTTTCACTATCGGTGGCAAGTTAATTTTTTTGATGTTAGTGTTTTGTAACATTTCCATCCCTCCTATGGGGTGCATAGTTTATGTGCTTGCGTGAGTTGTTGAAATTTTTAGTTTAAAGTAATCTGGTGTGTTGCAGATTTGCACCAGTGTAGTCTTTCAGAGGTCGTTGTGAGCGGTCGTGACTACAGCCGTGTCAAAAGGGAGCGGCAAAGTTCTCAGCCCAAAAACTCATACTGTCAATATTTGTTCTTTCTGCCTCTGAATAAATTGTAACTTGATATTTAAAGGGTGCTTTCTGATTATAATTTTAAATCTGTTAAAAAAAAAGGCTTTTAGGACTAAAATTTCCATTTGTTGAAAGAAATTTAATTTGTTTTCATCAGTTACCCACTGGCAACTACTTCCACGCTCGCATAGTGTGATTAAATGTGTTAATGTTCTTGATGAATCGCTAGTAAATAAAGTAAATTCTTAAGAAAAGGTTTTGAAAGTAAATTCACGGCTCAAACGCGAGCAGCAATGTCGCGATACGATAAACCGCAATCGCGATAGGCTACAATCCGACCTTTATCAAAGTCGGAAACGTGATGGTACGCATTTCTCCTCCTTACACGAGGCATCACAACAACGTTTCGCCAGGCAACGCCGGTCAACTGCTGTTTGTGTATGAGAAATCGGTTGGAAACTTTCCTCATGTCAGCACGTTCTAGGTGTCGCCACCGGCGCCAACCTTGTGTGAATGCTCTGAAAAGCTAATCATTTGCATATCACAGCATCTTCTTCCTATCGGTTAAATTTCGCGTCTGTAACATGTCAACTTCGTGGTGTAGCCATTTTAATGGCCAGTAGTGTATGTGCGATCCTATTAAATATACAGGTATTGATCCACTGAGGCAGGTGGCCAGTGATCGAAGTCACTTGCACAGACCATGTATAAAGTTTCATCGCCTGTACTGTCCATTAGTTGCATTGCATGCATGCATGCGTTTGGTGCGGGCGGGCGTCACTGGCGCAAGCGTGGGTATCTCTCTCCAGTCAGGAGACAGGGCGCCTCGCGATCGCGAGTTCGTTTGATCGACAGGATTTTTTTTTCACCACATACGTTTAGCGGAAACTTTGTGGTGCAAGAGGGTGTTTATGCTCTCAGACGTCGGACTGTACAAGATCTCGGCTATATTTAGCGCTACGATCTACTTGTGATGGAAATTTCATTACTTCATAACATGATGTTTGCGTGTGATACTTAAACGTTGAAAATGTGTTTTATTATGAAGATCATAGTATGGTGGATGTGAGTGTTTTAAGCGATCTGTTTGACTCTTGTAAACTTTTAAACAATTAATTTGATAGGGTAGTGCAAATGCATTATTTCACTCTGTTTTTGATATCGAATTTGCGTCAGCTTTCCGTTTGTCTCCACATACCGTGGCTACTATACTGCACTTCATTCCACTCCCTGGCGATTACAGTTATTATCTCATGTTGAACAAGGATGCGAGGTGTAGTCATCATGTCTACCCAAGTGGGGAAACCCTGCCTCCCGTAAACTGATTAAATAAAGAATATGTATCAATATATTATTGACTTTGATTTGAATTTTCTGCCGTGAGATCCTTCCTCTCCAGACAGAATGAGTCTTTTTCCTACCAACTTTTTGCCGGTTACGATGGCCGAACGGTTCTAGGCGCTTCAGTCCGGAACTACGCAGCTGCTACGGTCGCAGATTCGAATCCTGCCTTGGTCATTGATGTGTGTGATGTCCTTAGGCTAGTTAGGTTTACGTAGTTCTATGTCTAGGGGACTGATGACCTCAGATGTTAAATCTCATAGTGCTTAGAGCCATTTGAACCTACCAACTTTTTCTGGTGGCACTGTGCACTAGGTCAGTCGATCCCTGCATGTTAAGGTGAGGGCATACATGAAAAATTTCCAGTAAGATGACACTTAAAATCTGCAGCAGTGTAATTACGTAATTGCCGCATATGAGCTTTTCCCATCAAATAAAAATGAGATCCAGCCCCTGTAAATTGGATTTTATACACTACTGGCCATTAAAATTGCTACACCACGAAGATGACGTGCTACAGACGCGAAATTTAACCGACAGGAAGAAGATGCTGTGATATGCAAATGATTAGCTTTTCAGAACATTCACACGAGGTTGGCGCCGGTGGCGACACCTACAACGTGCTGACATGAGGAAAGTTTCCAACCGATTTCTCTTACACAAACAGCAGTTGACCATCGTTGCCTGGTGAAACGTTGTTGTGATGCCTCGTGTAAGGAGGATAAACGCGTACCACCACGTTTCCGACTTTGATAAAGGTCGGATTGTAGCCTATCGCGATTGCGGTTTATCGTATCGCGACATTGCTGCTCGCGTTGGTCAAGATCCAATGACTGTTAGCAGAATATGGAATCGGTGGGTTCAGGATGGTAATGCGGAACGCTGTGCTGGATCCCAACGGCCTCGTATTACTAGCAGTCGAGATGACAGGCATCTTATCCGAATGGTAGTAACGGATCGTGCAGCCATGTCTCGATCCCTGAGTCAACAGATGGGGACGTTTGCAAGACAACAACCATCTGCACGAACAGTTCTACGACATTTGCAGCAGCATGGACTATAAGCTCGGAGACCACGGCTGCGGTTACCCTTGACGCTGCGTCACAGACAGGAGCGCCTGCGATGGTGTACTCAACGACGAACCTGGGTGTACGAATGGCAAAACGTCATCCTTTCGGATGAATCCAAGTTCTGTTTACAGCATCATTATGGTCGCATCCGCGTTTGGCGACATCGCAGTGAACGCACATTGGAAGCGTGTATTCGTCATCGCCATACTGGCGTATTACCTGGTGTGATGGTATTGGGTGCCATTGGTTACACGTCTCGGACACCTCTTGCTCGCATTGACGTCACTTTGAACAGTGGACGTTAGATTTCAGATGTGTTACGACCTGTGGCTCTACCCTTCATTCGATCCCTGCGAAACCCTACATTTCAGCAGGATAATGCACGGCCGCATGTTGCAGGTCCTGTACGGGCCTTTCTGGATACAGAAAATGTTCGACTGCTGCCCTGGCCAGCACATTCTCCATACCTCTCACCAACTGAAAACATCTGGTCAATGGTGGCCGAGGAACTGGCTCGTCACAATGCACCAGTCACTACTCTTGATGAACTGTTATGTCGTGTTGAAGCTGCATGGGCAGCTGTACATGTACATGCCATCCAAGCTCTGTTTGACTCAATGCCCAGGTGTATCAAGGCCGTTATTACGGCCAGAGGTGGTTGTTTTGGGTACTGATTTCTCAGGATCTATGCACCCGAATTGCGTGAAAATGTAATCACATGTTAGTTCTAGAATAATATATTTGTCCAATAAATACCGGTTTATCATCTCCATTTCTTGTTGGTGTAGCAATTTTAATGGCAGTAGTGTAAATAAGCAGAATATCCTCTGCTATATAATTGTTGTGACTTGACTTTGATTTGAATTTTGTGTGGTGAGGTCCTTCCTCTCCAGCACAGCAGCTTAGGGTCCAAGGCTGAATCCATTGTCAGTCATGCATTTGCCTTGGAAGGAGTTCTCACGTGTGTCGGTATTCTTCAGGGGTTTACCGGGTAAATGCTGCTTTGTTTGCAGTTTGGTCCGACTGCAGCTGAGGGCGCGAGCAGTCCCAGCAGTGGGACACTACAGGACGAGCGATAAGAGATAGAGAGAGAGGGCACATCTTTTGTCAGGAATTTCTCAGGTATCAAGTATCAAAGTGTTGCCGTCACATGATGCTTTTATTCGGGGATTAGCGTCACATCTGGCCTGTCAGTCATGGGGCCCGAGCAGACATGTCTTGGACACCGGCGCGTGGTTCGTCCGCTGATGGACACGTCACTTCGCTGGGTCTCCTGATGCTGCTCAACTACAGGCAGCCTGCGTGGATGATGTTCTGTGTGGGCCAGTGGTTGTGTTCGTGCTTCACGATCGAAAGATTTTCGACAGTGTAATTACGTGTGATGAATATTTCATGATGGTATTCCATGCGCTATAGGGATAAAAAAACTATCGATTTAATTACTTCTCTTCGATGTATTTGACAAGACCTGTATCTTCCCAAACAGCAGAGAATGATGAGCAAGAAAGATCCAACCCCTGCAAACTGAATTTTTTTGAAGATAAACAATATACCTTCTGCTATTGACTGAATTTCCTGTCCTGAGATCCTTCCTCTCCAGCACAGACCCGCCTATTTCGGGGTAGGGGAGGGAGAGAGTGGAGGTGTGTGTGTGTGCGTGTGTGTATGTGTGTGTATGTATGTGTGTGTGTTGGAGGTTGGAAGAAAGTTTTTCAGATATGTTTAATTAGTCTGTGTTTCCTTATGTGATTGTAATGAAAAAGCATTGGAACTGTTTAAATATTCCATGTAATGAAAAAGCATCGCAACTGTTTAAATATTCCATACATCATTATGTATCCCATGAATTGTTTAAATAAACAGTATTCCACACATTATCGAAATTGTTTAAACAATATTCCCTACAATGCAATCGAGTTCCCGCCAAATTCTTCACATAAAGAAATGAACTATATTCCATACATGGCCTCATATCTCATAAAATGTTTAAATAAACAGTATTTCGAACATTGTCTTAATTGTTTAGACAATATTCCATGTGCTGCAATCTATTTACCACCAAATTCTTTAAGTAAATAAACTATTTTCACACACAGTCTTCTATCCCATAAATTGTTTAATTAAACAATATTCCACACATTATCTAAATTGTTTAAACAATATTCCACATACTGTAATCATATTTCCCTCCAAATGGCCGACAACTGAGTCCTTTTCTCGCCAATTTCTGGGTGGGGGAGGGTAGGGGGAGGGCTGAGGTTTTACCAGAGGGGTTTAATTAATTGATCGATTTAATTAATTAGTCAATCAAATTGATATCGAAAGTGTGTTTTAATCGGCGAAGGGACTTCCCTGATGGGTGGAGGGATGGGGAGGAGGAAGGGGTGGGGGTGACATGGAAAACCACTTAATCGAACAACAGGTTAAGGACCTGTCAACCAAAAGGATGTATTATCCCCAGAGGGTCTTCATCCTCTTAGCAGAAGAATAGGTTACGGACCTGTCAATCAAAAAAGAACAATAGGTTTGAGTGTGTGCTTGCAACTGATGTAGGCAACCCACAAATGGGGTGATGCCCCTGTTGCCCTACTACTCATGTTAGTGTCTATTCTGCCGAACTTCGTGTCAAATGTGAGAGTGCAGAATTAGCTTCACACGTCCCATAGCATAAACCATTACATGAGTTCTTCCACTCATATCATAATACCTTTTTCCCAGTATCTCGTATTTGGCAGTATAATTTCCGACAAGCTGATCAATTAACTTTGTATTCAGTTATTACTGTCATGCTGTTAACATTTATTGTTTTCTGTGTCACTTACACGAAGTGTGGACTTCTTGTGAGTACCATTCTGTGTTATACAAGTGTTGCTGTGATAGGCGATGAACTGCCAAACGTGTATGACTTATTGGAAACCACTAAAATAAATTTTAGCGGTATTGGTAGTGTATTATACTAGTTCCATACTCTGGATAATGTATTACACTCAGTGCTAGTGATGGCTGCGTGTTAGCTTGAACGAGGCTAGCTTAAGACCTGCAACCAACGTATCTGCATTTTAGGCACTCTGGACCTACATCTTGAGTTATGGTCTGGGGTGCGATTTTGTATGACATCAGGACCACTCTAGTGGTTATCCCACGCTCCTTGATTGCAAAACTGTACGTCAATCTGGTTATTAGACCTGTTGTGCTGCCATTCATGAACAGCTTTCCAGCAGGATAACGCTCGCCCACATACCGTTGTTGTAAGCAGACACGCTCTACAGAGTGTCGATACGTTGCCTTCGCCTGCTCGATCACCAGATCTGACACCAATTGAGCATATATGGGACATCATTGGACAATAACTCCAGCGTCATCCACAAACGACATGAACCATCCCTGTACTGACCGACCAAGTGCACCACGCATGGAACTCCATCCCACATACTGACATCCGGCACCCGGTGGTTGGTTGGTTTATTTAGGGGAGGGGTCCAAACAGCGAGGTCATCGGTCCCACCGGATTAAGGAAGGATGGGGAAGGAAATCAGTTGCGCCCTTTCAAAGAAACCATCCTGGCATTTACCTGACACGATTTAGGGAATCACGGCAAACCTAAATCAGGATGGCCGGAAGCGGGTTGGAATCGTCGTCCTCCGGCACCTATAGAAAACAATGCATGCTCATCTGAATGCTTGCATTCAACATTCTGGCGGTTACACCGGTTATTAATGTACCAGCATTTCACATTTGCAATAGCTTATCTCGAGCTTACATTATTAACCTGTGATCTTGCATTGTTAATCACTGAAATGTATTACCTAGACAAATACATTCCCAATATTTCATAACTCTAGATTAACTATTTTTTGGTGTTGCGATATTTTTTTCCGTCAGTGTATTTGTGTAAGGTTATGTTACAAAAGGTTCTAAAAGTGTCACAAATTGGCCCAGTATTATGGGTCTCTGATAAACTACAATGACAAATGATGCGGAGATACGTGAGCGTACGGGTGTATTCATACTATTATTATTCTCATGTTCTTTCGCAAGTGGAACAAGAAAAAACGAGAATAAAAGGCATATGAAGTATTCTCCGCCATTGACTTGGCATTAGCATACGAATATAGTAGATGCGGGCGCTGTTTTTCTCAGTATTTGTTCAACTCTCGTTCTGAATCCTTCTAATGAGATATCCCTTGTTTTGTATAGTAGACCTTCTAACAATACCACCACTTGCAAAGTAGGTTAGAAATCAGATTAATAACGTTGCTCACGCAGCATATGTTCGCTTTATCAGACAACAACAAAGTTATTGACTGTGGATGGGATCGTCAGAATGGAAATAATGAAGTCACTGTAAAAAAGTCATTAATTTTGGCATTTATCTTGAATGGATTCCCACGTAGATTTCGTCGAAGTTGTTATGGCTCATCTTGTTGATTCTAGGGTGATTCCACACTGACTGCTAGAAGGTCCAGATCTGTATTTTAGCAATATTTGAAGACCTAACAAATGTGTTTTTCAGGAAATTCATAATGATCAAATAATCCCACATCAGAACAATGGTATGGTAGAAATAATTTTTGACTTGGTGTTCACGATCTACATTTTTATTAAACTTCTTGTAAATTCACATGTACTTCTTCTTAATTGTAACATCATCAAGACAACAGTTTTGTATCAATCTTCATATATTTAATTTCCACTTTAACCAAACACAAGACTTGACTGTTCTTTTACAAAGCGAAATAACAACTTAACTTCTGCAAAGTGAAACAAAGACTGCTCTGTGCGCATTCGCGCCAAAACGGTTACAAGTAAGTCAAAGATTATGACAGTTTCACAGAAATGAAATCATACAAGAACCATATCATTGTAATATATCGATACATTGGAGTACCTATACATTAATAAAACCAAATGTGAATATTGTCACAAAAATATGTCTGTTACTTCGCAGAAAAGTAGTATGATATTACTGATATCGAGAACTGGGGTTGGAGAGCCGTAATGGTCACGTAAATAAAGAACCATTACAACCTCCTCCCGAAGAGTTCGCAGATAATCATTTAGTCGATAAAATGCAGTCCCCAACATTCTGCTATGAAATGAGGTCAGTCTTTTGCCTCATATTCAGTTACAGTCGTATGGCTATTCATTTTGATTCTCATCGCATCGAGACACCAGTTCTTTTAATAGGGTTTAACAAACCGTCGACAGGGAAGAAACTCATTATAGATAATTATTACTGCATTCTGATAATTACGAGACTCCTTCCATTGGACTCTACTGAGTACAAATGCAGACAAATTTTTATTCTTAGTGACGTGCAGTTCTTTTCAGCTCACTGTTTCCGAGGCTTAACGCTAAACAGAACTACTGCGTTTTGGACAGTTCACAGAACCTTGAACAATTTTTTTTCTTATGACACTGTTTCATAGCCAACCACAGATTGTGTCTGATTTTTCGAATTCTATCTCATAATTCAGTGATTTAGGCCGTGAGCTAGACTCGTCCTATTTCGTTACTTTAAGCAGCGCGTCTTGTTGCATCGGTAGTTCCTGGTTACTTCCCGCTCAAACAGGACGTCAAATTCGAACTGTCGGAAGGTTGACTGCAATCTATCTGATTATCCGAGTGCAGTAATTTTACGGAATCGTGCATAAGCAAAGGTCTGTTATTGCGGCTACTTCCAAAGTCTTCAGTAGGCTACTGCCGAGTGGTTATTTTCTACACCTGAAGCCGAGCAAGGTTGGGCTGTTTTCGGGAGGATTGGAATTCGATTCCTCTTCCGGCGATCCATATTTAAGTTTTTTGGAGTTCCTCTAAATCGCTTAAGGCAAATATCGGCACGGTTTCTTTGAAGAACACGACGAATTTCCTTTCCTATACTTCCCCATTATGAATTTATGCTCTCTCTCTAACGCCGTCGTTGTCGGCGGGACGTTAAACCATAATCTCCCTCCCATCCTCCACGAAATCTAAATGGTCTGCAACAAACAAACGCCAGTGATTTTAGTTGGTATTTTGTGCGTCTGCTTGCAATACACTGTACGTAATACTGGAACGAGGACTATACTCCTGAGTTATTCGTAACATAAGTACGCGTTTTATAGCATCGTATGCTGTATGCGGATAACAGCTGTGAAATCTTAAGAACTGTAACATAAGAAACGTACACATACAGGAACATGCTTATAAGAAATTTTTCAGTTTTTCAGTTTTCTTTTTATTTGGAGTAGTGGGGAAGGTACTCCTAGTCAGTAATTCCTCGCCATTTCATCATAGGTTGCGATTGGGAAGAAGCACCACTGGTAGCCGCTACTCAGATTTAGTAGCTAATCAGTCATTTATTGAGGTTTAGCGACACACAGCTACACATCGCTGTCAGTCTGTCCTGAAGTGTGCTAATCAGCTGTTGTTTTACGTCCAGTGAGACTCCATTAGATTTTAGATGGCTTAGCCTATAGTACAACCTACTAAATGTGCGTGTGCTGTTAAGTGCATGAAAATTGGTGTAGCTTTGCAGTGTACTATAGTCAAAAAGCGTTTGTACCATGACGTCTGTATGCAAATACTATTAACTACGCACACTTTCACGTCCGACTGTTGATAATGGATTTATACTGGTGTTTATAAATAAAATATTGTGCAGTCTATGCCACTCTAGGCATATAGCTCAATTTACATTTTAGTTTATGTGAACATGTGAAGGATGAAAATACGTCGCCCCACTTGCGAACGCTACAGCGAATGCTTCCGACGTGTCACCCGCTAACAGGCGTATATGCAAAACGTCGTCATTCTGTTGTCTCCACAGACGCAGTGATGAAAGACCTATTAAGAAAACTGGACCTCTTATGAGGGACGTGCTAAATTGTCTCTTTCGTATTCAGTGCAGCCTCTGACGCCAGACACACGTAAAGCGATCTTCACTCAATTAGGTTACGCAGCCTACGTCATCAAAGACTCCGTGTCAGCGGTTGGTTGCGAAAGATGTAAACTGAAGCCGTGCGTATCGTCAACTTGTGATTACTAATGCGCGAGAGTTGATAGCCGTCCTTCATTCTGCAAGATTCCTCACTGGAAGAGAACTGGAAAGATAGGAATCAAATACGTCGTCGACGTAGAGGTTCTTAGAGGCAGAACACTAGCATAACGAAACATGTTTTGAGGACATACTCGCCCATGACCTAGTCTCGGCATTCCCTTGAAGCGCTTTAAGGCACCCGCGAAAACCTATCGTGATTTTCGTAAATCAGGGAAACATAATTAAAGCAGCAATGTTTGAAAATGTTAGCTGTGCACTGCTTAGTTGAAACTGGAGACAAATTTCACTGCATAAATAAAATTCGAAAACAAAGTTTCACAGTGTGATTTTCGCCGCACCTCTCCCCTCAGTGATAGAAATCTTTCTGTTTAGCTACGGAGTTTCTTTTATTAATTTTTGTGTTTTGGCTTTATAATAACTTGTACAGATCATCTATATCTGCAACAAAGCATGTAAGGCGGGTAAAGAAACCAATGATGCTACTCTCCTTCAGCTGTCTCTTGCGTTCGTAACTCACTCTCTAGCTCTCCATCCTCGGTACAACACAGACATCTTATTAAAGAACCCCGTACAGGACACAGCTTTATTGATAAGAATACAGGATGCCATTCAGTTAATATGGCGTACAGCATTTCATTGAAACAGTGACTTTAATCAGAATTTAGTTTCACGAGTTAGAAAAGACACATGGATGGTGCAAAAATTGGAAATTGACCCCAAATAACGAAAAGTGTGAGGTCATCCACATGAGTTCTAAAAGGAATCCGTTAAACTTCGATTACACGATAAATCAGTCAAATCTAAAGGCCGTAAATTCAACTAAATACCTAGGAATTACAATTACGAACAACTTAAATTGGAAGAAATACATAAAAGATGTTGTGGGGAAGGCTAACCAAAGACTACGTTTTGCAGGACACTTAGAAAATTAACAAATCTACTAAAGAGACTGCCTACACTACGCTTGTCTGTCCTTTTTTAGAATACTGCTGTGCAGTGTGGGATCCTTACCAGATAGACTGACGGAGTAAATCGACAATGTTCAAAGAAGGGCAAAACGTTTTGTATTATCGCGAAATAGGAGAGAGTGTGTGACTGAAATGATACAGGATTTTCGATGGACATAATTAAAACAAAGGCGTTTTTCGTTGCGGCAGAATCGTCTCACAAAATTTCTGTCACAAACTTTCTCCTCCGAATGCGAAAATATTTTGTTGACGCCGGCCTACATAGGCAGAAACGATGATCATAATAAAACAAGGGAAATCAGAGCTCGCACGGAAAGACATGGGTGTTCGCGCGCTGTACTAGATTGGAATAATAGAGAGTTAATGTTAAGATGGTTCGATGAACCCTCTTCCAGGCACTTAAATGTGATTTGCAGAGTATACATGTAGATGTATACCTTATCCTATGAATTTTGATTGAAATAAATCAGAAAAAAGTTTGGAAGACAAGATTATGTTCCAGATTAGAACAGATTTGAAAGTTAAAAAATCGGTATGTAAGAGTGGTACAATAAACGTGGCATCAATAATCAGTATGATTATCGAAGTGCAGGACTATAGCACATAAAGCAAGGTGAGGTGCTGTCAAGCATGATGTCTATAAATTTCGTATGATGTGAATGCAATACGACCCAGAGCTACAGCCGCAATTCCATCAGTTTAATTGCTTGCTGTTGAGGACATTCGTCCACGCAGCAAGTCCTGAGCGGTCAGACATTATCCTCTTACTGAACGAAGTCTTCAATTACTGGCAGAAGTCGCAACAACAATACCAGATCAGATCCAGACACAAAAGTAAACTCAAACGCCTCATGGACAAACAATATCCCATTACAAAAACTAACGACATAACTTCTCCTTCAAATTTTTATAAAAAAAAACATCAACATGACTGAAATTACTTTCAATGACCAAGAACAAAAATTATTGGATAAAGGATTAAAGTATACTATCGAACCTAGATTCCACAATAGCGTACAAAAACAACTAATAGCATCTGCAAAAGTAGGGCTAGACTTAGCAAACTTACCCATAAAACAGCAGAATGAAATTACTATCAAAATAGCAAACGCAACAGAAAGAGAGCTCAAAATCAGGAAAAGCTGTAATATCTATTCAGAAACAAAACACTACCCCAAATTAATTAAAAATTAACGAATTACAACTCCCTAGCAACTCCCTACATCCAAAAGTTAACGATTACTTTGGTAGTAATGGTATCACACAAATCAATAGAAACCCCACAAACAAATTTGAAGCCCAAACCAAGCAAACCATGAAAGCATGTCGTACAATACTTACAGAATGAAAAAGAACATGTATACCCATGAACCCTAGAACACTAAAGCTCTGTGGACATCCTAAGATACATAAACAATTCGTTCCTATGCGTCCTGTAGTAGACAATGTTAACAGTCCCACATATTACATAAGCAAGAAACTAAACAACCTCCTTAATAAATGTTACACATACAACAAAAAATATACAATAAGGAATTCTAGAACATTAGCCAAATAAAAAATCAAAGACATAAAAATGCCCCCAAATGCAAGATTTGTATCTTTCGACGTTACTATCCTATACACCAACCTCCCAATCCAGTAAACAATAGATATCATAGAACAAAACCTACTCAAATACAGAAAGATATCAGTACAAGGCACTACAGAAATTTTTCAACTAACAAAACTTGTCTTACACCAAAATTACTTCGAGTTTGATAATAAAATATATGCACAAAAAGATGAACTCGCGATGGGATGTAGTATTGCTGGAATCGTAGGTGACATATTCCTTAACAGCTTGGAAGAAAAATTTTTTGAAACAAAAAACACAACTAATCAAAAAATCATATACTATTTATTACAGATATGTAGACGACGCTTAAATGCTTATAGAAGGTAATCTAACTGACTCAGATGAAATACATAAAGCACTGAAGCAATTACACCCCAAAATGAAATTTACCATAGAACACGAAACTAACAAAACAATTAACTTCCTCGATCTAACTACTGAGAACACTAACAACAAACATTGCTTCGAAATTTACAGAAAGCCTACCACAACAAACGGTATTATCAATGCACACTCATGTCATCCAAAAGCCCACAAACCCACATTCTTCCACACAATGCTGAACAGATTAATAAATTTACCACTAGAAGACGAAGAAATCCAGAGGGAAATAAAAATCTTAGAATACATAGCCCAGAAAAGCGATTATGACCCCAAAATTATAACACAATTATACCACAATACGAGAAGACAACCTGAAAGGCACAATATACATAAAGAAATAACACTAAACGTACACACAACGAAAAAGAAGAAAAGGAAATACATAACCATGAATTATCTAGGAAACATCTAGAACAAAATCAACAAATTATTCAACAAAACTGACATCGCATTTGCATTTTAAAACACACACAGCCTCAAACACAAATATCACAAAGGAAGCCCGAAAATCCCCATACACAACAATCCCGGCATTTACAAATTTTCGTGTAACACGTGTCACAAATTCTACATAGGGCAAACTGGTAGAAACTTCAAAATTAGATATAAAGAACACATAAGAGAAAGTGAAAACAACCCATCCACATTTTTTCAACATTTACAAACGGAGAAACACGACGTATAATGAATAAACGAAGCACTAGAAATACTCCATATCACTCAGAAGGGAACATTCATGAAGATCCTTGAGGAAATAGAGATATATTCACATGCATACAGTAGCCTAACAAATTTATTGAATGAACAAACCGACCTAAAGCACAAAAGTATATAGAAAACCTTATACACATTATAAATCGGGAAAATAATAAAATCAGAAACTCTAAACAATATATATCCATAGTAACAGCGATAACAACATGAGTAGTATAAAACAGAAATAGAACACCAATATAAATCATAGACAACAACAATTATTAGGAAAAAATTAAAAAAACGTAAAATAAAAATCTCAAATAAAACTAAAACAATCTTTAGGCAAAAACATAATTAGAAACAAACCTATATAAAAATAATAATAAACAACCGAATATCACACATTACTTATTTACAATGGTAACTACGTAAACATGTAATATCGCTTACCCACTGTCATCCAAACTGTCAGAAAAATAGCATATATGGAAAACAAGTAATATCCGACGTAAAACTCCACTGTATATCTGGGAGAAAGTAATAGTTTTAAAACAGACAGGACATGACAGCAACGATGTTACATGTAAGATAAAACAACTAATGATATACACTCCTGGAAATGGAAAAAAGAACACATTGACACCGGTGTGTCAGACCCACCATACTTGCTCCGGACACTGCGAGAGGCCTGTACAAGCAATGATCACACGCACGGCACAGCGGACATACCAGGAACCGCGGTGTTGGCCGTCGAATGGCGCTAGCTGCGCAGCATTTGTGCACCGCCGCCGTCAGTGTCAGCCAGTTTGCCGTGGCATACGGAGCTCCATCGCAGTCTTTAACACTGGTAGCATGCCGCGACAGCGTGGACGTGAACCGTATGTGCAGTTGACGGACTTTGAGCGAGGGCGTATAGTGGGCATGCGGGAGGCCGGGTGGACGTACCGCCGAATTGCTCAACACGTGGGGCGTGAGGTCTCCACAGTACATCGATGTTGTCGCCAGTGGTCGGCGGAAGGTGCAAGTGCCCGTCGACCTGGGACCGGACCGCAGCGACGCACGGATGCACGCCAAGACCGTAGGATCCTACGCAGTGCCGTAGGGGACCGCACCGCCACTTCCCAGCAAATTAGGGACACTGTTGCTCCTGGGGTATCGGCGAGGACCATTCGCAACCGTCTCCATGAAGCTGGGCTACGGTCCCGCACACCGTTAGGCCGTCTTCCGCTCACGCCCCAACATCGTGCAGCCCGCCTCCAGTGGTGTCGCGACAGGCGTGAATGGAGGGACGAATGGAGACGTGTCGTCTTCAGCGATGAGAGTCACTTCTGCCTTGGTGCCAATGATGGTCGTATGCGTGTTTGGCGCCGTGCAGGTGAGCGCCACAATCAGGACTGCATACGACCGAGGCACATAGGGCCAACACCCGGCATCATGGTGTGGGGAGCGATCTCCTAACTGGCCGTACACCACTGGTGATCGTCGAGGGGACACTGAATAGTGCACGGTACATCCAAACCGTCATCGAACCCATCGTTCTACCATTCCTAGACCGGCAAGGGAACTTGCTGTTCCAACAGGACAATGCACGTCCGCATGTATCCCGTGCCACCCAACGTGCTCTAGAAGGTGTAAGTCAACTACCCTGGCCAGCAAGATCTCCGGATCTGTCCCCCATTGAGCATGTTTGGGACTGGATGAAGCGTCGTCTCACGCGCTCTGCACGTCCAGCACGAACGCTGGTCCAACTGAGGCGCCAGGTGGAAATGGCATGGCAAGACGTTCCACAGGACTACATCCAGCATCTCTACGATCGTCTCCATGGGAGAATAGCAGCCTGCATTGCTGCGAAAGGTGGATATACACTGTACTAGTGCCGACAATGTGCATGCTCTGTTGCCTGTGTCTATGTGCCTGTGGTTCTGTCAGTGTGATCATGTGATGTATCTGACCCCAGGAATGTGTCAATAAAGTTTCCCCTTCCTGGGACAATGAATTCACGGTGTTCTTATTTCAATTTCCAGGAGTGTATTATAGCTCTTCAAATCATAGTAAGAAGACCATTACATTAAGACCATGTTATTTATGTATTTACAGAGCACCTGACGATGGCAGTTTGCCGAAATGGACTCATCGTGAATTAGATAAAGTATAAACAATTTATATAGCAGTGTAGCTGGATCTATCCATAATAATCATTTCATTGAAAGACATATTTTGCATTGCTTCCCCCAAAGAACAAAAGTTAAAAAATCAGTCGGTTTACATAAAAAAATTGCGAAATAATTCATGAAAACACGTGCATGTAGATTTTCATTGAGCTCAAGGGAAACAGGTCTATCCATTAAACATGATTACTCGAAGACAGCGTTGAAGTAACAGACATGTTATGGCCAAATATCAGTCAGTTTGCATTACACAAAAGAAACACCTCTAAAAATTGGAGAAAACAAATAAGTCCAAAGCAGTTAATGGATAGTAAGAGCATGGAAGCTCTTTGCAAGTAATACCCTTATCTTGAAACTTCAAAGGTTATCACAAAACTCCAGACTCAACGGTCATTTCCTCGAGACGAAGCAAAACACATGGCACTCCGTAAAACACGTAAATTTACCCTGAAAAAATTCAGAATAATTCATAATCGGGAAAGCTATGCATTATCACTCCGAAAAAGTGTTCTAAGTTAATTGCAAACACAAGGAATGATTTAACGGAATACTTCGTCCACAATATCAAAGCAATAGTAGCAATGCGCGTCTACTGATTTCGGAACCTGACGAATAATGCTGGGTATCTTGTTTGTAGTGCGCCTCTAACATGGGAGAGCAGAGTACGGGGAGGGACTGTTGTCAACCATTGTCTCTGGTCCTAACTCAAGTAGTCCAAGGATTAAATTGGCACTACAAGCCTACAATTCTACAAAGATCTCTTCCAGTGACTCATATCCTCCTAGTTACACACACACACACACACACACACACACTCACTCACACACACAAGAAGGTGAAGAGGAAAACGGACTGTATAGCAGGAATAAATAAATAAATAAATAAATACACGCGCACTTTCCTTTACCAGAGATTAAGTGTTTGATGTTACAGAGAAATGACAGAAATGAGAAAAAAATAGACAAAAGCTAGTCGCTGTCAACAAGTTAAGGCACAAGTTGTTCTCAAAATTTATGAAAGCGGATCTTGCGGACCCCTTTCAGTATGAAGTAAGTTCTGTTTCTACTGATTAAGTGGATGAAAAGACACAAAACAACAGAATGTGCAGACCCAAATAGTGTCCTTGTGTTCAGTTTGTAACGTCCCCCCTCACTTATCGACCTTAATGACAGTGAAAAATTAAACCGCGTGTACCTAATGGAAATTTGGGAAAAGCAATCGTCACCGAAGTTAATCTATCGGTAAAGAGGGAGGAAAGGGTTACATCTAAATGAAAGGAAAAATGCAAATGAAACTGGTGGAAATCAATTTTGAAAAGGGGTAAAGTTAATAAAGAAAGTAAATGTGCGGCCGTTACGTTAACAATTAACTAGCGGTAATTAGATATTTGAGATTTGGGGGAAATCACGGTCGCCAGTCCTAAGGACAATTACTATAGTAACTGAAAAAGAAAGGTTATTACACATATAATTAACACTAGAAGAGTGGCAACTGAAGGTTGACACGTGTAGTGTGAAAACTGAAAGTTTGTCAGAAGTAATAAATTTCGCTACACTTAATTTAGCAAAAGAATTAATAAAACCGGAAAATCGAAAATTAATTTAGTGACTGAAGTTAATAGTGAGCTTTCTTTCTGAAGCACACCGACATTCAGTAAAATAAGGTTAGTCTTGGACTACCTCAACAATCATTTCAAAAGCTACTTGAATCTACGCAATTTAGAAATAAGAGAATTAACTTTGAACTTGAATTAAATGATTCTGAACAATTAACAATAGTAAAATTTAGTACGTACCAAGCTGAGCTGCAGTCACAGGTAAGCTAAAATACGATAACAAAACTCGCACTCTTAATTTGTGCTTGTGTAATCTGAATATTGAAGCCAGCTATGAATACCTTTGAGATTAAAGCAGTGAAATGATGTTACTTTAATGCTGGCGTCTGAATTTCAACGACACTCGGGTTCATTCCGGAAAAGGAAGGGGCCTTGCTTGGTAATGCAATTGGGACAATGAGCAACAAAGGTTCATGCTAAGTTGCTGTAATTTTGCGAGGCAAATGGAACAAGATTAAAAGCTGAGGTCTGCCATACAGTTCTAAAACTTTACGTGCTTCCAGTCTTCCTTGTTGGTTGATTGAAGGTTTGAAGCCGTCGATCGAGGAGGTGGCGACAGTCACTCATTGTCGGCCGTCGCTGTTGCAGAAGCTGGAGGTTGGCGCGCCTTCTTCTCGACACGGTTACCAGGCGAAACGGGCTCTTGATGTGCGCCAGCTAATGCTTCCCGTCCGCGACACCATGTCAGAAACTATCATCGCGAGTCGAGCGCAATTACATGCTGCCAAACCCCAAAAGCGCGGCAACTCGCGGGAGCGTCACACAACACCTGCTCCACTCACTACTCCCGCCAGACTCCCACCGTTCTGCCCGCGCTCCACGCGGCAGAGTTAACACTACCAAAGATCCTACACACTTTGATTCTTCACACGACCTATCGATGTAATCGTTCGATAGCAGTTTTCCCTAGGCAAGACCCAGCGTAAAAATACAAATAATCTTTACACAACAAACCAATTATACATCGACATAAATGCATAAATATATATATACAAACAGTAAAGCAATTACAATATATAAAGAGACAGAAATGTCATATCTTGAGGTAACAAAACAAGGAAAAAAATAATAGTACAATAGATGGAAATAGGAGGATATGCATTTCCGGCGTTACACGTGCCCCACATTGTCTGAGGATGTTCGTGTAACGTAAACAGACTCAGAAAATGTCCCAAAAAAGAAACAGCGGAAATGCATATGCTCAAAACATCAACAAAATTTAGCATTCGTCTAATTAACCATAAATCAATTTTTAGACCATAATAACTGAGTGGAGACACTCCTAATCTTATTCCACTCTGTCATCTTGCACAAAATAAAACAGGTTGACAACATATTAAAATTCATAGAAGATATAGAAAATGGTTTAGCTATTCCAAAATCGTCAAAATTCCTAACAGTATCAAGAAATGGAATACTATTTACAAAATTAATCAGAGTACATGGTCATAAAAACAGGTAGATCAAAATACGCAAATTAATAATTAATTACATAGAATACACATTTTTACATAACCCTTTCATAATTAATATTCTCGTCATGGGAGTCCATTAAACGCTAAACAAGAAAATAACACACATCAGATCGAAAAAAACATAAATATTGACAGTAGAATTCTTTCAGCTGTCCAGGAAGAAAAACAATTCCGCCTTTCGTACTCGCAAGTACAAAGAATGCCGACAGCGGCCCAAGAGCCGACAGCGGCACAAGAGCCGACAGCGGCTCGCCTCGCCAGTATTGTTGCGCCCGCGTGTGCGGCACGCTTGATCTCACTCGCCCTTGTGACGGCGTTTCCAGAACGTCCGCTTCACTGAATTCTTTAGGAAAAACTCACTCCCGAGTAATCTCAAGGAGTCCCTTAATACTATCACAGTGGATAACTCAACACTGTCCATCATCACACGCATGTACTAGCCTGAAACTTAAAACAGCGTCTAAGTACATCGGCAATGACTAGTAAATCACATATTTATGAAATCTTACAGCTATTTACAAAATCATATTTACATTCCTTAATCTACTGTGACTCAGCTGAAAACTTAAACTAGCAGCTTGGATTTTTCAGTTGATTAGATCATGATTAAATCGATTAAAATTAAATTGATTAATCAAAATTAATTACTTATTAATTACAACTTCGTTAATGACCTTGGTCAGTCAAAAGCATGGCAATCTAGCAAATCGTTAAATCTTACACTCTATTTTACATACTGTATAAATTACCCATTGTGTGGTATTAATCGATCCTAGGTTGGTACAATTTCAAGTCTACAATATTCCGTAAGCATTTGTGTGAGGCATACCAATGACTTTATATGGTCCATTATAAACAAACTTAAATTTAGAGTTTTCATGGTCTATCTCGCTCGATTTCTCATGAGCTTTTACAAGTACTAAGTCTCCGATTGCAAACTTAGCAAAACGCGCTTTAGCGTCATGACGACGTATGCGAGCATCAGCTTTTAGCTTCATTACTTCTCGCAAACGATCTTTTTTCACACCAATACTAATGTCAATCCGTGGAGGGAATTTGATTACCTCTTCCACTAAACTTTTACTTCTGTCATCCAACAGGATTTCCTCTGGAGAAAATCCCGTAGATTCATGTCTCAAGGTGTTCATAATTCTCTTAAATTCTGCTTCATATTTGCCCCATGCCCTATGGTTGTGATGGCAGTAGGTACGGGAAAGTCGGCCTCGTCTTTGTTCGTGTGTTACGTTTGACACACCTTCTACAATACTTTCCAATTCACTTTCTACATTATTGTCAATGCCGAGATTCTTCACATTACAGTAGTTCAGATTCATACCTACGTCAATACCATCCGGCCAGTTAACAATGTGTATAGGCTGGTATTGCCTATGCACACCGTCTCCTGCCTCGTCAAAACTAACTACTATTGTTTTATCTTGCGACGTACATGTCAAAGTTTTGCTTTCGCAGTTAATCACTGCACGGTACCTTAATAGCCAATCTAACCCGATAATTACTTCCGTAGTTAAGTCTGGCACGACGACAAACTCTTGTTCAAATCGTGCCCCACATATCTCGAAGTTGACAAAAATCTGTTTTGTGACCGGTTTACTGGCCTTCCCAGTAGCACCGATAATTTTCACTCCTGTTACTGGCATACCTACGATGCCAGGTCTGTCTTTCAGTAACTCAAATATTTTCCCAGATACAGCACTCAATTCTGCACCGGTGTCAATCAACACGTTTAGTTGTAGGTCGTGCATATTAAGAGACACTACTATCTGTCTACACTTGTCCTCGACTGTTTCTTTATTTTCCCACAGTAAATCCTCGTCTATATCCAGGTCATTCCAGAAAAAACCATCCGGCTTTGATCCTAAATCCGGTTTATCTGGCGGCTTTTTCAGCCTCTGTTCACATACAGTTTTAATTTCAACACGTTTGTCCTGAGGCTTAGTCTGTAGCGTCGCCTCCAATACCGAAACCTTTTCCTGTAACTCGTCAACTAGTGAATGTTGCTTTGCTATCAATTCACTAATTGTCACCTTCGTTGATTCCTCTTTAATCAGATTGATCTCATCTGCCAATTTACCTGGAGACATGTGCCCAGTAGTATCTGCAATTACTTCCTCTAGATCTGCGCAACCCATACTGTTATCTTCTGACCGTATAATGTCAGCTCTAACCTCATACACGCTGTAATCTATGTGCTTTTCTACCAATCGTGTTCGGCTATCACTAAAATTTTCGTAATCTTTCTCCTTAATACTCTCGCAATGTTTAAACAGGACGTTCGCGTCGGATGGGTCGGCTACTTCTACCACTATAACTTTCGGTAAAGTCTGCCGGTTAGGGCCAGAACTTTCCGTTACTACTTCAACATTCAACTCCTGCGGGACGAAACACGACGCATCTTGCTCGTGCTCCCCATTAACATCAACTATTTCTAGTAAAGTCTGCCGGTTAGGGCCAGAACTTTCTATCACTTCACAATCACTATCTTCCTGCGGGACGAGACGCGGCAAATCCTGCCCGCGCTCCCCATAAACACTTCTCCCGTACATGCCCCTATAATCTCTTAGTTCGTCGTATAAGCGACCGAACTGCCTTAACCAGACCTCATCCCTCTCTGCATCTCCTCGCTCGATGACGGACGTTTTATCCGACATCTGATCTTCTTTCAACACTTGCGAATCATTCTTAAACTCAATCTCCAGTTCCGCTGTGGGTATTACAGCTGCCACTTTATAATCGATTTCCGGAACACTACTTAAATTGTTCTCACTGACAGTGAATGTACTTCCTACTGCCGTGTCTACAGCTGATCTACTACTTGTGGGCGCACTCCTTTCTCCTAACACTGGCACACTCTCCCGCCGTTGATTATTCCATACGGAATTTTCATAACGACGACACCTGGGTTTTCTCCTGTTATTGGGCCGCCAAAATTTCTCCACGCCCGGTCGGCCCCTCACCGGCGCGGCTAATGGTTTCCCTGTCTCGTCCCAGCAGATACGCTCCCCGGATACTGCTGAGGCGGCTGGTCACACCCTCTGGCGTTATTACTATTCTGCGCAGCCCGTATCACGCTAGTATGATACTGGTTTCCGTCATTCCGGTTATTATTTGCATTGTACCGATTGTTATTACGGCCCGAACCATTATTGTTATTGCTGCGGTATGCATTATTCCCATGGTTATCGTTGTTATGGTTGGGGTGGTACCCGTTGTTGTTACCACGGTCTCTACCACTGTCGCGATTATTGCGCCAATTGTCCTCGTCCTCAACTCTTCCCAGGAAATCATTGATTGTCCTGTGATTGCTCCCTACGTAGCGTTTTGTATCATCTGGAAGCTTTTTGTAGAGTTCCCAGACTATTTCGGATTCCGAGCGGCGGTCACGCAAATATTCCAACTTGCGGATCCAGCCCTCACAAAACTCCATCATCGAACCGCGCGAATTCGCATCGAAAGGCCTCGATACGACAAATTCGCGCCAGACACTTTGCTGTTTTCGCTCTGACCAGTATTCAGCCAGAAACAAATTTTTAAATTCGTCAAAAGTCAGGTCCGTAATGTTGAGGTTTAGGCCCCAACGCTTGGCATCACCAGCCAACACATCAATAATCGCATTAATTTTTCTCTCATTAGTCCATGATCTGGGTAAAACTCTTTCACAATTCTTAATGAAATCCGTCGCGTGTATACCGCCTTTTTTCAAGGGGTCGAACCGCTCCTCTTTCGTCAACAACTCCGAACTATGTGCACAGATTGGCACATAGCTCTGTTTTTCGTCAAGTTTCCTTTCTAATTCCGACACCCTCGTAATCACTTGGCAAGTGGTTGTCGCAAGCGTTTCCACTTCCCTCTTTTTCTCTTCGCAGGTGTTAGCCTGCTTCGTCACTTTGGTATCTACTTCGGATACTAAAGCCATTAAAGTTTCCACCTTCTGTTGATCCTCTTTTCTCACTAATTGAATTTGTTCCGTCACCTTATTCTCGATGATCGGAGCAACTGCATCTCCTACACTTTTCTCGATTCTGCTAATTTCGGAATCAAAACGAGTATTTATGCTCGCAATTTCCGCCTGAACGCCTATCATTTCCTGTTTAAGGTTACCGATTTCGGTATTAATCACGACAATATCGTCTTTGATTTTATCAACTTTTGTGTTAACAACTTCAACATTGTTGTTAACTACATTAATAGCTTTGTCCTGATTGTCTAGCATTCGTTCAATTTTTTCAGACTGAGCTACTTGCTTGGCAGCCTGAGCTGCTTGCTTGGCAGCCTGATCGTCTTGCTTAGCAGACAGAGCTTTAATTTCTGCCGATTGACTCTTGATTTCGTTAATCAAAACATTCAATAAATCAGTTAAATTCCCGGAAACTACCGGTTTTACTTCCGCAGCGGCTTCCTCTTTAATTGTCCCCCCGTATTCGTCATCAAGGGATTCAGATTTGATTTTCACTTCCGATTCCGAAACAATTTCTAAAGCTTGGAATTCCATTTCTGCTCTTTGTTGCGTTTCGGCGGTCGCGTCTTTCATGCTAGCCGCCTGCCCCTGAACAATGGGTACTGTGGTACGTGTTTCCCACTGTTCGACCGATTGTTCCGTATCCAAGTCTACCAAATTTTGGCAATTGTTGCCTTCACTCATTTTAATATTTTTCAATATAAATGCCAAATCTCAAATCTAATTAGGATTCCTCACACTAATATTCTCGCCGACGTATCGACCATTTCGTAACCAGTACTTTGTTACGAGATTTGCACAATGCAAAATTCGTGTCCAGAACAACCTCAAATCCGAAGATTGTCCTGTCACCAGGTCGCCACGTGTAACCTCCCCCCTCACTTACCGACCTTAATGACAGTGAAAAATTAAACCGCGTGTACCTAATGGGAGTTTTGGAAAAGCAATCGTCACCGAAGTTAACCTGTCGGTAAAGAGGGAGGAAAGAGTTACATCTAAATGAAAGGAAAAATGCAAATGAAACTGGTGGAAATCAATTTTGAAAAGGGGTAAAGTTAATAAAGAAAGTAAATGTGCGGCCGTTACGTTAACAATTAACTAGCGGTAATTAGATATTTGAGATTTGGGGGAAATCACGGTCGCCAGTCCGAAGGACAATTACTATAGTAACTGAAAAACAAAGGTTATTACACATATAATTAACACTAGAAGAGTGGCAACTGAAGGTTGACACGTGTAGTGTGAAAACTGAAAGTTTGTCAGAAGTAATAAATTTCGCTACACTTAATTTAGCAAAAGAATTAATAAAACCGGAAAATCGAAAATTAATTTAGTTACAGGTAAGCTAAAATACGATAACAAAACTCGCACTCTTAATTTGTGCTTGTGTAATCTGAATATTGAAGCCAGCTATGAATACCTTTGAGATTAAAGCAGTGAAATGATGTTAGTGAGCTTTCTTTCTGAAGCACACCGACATTCAGTAAAATAAGGTTAGTCTTGGACTACCTCAACAATCATTTCAAAAGCTACTTGAATCTACGCAATTTAGAAATAAGAGAATTAACTTTGAACTTGAATTAAATGATTCTGAACAATTAACAATAGTAAAATTTAGTACGTACCAAGCTGAGCTGCAGTCACAGGTAAGCTAAAATACGATAACAAAACTCGCACTCTTAATTTGTGCTTGTGTAATCTGAATATTGAAGCCAGCTATGAATACCTTTGAGATTAAAGCAGTGAAATGATGTTACTTTAATGCTGGCGTCTGAATTTCAACGACACTCGGGTTCATTCCGGAAAAGGAAGGGACCTTGCTTGGTAATGCAATTGGGACAATGAGCAACAAAGGTTCATGCTAAGTTGCTGTAATTTTGCGAGGCAAATGGAACAAGATTAAAAGCTGAGGTCTGCCATACAGTTCTAAAACTTTACGTGCTTCCAGTCTTCCTTGTTGGTTGATTGAAGGTTTGAAGCCGTCGATCGAGGAGGTGGCGACAGTCACTCATTGTCGGCCGTCGCTGTTGCAGAAGCTGGAGGTTGGCGCGCCTTCTTCTCGACACGGTTACCAGGCGAAACGGGCTCTTGATGTGCGCCAGCTAATGCTTCCCGTCCGCGACACCATGTCAGAAACTATCATCGCGAGTCGAGCGCAATTACATGCTGCCAAACCCCGAAAGCGCGGCAACTCGCGGGAGCGTCACACAACACCTGCTCCACTCGCTACTCCCGCCAGACTCCCACCGTTCTGCCCGCGCTCCACGCGGCAGAGTTAACACTACCAAAGATCCTACACACTTTGATTCTTCACACGACCTATCGATGTAATCGTTCGATAGCAGTTTTCCCTAGGCAAGACCCAGCGTAAAAATACAAATAATCTTTACACAACAAACCAATTATACATCGACATAAATGCATAAATATATATATACAAACAGTAAAGCAATTACAATATATAAAGAGACAGAAATGTCATATCTTGAGGTAACAAAACAAGGAAAAAAATAATAGTACAATAGATGGAAATAGGAGGATATGCATTTCCGGCGTTACAAGTTCACAGTCGCTGCTGCAAATGTTCCTGAAGATTTTTATAGCATGGGTAGTGATGACAAAAACTCTATGACTACTGCTCACCACGAAACTGAATGCCGCCCGGCGACATTACGGGTACGTGACGCGGTAAGGAAAGTACTCCGAGAACAGCCGAGACGAATGGGGAATCATTCTAGCGACAGTATGGCGGGCAAATGGGGAAATCCACTGACATAAGTGACGTTGAAAGAGGGCACATTGTTATGTCACGGCGCCTGGGAATGAACATCTCGAAAAACAGCAAAGCTGGGCGGGTGTTTGCGTGGTACTGTCGTCAGCGTCTATGGAAAGTGGTCGGCGAAGAGGTGTTGGACATCAATGCCTCATCACAGCAAGTGGGGGCTGGAAGCTATCCCACTCTGTAAAGCAAAGCGAGGTGGTGCAGTGGTTAGTACGCTGGCCTCGCATTCGGAAGGGCGACAGTTGAAGTCAGCGTCCGACCATCCACATTGACGTTTTCCATGCTTTCCTTAAATCGATTAAGGCAGATGCAGGGAGTATTTCTATGAAAGGGCACAGCCGATTTCCTTCCCCATCCTTAACCAGTCAGAGATTGTGCTCCGCCTCTAATGATCTCGTTGTCAATGGGACATTCAGCCCTAATCTTCCTACTTCCTTTCCGTAAAGGAGGACAGGTTGTGATCTGTGGCAAATCTGACAACAGAGTACGATATTCGGACAGGGACAAGTGCTTTGGAACACACCTTACTGCCCACATTCTTGAACATGAGACTCAGCATCAAAGGATCCGTTCGCGATCTATGTTGATGATCTAGTGACATTGTCAATTAAGATTACAGCATACACGGGATCATCGAGACATGTCTGTGGAGTAGCAGAAATGTGTCACCTGCTGGGGTGAATCTCATTTCTTGTTAAAGTAATTCGACGGTTTCTCCTGAATACGCTGTGATCCTTTCGAACTGCTGCTTGAAACGTACACCAGGATACAGACGCATGCCGGTGGGGGCAGGATTATGCTTTGGAGTCATTTATCTGGGCTTCCATGGGACCTATGTTAGTAATGGAAGGCACCATGACAGCTCTGGACTACGTGAATATTACTGTGGATCACTTACGTCCCTCCTGGCTTGATGGCTTGGCTGACAGCGATGGCATCTTCCAGCAGGATAACTGTGCTGCAGTGGTTTTAGGAGCGTGATAGTGAAATTACGTTGGTGTCTTGGCGACCAAATTCACCTGATCTTAATCCGTTGGAACACATATAGATACTATTGGGCGCCAGCTACACGACCACAACCCACTGGCCCATAATGTATGAGAACTGCTTGACCTGTGCTTAGACGTTTGGTACCTTATACCTCTGGACACTTACCAACGGTCTGTCGAATCCATCTAACTCAGAATCGCTGTTATATTGCGTTCCAAAGTTGCATAAACAACCTAGATCTGAACTGAATGCAAAATACCATCACCTTTGTTCGCATAGTAGGATATTTGGATCTCAGCCTTTACATTTCTGGTGGCTTAAGGCCAGTCAATATGCGACGTCTCGGCAACGTTACCTTCCAGCATCGACTGTTATCCTGGGCAGTACTTCCTCCTATTAAGAATGTATGGTCATTTGTTGACGGGAGCGCCACCAGTATCCAGACTCTGTAACATCCAGGCATAATGTTTTGGCTCATCACTATAGATGGTAGAGAAAAACTGCAGTTACATAACATCCCAGATTTGGTAAACAATTGACAAATTCAGTGACCGCATATACCGTGAAATGGTGTCAGTACTCCGTAGAAACATTTTGTTGCTGAGATCTCATTGCTCAGTGAAACTGTAGATTTGACGCCACAACCGTTCTTCTGTCTTTGATTGCTGGTTCATAAATCTATTCAGACGACGCCTGAAATCAGTCACTGCACCACTGTGTTTGAACGCTGTGGAGCTAGGCATTAGACAAAGGAGACGTTTGGTGCAAGAAGTAATGGGTCTAGCAATATCACTATGCAGAATGCCAACAAATATGCTATAAAAATGTTCAAATGACACCGTCCTGAGACTGCTTTGATAATGCAAGTTGCACATGTTTTGGAAAAAGATAAAAACTTATAGTACAGCCACGGGAGTCTCAAGATAGTGTGTCATTTGCACAATTTCCATTAAGGTAAGACTCCTACAGACGTGTACAGTAAGAGAATGGCATCAGGGTGAGGCTATGTTATCTGTATGAATGGTCGCTGTCTGCTTCCTTACATTTAGAAAATACACTGGTGGCTATTAAAATTGTAACAGTATGCGGATGGGACGCAACAAACGTCAAATTATCATGAACAATACTGCATGCCTATATAATAATTACGATTTCAGCACAACCGAATGATACGAATGCGTGGTGTCTGCTCTTTCGGACATGTCCGAAAGAACAGACAGCACACAGAACCCGCAGTGTTGATACATATTAGAAAAATTGATGGTGAAGGGAGAAGAAAGGAAAGGAAAGGGACAATTGATGTCAGCTGCATCGGGACTTGATGCGGAGTCAGCGGCGACGAGTGAAATATGTGCGTCAGACCATGATTCGAACCCGGGATCTCCTGCTTAGGCCGGCCGCAGTGGCCGAGCGGTTCTAGGCGCTACAGTCTGGAACCGCGCGACCGCTACGGTCGCAGGTTCGAATCCTGCCTCGGGCATGGATGTGTGTGATGTCCTTAGGTTAGTTAGGTTTAAGTAGTTCTAAGTTATAGGGGACTGATGACCTCAGCAGTTAAGTCCCATAGTGCTCAGAGCCATTTGAACCATCTCCTGCTTAGTAGGCAGTTGCGTTAACCACTGCGGCACCTGGACATAGTGTTTATCGCAATTGAGCGGACTATTTCGGCACGGCTCTCGGTCGACCCACATACCCACCTAATACCAAATATTTGCAGTCCGTGTCCATGTCATCCATGCTCACTATTTTGAGATTCCCGCAGGAGGTCAGACGTAAATGTGCATCCGCACTGAAGGTGGTGGATTCATTGACCTCTGCGGTGGATCAATTATACATCAGTTTACATACGAGGGGTGTTTCTTTCAGTAAGTACCGTTTTGCCGCACCGCGGCCGCAGCGCTGCGGTCGGCGTTCTGCGCATGCGCACTGGGTACCTACACCTGTTGTCTACGCACTCACGCCATTACAGTCTGATTCTTCCTTGTTTACGTTGTGTACTGAGTGTTTAAGATACCTCCGATAATCCTGAGTTCCGCCGACTGTGAAGTGCTGGCTGTTATGATATTCATCGTGAGATCTGTGCAGTTTACGGAGAAAACATTATGAGCGATGAAATGGTAAGAAAGTGGGGAGAGTATTTAAAGATGGCGCACAAATGTGCATGTTGAACAACGGAGTGGGCGTCCTTCGGTCGTTAGCGAAAGTTTGGTGCAGGAAGTTGACAATAAGGTGAGAGAAAACAGACGCTTTACGATTTCCTCCTTACAGGATGACTTTCCTAATGTTTCTCGTAGTGTTTTGTATGGCATTATGACCGAACACTTGAACTATCGAAAATTGTGAGCGCATTGGGTACCGAAAATGTTGACGGATGTGCACAAAACCAAACGTTTAGACAGTGCGTTGACTTTCCTTGAGCAGTACCACAACGACAGTGATGATTTATTAAGCCAAATTGTTACGAGCGATGAAACATGGGTGGCCTACATCACACCAGAATCAAAGCTACAATCCATGGAATGGCGACATTCAGATTCACCCAGAAAAGTGAAGTTTAAGCAAATAATTTCTGCCCGGAAAATCATGTGCACAGTTTTTTGGGACAGAAAAGGAGTATTGCTTGTGGAATTTATGACTCATAATGAGACAATCAATGCAGCAGCTTAGTGTAAGAGATTGCACAATGTGCGCCTTTCAGTTCAGAACAAAAGTCGTGGCAAGTTGAGCAAGGGCATCGTTTTGCTGCAAGACAATGCCTGTCCGCTTGTGGCGAATCAGACCAAAGATCTCATCACATCTTTTCGATGGGAAACTCTAGATCATCCTCCGTACGGCCCCGATCTTGCGCCCAGTGACTACCATCTGTTCCTGCACTTGAAGAAACACCTGGGCTGTCAGCATCTTCAAGACGATGACGATGCAGGTGGCAGACTTCTATGAGGAAGGTATCCAAAAACTGGTACAACGTTATGCCAAATGCCTCAATATTGACGGAAATTATGTAGAAAAGTAGATTAAGGGACAGGCTTTCATGTAAAAAGAAAATTATTAATATATCTTAGCACGTCTTTTTTTTAATTTCAAAACGGTACTTACTTAAAAACCACGCCTCGTAGTATGTATCACAGCTGCGGATTCCGTGTGGTGTCTGTTCTTTCGGACATGTCCGAAAGAAAAGACACCACGCATTCGTACAATTGAATCGCCTCGATGGGCAATGAATCCACCAGTTTCAGTGCGGATGCACATTTACGTCCGACATCCTACGAGATTCTCAAAATACCGAGCGTGGAGGAGATGGACAGGGAGGAGGATAGGTAGCTCTAGAATGGAATGTGGATCAGCCAAGAGGCGTGCAGAGATAGTCCTCGAAATTGAGATAAACAGTGTCCAGATGGCGCAGTGGTTAACGCAACTGTCTAGGAAGCAAGTGATCCTGAGTTTGAATCCTGGACCTGCACACATTTTCCCTCGTTGCCGCTAATTCCGCCTAATGAAGCTGACATTAATAGTCACTTCCCTTTCCTTTACTTTCTCCCACCTCTACCCTCAATTTGTACAACCGCATAAAGTATCTTGGAATAACGCCATCTCCATTCTGTTCCAAGGAAAGATTGTGCAATAGGTTTCCCAATCAGAATTTGCAGTTGAATGTTGTCTGTTTCTGAGAAGGTCGTATTATGCCTTGTATAACAACGAGAAAAGTCTACCAACACGGGTCGGAATTCGACAATGGCAGGTTTATATTTCATCAAGACTCCCGTTTGTCGCTCTGCGATATTGCACCTCATGTTGCTCAGGATCCCACAACTGTGCGTATACGAAATCGATGGAATGAGGAGCGTCATACTCAACGCTATGCAGGGTCTCAACGCCCTCACGTGGGTAGTGCCTGAGAGGATAGACATATTTATCGCTCGGCAATGAAGAACCGTACAAGCACTCCGCGTACCTTTAGCAAGCAATTTGGTTTGTTTGCAGCAAGACTGATATCAACGTGGATTTCTGTTTCATTTATAAACTACATGCATGGCCCTTTCCCTAACATACTTAATAGGACATACAATTAGTAGAGTATCTATTTTCTGCGTCTATAGTGTTACATCTTTGTTTTTAGTATGCTACTTTACATAAGGTTATTGTTACATCTACATCCACATCCATACTCCGCAAGCCACCTGGCGCTGTGTGGTGGAGGTTACCTTGAGTAACTCTATCGGTTCTCCCTTCTATTCCAGTCTCGTATTGTTCGTGGAAAAAAATATTGTCGGTATGCCTCTGTGTGGGCTCTAATCTCTCTGATGGTCTCTTCGCGAGATATACGTAGGAGGGAGCAATATACTGCTTGACTCCTCGGTGAAGGTATGTTCTCGAAACTTCAACAAAAGGCCGTACCGAGCTACTCAGCATCTCTCTTGCAGAGTCTTCCACTGGAGTTTATCTATCATCTCCGTAACACTTTCGCAATTACTAAATGATCCTGTAACGAAGCGTGCTGCTCTCTGTTGGATCTTCTCTATCTCTTCTATCAACCCTATCTGGTACGGATCACACACCAGTGAGCAGTATTCAAACAGACGGCGAACAAGTGTACTGTAACCTACTTCCTTTGTTTTCGGACGGTACTTCCTTAGAATTCTTCCAATGAATTTCAGTCTGGCATTTTCTTTACCGACGATTAATTTTATATGGTCATTCCATTTTAAATCACTCCTAATGCCTACTCCCAGATAATTTATGGAATTAACTGCTTCCAGTTGCTGACCTGCTATATTGTAGCTAAATGATAAAGGATCTTTCTTTCTATGCATTCGCAGCACATTACACTTGTCTACATTGAGATTCAATTGCCATTCCCTGCACCATGCGTCAATTCGTTGCAGATCCTCCTGCATTTCAGTACAATTTTCGATTGTTACAACCTCTCGATATGCTACAGCATCATCCGCAAAAAGCCTCAGTGATCTTCCGATGTTAATTGCATGGCCCACTAAATGTGTTAAGGCCGGCCGGAGTGGCCGTGCGGTTCTAGGCGCTACAGTCTGGAACCGAGCCACCGCTACGGTCGCAGGTTCAAATCCTGCCTCGGGCATGGATGTGTGTGATGTCCTTAGGTTAGTTAGGTTTAATTAGTTCTAAGTTCTAGGCGACTGATGACCTCAGAAGTTAAGTCGCATAGTGCTTAGAGCCATTTGAACCATTTTTAAATGTGTTAGGGAAAGGTTCATCCATGTTACAGATTGTGCCAATTGCAGAATATATACCCACTTTCCCTACTCTTACAATCAGTTCCATGCTCTAATGATCACATAGGCTCTCTGGGCTAATCCCGGCGAGTTACCATCCCTAGCACAAAGAACTGGACATTCTACCATTTAGCCAAACACTGTTTTATTTCGTTCTTTCATTCCCCCACCCTCCACATTTACTACAAACTACAACTGTTTCTACTACCACCACTACTCTACGTACACTTTGCCAAAGTATATCTGAAGGATAACTTATCTGTGCGCCGGTTTTGGGAAACGATTTCTGGTGGTCACATCGCCATAGCCCGTGGACCGGCGGCACCGACGACCAAAAGGCGTCAGATTTCGCCCACGGCGGAAACGCAGTGTGTACCATCACATTATGAGTACCGTCACATTATGCATCCATAAAATCGTTCTGCGCTTTCATTGCCGTAAGTCAGCGGCCACGTCTAATTATGTAGGGCACTGAAGTACAACGTGGTCGGGAGCGCTCTCAATCCCCCACATTCACACTCTGCTGTTGCCCTTTTCCCCATCCTACAAAGATATGCAGGATAGGGTTCATGGCTGGCTAGAAAATGTATTAATCCTCTACTCGCTTTCCGATGTTTGATCTCCAGACGATCGCTCACTTCCGATAACCAGCCGTGGGCTGTCTTCCCGTTTCCTTCGCATCCCAATATTCTTGCCGCAATATTGTATTGTGTTTTGGATTTCTTGTATATTATGTGCTGGCCTACCTAATATAATCGAAATTTTGTTAAAGTTCTGTTTCTGCAGCCAACAGACAGCTGCCTGTTGCCTGATGGTTAGATCTAATCCGTTGCCCCGTGATTGTAAGCAACGCCCTGGTAGGAGAAGTGCATAATGCATCAGTACATCTAAGCAGGATGCATCTTCCAACTCTGCGAATCGCCTTGGCGTGCCTCACCCGAGTGAACGTGTGGGCCTAAACGCTGGAACTTTATCCCACGACTGACGCAAGCATGCAACTTACCCAGGTCGGACGACAGGTGAAACTTGCTCTGACACTTTAAGTGCCCTATGCGATACCTCTACCACATGGACAGTGCGATAATGTCTGGAGCGCTATCGACTGTCAGCACCTGCCACCATTGTGGCTTCCCTCGATACGGTAGCAGAACGAGGCACACCAACAGTGGTGCACGAAACTACAGGAATGGAGACAGTAATTACTCTACATCGACCAGTGAGACAATCATAAGTCAGTACACAGAATCACAATGGATGTATCCGTCTGCAGAGGTTCAGTGGAGAACAAACTTTGTCACACTGAAATCATCGTTCTCATAAGCCTCAGCACTACGTGTGATAGTTTTGTGTGGAACTGGGTGCACAATACGATCACCTTTGGTTCATATGGCCGGTAATTTCGACTGCAGCCTTTACATTTCTGGCGTCTTGAGACCAGTGGATATGCTCAATATTCGATGCCTCCGCAATGTTGTCTTTCAGCTAGATAACGCAAAACCGCAGCTTACCCGTGCTGTCGTGATCTACCACGATACTGAAGGTGTTCGACTCTTGCCCTGGCCAGCTCATTCTCACGATCTCTTACCCATTAAGAATATGTGGTCATGTGTTGCCAATAGACTGGCAAACCAGCACTCGCCAGACTCTACCACTGCTGACCTCTGACATGAAGTCTAAGCAACAGGGAGTGCAGGCCCTAGCTCATCAGTTCGACTTAATGCCCAGCCGTCCACACCTCATGGTCTCGCGGTCGCGTTCTCCCTTCCCGAGCACAGGGTCCCGGGTTCGATTCCTGGCGGGATCAGGGATTTTCACCTACCTCGAGATGACGGGGTGTTTGTGTTGTCCTCATCATTTCATCATCATTCATGACACTGGCGAGTTTGGACTGAGCAGAGGTTGGGAATTTGTACGGGCGCTGATATCCGAGTTGACAGCCCCACAAACCAAAACATCACATCATCATCATTAATGCCCAGCTGAGTTGGCGCTGTGGTTGCTGCCAGACGTGGCACCTCTGGGTATTAAATTTCGCAGCCAGTATACCCTCAGATCGGCTACAAATGTAATAATGGTTTTTTCCTGTTGTACAGTCTATACATAATGAGTCAAATTTCGTTATTTGCTTTTCTTCCTGGTGCTGCAATTTTAATCGCCTGCCGTGAACATTATTAGAAATAAAAACATCTGTATACCGAGGTACACAATGGAATTGTCTCAAACTTGAAGTTCGGTTTCACACCAGTAAAAAAATTCAGTTTTTTTACGTCTGTGCTCATGTCTTCCGCTAGCAGAGAGTGTGCTTCCAGCCGCCTGAAAAAAAAAAAAAAGAAGCTCCTCCGGTGCGAATCACTAGACGATTCTGCCCACCTTGCAGCTCTTTCAGTGCCACCCTAGACCCAGAAATTGTCCTGCAGAAAGATGCCGTTTCTAAAGAACTATTAACTGGAAAACCTGCTGCCTGGGAATAATGAAGTGCTTTAGTTCAGCTACATTTCCAGTACGCTTGAGTACTGCTATTTGTTCTGTATGTTTCCATTCGCTAATGAGCTACAAAAGCATTTTTAGGCAAACAACTAGTGACACATTGAAAATGAAACGTTGCTAATACGATGACACATGGGATTAAAAAACAAGGTAGATGAGCTTCTTCTTTGTTTAGAAGATTTAGAAACTGAGGGTGGTTCAAATGGCTCTGAGCACTGTGGGACTTAACAAATGGTGCAAATGGCTCTGAGCACTATGGGACTTAACATCTATGGTCATCAGTCCCCTAGAACTTAGAACTACTTAAACCTAACTAACCTAAGGACATCACACACATTCATGCCCGAGGCAGGATTCGAACCTGCGACCGTAGCAGGGACTTAACAGCTGAGGTCATCAGTCCCCCTTTTTTTTTTTTTTTTTTTTATTTTGGTCATCAGTCTACTGATTGGTTTGATGCAGCCCGCCACGAATTCCTTTCCTGTGCTAACCTCTTCATCTCAGAGTAGCACTTGCAACCTACGTCCTCAATTATTTGCTTGACGTATTCCAATCTCTGTCTTCCTCTACCGTTATTGCCCTCTACAGCTCCCTCTAGTACCATGGAAGTCATTCCCTCATGTCTTAGCAGATGTCCTATCATCCTGTCCCTTCTCCTTATCAGTGTTTTCCACATATTCCTTTCCTCTCCGATTCTGCGTAGAACCTCCTCATTCCTTACCTTATCAGTCCACCTAATTTTAAACATTCGTCTATAGCACCACATCTCAAATGCTTCGATTCTCTTCTGTTCCGGTTTTCCCACAGTCCATGTTTCACTACCATACAATGCTGTACTCTAGACGTACATCCTCAGAAATATCTTCCTCAAATTAAGGCCGGTATTTGATATTAGTAGACCTCTCTTGGCCAGAAATGCCTTTTTTGCCATAGCGAGTCTGCTTTTGATGTCCTCCTTGCTCCGTCCGTCATTGGTTATTTTACTGCCTAGGTAGCAGAATTCCTTAACTTCATTGACTTCGTGACCATCAATCCTGATGTTAAGTTTCTCGCTGTTCTCATTTCTACTACTTCTCATTACCTTCGTCTTTCTCCGATTTACTCTCAAACCATACTGTGTACTCATTAGACTGTTCATTCCGTTCAGCAGATCATTTAATTCTTCTTCACTTTCACTCAGGATAGCAATGTCATCAGCGAATCGTATCATTGATATCCTTTCACCTTGTATTTTAATTCTACTCCTGAACTTTTCTTTTATTTCCATCATTGCTTCCTCGATGTACAGATTGAAGAGTAGGGGCGAAAGGCTACAGCCTTGTCTTACACCCTTCTTAATACGAGCACTTCGTTCTTGATCGTCCACTCTTATTCTTCCCTCTTGGTTGTTGTACAGTCTCTCCCTATAGCTTACCCTACTTTTTTCAGAATCTCGAACAGCTTGCACCATTTTATATTGTCGAACGCTTTTTCCAGGTCGACAAATCCTATGAAAGTGTCTTGATTTTTCTTTAGCCTTGCTTCCATTATTAGCCGTAACGTCAGAATTGCCTCTCTCGTCCCTTTACTTTTCCTAAAGCCAAACTGATCGTCACCTAGCGCATTCTCAATTTTCTTTTCCATTCTTCTGTATATTATTCTTGTAAGCAGCTTGGATGCATGAGCTGTTAAGCTGATTGTGCGATAATTCTCACACTTGTCAGCTCTTGCCGTCTTCGGAATTGTGTGGATGATGCTTTTCCGAAATTCAGATGGTATATCGCCAGACTCATATATTCTAAACACCAACGTGAATAGTGGTTTTGTTGCCACTTCCCCCAATGATTTTAGAAATTATGATGGAATGTTATCTATCCCTTCTGCCTTATTTGACCGTAAGTCCTCCAAAGCTCTTTTAAATTCCGATTCTAATACTGGATCCCCCATCTCTTCTAAATCGACTCCTGTTTCTTCTTCTATCACATCAGACAAATCTTCACCCTCATAGAGGATTTCAATGTGTTCTTTCCACCTATCTGCTCTTTCCTCTGCATTTAACAGTGGAATTCCCGTTGCACTCTTAATGTTACCACCGTTGCTTTTAATGTCACCAAAGGTTGTTTTGACTTTCCTGTATGCTGAGTCTGTCCTTCCGACAATCATATCTTTTTCGATGTCTTCACACTTTTCCTGCAGCCATTTCGTCTTAGCTTCCCTGCACTTCCTATTTATTTCATTCCTCAGCGACTTGTATTTCTGTATTCCTGATTTTGCCGGAACATGTTTGTACTTCCTCCTTTCATCAATCAACTGAAGTATTTCTTCTGTTACCCATGGTTTCTTCGTAGCTACCTTCTTTGTACCTATGTTTTCCTTCCCAACTTCTGTGATGGCCCTTTTTAGAGATGTCCATTCCTCTTCAACTGTACTACCTACTGCGCTATTCCTTATTGCTGTATCTATAGCGTTAGAGAACCTCAAACGTATCTCGTCATTCCTTAGTACTTCCGTATCCCACTTCTTTGCGTATTGATTCTTCATGACTAATGTCTTGAACTTCAGCCTACTCTTCATCACTACTATATTGTGATCTGAGTCTATATCTGCTCCTGGGTACGCCTTACAATCCAGTATCTGATTTCGGAATCTCTGTCTGACCATGATGTAATCTAATTGAAATATTCCCGTATCTCCCGGCCTTTTCCAAGTATACCTCCTCCTCTTGTGATTCTTGAACAGGGTATTCGCTATTACTAGCTGAAACTTGTTACAGAACTCAATTAGTCTTTCTCCTCTTTCATTCCTTGTCCCAAGCCCATATTCTCCTCTAACCTTTTCTTCTACTCCTTCCCCTACAACTGCATTCCAGTCGCCCATGACTATTATATTTTCGTCCCCCTTTACATACTGCATTACCCTTTCAGTATCCTCATACACTTTCTCTATCTGTTCATCTTCAGCTTGCGACGTCGGCATGTATACCTGAACTATCGTTGTCGGTGTTGGTCTGCTGTCGATTCTGATTAGAACAACCCGGTCACTGAACTGTTCACAGTAACACACCCTCTGCCCTACCTTCTTATTCATAACGAATCCTACACCTGTTATACCATTTTCTGCTGCTGTTGATATTACCCGATACTCATCTGACCAGAAATCCTTGTCTTCCTTCCACTTCACTGACCCCTACTATATCTAGATTGAGCCTTTGCATTTCCCTTTTCAGATTTTCTAGTTTCCCTATCACGTTCAAGCTTCTGACATTCCACGCCCCGACTCGTAGAACGTTATCCTTTCGTAGATTATTCAATCTCTTTCTCATGGTAACCTCCCCCTTGGCAGTCCCCTCCCGGAGATCCGAATGGGGGACTATTCCGGAATCTTTTGCCAATGGAGAAATCATCATGACACTTCTTCAATTACAGGCCACATGTCCTGTGGATACACGTTACGTGTCTTTAATGCAGTGGTTTCCATTGCCTCCTGCATCCTCATGTCGTTGATCATTGCTGATTCTTCCGCCTTCAGATAAACAAGACTATGAGCAGAAGTCTGTTGCTAAGGCAGAATACTCAAAATTTCTGAGTGTGTCCATTGATGAAAAATTGAGTTGGAAGAAACACATTGATGATCTGCTGAAATGGTTAGGTTGAGCTACTTATTATATTAGAGTTATTGCAAATTTTGGTGATAAACATATCAGTAAATTAGCCTACTATGACTGTTTTCATTCACTGCTTTCTTATGCCATCATATTTTGGGGCAATTCGTCATTAAGAGATAAAGTATTCATTGCACAAGGAGCGTGTAATCAGAATAACAGCTGGGGCCCACTCAAGATCACCTTGCAGACATTTCTTTAAGGAACTCGGGATATTCACAGTACCTTGGCAATACATATATTCACTTACGAAATTTGTCATTAATAACCCATCCCAGTTCAAAAATAACAGCGAAGTGCATAGCTACAACACTAGAAGAAAGGATGATCATCACTATTATGTATTAAATCTCACTTTGGCACAGAAAGGGGTGAATTATGCTGCCACAAAAATCTTTCGTCATTTGCCAAATAGTATTAGAAGTCTGACAGATAGCCAACCAACATTTAAAAGCAAATTAAAAGAATTTCTGAATGACAGCTCCTTCTACTCAATAGATGAATTCTTAGGTATGGAGTAGTAACTGTGAAAAAATAATTAATTAATTATTTTGTGTAAAGAAAACTTCTGTTAAAGTGACACGTTCCACATAATTACGAAATGTCGTATTCATGATCTATGGGGCAAGGATTAATGTATGTATGTATGAACAGTGTGTGGGGTTACGCCAATTTTTTTGAGCCCAGTAACATGTGAACTTCATCGAACATCTGCAGCTTCTGAAGACAGTTAATGCTATATCTACTGACCAGAAATGACAACTACGATTGTCCATGTTTGCGCTCGTTACCCCTGCACATCGTTGTTTCCAGTAAGATCTTCATCATTTCCCAGTATTCTTAGCTGGTGCAGTCTCCTTAACTTTCCTTTTCCCAGAATTCGCTACATCAGGAAACATCTATTTTTTACATTTTCCACTATCATTTTTGTCGTTATTGGCATTATTATTATAATTATTATTACTATTATTATTATCATTACCATTATTTTAATTTTTATTATTTTTATTAGTGGCAGCAGCGACAGTAGCAGAAGCAGTACTGCCAGTGTTAACTTTACTAGTATTATTTACTCACATCGTCTCTATAGACTCTCAAATCATTTTAATACTATTTGCCATATTAAAATTGTTATATTGTAAGTAACTGTGAATTAAAAATGTACTGTATGTGTGAAACCGTGGTCCGTTGTAAGAGAGACCTGATGGCTCTAATCAGGTCGGGTTAAATAAACTTATAAGTAAATAAAAATAATAACTAGGACAGTATCTCATGCCGAAGTCAGTGGCGGTTAACGTATTCACAGTTATTACGCAAACAGCTCGTTTTTGAACCCTCGATTACTGGAAGTTGTGCAATCGACTTTCGGCAGATTCTTTTAAAACGCAGTCTCAGAGTCTGTTAGTCTGTTTTAACGACTAGGTGCTAAAATGTCAACAGATTCTGGGACTGTTGCCCAGTTTTAACAACTTTGTGCCAACCGACCAACAGTTCTGGGACTGTGTTTCAAAAGAATCTGCAGAGATCCAGTAGGATGATGAACTTATAAATAAAGACAACTCTCCAAGGGGACCGCACGTACTCGCGTCACCGATTTAGTTCAAATTTGTGGTATAGGCAGGGTTCGGCCAGAAATGAAAATGACAGAAGTGGGACCTCCAGATAGCCAAGGATTTAGAAAAAAGTAGCATTTTTGGTACGGACCGGGAGAGGCTTCAGCTATTTATGCTACCGTAGTTTGCAGTCATAGGTTGGCACACCGAAAAGAGTACAGAACGGCAATCCGAGCGTCACTGGGTTGCTCCCCTATGCGGAATATTTTTATCTATTTTCAGCTTTTATGTTATACTGAAAATAAACCGAAATAATGCTGAATATATTGCGTTTATTAATATTTTTATAAAAGGCATGAAAAGTAAAGGCAAAAGAACATTTGGGTTAGTACCAGAATTTCGAAAAAAAAGGATTGTATGGCGTACACGAGAACTTTTTGCATAAAATTAGTTACTTTTATTATTTTACAGTTGATGACTTACACGTGCTGGAGTGATATTCATCGCAAAAAGAGGGAAGGCAGTAATTTTCTTGGTACCTTGTACACGTTATAAACGTCGTATTTTTCCAACGGGATGATTATTTTAAAGTTTGTATAAGAAAACAAGCACGGTTTACATCCATAAAAGGTTCTCTCTAAACGCACAGTATGGCAGCAAACCATGTGTAACAGCTAGTGATGTACAGAGGAATGTATTTTGATACAGTCTTGTCGGGATGTGATTTCGATACAGTCTTGTCGGGAAGTGATTTCTTTTTCTCTCTCTCTATGAGGTAAGAAAAGTTTTGAAGATTTCCGATTAAGTTCTTTATCTGACGATAAAAACAGATATCGCAGGGTTGCACAAGCGGAGTGCATTGCTGGGGAAATCAATTTAATACTGCACGATTGCAATCCTCCATCATGAAAATCTCGTCGTACAATTGTTGATTTGTTTATCCTCCCCACGAGTAAATTAACAGAATAAATTTGTTCTCCGGCACTCAGGGCTTCGACACAGCAGTCAAAAATACTTTTGGTAGAAGTCTGCGGTAAGGTTCCCAGATTTTGATGAAGTAATGACGATACTCCCATATTTTTGTGTGCAATCGCCAGCGGTTTTTGGAATCCTCGGCCATAACTTTTCCTTTGCCTTTCGTGAAAATACCAGTGAATAGAATACATAGAGTATTATTTCGGTTTATTTGCATTGTAAGTTGCGTTAAAATCGAAATATTAAAAAAAATTGTGGATGGAGACACGACCACATTACCTTGGTATTAGTGTTCTATACCCTTTCCGTTGTGCCAATGTCTGCCTGCAAGCTACGCTAACATAAATGGCTCATGCGTCCCCCACCCGTGCTAAAAATGCTAACACTTTTAAGGCAAAAGATAAATAAAAAGAAAAAGACGCACCACGAAGAAATTATCAGAATAGGACGGAAATCGGTAGCTGTGATGTACATACACAGGCAAACAAATGATTACCATTTCAGAAAAACTGTATGATTTATTCAAGAGAAAGAACTCTTCAAATTGAGCAGGTCAATAATGCGTTGGTCCACCTCTGGTCCTTAAGCAGGCAGTTATTCGGCTTGGCATTGATTTACACAGTTAGATGTCCTCCTGAGGGATATTGTGCCACATTCTGATCAGTTGGCACGTTAGATCGTCAAAATCCCGAGACGGTTGGACGGCTCTGCACATAATGCTCCAAACAGTCTGAATTGAGGGAGAGATTCAGTGACATTGGTGGCCAAGGTAGGGTTTGACAAACAGGAAGACAAGCAGTACAAACTCTCGCCGTGTGGGGGCGGGCATTATCTTGCTGAAGTGTAAGCCCAGGAGGCTTGCCATGAAGGGCAACAAAACGGAGCGTAGAATGTCGTCGACAAACCGCTGTGCTATAAGGGTGCCGTGGATGACAGCCAAAGAGATCTTGCTATGAAATGAAATGGCACTCCAGACCATCACCATCGGCTATCGGGCGGTATGACGGCCGACAATCAGGTGCCAACAACCAGGCTAGTATCCCAACATCTGTGGGTGGCACCTCCGGACACATCTTCGGCCTGGAATCACCTTGACTGGAGTAGAACTGTCTTTAGTAATGAATCCCTTTTCTAACTGAGCCCCGACGACCAGCCAAGGCGAACATTTATGAGACCTAATTGTGAGGTCACTTCGTGCAAAAATCCTGCATCGGCAATACTTTCGCAACTGTGGACGGCTATAGAGGCAGCATGGCTCAATATTTCTGTAGGGAACTTCCATAGACTTGTTGAATCCATGCCACGTCGAGTTGCTGCACTATGGGGGACAAAATGACGGTCGACACCATGTTATGAGGTATCCCATGGTTTTGCCACCTCAGTATAAACAAGTGCCATCAGTAATAAATCGGGTAAAATGTTCAGAATTTCGCAGATTTTTGATTCCCGGACAGCTCCAACAGAGCAAGCGCCAGTCATATCCCTAGGTCTATGTCTGTGACGGCTGCTTGATGGAGAAGCTGAGGATGCACAACCAATGTCTGAAATCAGGAATCAGAAATCTGTGAGTGGGGGGTTAATGGGGGGGGGGGGTTGTTACAGTGCGGTAAGCGGGAAGATGGAAATTTGAGTCTGACGGGAAGCGTGTCCGGATGGCCGAGGCAGTGCTGGCATGGTAGCTCAGCGTGTTTGGTCAGAGGGATAGCTGCCCTATGTAATGAACTTGAACGAGTGTCATGAGACATTCGTCCCGAAGAAATACAACAAACAACAGCGAACAAAATGAGCTAAAAAAAAGGCAGTTAAAGCACGCGTTCTAGGGAAGTGGGGCATCTGGGTTCGAGTCCAGTCGGGCACAAATTTTCAACTCTCGCCGTTGCATTGTCGTAATTACCCTGTACGGCTGGAAGTCATTATTTCAGTTCTACTCTTCCCCATCCCATTTCCTTTCCATTCCTTTCACCCCAGTATATATCCCAACAACTTCATCGAAATGGTTCAAATGGCTCTAAGTACTATGGGACTTAACATCTGAGGTCATCAGTCCCCTAAACTTACAGCTACTTAAACCTAACTAACATAAGTACATCACACACATCCAGGCCCGAGGTAACATTCGAACCTGCGACCGTAGCAGCCGCGTGGTTCCGGACTCAACTTCATCGCTTGTAGTGTCTGGTATGTTGGACATGTCCGACAGAACAAACATCAGTCATATCTATGAATCGTACCTGTCGAAGCGGAGAACAAAAAATGCATTTTCTTGCTACGTTATTACCATTTCGACTCAGCGCACACTGGGTGATCAACAAGCGAATGAGAGAATTAGCTGCGCAAAGGAGCACCTACGGGCCACCACGTCAACTGGCGTCAAGGTAATCTTTCTTTTTTGTTATGTAAATTAAAATTCACCCCAAGTCTCTGCTTTCGTTCATGTAGGAGATATAGTGTAGTGGGAACTGATGAATCTTTCTGAAACCCCCGTAGTGTACAGATGCTGTATCTGAAGTGTGATGATGCGGCGCCAGAGGCAGTTTCACATTATAACGCCACAGGTACGCTCAGAGAACGTCGACCCGAGGAAATATATTGTTTCCTCATCCTGTCCCCAATCGCGGTGGCGAGAAGAGCAACAGGTTGCTGCACCTTCGTGCTGTGCTATTCTCTGGTGCTTCATGCAGGAAATATGACGCACACGCAGTTCTCCGGAACAGCGGTGCGCACAGATGGATTGACAGTTGTTCGTCACTTGCTGGCAGAAGAATACCTTTACTAGCTTCCGCGTCGGCCCTGTCGTACATTAACATTCTCATTTGGCTGTAGTCCCCATAAGCCCATTAACTATTTCACAAAAATAAATACTGCGTTACTCATCTCAGCCGTAGGACTACAGAGTGGATATAAGGTTACTTCTCACTGAGAATAAACGTATGTGAACAGTTATTATTTATTAAATAATTACAGTGCTACACCACATTTTGTCTCGAGGACTGGGTTTCATTTTTAAGTGCTTAAGGCTTTACTTTTAACACTACGTCAGTGTTGCGTGAGTCCTCATAAGAAAGAAGCTGCATTGTAAGCTCTCTTTAGATCTGCAGTGAAACTAGCAAGTGGGGGATGGACATTGCAGGTCAGCGATTTCTATAACTTCAACGAATTTGTCGGGGACGCTCAAGAGTAACTTTTGTAAAAGGGTTTAGATTACGGCTTCGATTATAGAAAAATGATGATCGGATATCATGACGATGGATCCACATAGTACCAGGTGGAGTCGATAGAACGCGGGAAGATAAATAAATTACTCCACATTTCTGCAACCTAAAACTTTCTGCGAAATCGGAGAATTAACGGTTTCGACTGGTCACGTATGTACTTGGGAAGATTACGTTGTCGTTAACCATGGAGTGGCTAATTGATTAGTATGTTTATAGATAGAAATGAAACGGAGATATGGAAATAAACGAGAAATAAATTCGCTGTTGGTAATAGAACTGCTCCATGCCGCACAAACATACGAGGGGCGTTTGAAAAGTCCGTGCAAAATTAAAACTACTTATGTGTTTGGGGTAAACTTTTTTTATTTTTCGACATAGTGTCCTTTTACACTTATACACTTCGTCCAACGCTGTTCTAATTTGTTGATCCCTTCCGAATAATAGGAATTGTCCAAGTCTGCAAAATAGCTATTAGTTGCTGTAATCACCTCCTCGTTTGAATAATATCTTTGTCCCGCCAGCCATTTCTTCAAATTGAGAAACAAATAGTAGTCCGAGGGAGTCAAGTCTGGAGAATATGGGGAATGTGAAACGAGTTGGAATCCTATTTCAATTAATTTTGCGACCACAAGTGCTGAGGTGTGTGCTGGTGCATTGTCGTGATGGAAAAGGACTTTTTTGCGGTCGAATCGTCGACGTTTTTATTGCAGCTTGGTTTTCAAAGGGTCCAATAACGATTAATAATATGCACCTGTAATAGTTTTACACTTTTCCAGATAGTCGATGAGGCACTTGCGAACCCCAAAAGACAGTCACCATAACCTTTCCGGCCGAAGAAATGGTCTTCGCCTTTTTTGGTGCAGATTCTCCCTTGGTAACCCATTTTTTAGATTGTTCTTTGGTGTCAGGAGTACAGTAATGTATCCATGTTTCATCCACAGTGACGAAACGACGCTTAAAGTTCTGCGGATTCCTCCTGAACAGCTGCAAACCATCCTTGCAACACTTGCACGATTCCGTTTTTGGTCAAGTGTGAGCAATCACGGAATACATCTTGCGGATAGTTTTCTCATGTCCAAATGTTTATGCAAAATATTATGTACCCGCTCATTCGAGATGCCCAAAACACTAGCAATCTCACGCACCTTAACTCTTCTGTCATCCATCACCATATAATGGATTTTATCAATGCTCTCTGGAGTCGTAACCTCCACTGGGCGTCCAGAACGTTCAGCATCACTTGTGCCCATATGGCCACTCCGAAAATTTTGAAACCACTTATAAACTGTTCTAATCGAAGGTGCAGTCACTGTAATGTTTATCAAACTTCTCTTTAGTCTCCTGAGGCGTTTTGCCTTTCATCAAGTAATGTTTAATCACCACACAAAATTCTTTTTCGTCCATTTTTTGACAATCACTCGGCTTCCCTGATTCACACGAATGCCAAACATAAAGAAATTGACAAATATGGTTGAAACTTGGTGCGCGTTCTTTCCAAAGATGCTACTAACTAAACATGACCTCGATACGTGCAGGTGGTGCCATCTATTGGACTTTGCATGGACTTTTCAAACGCCCTTCGTATCGGAGATGGCACAGCCCGACTATAATCTTTACTCATTCATGGTAAAAAAAAAAAAAAAAAAAAAAAAAAAAAAAAACCAGCTACACCTAGCTTGCAGAACCATTAATTTAGTATGTAATTACTACAAAAGCACGAGACTTAAGAGACAGTCAACTCAGGCGACAGTCGGGTTGGTATGTCAGCGCCGTCTGGGGCGTCTCCATACACGTCTTTGCTGGTCGTCGGAGCTCAGTTCGAAGCGGGACTCATCACTGAATACAATTATTCTACTACAGTCAATGAGATTTCAGGCTGAAAACGTATTTGGAGACGCCCTGGACTACCGTGAGTTAACAAACTGACTGTCGCTTGACATAAGGAAAGACAACCATGGGTGATGGTCTGGGGTGACATTTCTTTTCATAGCAGAATCCCTTTGATTGTCATACGCTTCATCTTTGTAGCACAGAGGTACCTCGACGATATTCAACCCCCCGATTTGTTGCTCTTCACGGCAAGCCATCCTGGGCTTACATTTCAGCAAGATAATGCCCTCCCGCACACCGCGATGGTTTCAACTGCTTGTCTTCGTGCGTGCCAAACTCTACCATGGCCAGCAAGGGCGCCAGATCTCTCCTCAACTGACACTGTTTGGAGCATTATGGGCAGGACCTTGCAACTAGCTCGGGATTTTGTCGGTCTAACGCGTCAATTGAACAGAATTTAACACTATATCGCTCGAAACGATATCCAGCGGCTATCTGAATCAATGCCAAGCCGAATAACTGCTTGCATAAAGGCCAGAGGTGGACCCACGCTATTGGCTTGCTCAATTTGTGAGGCTCTTTTTCTTGAATAAATCATCCAAATTTTCTGAAACTGTAATGATTTGCTTGTCTGTACATGTACATCACATCTATTGATTTCCGTTCCGTTCGGATAATTCTTGCGTGGTGCGCCTTTATTTATAACGAATATTTCAGATTTATTTATTTATTTCAACCCGCCATTCCGTAAACCATTTTTGAAGCAGTATTACAGCACTTTGGATTTCTTCGTGAATGTCCGTTACATAGTTGTCGGCGTATTATAGCGTTGTATCATCAAAAAAGAAAGCTATGTTAACTGGGCGCAAGCCTGTTGTGTCAGAGAAATGTATGTTAAACGAAGTCGGTCCCAGAGGAGAAACTTGTGATTCTCCGGCACTGACAGGGTGCAAATCAGAAGTAATATCACTAATGACTACATTAAAAGTACAGTATTTACCACACGAGCTAACTAATCTTATAATGTGCCATGGGAATTTTAATTTTATTTACTTATACAGCAAACAATTATGCCATACTCTGTCGAAGTGAGAGGAATGTTCAGTTATTTCACTGTCTTGGATTCAGCACCATCATAGACACATATGATTGCTTCATGTAGGCGCAACAGCTGCATTTGAGCAGAAAATGACTGTTAGGGAGTTGAGACAAGCATTTTATTGCATCCTACACAGCCCTAATATAGTCGAGGAAGAAGTTTTTAGCAGTCAGCTGAATGAGCTAAAAGGGAGGATGGGAAGACTCAAAACTAAAATGTCGATATGTGTGTGCATGAATTTCTAAGTATTGGGTTAAATTGTTGAGGTAGACTAAATATTTATTTTTCAAATTCTGTTTTTACTCTGGCAAAATGTAGGTTTATTTGAAGGAAAGCCTAGATAAAAAAATGAGAAAAAATTACACAATTTTTATTGGTAGTATCTCACTCTCTATCGCTGTCTGTTTTTCACGAACGTAATTATTCCCTTCTTGTCAAGATTTTCTTTCGGTATTTATCAGATGATAATCATTAAACATTATGAAAATCAGACAGAGCGTCTGCACCAAGTACAATGGATGAACTTATTTATTTATTTACTGTAAGAAGATTATAGTCCATGAAATATGGGCTATGAAGGGCCAGACGTCCCATAAAAGATACAAAATCTTACTTTTCATTAAAATTTCATATACAATACAACGACATGGAATTGAAGTTCCGCCGGCCGCGGTGGTCTCGTGGTTCTAGGCGCGCAGTCCGGAGCCGTGCTACTGCTACGGTCGCAGGTTCGAATCCTGCCTCGGGCATGGATGTGTGTGATGTCCTTAGGTTAGGTTTAAGTAGTTCTAAGTTCTAGGGGACTGATGACCACAGCAGTTGAGTCCCATAGTGCTCAGAGCCATTTGAACCGTTTGAACCAATTGAAGTTCCGGATATAGAATACAGTTTTCATGTCAATAATAATTTGACTGTGAGACAAATCAGTGTTTATTCATTTCCCTTCATACGCTCATTCGCAAATGTAAATCTTCCTAATGACTGTCACGGAGAACAGCCTGGTGGACAGAGGTGACGGCGGACAGGGTGGTGTAAGTTGCTGAAGAGGTTCTACGTGGAGGTACCCTTGAGGCTCCTTAAGCCTTCTAGATGTTTGGCATCTTTGTACTCGTACACTTCCGGTTTTGTGAACCCTCTGCCAAACAATGAAGCGTGATCTCTCAGGTATTCTCGCCGTGATTGCAGGGTAGCTATGTAGATTTAGACGTAGATGTAAAGAGAAGTAAGATGCAGTTCAAGTCAAGGGAAACACCTTGGGTTAGGAGACGTGGACGCTTCCACTTTCCTGAAGTGGCATAGATAGAAAATAGTGCATTAGGGATTGTACCATTTGGAAAATACGTAAATACAATAAAATCTTCTTAATGATTGATTAGAGTTTGAAAAATCATTCGTCACGTTTTGTATTAGTGCAATTTATCAGACTGTGTTATCTAAGAAAGCCACAAACAGTAGACAGGTTCAGTTTCAGAAGATGGATTACTTATTGGAGTGGTAGTTCCTTGTTCAGGAAGATCTTGATGGAGATCGACAGGGATTCCATTGCAGTGTCGGTCGGATATGAGTGGCGAAGTAAGCGACGGTAAAAGTCTCATAGTCTTTGATGAATGAAATATGTCAAATCGTGTAGGAAGAGACTTCTGATTTTGTGAACATATTATAGAGGGCCAGAGCTGTGGCCTCTTTGATTGCCGCGACGGCGTGGAGTACGGCCGTGAGTATCTGTCAAACACCCAAAGGCACGTGGAAGGTATTGTTAACAGGACACACATTTAAAATTCGTGGATAAAAAGTTTTCTTCTTTCATGGCTGCCAGTAGCTGTATAAGCAGAAGGAGCTAGCCACGCCGGTATGCACTGACTCTTGCGTGTGTCTGTGTCTCGGCCGCTGCAGTAACGGGGCTACACACGTACTAGGCAGCTATTCCACAGGAGTCTGGAGACTAGATACACTGCGGACGTTACCCGTGTCCCACACTGGCCAGCAGTACGGCTAGAAGGTTGCCAGGACACTTCCATTGACACTGTAGTTGGTGCCATGGAGAGGCACCCAACAGCTCTGCACAAGCTGGCCGTAGTCGTGAAGAGTTACTTCACGGCCTCGCAGCGAGAAAATGGTCAGACTCTTCTCCCCTGGGATGACGGTAGTTCGGCAGCTCACCAGGTACCATCAGATAAGCCTCCAGGGGCCAAGTGCTACGAGGAAGACTTCTCATCAGCAAATGCAAAGACGAGGTGGAGGCAGCCCACAGCAACCAAGTCCTTCAGGTACGGCTGCCTCTCTGTTGCATTGTAGGGTGAAGTCATCTTAGTTGCACCACATATGGAGAATTACTGATCCCAGATCAGGAAAGATTAGCTACAAACAGAGTACTGGGCTTTGGAGGTCAGGTTATTTGTACCGGTCAGTGTACGCGAATGACGTTATGGCGTGGCAAGAATGACCAAAATGCCCTATTTTCCTAAACCCATCAGCGCTCTGCACCTCGCCACAGTGTCGCAACTCTTCTCTTCAGGCTTTCAGTTTAGTTATTTCTGTAGCGTCTGTATGCTTAAACTCACTCTTGCATACGACTTATGCATTATTACTACTGTGTACGTGATCAGCAGAATGACGTTATGCTGACTTCCCTGTGAGGCCACTCTGCTGCATCGGCACTTTGGTCCTCCACCTCGGGTGGTGAGTGGCAATTCTATTTAATCTTTCTTTTCACTAATAATAAAGAAAGATTAAATATATAATAAATATATCCGATACAAATATGTAATTTATTATATGTTATTAATATAAAATTAACTTTATATTAAATTAACTTAAATATTAATTAATTAAATGTTCTATTTATTAACAATTAATTAATTATGTTATTATAATTAAATTGCAATATCAGATGTTCTTCCCTGTTAGTATTCGAATCTAGATACTGCATATTAGCCTGACTTGGTTTCAACTCTGGCGTCGTCACAGGCCAGGACAACCTTTAAAAATTTCTCACATGCGCCCGCAATATCAAATAGCTCAAATGGCTCTAAGCACCATGGGACTTAACATCTGAGGTCATCAGTCCCCTAGACTTAGAATTACTTAAACCTAACTAACCTAAAGACATCACACGCATCTATGCCCGAGATATGATTCGAACCTGCGACCGTAGCAGCAGCGCGGTTTCGGATTGAAGCGCCTAGGATCGCTCGGTCACAGAATGATATTCCGGAGTCCAACAATATTTTTGAATTTTGTGATGACATTACTTCCAGGCTTAGACGTGATTAGTTAATGAGTAATACAGCTTACGCTATGCCCCTGCGTCTTTTCTCGCTACTGTGATGGTGAGTGCGACTATGCTCTTTAGCTTGCTGCTCGATTTTGTCAGTGTTGTGTAAATGTTCGCTGCTGGTCATAGTGTTGCGAATGCGCATGTAAAACGTGAGTAAAATGGACAATTTTGCGTTAATTTGGTAACAGAGCAGTGTTTCAATGTCCTGGAATTTTGTAAGTAATGTACCGCAAGGCAAGAATATTTTAACAGATGTTTGTTGTAACCGACCCACCGATTCCACATGTGGCCGATTCTCCTAAAATTTTCAAAGTACAAGAATCAGGCGTAACTGAACTTTTTAATGTTCCCGTAGCCAGGGAAGTATTTCTTTTTAACAAAGAAACTAGCAATTTTTAGCTATTGTAACAACTGTGGTTGCTTTCTGTGGTGAAGTTGCTGGAAGGAAAACACTTCGACGCCTACGGAGTTACGAAAAAACAAGCCGCTGTCATCGCCCTGTTTTACAGCCGCGCAGCGCTCGACTCAGCCGCTGCCTCGCCTATCGTAAAAAAAAGTCGTACTGGCCTACCTCTCTCTCTTCCCAGAAAACGAAAGCCTTTTGTTCTCTCATTTGAGTACTGATAATTAATCTGCAATATATAACTTTTACTATTTTTCGCTGACTGTAGCACTGAATTACTATATTGACAATGTGTAACCTAACGGAATATTGTTAGGTTTAGGCAACTATTTCTCTCTTGGACCTCTCTCCAAAGCACGATGAGAATAACGAGGTTCGATTTACAATGATTTCGGCCCACAACGAAGGTTGTTGCACTGGATAATCACTTCACTGCCTGTCTTATAGCTTTATCCGCACCACAGTAGCGAATGGACTGGAATCTGGTATAATCTTACCGTACGACAGTCCCTCTGAAAAAGATACGAATTCTATGAAGATCTGTGCTCACCAGCTGCGAAAAAACAGTTTAGCTTTATTTTTTCAGAAGTTTTTTTAATGTTACTGGAATGAATTTACGTTATTACAGTTATTTTTCGGTGTTCTTCTCGGAATCGAGCGGGATTCAAGCAGTAAGATTATGACGTTGCTCAGTGGCTACCATCATTAAACTTTGCAGTAAATGAAAATTTAGTGCCGGCCGCGGTGGCCGTGCGGTTCTGGCGCTGCAGTCCGGAACCGCGAGACTGCTACGGTCGCAGGTTCGAATCCTGCCTTGGGCATGGGTGTGTCTGATGTCCTTAGGTTAGTTAGGTTTAAGTACTTCTAAGTTCTAGGGGACTTATGACCTAAGATGTTGAGTCCCACAGTGCTCAGAGCCATTTGAACCATTTTTTTTTTTTTTAATTTAGTGAAAGTAATTTCAATATCTGAAGCGTTTAGTGAGTTACCAATGCGACCATTCAATTTTACACACACACACACACACACACACACACACACACACACACACACACACACACACACGCGCGCGCGCGCGCGCGCGCGCACAAATATAACGTAAAGCTGTCTTTTCCAGCTAAACACACTTCGTAATTCTGAAATTGTTTTATACCACCTTTTCACCGTTTAAATTCACTCTACAACATTTAAACAAACTGATAAGACAGTTAGGATTCATTTTGTGACTTTAGGATAATGAATTCAACAGATAGCCGGCCGCGGTGGTCTTGCGGTTCTAGGCGCGCAGTCCGGAACCGCGCGACTGCTACGGTCGCAGGTTCGAATCCTGCCTCGGGCATGGATGTGTGTGATGTCCTTAGGTTAGTAAGGTTTAAGTAGTTCTAAGTTCTAGGGGACTGATGACCACAGATGTTAAGTCCCATAGTGCTCAGAGCCAATTCAACAGATACTTCTAAATAACTGAATCTGTTCAGTAGTCATATAAGAAGTCTGTGACAGTTATATTCAGCGAACTTCTGTTCACTTAGATTTATTAAAAAGTCTTGCTTTGTTTATCGTAGTTATTGTGGTACTGTAGTCGAAAGTTTCAGAATGGTAATAGGGTAGGCTCCTCAAGTCTCCAGTAAGACGAAGTTAATCCATTACTACCACGTTCCTTGTGGTAGGCATTTTTCTAGGTGTTACGCTAGTTCTAAATTCCGTCATAGATTAACGCTGGATATTCTTGCTTGTCGTAAAACTGCAATTTCTGAAGACGGATTTACGACACAAACGTCGCTGCCACACCAACCTTCCCTCGATTATGCACAGTTTTAGCACTCAAAAAATGACAACATCACCAGACATGATACAGTTATGAACGCAAACCACGCTACCCTGCCTGCGATGCTGTGTTTTCGGCTCGTTCCATCCCTTCCGCACCAGCTTAGCGCCAAGGTCATCGATACAATCGTGAGTTGAAAACCCAAAGTGGATTCCCGACTTTCCTATTTGCTTTGTCAAAAGTATTAAACATGTTCAGTTAAACTATGAATATAAGAGTCGTTGTAATTCTTATAACTACAAAAACCATTCATTATTATGCTTTAAGTTTATTTAATCAATTTATATTACTTCATTTACTTTTAACAGATTGTCAAAAACATTGAACATAGTTTGAAAACATCGATGCTTTTATGTATGGATTTTACAGTTAAATCGAATAATCTTCATAATTTTTTGGTCTAATTTAAGCTGTTACATTACATTGTAGAAACGAGTACTTAACATTTGCCTGTACGTCTAATTTTTCATAGGGAGGTTATTGGGAAGACAATTACTCTGAGTTAGTGGCTCGTGTGAATGTTCCTTGTATTCTGGTGCTGAGCACAAGTTACCTTGAGCGAGATCTGAAACTTAATAATATCAGCTTCACTGGAGAACACAGGACTTCAACAACATTATCACTCACAAGGTGACAATTATTGAACTATATGAAGAAAAACGTAAACTAGTTACTAAGTAGGGCGTGCACAAACTTCATTCAACATGTAAACGTCACTACATATATTCGGATTTAGATTATGACATGTTCGATATGCCTGCCATCATTGGCGATAATGTGGCGCAGACGAATAGCGAAATTCTGCATGACCCGCCGAAGTGCCGGAACACTGATGCTGTCGATGATCTCCTGAATGACTGTTTTCGGCTCAGAAATGGTTTTGGGGTTATTGCTGTACACCTTGTCTTTAACATAGCCCCGCAAAAAGCAGTCGCATGTGTTCAGACCCGGAGAATATTGGGCTAATCGAGGCCCATACCAGTGGCCTCTGGGTACCTCAGAACCAGTATACGATCCCAAAAGTGTTCCTCGAGGACATCAAACACTCTCCTGCTTCGACGAGGACGAGCTCCGTCTTGCATGAACCACATCTTGTAAAAATCAATGTCACTTTGGATAATGGGGATGAAACCATCTTCCAAAATCTTCACTTACCGTTCGGTAGTCACAGTGACATCAAGCAGTATGGCACAGATTATTCCGTGACTGGACATTGCACACCCTACAGTCACCCGTTGAGGGCGAAGAGACTTCTCGATAATGAAATGCGGATTCTCAGTCTCCCAAATGCGCCAATTTAAGTTATTGACGAACCCATCCAAATGAAAGTGAGCTTCGTCGCTAAATCAAATCATGAATGTAGATACTAATTCCCATCATGCCCCGCGGCAAACCGTACAGTTTGAAAGTCCTAACGCAAGCCGTTCAGAATTTATGACAATTTTATTTTATATAGTTCAATGAGTGTCACGCTGTATTCACAGGCAAAGCAACATCTTTCGTGGACTATTATTTATTTCAATGTAGACAGATGTGTCAGTAGAAGGATGAACTCGTGCAGTAAAATATGGGCAGGTGAGGTTTACAGGTCGCTATGTCGCTGAGCTCATAGCCCAGGTGAGTACGAGCAAGAGGGTTCTCGCGGGTGCCTAAAGCTATGCTGACCACCCCTGCGTAGAGTTCCATGTTATACAGACGTTAAAATTGTGAGTTCCTACACATCTTATCTGTACAAACCGATAGCTAATTATTCAACCTGTTACATCTTGCCGGCCGGAGTGACCGAGCGGTTCTAGGCGCTACAGTCTGGAGCCGCGCGACCGCTACGGTCGCAGGGTCGAATCCTGCCTCGGACATGGGTGTGTGTGATGTCCTTAGGTTAGTTAGGTTTAAGTAGTTCTGAGTTTAGGGGACTGATGACCTCAGAAGTTAAGTCCCATAGTGCTCAGAGCCATTTGAATCATTTTGTTACATCTTGCAAAACTGTATAGGATGATGACAGGGTGGTTATAATTAAAGCGCAGCTACTGACTTATGTCCAGTGTGGGGTGTGAGTATCGTATGGCAGCGGAACTTCGTAGCTACGCTAATGCGTTAATGCGGAACCGATTTACGCTGGAAAAAAAATTATTTCCATTTTTGGCCACTAGGTACAACTCGGGCGCTATTGATCTCGTCGTTTTACGGATGCAGCATCTCGTCGACGTCTGCTGTGGTATACTGAACAAATTGTAGAAGCAGTGGTTAATAATAAAATGAACATTATGTCTGTCTCACATTTTCGACGTTTTCTGCCCATGTCTCGTTCCTAATCCATTATGGATAATGGAAATGAAGTCCCATGCTTCTTGACAGAGCGTAGGGGAACGATGCGGGAGACCCGCACTGCTGTACTAGGCAAGGTCCTAATGGAGGTGGTTGGCCGTTGCCTTCCTCCGACCGTAATGGGGATGAATGATGATGACGAAGAGGAAACAACAACACCCAGTATTACGGACACACAACACCGTGATTCCAATACAACACTAATTTATTTCTCTCCAAGGAACGTACATCATGGAATATAAAACATTTATTGAAGGATAATTAACATTTCCAGAGTGTCTATAATTACAAATATCAACCCGCAACACCCTCCCCACCCTGGTCAACTTCTAGAGGAATGACCAGTTGAACGGGACGTGAGATTATGGATCCTTCTGAAGTTCGTAAGGTTACAGTTCGTATTTTCCCATCTCTTCCTTTATGAAGATCTTCTATCCGCGCCTTCCTCCACATGTGTCGTGGACGAACATCCTCTTGTAGAAGAACGACATCACCCAGCTGGAGTCTTCCTGAACCTGGCCTAGGTTGATGAGTTTCATGGAAGTTTTTGAGCAGAATCAGATATTCTTTCTTCCACCTGTTCCAGAAGTGTTCTACCATCTTATGCAGCCGTTGAAATTCCTTGGACAAGTCCTTTCTAACTGGTGATTCTGGACCAGTAGGTAGTGATGTGAGTCGATCACCTACAAGGAAATATGCGGGCGTCAATGGCTCAGATTCATCTCCCCCTTGCGTAATTGGTCTAGAGTTTAGTGCTGCTTCTACGCTGACCAGGATTGTGTTGAGACCTTCTTCGTCCAACTGTGACTGTCCTAAAACTTTTCTCAGGCAGCGTTTGACAGATCCCACCATCCATTCCCAGAATCCTCCCCACCAAGGCGCGTGTGGGGCGATGAATTTCCAATAGATGGCTTGCTGGGCGAGGTACTTGTGCGTCTTGCTTGCCATGAGAGCCTGCCAGAGCTCCTTCAGCTCTAAGTGCGTGGCATGGAAGGTAGTAGCATTATCAGTGTAAATTGTGCTGGACACTCCTCGTCTTCCGACAAACCTTTGTAGAGCTTGAAAAAAATCTGTCAGTTGACATATCTGAGCATAGTTCCAGGTGTATGGCCCGTGTTGTTGCGCATGCGAATAGAGCAATATACGTTTTCTTCGTAATATGTCCTTGTCTGACATATAATGAACAGGCAAAGTCAATACCTGGTACTGTAAATGGTTTCAGTGGTGAGAGTCGTTTAGCTGGTAATGGAACCTCAGTTTGTTGAACAACGTGAGCTTTCACCATCTTACAAGGTAGGCAACGGTGTAGAACTTGTTTAATTGCCTGCCGAGCTCTAAGGATCCAGAATTCTGTTCTCAGTTCAGAGAACACTATGTTTACTCCAAGGTGATGCAAACGAATGTGAGTCTGCTGGATCAGTAAACGTGTGAAATGATGTTGTCCTTCAAGAAGAATCGGGTGGTGTTGATCTCTGGGTAATTCTGCAAACTGCAGCCGTCCACCGAGACGAATAAGACCATTATCCAAGAATGGGTTGTAGCGAACTATCTGAGAATTACGTGGTAGAGGAATGTTGTTGTATAGTACATGCAGTTCGAGCACAAAATGTTGCTGTTGAACAACTTGAATCCAGTAAGTGTGTGCTTCGCCCAAATCTGATGCTGTTAGTTCTCCAGATGTTCTGTTTTCTTTCAATAAGTGTTGTTTAAAGGGAAGTACCCATCCTGTAACTCTTAACAGCTTGAAGTAGCTACTGTACCGTGTAGCTGTCAAAACAGGAATCGTTGTTTGAACCATGAAGACTTGGTCTGTTAATTTCTTCTTTTCTGGCAAGGAGTGCTCTTCCGTCTGTAAAATTCGAGGCCACTGTGTTCTGTTCTTTGTTAACCAAGCAGGTCCATGGAACCATACAGAAGCATGGTGAAGTTTATCTACTATGGTACTTCTGGAGGTTGGATCAGCTGGATTTTCGTCACCACGGCAGTGCCTCCACTGTGACGGATTCGTTAGTCGTTGTATTTCCGTAACACGGTTTGAAACAAAGGTTTTCCATCGATTAGGGTCATATTGTATCCATCCTAAGGCTACAGTTGAGTCAGTCCACAATGTTGCACGACTTGCGTTATAGCTCGTGGCCCTAAGAAATAATGAAGTAGTCTTTATCCAAGAAGTGTCGCTAGAAGTTCCAGCCGTGGAAGAGTTATTTTTTTGATGGGAGCTAGTCGGTTTTTACTGCAAACTAAATAGACTGATACCATATTTGTTGTGGTGCACCGTACTTTAAGGACTGCTCCGTAGGCCTTTTCTGATGCGTCGCAAAAGACATGGATTTCTGGCTCAGTGTTTTCAGATACACCAACCCATCGGGGCATTTTTATGTGTGAACATGATGGCAATGTTGATACCCACATTCGCCAGCGTTTGCTAAGATCAAGGGGTAAAAGCTCATCCCATTCAATTCCTCTTGACCAAATTTCTTGAAAAATTATTTTTGCAGTGAGGGACACAGGCGACAAGAAACCCAGTGGGTCATAGAATCTAGCAGTGTTTCGTAGTACTTCTCGCTTAGTGGCAGGACGATTTATAACATTGTCGGTAACATTGTTGTGAACAACACTGAGCGTATCAGTCTGTGTGTTCCAGTGGACTCCCAGTACCTCCGTACCTGTAAACACGACACCTTCTGATTGCCATATTCCAATCAGTTGGCTTGAATTTGTGGCCCACTTTGCCATTGGTAGACTGATCTGTCCCATGAGTGATGTAAGCTCATAATATAAGTTAATTACGGCATTGTCATCTTTAGCACCTGCTACAAAATCCTCCATGTACATATTATCTTCAACAAGTAAAGCAGCTTGCGGAAAATTCGTTTTGTGCATTACAGCAAGTTCTTTCAGCGTGGCTTCAAGAAGAAACGGACTGCAGGTAAGTCTGAAAGGTAGCCGGGTGAAGCGGTATGTAATCCTTTCGTCAGTTGTAATACAGTTTCCTTGTTGATCTACGATTACTTTGTACCAAAAAAACCTAGTGAGATCTCTATCTTTCCTGTGAAGAACTAACTGTAGAAATGCTTGTTTGATATCGGCAATTACGGCTACTTGATGTAGACGATATCTCAGTAATATTGAAAGAATGTCAGGAAGTAAATTAGGACCTATTTCTAAAGAGTCATTCAATGAACGTGCACTCTGGTCGTGCGACGAACCATCAAATACAATCCTCCATTTGATGGCACCTAACTTTTCTTTCTTTACTGCATGATGTGGCAGATAAAATGTGTCACGCAATTTCTGTCCAGAAGGGGTGACTTCCACGTGTTTCTTCTTGATGTGTTATATCATTTGCACCTCGTAAATTTGTTTCAGTTTCTTGTCCTTCGTAAATTTTTTCTCCAGTGAAGCAAATCTCTTCTCTGCTTGCTGAAGATTATTAGATAACATAACGTTGGGTTTTCTGGGGAAAGACACCACTCTTCTTTTGTCTTCGATGCAGTAGAATTTTGAGAAATCTTGCAATAGCGCCAATTCCTTCTGATTCAGAGTTGTTGTTTCATCTTCTGTGATTCCCATTGTTTCTATATTCCAGAAACGTCGTAAAATATCGTCTGTTGTTGTCGCTGTCTCTAAACTGATGTAGTTTGCCGTCACAAGGTTAGCCGTGGTGCTTGATTTGCTTCCACTAAGAATCCAACCTAGAATGGAAGGTACCAGAACAACTGATGACGTTAGTCGAATCGGAGGGGAATCTTTAACGATTTTCCAATAGTAATCTGCTCCGATAAGAATCTCGATGGGAAGATCTTCTGTACCATCCCTTAGGTCCGCAAACTGAAGTCCCGGTGTGCGTACAAGTTTTCTTAAATCGGAAGGCACAGTTGGGTGCGCGGAAAAGGAGTATGCGCTTTCAAACGCAGTCATAGACGTCTTGGAATTAGTCCATGTACCCTGTAGTGTAAATTCTACGCCGGCCGCGGTGGCCGTGCGGTTCTAGGCGCTGCAGTCCGGAACCGCGGGACTGCTACGGTCGCAGGCTCGAATCCTGCCTCGGGCATGGATGTGTGTGATGTCCTTAGGTTAGTTAGGTTTAAGTAGTTCTAAGTTCTAGGGGACTGATGACCTAAGATGTTAAGTCCCATAGTGCTCAGAGCCATTTGAACCATTTTTTGAATTCTACGACTCTACGATGCGTTGAAGTTGCGGATGGCATTTCAAAGGCGTTGACAGATAGATCACGATGTTCTATAGTTCTTAAACCTAGCTCATCAATCAGGAACTTGGAAATGAAGCTTGACTGACTACCGCTATCCAGAACGCAGCGAGTAAGTTTGCTTAATCCTGCGGGTCCACTGACCCAAACTCGAGCTGCCTGAAGATAAGTAAAACCTGCTGAACTTATGTCGATTCTCCCTACAGATGTAGAGCTAATTTGCTGAGAAGATGAAGAAGAGGCAGCAATGTCAGTTCAAATAGCCTTGTGATGACTTTTCTTGCACTTAGAACACGAGACCTTGCCCTTCTTACTGCAGCTTCTAGCATTATGACCTCGGTTTAGACATATAAAACAGCGATTATCTTGCTTTAGTTTATCGATACGTTGTTGGCTGTCAGTTACTATGTTGCAGTCTTGGACACAATGAGAGCGAGCTTCGCAAAATACGCAATATGGTTGTACCGGTACTTCTCGTTTAGGCTTACGCGGATTTTTCGCTTGCTTTGAATTTATGTGAAGCGCTGCTGCAGTGGGCGTGAAGCTAGGAGATGACTGATATTCGGTACGAATCTTTTGTGCAGTGAGAGCACCACGAACTTATTCTTCCAAAAAGTTAAGTAGTTTCAGTACATCTCCTTCCGCTACTTCGGTTCTTCTAGCATGAATTACCCATTTCTGGCACATTTCAGCGGGAAATGCATGCAGAATTTTCGGAATGAGAATTTTACCGTATGCCACGACGTCTTCTCCTAAGGCACGCAGTGCTTGAATACGACGGTTACATTCCAGGAATGTACTGTTCAGCGTTTCAGGTGTCGCTGACTCTACAGGCTTTAGCGCATCCAAATAATCGAGGTGCGCCTGTATAATGCGATTGCTATCTCCGTATCTATTCAATAAAATTTTCTTTGTTTCTTCATACGTGTTAGCTGTTATAGGTATTCCATCTACTAGCAACTTCGGTTCGCCTGACAGATACCATCGTAGGAAAACATGTTTGTTTACTGTAGAAAGGGATGGGTCTTTATCAATGGTTGATTCAAATTGTTCCCAGAAGCGGGACCACATTTCGACATCTCCACAAAATGACTCAAGCTTAATTGCTGGTAGCTTGACAGAGTGGGATACAGTTGGTTGTGTGAGCACTGGTGGTGACGTGATATTCATCTGCGACGTTGTGGCTGAAAGCTTGTAATCAATTGCTTTTGTAGCCTTCTGTATAGCGCGTTTGACTTTGTCTATATATTCCTCACAGCTCAGCTCGTCTGCATTGTATTCATCGTCAGAGAGAAAATTATGAATAGCGTCCTCTAATGAAACGAGCTTCTCTAGAGTTTCTTGAAGACCTTCCCTGTAATGTTCAAAATCATCAAACGGGCTTTCTATGGTAAGAGCATCAACAGCCGCACAAAACCGCGTAGCATTAGTCCTCTCCCTAGTTCGCTTTCTTTTGTAGTTTGCTAACTGTATCTCTGATTCGTCCTGCATTATGTCTTACTAAAGACGGCTGTTGTAAGATTGTTTACGAGTGCGCTTGTGGATAGCTTAAACGTTTAACAAGTAGCGTATGCGCAAACGTAAGTGAACGAAAACCTTTTAAAAAAACTAGCTACTCTGAGTGCAAGTTTCAGGCTTGCAATACAAAGCCGCAAAATTGTTTTGGAGCAACCAGTTCATGCGATCATATTATATTGGAATGGACTTAGCTTGTGATGCGGTCCGACGTCGTCTCTTGTTTCCTACAGCGTGAAGTAAGCCGTTAATTGTTGAAATCACGCAGGGAAACGCAGTTTCTTCCCGGGTTTCGGCACCAAAATATTACGGACACACAACACCGTGATTGCAATACAACACTAATTTATTTCTCTCCAAGGAACGTACAACATGGAATATAAAACATTAATTCAAGGATAATCAATATTTCCAGAGTGTCTATAATTACAAATATCAACCCGCAACACCCAGTCATCTCGGTGCAAGTGAAAATCCCTGACCCCGCCGGGAATCGAACCCATGACCTTGTGCTTGGGAAGCGAGAACACTAACCGCGACACCGCGTGCGGCATACCTAATCCATTATATATGGAAATATTTATATACCTCTCTCTTGCATTCAAAGCGGCAGATTTGCACCTGATAGGCAAAACTGGAACTACCTTTTTCCAACGTAAATCGGTTCAGCATTAACACATAAGCATATCTACCAAGATTCGCTGCTGTACAATAATTACATTCTTCTGTGAGTAGGTGCACATTAATTATAATGACCCAGTAGCAGACCTGTTTATCTATTATGCACTCTATTGCTATTCAATGTATCGAAGGAACTTTTGGTGTAAAATGTGTGTTAATATTATTTTTACATAAAAACATTAGCCAAATTTCTCAATTTGATAACAATAACGGAAAACAAGTAAAAGATAGTCACGGTATGTAAACTATAAAAGCAGAAGGAGATATGATTTAGGTCCGTATGGCAGCTTCCAGAGTGCGGTCTTGGAATCTAGATCGAGTCTCACTCCATATTTCTGATAGCCTATACATATATTAAGACCAATATTTTCTACATCTACATGATCCACCTCATGTCTTATCCTCTAAAAGTCTAGAAACTTGGCTCGCCTTACAGGGACGGACTTACAAGGTGAAGTATCTTAGCTCTAACGGCTAAAAGCGAATAGAAATGATTTTAAAAAAACGCAGATATGTTTATTCTGCGACCCATCAACGTCATTTATCTGTAAAACCATGTATTTCTTTGCAATCTATGTTTGAAGGTTAACGAATCTAAAGATTACAGATGCTCAAGATGTTGAAGGAACAATATCACGTTCAAGGTAGTTATAAGCCGAATACTTACAACAGACATAAATGCATTGTTATCTGGAAAGATGATCAATTTTTCCTCGAAACAATATACACCCCCCGATCAAAAGTATCCAGACACCACTACATAATGCGAAATTGACCACTAGATGTCACAAGAGGCAGTCCGACCAGTATAAAAAGAGGCGGAGGGTATTGTGTCAGTAGAGAAGCAGTAAAAACAGGTCATGAGAGCTCAGTGACTAGTCATTAGATGTTACCTGAGTAACAGATCCACTAAGCACCCTTCCAGCGCTTCCCAAGACGACTGTCCGTGATGCGATCGTGAAGCAGAAACGCGAAGGAGCAACCAAAGATAAACCGAGACCGGGCATACCTAATGCATTGACGGTCAGAAATCGTCAGGAATTGCAGAAGGTGGTTGTAAAAAATCGTGTGAAATCAGCGGAAGGATCACTCGAGAGCTAACGCAATGACTGTACTTAGGAAGTTAAAAGGAATGGAATGCAGTGGTCGAGCAGCACCTCATAAGCCACATAGTTCTATAGTGAATGCTAAGGGACGCTTTAGGAGGTGTAGAAAGCGACTCCGCTGGACAGTGAATGACTGGGAACGAGTGATTTGGAGGGATGAATCACGCTGTACTGTGCGGCAATCCGATTGAAGGGTCTGGATATGGCGAATGCCTTGAGAACGTTACCCGCCATCTGTCTAGTGCCACCAGTGAAGTGCGGAGGATGTGGTGTTGTGGCATGGGTGTGTTTCCGTGATTATAGTTTGGGGTCCTTATTGCGCATAAGAAAACGCTAAATTTCGAAAGATATGAACACATTTTACAAAAATTGCGTACTGCATACAGTAGAGGAACAATTCGGAAACGATGAGTGTTTGTATCAGCATGACAATGCTTCTGGAAGGCAATGGTTTGTGGATAACAACAATCCTGAAATGGTCTGCCCTGCCCAGATTACCGACCTGAACACAATGGAACATATTTGGGATGAGTCAGAATGTCGACTTCACCCCAACCGCCAGCGTCCGACATTACTACCTTCTCTGGCTTCGGCTCTTGAGGAAGAATGGGCTGCCATTCCTCCACAGACATTCACCCGACCGAAGGTGTCCCCATCAGAGTTCAAGCCGCCTTAAAGGCGAAGAGTGGACAGACGCGATGTTGATGTCCACTAATAGGTGCCTCGATACTTTTAATCAAATAGAGTATGGGCAGTATAGCTATACTAGTTTGCCCACCTCTAAAATTTAGTAGGTGTGAAATTTGGTATCTATGATACAAGTCTTTAAAACTTTTTGGAGCAACTTTTTTTTTTAAAAAATCGTTGTGGCTCGGTGATTGAATAGTAGGTGTCAGACTAAGAATCAGTGGTTCGGGGTTCATTTCTCAGCTGGTCCTAGTAACATTTTGTTAATTATTGTCTCCTCCACATCAGTCGAATGATTAGTATATGCCACGATGAAGGAGTGTCATAGCCAGAAGAACATAACCGAGTCCATGAAAGCTAGAGAGAGAGAGAGAGAGAGAGCAGCGATAAATGAATAATATTGTTTTTGCTTTTTCATGTAGACTTTCTGTCAAAAAGTAGTACACTTCGAGAGAAACATAAACACATAATAAAAACAAGAAAATACAACGTGATTCCATGTCCACTTTAAGCTGTAGGTCCTCCTGCAATTAGTTGGACAAATCGGTAGAAAGATTGAAGGAAGGCAACCATGCACAGTTAATCAGTGTGGTATTCGAACCAGCCATGGGGTCGAGGGCAGTATTATATTACTCGTCAATTCGCCACCTTTTGAAAGCGAAACGCTTCTACACTCTTCTATGAGATACTTTAGTTCATCTGACTCTTTAATGGAGACTCTGTTAGTAGTTGCCTATAAATATATCAAACCTATTGGTACCAACTTTCCAGAAAGTGTTATTGAATATAGCACGGCTTAAGATTGCATAACTTTGTAGGGTTTGAGGGAGAAAGAAAGACGTCTGGCCTCACACTATACGAAAAAAAAACAGCTTAAGCATTTGATAATGACTGGGGACAAATGCTTATTCTCAGTGATAATCTGAGCTTCATATCGACGTGGAAATCAAGAATTCCTGTCGTCTCAAGCATTAGTAAGAAGTAAGTTTCCGTATACCAGGAAATTAATAGTAAAAACATTAGTGTAATGAATATCTATTGTTCTCTTTCCGAGCATTGATTGAGGTTATGCTTCTAGTCTTCTTACAGAATTCTGAGGTCGTTCGCGGTTGCTCCGATTTCCAGAGAAGACACGAGCTGGCAAGGCTAAGGTGCGGTAGGTAATAAAGTAAAGCTTTCGGCTTTCGTTCCGCCATTCGGATCTGCAACTTCCGTGGTCTCCCTAAAACCACGACCCTCATAGTTCCTCACCCAAGGATACGGTCGACAGTTATCTCGAACGTCCTTGTGTTGTTCTGCACACTCTTCAGTAGATTCACGTTCGATCACCTTTTTAAAGAAAAATACGGGTAATAATTTACAAATCTAGGATTATTGTCTTAGCAATACTCAGATCTTCTGTTTACTGTATCGCTCCCAATATACAAATGTTTCACTTATCTTCAGATGATAGCATGGGTTAACTATCTCACATTTGTTTCTATCAAAACGTAGTTAGTGACACAAGCTGCTTAATAATTCGTGAAATTACTTCTCCTACGTAATACAAAATAAATTATGAAATGAGGTCACTTGGACCTGTGAAGCAGACCAGTCACCTTGGTATTTAAGTGAACTGAAGAACTTCAAGTACTGTCACTCAGTCCTGCGCGTCACTGTAATTTTAAGACCTGATGATGGCTGCAAAGTTGACACCGGCAATGCGTTTCCATAAATCAAAATAATTGTGTGTGTGTGTGTGTTGCGTCTATTTGCACACGCACTCTCAGTTCAGCTTCAACAGTGTGGTGAGGACTTAACTCTGTCAACTGAAGTCATAATCTTGGCCACAATTTGATTACTGAAACGGATCACTGGTTACAACTTTGCACCCATAGTCATCTCTTTATATATACAGGGTGATCAGAGACAGTTTGAAAAGCTTTTGAGGGTGTTGCAGGGAGGTTATGCTAAGAAACAATTGTTAAGAAAAAAATTACGTTACGCCGTTTCCTAGTTATTTAGCACTGAAGTTAGCCAATTACGTCGTTGCGCGTGCAAATTCAAGTACTTGTGGTAACGCACAGACGTCTGTCGGCATGTGGGTTACCACTTGTTAAGATGCTCATTATCAGTTACAATGTGCATTTTTCTGTAGTGATAAAATTAAGCTAGGTACGTAAAAGCTACGTTTATTAATAATTATTTCTCAGCACAACACCCCCTGTAACACCCTTACAAGCTTTTCAGACTGTTTCTGGGCACTCTACCTCTCAAAAGCCCGAATAATCACCTTCTTCAGTGTGAGACATACAGGAAGGTTCTGGAAGGTTCGACAGGGATGTGGAGCCATGACAACTACAGTGCCGTGACCATCACAGCTAGGTTTCTCACTTGAGAATCCATGGCACGAACAGCCCGAACGAGGTGGTCCTACATATTCTTAATTGGGTTTACATGTGGGCAGTTTGGTGGCTAGGGGAGTATGGTAAACGTATCCTGGTGCTTTCCAAACCACACACGTATACAGCGAGCTGTGACACGTGGCATTGTCCTGCTGGTAGATGTCATCATGCCGAGGAAAAACAAATTGCATGTAGAGGTGGACATGGCCCGCCAAGGATATGCATATTTGTGTTGATCCAATGTGCCTTTCAGAACGACAATATCAGCCAAGGGATGCCACAAAAACATTCCTCCCGATAAGTGCCGTCTTTCTTCAAATGCGTGCCAATTTTGGTTTTTTAACATTTCCATGATGTTCTCCCATGGGCCAAACAAAACTGTGACCATCCGTGCTGCCCTTCTTTCTATGCGTTCATCGTCCCATGTTAGTTCTATTTGGTATGGGTCCCACACATTTGACCAATGATCTACGACAGAACACAAAAGTTCTTTGTAAGCATCTCATTTCTAGACTGTCTTCATTTCCCCAGTATGCAGCCCATCTACCGAAGTACTCCAACCGCCTTACCCACAACTGAGCCTAATGCGACCATTCCCTCTCATATCCCTAAAAACTATTACACCCGGGTATTTGTATGACTCGACTGATCCCGATGGTGACTCACTGATGTTGTAGTTCTAGGATAATTACCTTTCTGCATTTTGCGAATCGCACAACTGTAATTTCCGAACGTTTAAAACAAGTTGCCAATCTTTGCCCTACTTGGAAATCTTATCTCGATCTGACTGGATATTTGTGCAAGTTTGTTCAGACGCTATTTCATTTTATATATCTGCATCATCTTCCAGAAGTCTGAGTTAACCACTAATATCGTCTGCAAAGTCATTGATGTCCAGTATGAACAACAAGAGTTCCAACACATTTTGTGGGCCAAACCTAAAGTTTCTTCTGTCGGTTGTTCTGCACCCTCCCTACAAATAAATCCACAATCCACTCTCAATATAATTAGACTTATGTTAATGATCGTTGGTGTGGTACCGAATCAAATGCTTTTCCTAAGCGAAGAAATACTGCATGTACTGGCTGACATGACCCGTAGGTTTCAGGAGGTCATGTGAGAAAAACGCAACTTGGATTAGATTTGATTAGATTGGATGTACTCTTCGTTCCATAGATCCATAGTGAGGAGATCCTCGCGGACGTAGAGCACGTCAGAAAACAAATACACAATACGTAATTACAAAGAAAAAGACGTACAGTAATGGCCCTTGCATAGATCCCAGGTGAAATGGTTCTCATGGATGTGGAATAAATCAAGAAATCTTATACACGCTTGCAGTTAAAAGATAATAACAAACTTGTCACAAAACAAGTAAACGTATAGTACACTGAGGTACATTTGATTATTTTTTGGTTATTGCAGCCATGCAATGTCAAAGAGAAAAATCAGTTTACAATATTTATTTACTTTAATTGCATTACTGCGCTGCAGATGTATAGAAGTCAAATTTTAGTAATACTAACATATTTGTTATTGTTAATAATATATACACATCAGTCGGTTCTAGTAAAAGGTTCGTCAATGGCAAGAACTTGGCCACCAATAAATCGTATAGGTTCCCCTTAAACTAAACTTTATTGCTAATTAAACATTTTATGACTGCTGTCAAGTTATTGAAACTTTGTGTTCCTGAGTAAGTGACACCTTTATGAATCAAAGTAAGTGACTTTAAATCTTTGTGAAGATTATTCTTATTTCTAGTACTGATTCATGAGCTGATCTGTTGTTTTGAAAAAAATGTGTATATTGTTTATGACATATTTAATTAAGCAATAAATATATTGGAGAGCATTAGTTAGTATCCCAAATTCCTTGCATAAGACCCTGCAGGATTTTTGAACTCATACCACAAGTAATAGGTATTAGACCTTTTTAGACTTAGAAAATTTCGGCTTGGTTCGATGTGTTATCCCAAAAAATTATCCCATGTGGCATATGGAATGAAAGTATGTGAAGTATGCTAGACGTTTTATTTTTATATCACCTACGTCTGTTAATATTCGTACTGCACATAAAGATTTGTTTAGGTGTTTCTTCCAGTTGAACTTATTAATAAAGTGTTATGTCAAGAATTTAACACTCTCATTGTTTTCTATCAGTTTATCATCATATTTTAGGCTTATACTAGAGAGAAACCTACTGAAAGTTCTAAACTGCATATAGTGTGTTTTTTCAAAGTTTAGTGACAATGAATTGGCTACTAGCCATTTATTAATGTCAATGAAAATTTCGTTAAGTGCTATTTGTAAAACTATACTTGATTTGATATTTATTTCCATGTTTGTATCAGCTGCAAAGAAAACAAACGTGGCATCTGGTAATATTACTGATATAAAAACTTAGTGTTCTACCTTACGGCAGGTCTTGTCATGGGGGAAGCCTCGTCAGAGAGGTTCACTGCATGAGCGTCTAGGGAAGTGATTCCAGTAGTGGTTTCCCGTTGCCTTCCACTTGCGATGATGAACTGATAATGAGGACAACACAACACCCAGTCCCTGAGCGGAGAAAATCTCCGACCCAGGCGGGAATCGAACCTGGACCCCTTAGCGTGACAGACCACCGCGCTGAACACTTTTTTTTAAATTTCATTTTGTTCTATACTGTTAGTTGAATTTGTTCGTGACGGACGTCCGATGACACCCGTTCAGGTTGTCCGTTGATCCGTTCACTCAGTTTTTTTGTTACACAGGGTAGCTAAACCCTCTGACCAAACACGCTGACGGCTATCACTTCGCTGTCGGGGCGGACCTTACTGATATACGCAAGAAAAAATAAGGACCGCTAAGATGGAACCCTGTGAGACACCACATGTAATAAGTTTTCGGTTCGATGACGCCTGATGTTTTAATACAGGACTCTTTCCTATTGACGCCTTTCGTTTCCTGTTAGATAGATACGATTAGAAACATTGTATAACATTTCCTTTTACACTGTAATATTCTACTTTGCTTAAAAGGAGATTTAAATTTGCACGGTCAAATGCCTTTGACAGATTATTATCGATGCTTGTGGAATCCACACTGGAGGACACGTAGAAGGTCATCCTGTTCGAAATACATAATTATGTTTGAGCTCAGGATCATTGTGTTTTCTTATTATACAACGCACACTAGCGTAATTGCCAGTTGCAGGTCCTCCTCAATAACTTCGTTCTTTCTACAAGCCTTGACATTTCAGTGCGGCTGAGCGAGCAGTTCTCGAAGCCGCTGGGCAACGTGTATCTGGAGCACAACGGCAGGTAACCTCGTAACAAGTGCGTATCTCCGTGCCGTAGTTGCAAGACACTGCGTTTCCCTGTGCTGGCTGAACGGCTGCAAACAATATCCCGGAAGACAGTTAAAAAGTCTTCCTCAGATTTGCGACGCTTGTTTTACGAATTGACGGTTGTTGTCCTCGGCTTTCACAAAAGCGGCGCCGACTGCTCTTCCTGCTTCCAGCACAGCTCAGCAAATCGTTCAGCGCTACCGACGAGCATCCCGACTTGCTCCTTACTGTAAACGAAACCTGTCTTTGGCTAAACTTCGCATGGTTATTTTAAAATATGAACGTTTCCCCCGCAGAGAGCGAGAGCATTCCGTGACTGTACTGAAGTAAAGATTTTCTTGGGATGGAAAAAAACCTGTCGCATTTGTGAGTTGCGCTTTATTTTATTAAACCGTGATGGCTTTCGAGTATGCATACTATTATTGTAATTTAATTTTAATTGTGAGTAGTTTGCACTAGAATATCCCAGTAACACGAGAACTTGTAAGAAAACTCACAATTTGACAAGTAGGACACTTACATGGAAATTACAATCATATGTTTAAAATTACTTAGCAAGCTGCTCTGTATCAGAGCAGGTAAGTGTAAATGTCGTGTTAGCTGGAAAGTCACCTTTCGATTAAGCTGCCTGAACCGCGTGCGCTTTCCATAATCACACCCATGGAATTTCTTGCCATTGCGTAATGTAAATCACATTTGATTATTTGGTTAAAGTAACAGCGACGAATGAGTGTGGAGTTGGATTCGTGTTGTTGAAGGCGGTGAGTTAGAGAGAGAGAGAGAGACTGAAAAGAGAGTGAAACTAGGATTTTAGTGCATGGTCCATTATCTCTTGCCTAGGGATCACCAAACTTCACATCCCCATTAAAATTGGGACTGAACACAGACAATGGTGGTTTGGGGATCGGAAAGAAGTGTACTTATATCGACAACACAATAGAGCGTTACGTCGCCGCTTGTTACATGTGTTTTAGGCAGTCTGATAGTGACTACTGGTTGGGTGAAACCAGTACTGTATTTTGAAATGATTTTGTGATTGCTGTCGCAAGAAAACAAAAATGAATATTTTTAGTCAATTACTTAGTCTCCACTGACAATATGTCTTTTTGTATCGTTAAATAATTGCGAACGTTAGAACACGATTTATGGCATGAAGTATTGCGGTACTTTAGGATGGATACTATCTGCTCCAAGTCTAAACTTTACCAGCGCTGCCACGACCTCCGCTTGTGAAAACGAATGTGTGACACTTTGCGCATCGTACTCGGTTTCTTGATTTTCTCTGGCTATGGTGTACTCTAGTTGGTCAGTGCGAATGTTGTCTTCAGGGAGCAATTTGCCCAGCAAAAACTCTGCTGTCTGTATCCAGCTCGTTGTCATATTTCGCTCACATATCCGTAAGTGTTTTAATCCGCTCCATCAGGAATTTGCAAGACCTGCCCCATACACGATGTTGTAATTGGTTACGTAGAAAGTTTCCCCAATGATTGTGTTTTCTATTGTAAGGCGTCACTTTTTAAGTAGACCTGTGATCTTTACAGCACTATAGTCGTACTGTTCTGTCTTGTCTTGTCTTTTTTTTTCTATGTGTAGTCTTCTTTTGATATTGCTAAGCCCAAGGTATCCTACTAACATAGTTTCTGTCTATTACCAGCATAGCCCCATGCTGCGCCTCCTGAATTAGTTCTATTGTTTTATGGGCACTTTAATCTCCTTTTCTTGGTCCATTCTGCAGTAAGAAAGATTGTACAATGTTTTAGAGTTTTTTCTAGTTCGCATGTCGGAGATTTGATTTGCTATTTATACGTTGTGTGTTGGACATATTAGCAATGGCGGCGATCCCAGAGTATGCTTTATCTGGCCACTACACATTAAGCCGTGAAGCACCATCCAGCTAGTGATTCTCGGGTATGCCCTTTGGTTGGTTAACATTATATGTATGATCGAATTTGTACCTGATCAGTTGGCATCGGTGTCTCGTTGGCCAGCTCTGTTAACATCATATATACCTAGCTCGTTAACAGTCAAGTGGATTAACACGTCGGTCACTTTGCTGTGCCACAGAGATAACAAAGCATTGATATCTACGATTATGAGTGAGTTATTGCCCTACGCATAATTTGTCGCGTCTCTTATAACGGAAATCATTAGGGAATCATCTTGCTCGGGTTCAAAGCTCCTCTTGACGTTTCTCCGTGTTTGCGATTTAAAATTGTTTTTTTTTTAAATCATTATGCAAAACACTCTTCTTTTTATTCACCTGGACATTTTTCGACACGTATTTGTCGTCTCCTGTGGGTCCAATTTTTTCTGTATAATGCAAAGTTTACAATCATTTATATGTCGTAGGCCTACAATCATAATGTGTGTATTTTGTTCGGTTTGATTTGGTTGCCCACCTGAAAATTACACTACTAGTGAGAATGCATTTTTGTAGGTCTGTTTTTGTGCCCATTTGTTGTCGTTTTGACAGTATCTCATCTGCAAAGTAATCATGAAGAAAATTCGTGAAATTATGAAGCATACTTTTTCGTGGTTTGTGGTTATGTATGATACTGCACTTACATTTTCTGTCCTGTTGCGTACCTCTGGTGGATGTTCCTTCTTACTGCTATTGATTACACTGTCTTAACATCGTTTTCATGTCCGGTAATGTCAGTCTCAGATTTACTTAACAAATATTTTCAACAAAACTTGATTTGTGCAGACACTTCTCTCTCCATATTCCTTGAGAGGTGCTACGCTGTTGACGCTTCTTTTTCTCGTGTTAAGCATGGCGCTAATTTTGAACGTTTCGTGCGAATTATTGTTGTGTCTCTGTCGGAGGAGGACTTATGTGATGTAATGATATGGTGCGTGCATGTGTAAAAATGAGAGAGAGAGAGAGAGAGAGAGAGAGAGAACTGAGAGAGGAGTGGCCTCGATTGGGATTGAGAAAATGGGTGTTTTTGGGTATGTAAGAGTGTTTATTTATTATGCTTCATGTGGGTAAGTGTCTTTATGTAACTCACTGAGTGTCCCAAACAGTATTTTGTTGCAATGTAGGGGACATGAAGAGACATGTGTCAAGCATTCAGCACGTGTCAGTAGCAAACCTGTGTTAATTACCTAAGTGCGGCACGTTTGTCACTCTTATTGTCTCGTTTAACATTTACCATCACAGTTGCGGCCATTGTAACCCGTCACGACGGCATGAAAATGTACCAAGCGTCCAACTGTCACGCAGGGCTCCTGGAGGCTCATATCGCCCACACATAGCTTTTCTACACTGTCTTTTATTATTATTCTGCCGTCACTTGTCGCGTTACGTTGGAATATTATAATACCTAACGTGAAAACATGGCACCTTGGTGAAAGCTGTGTGGGTTTAAATAACATAAGTCTCTGAGCCCTTAACAAAGTTTCTACATATTCGCTGAAAATTTAATGTCTTATAAGGTCGCACGTTTCCTTCACATTGGTTGACACGTTAACTGTTCGCAAGATAATACGACGTGTCTGTTCTGCTGTAGGGAATGTGGTGTCTTGGTCCTTCGGATACCTGAGTCTAATCACTGATACGTATCGGCCTTCTGAAGCCTGTCCAGCGTTGTTTTCCATCTCTTTACATAATACTCTGATGGCTACAGAACAGCTGCCTGTTTTCAGTTCTCCTCTTTCTTTAGTTTCACTTGGATCTATTGTACAACAGCGGGGAGGACGGAATTTTCGTCTTTCTCTATTCTAATTATCTGTTCGGGTTTTCCAGTGGAACTTCTGAATTCACCATGAATTTTATTCTTGCGCTGTGCGGTTTCCAAATATCCATCTCTTGTTAATTTTATATTCTTCTATTGGTAATAGCCGGCCGGAGTGGCCGAGTGGTTCTAGGCGCTACAGTCTGGAACCGCGCGACCGCTACGGTCGCAGGTTCGAATCCTGCCTTGGGCATGGATGTATGTGATGTCCTTAGGTTAGTTAGGTTTAAGTAGTTCTAAGTTCTAGGGGACTGATGACCTCAGAAGTTTAGTCCCATAGTGCTCAGAGCCATTTGAACCATCTATTGGTAATATCTCTCTGGACCGCACTGGCTAAATTAATGGGCATAGAATAGCATCCCATTTCACTGAGTTTGTTGCAGCCTTGTGCGATTAGTGTGCTCTATTAACAATTATTCATAGTTAACATTGTTACGTGTCAGTAGTGTACCAATTATTGGTTCTATGAAGCCTTGCATGGATGGCCATGTCATCTATGTAATCAATCATGTCTGAGAACCAGTTGCTCGTTACATCGTGTGTTGAATAAAACGTTAGATTTCCTATTGTGTCAAGGTCCATTTCGGTTGGCAGAAATCCCATTTGCCTGCTCCGCGCAATAGCACGACGCCAGTTACCTGCCCTTCTTGGCGTAGACTTATCTTGTGTTTTGTGCAGTTCTGAATTAATGCTGTTTTCGTCCTATGTAGTCGGTAACGCATAACTCATAGGCTCGTTTATTGATGGCCTCAGTCATAGTCAGTTTGCGCTATTAATACCTAGAGGTGGATCTTATAAGTTGCTCAATCCTCTCCCGTCTTACTAGGTATTTTATTTCCACATCTACATCTGCATACATATTGCGCAAGCCACCTTACGGTGTTTGGCGGAGAGTACCCTGTACCACTTCTGGTCAGTTCCGTTCCCGTTTCAGCCTCAAATAGAGCGACTGTCTATATGCTTCCTATGAGCCCTAATTTATCGTATCTTATTTTCGTGGTCCGTAGGCGAAATATACGTTGTCGGCAATAGAATCGTTCTATAGTCAGCTTCAGATGCTGATTCTCTAAATTTTCTCAATAGTGTTCCTCGAAAAGAATGTCGCCTTCACTCCAGGGATTCCCATTTGAGTTCCCGAAGCATCTCCGTAATACTTGCGTGTTGTTCGAATCTTGTGATAACAATAGTAGCACGCCTCTGAATTGGTTCTATGTCTTCCTTCGATCCAACCTAGTGCAGATCCCAAACACTCGAGAAATATTCAAGAATGAGTCGCTCTAGTGTCCTATATGCTGTCTCCTTTACATACGAAACATTTCCCCCAAAATTCTCCAATAAACCGAAGTCGACCATTCGCCTTCCTATCTACAATCCTTACTCGTTCCATTTCATACCACTTTGTAGCGTTATATCTAGATATTTAACTGACGTGACTGTGTCAAGCAGTACACTACTAATACTGTATTCGAACATCATGGGTTTTGTTCTTCCTATTCATCTGCATTAACGTACATTTTTCTACATTTTCTATGTTTATAGGTAAGTGCCATTCACCACACCAACTAGAAATTTGTCTACTCTCCTACAGTCACTCAACTTCGACACCTTCCAGTACACCACAGCATCATCAGCAAACAGTCGCAGATTGCTCCTGACCCTGTCCGAGAGATCGTACATGAATATAGAAAACAACAGTGGTCCTATAACACTTCCCTGAGGCACTCTTGGCGATACCCTTGTCTCTGATGAACACTTACCGTCGAGGACAACGTATTGGGTTCTCTTACCTAACATGTCTTCGGGCCACTCACATATCTGGGGAACGATTCCTTCGTCAACAGTCTTCGGTGGAATACCGTGTAAAATGCTTTTCGGAAATCTGGGCATGTGTAATCTGTTGCCCTTCATCCATGGTTCACAGGACTATTATATTCGAACTGAGAGTATATTAAAGAATTTTGCAACAAGCCGATTTTAAGGATATTGGTCTGTAGTTTTGGCACTAAGACAGAGATTCGCAATAAAAATAAGCTGAGTAACGCCCCGGTGCTGGAGAGTACTCTTTGAAAAACTGAAATGGGATTCCATCCGGACCTGGAGACTTATTTGCTTTCAATTCTTTCAGTTGTTTCTTTACGCCAGGGATGCTTATTACTATATCTTCCATAAGGGGCTCTGTGCGGTGTTCAAACGACGATATGTTTGTATGATTCTCTTGCGTGAACGGTTTCTTAACCGCGAAATTTCATATCAAACTGGTCAACGAGTGACTCGACAGAAGCCTCGGGTCCGCTTAGCGATCTTAGGTAGGACTCAAAGTTTCCGAGTTCCCGGCAAGATCTTTTAGTAAGGTAAGAGGCTGACTAATTTCTACTAACTTTTGTCTGTCGTCATTTGCGCGTCCTTTTTTGAATCGAGAGTGCAACTGCCTTTTCTTCCTCAGTAATTTTCGAATTTCGTTGTTAAACCACGGTGGGTCTTTTCCGTTCTTAATTCACACACCTCTCCAGAGTACGATTCACAGTCCGTTTAATCTTTGTCCATAACACCACTACGTCCATCATACTGGAATTAAATGATGTCAGTTAATTGTCTAAGTGGGATGCTAACAACTGCATATCTGCTCTCCCTAACAGAAATACTCTCCTAGACTTCTTGACTGATTTTTAATTTTAGTAACCATAGGCGCTATGGTGACATCATGAGTACCAATCCCTGTCCCTGCAATTACACTGTCGCTAAAGTCGGGCCTGTTTGTAGCTACAAGATCTAAAATATTTCCACTGTGTGTGGGCTGTCGAACAAGCCGCTTTAGACAGTTTTCGGAAAACGTGTTCAAAAGCACTTCGCAAGACTGCCGGTCCGTACCCCCCTGCATGTATCCATAGACATCCCCGTCTATACTCGGAAGGTTGAAGTCGCCTCCAACTAATATTGCAAGATATGGGTGTATCCTGGCAACTGAGCGTGGAATTTCAATGAATGACCCTAAAACAGCCACGGTGGAATCGGATGGCCGGTAAAAACATCCAACATTTAACATGATTTCACCTAGACCTACTATGCACAGCCAGATAACTTCATTCTCTCTTTCCGCTGGGAATACAGATTTTCCTTTCTTCATTTCTGTAATCCCTTCTTTCCTAATTGCTTTCGCCTCATTCTGCACAAACAAGTTTTTCTGCAACGCAGAATTTTTAAGTGTGGTCTAAGTTACACCGAAAACACTTCTTCACTGTATGACAACACTTAGAGTTAAGTGTTTGAAATCCAGTGAACACACTTGAACTTGCAAGAATCAAGTAACATTCGCCCAGAAAAACTGCGAAGACATGTATAAAAAGCCAGTTCCTCGTCAGTCTCTTTTGAATTCTGTTTTAATCTCTTGCACAAAATTCTCTGTCACCGTTACCTCTCGCAAATTGAACTCATGTGTGGCTTCTGGTAGTTATGATTAGGGAAAATAATATTGCACGTAATAAATCAGTATAAGTTGACCTCATCTCTCTGAGAGTTCGCATTTAATATACTGGGTTATATTTGCCCATTCCATTAGCTTTTGAGGGTTGGGTTGGGTTGGGGTTGTTTTGGGGGAGGAGACCAGACAGCGAGAACATCGGTCTCATCGAATAAGGGAAGGACGGGGAAGGAAGTCGGCAGTGCCTGGAGCGATTTAGGGAAATCTTGGAAAACCTAAATCAGGATGGCCTTACGCGGTATTGAACCGTCGTCCTCCCGAATGCGAGTCCAATGTGCTAGTCACTGCGTCACCTCGCTCGGTCCATTAGCTTTTGACTATAGGAATGTTTGGTAAAGTTCGGACTGCTTTTGTCTAAATCTGGTCCCTGTAAGCTATTCACTGACTGTTTGTATGTTTTCTTTTGTAGTAAATACAACAAAAACAGCTCTTTTATTTTCGTACTTTACGTTGGATTGTGGTGTTTGCGATTACTTTGGCCGTTATTCAGGGATAGTGTACAGAAGCTGTCTTATCGTAGGTCGAGCTTCAGTTTCGCATATTCCGCCCGTAAGTCCCATTTTTGGACTTCATGACAGTAGTCTTTCACCCACGGTTGTCCGTTTTCGAGGCACAGTTGCAGAATTTATTCTTTCAGTCAAGCCTTGTGTTAAGGCTATATATACTCTACACATCCGTCTACCCGCAATACGGACGCGACGGACGGGTTGCAGTAGCTTATGTCCACCCCCGCCCCCTCCCGCTCCAAACAAACACAGGATGGCTGGATTGTATATCAATACCGTAGGCGACAAAAGCAAGTCGGTCTGCTTCCTTCAAGTGAGATTCCCGCGGACACCACGGAAAGTAAGGAACCAAATTCGCCACCCACAGTACTCGCATCCCTCCCCGCAGGCAGAGCTTCATGCACGGGACTACTCGCCTCCGCCAGCCACCTGTCTGCAGGAACACCAAACAAGTATCCATCCACTAAGGGTTTACATAACTGGTCGTCCAGCCAAAGAGCGGACAGTTCCAGCCGCAACATCAAACAATGAGGACCACAAATGCAGCAATGCAAGGAGTTGCCAGCAATCGCAGCTGGAACCATCACCTCCACCAACTACAGCCTCAATCGGAGGCTGTGCTCCTGGTACATCGTACACCAACGTCAACAGCTTTACTTCAGAAAAGCTACGTGTTTGCTGTGAGGTAAGGAAGATTAGAATTTATGTGTCTTTAGACTCGATGGAATTGCGTTCCTGCGGACGTCGTTTGCTAATGACTTCATTTTCTGATCTCGCCGAGTCCTCCCTCGGGCATGGGTGTGTGTGTGTTGTCCTTAGCGTGTTAGTTTAAGTTAGATTAAGTAGTGTGTAAGCCTAGGGTTCAAAAATGGTTCAAGTGGCTCTGAGCACTATGGGACTTAACGTCTGAGGTCATCAGTCCCCTAGAACTTAGAACTACTTAAACCTAACTAACCTAAGGACATCACACACATCCATGCCCGAGGCAGGATTCGAACCTGCGACCGTAGCGGTTGCGCAGTTCCAGATTGAAGCGTCTAGAACCGCTCGGCCACTGCGGCCGGCTAAGCCTAGGGACCGATGACCTTAGCAGTTTGGTCCTATAGGAACTTACCACTAATTTCCAAGTTTCTGATTTTTTGTAATAAAGTGTTATTTATTAATACTACCTGGGAGTAGTTATTTTGTTGGACTTACTCGGGTCACCACAGTCAATTGCAATGAGTTTGTAGGACTCTGCAATTTACAAACGTAACTTGTGTTGTTAATGCATGCAAGGACATTTTCACAATTTTCATACCATTTGGCTGTTGTTCTGGTATTATGTTTGTCTTTTCAGTATGGTGGCAGCTAAACGGGATGTGACTAGTCAAGTACTTTGGTTGTTAAAAATATGCAGCAAGAACAGGAATTGCTCGTCGAGAAGTTGGCCGGAATCATCACAATGCTGGAAGTGTCTTCATGCCTCTCTTGTATTGACTCCATAGCTAAAGGCTTCCGGCCGTCACCGGCGCCTTTCCCGAGCTTTGACAAGAGATTAAAACCATGGACTAACTACACAGCGTGGATCGGGTAGCATTTAATCGGTCGTCATAACATGTGATACCCGAGAAAGGGCCGTTTTGTTAGCTTACTCCGGTGCTGAAGTGTACGGTCTGGTCCATCAGTTAAACTTAGCAGTGGTACCCCACGACTTGACTGATAAACAACTTGAAACCAAGTCAGTAAATTATTATGACTTTCAGATTCATATGGCCACAACTCGCCATAAATTTTTAATTGTCTTAAGAAAAGGTCAACATTATCGCGAGTGGATCACTCAATTACAAGGCCTATCTAGGGTCTGCAGATTTCAGTGTGTAAGTCCTAAATTTAAACAATCATATGGGGACTTATTGGTGTGCGGTTAGACACTTGTTCATTCGCCAGCTGAGGGCCTTAGAAATGACTTATTGAAGCTCAATGAGCCCTCTTAATCAGAATGTCTTCCGCTCATTTAGGGCCCTCTAACAAACAATGCCGTCATCAGCACCCCTGCAGGACCTGTCACGGTTTTTTTCCACTCTCCAGCCTCGCCAGAGTTTGGCTCGCTCCTGCTGTTCTGAGAACACAGTTCCTTCAGACTCTATGTCATCCTCGGGAGGTTTCAGGTAGATAACCCTCCAGAAAGTTACGTTCATGCGCTAATTGTTTCATCACCCACCAGCGTCAACAACATTACCTCAGAAAAGCTACCTGTATGCTGTGTAGTAAGTAATGATACAAGGCCGAGATCTGCAACTGCCCATTGAAGGAATGTGGACAGCATCCACCTCTTCTATGTAGACTCTAACATTGAACCCAACCTCCTAGATGCAGGGCCTGATACGCTCCAAGTTCCTGTAGTATTGTCTTCCTTCACCTGTATGTTGACGATGGAAGTGTTCATAGTTGATGCACAAATCAAGTCCCAGATACGTACCAGCTCCTCAGCAAAGATCTTCAATATGTCAGCGTATCAGCAACTAGCATTGCTGACAGTTCGGGCATTTCAAAAGCATCTGAGAAGCTACAGCTGTAATCTTATTGCTGTGCTTTGCCACCTTAGACCTACCACCCATTATACAGAGGCAGCTTTCACACCTAAATTATTGTTACTGCAGACCCCAGGTGCCGCCAATGTATTAAGGCTAGACCTTTTTGAAAAATTAAATATCGAGGTGCACGACCTCTTTGCCTAGTTCGCACCTCCAGAACCTCCTTACAAAACATGCCTCCGTTTTCAATGGACAGACGAAAAATCACTGCAACTGTGAGGTCCACATGTCGCTGTAGCCGTCAATGGTCTCAAAGTTTTGCAAAGCAAGTGACGTAAATTAAGGACAGAGCTCCAACGGCTGCAGGATGCAGGTGTCCTCATAGCAATATCCAACAATTCGTGAACTACTAGTTAAAAAACCGGACTAGGACCTGCAATCTATGACGACTTGAAGTCCACAATGAATCTCCAGGTAGTTGTGGTCAAAGATCCTGTTCTTTAAGTTGAAGACGTCATGTCGAAACTGGTGGGTGTCACCAGTTTTACTAAAACAGACCTCCAAGATACATACCTGTAATTTACATGAGACGAAGAGGTCAGAAACATCCTAGTGATCAATACTCCATTCGCACTATCCAAGTGCATCCAGTTTGCCATTTGGGATTTCAAGTGCACCCACCATTTCCCAACGCTACTTGGAACAGTTGACACATGGCGTCCCAGGAACAGCGAACAATTCGGACGACATTATTGTCATAAGAATGGACGCAAGGGATGTATCATGGATTCTGGAGACACAGTTTCAAGTTTTGGAAAGAGCAAATCTCAAGTGCAACAAAGATAAATGCGTGAAGTCAGTTCTCGGCCACCTGAACTATTATTGGAAATTTATTCCACAAGCTGCAGCCATCACATAATCCTTCCACTACCTTCTGCAAAAAGTTGTAGGTAGGTATTGTTCATATGCCTGCCAAGAAGCCTTCCATGATCCCAAGCAGGCTATCCTCCAGTAGACCTGTATGATAGCTTATGATCCTCAAAAATTGCTAATAATGGCTGCAGACACATCAGCCGGCCGAGGTGGCCGAGCAGTTCTAGGCGCTACATTCTGGAACCGCGCGACCGCTACGGTCACAGGTTCGAGTTCTGCCTCGGGCATAGATGTGTGTGATGTCCTTAGGTTAGTTAGGTTTAAGTAGTTCTGAGTTCTAGGGGACTGATGACCTCAGAAGTTAAGTTCCATAGTGCTCAGAGCCACTTGAGGCAGACACATCAGGTTGTGGGCTTGGAGCGGTTACATCACACAAGGTAAACAGCATGGAATGCCTGTCGCCTTTGTATTAAAAACTCTGACGATGACCCAACGCAGCTACAACCAGATAGAGAAAGAGACCCCTGCAACCATTTTTACGCTCAAAAAATTCTATAATTATGTTTGTGGCCAAAGGCTCATCCTCTTGACCGATCACAAGCCGCTGCCGTCCCTTTCCATATGAGAGCCAGTATTGCGCAGGAAATGGCATGGCGTCTTCAACAGTGGATCATGTTTTTGTCAACGTATACATATGACAGTCAGTAGTACTGCTCCACGGTGCAACGTGTGGCTACAGATGTACTCTCCAGCCTTCCAGCAGGTCAGGACAAGTCTTCCGACGTGGCGGCGACGGTGTGCTTTCACACAGACTTGACATACACCTTAGGCAGTTTCCCATGCAGGCTAAATCCATCGCTAAGTTAATTCTGCGTGACCCCATTCTACGTGATGTGGTACTTTACATCATGCACAGGTGGCTAGCTGACGGAAAGTTAATCAGCAGTCATAACATTGCAGCATACTGACACTGTCGATATGAATTCTCCTTTTTTTAAAGGGCACTCCTTCTCCTGGGCGAAAACAGTGGAACGAGGGTAATAATTCCCAAAGTCCAGAAACGGCACATACTGGTCCTATTCAATCAAGGCCGCTGGGACTTTGTCTTGACAAAACAGATGGCCTGACAGTATGTATATTGGTGACGTGTCGATAAAGATATCGAACACAACCTTTCCTATTGCCGCTCTTACCAACAACACCAGGAGGCTCCAGCCAGGAAGTACTCTCAGTGGCCTCTGCGTATGCAGCCATGGTCACGAATTCATTTGGAATTTTCAAATTCATTCGTGGACACAGAATAGCTCATTCTGATAGATGCATGTCGAAAATTTCATTATGCCTCAAGCAAGCGATTTATAATAGCGGCAAAAACTGTTCAGGCTCTGGCCTGACCTCCTTCATCGAGGGTTTACCAACTACGATAGTCACTATCAATGGCCCCATTTTTCCTCCTCGGTCTCTCAACATATTTGTGAAACAAATGGAATTCTACATGTGTGGATGGCTCTCCTTCATCCTGCTTCTAACTTTATGGCAGAACGGTTGGTGCGCAGTTTTAAAACGGAAATGGACAAGCTAAACCAGGAGTACAATTTGGAAGACGCTCTTACGCTGTTCCTTGCTTTATATCGGACCAAACCTCAAGAGGAGGCCAGCACGGCTTCATGGTCGCCTTCAGCGGACCAAGCTGTCGATTGTAAAACCATTCACCAACAGCGACTCCTGCAGTAGACCGCCCATTAGTTTTAGGCTCCACGAGGACATTTGGACGATTGTGTTTAGCAGGGGATAACGTCGGTGGGGCCCTCTGCAGATCGTGTACCTTCTGGGTCGATCCATTGATAGAGGCCCAGCTACAAAAGAAGGCTACGGCCGCAATCACATTAACCAGTTACACCGCTGAAGGGTCGGGTGTGTATCGCCATCGATGATGCTGCCACATTTTCTTCTCAAGGGCCATCGCATCTGATTCCTGAGCTGAACCAGCAGCTGACGTGGGGCGCCAGCTTTACCATTTATGGCGCTTGCATCTCTGCAGGTGGCGCTCTAACTGAGGGACTACTTGCCTCCATCGATTACGTGTTCGCAGGAACAGTAAACAATTATCAGTCAGGTAGATCAGTACTTAAATGTCAGTTACCGCCAACGAACTGGCAACCTTCGAGACCTACAATTACTTTTGTAAAAACAAAGTCAGGAAGCTTATAATGTGTTTTTGTTTAGACTTCACGGAATTGCGTCTCCGAGGGCACTGTTTGTGAATGACTTCATTGTTTGCCTTTTTGTAATACAGTGTTATTTATTAGTAACACCTGGTAATCTTATTTATGTGTGTCAACTCACTCTGGTCACCACAGGTTAGGTTAAGATCTCACGTTTGATAGACTGAGTATCTGAAATCGCTGCTCTTCTTCGCTTGAAATCCTTTGTAATAAATTACATTACGTCTCCAGGAAATATCTCTGACCACTTTCCCACTGCAGTGTCAATTTGGATGTCATTCGGGTGCGCTGATTCTGGCTGTTCCTGTGAGTCTGTATGAGTATTTATTCAATAGTGTAGCATTATTGATCTGCAGTATTGAGACGTACCTTCCTTAGTCTCAGTGGGACGTCATTAATCTTCAGAATATACACTGATGAGCCAAAATATTATGATCACCTGCTTAATAGCGTGTTTGTCCGACTTTGGAACGAAATACATCACTGATCCTGCTTATTAGGGATCCGACAGTTCGTTAGTAGGTTTGTGGAGGTATGTGGCATTAGACGTATACGCACAGGTCATGTAATTCGCGTAAATAACGGGTCGCTGAACTGCGTACTGTAGAGGAATATACTCCTCTAGCATTACTTTTCCTAAACGGTAGTAGTCAATACCTGAAATATTTTTCGAATTTTGGACAGGTCAATATTATCTAAGCTTTTTTTCTGAAAAGAATTTCACAGAATTTTATACACAATATGTTATATTGCAATCTAAAATTTATGAAAAGGAATTACTTTATTTTCGTTGTTACAACTGATATGTACTAGCTTTGAATGTACAGTTAAAATTTCTTTTCTTTAGAAACATCTGAAATTACGAAATATCTGGCACACTTAAAATTTCTATTATTAATTATGCAGTCTTGTACTGTTTATTACGTTTATTTCTGGATTCATTTATAAAATAATAATCTAAACAAATAGAAATTCATTTCTCAAGAAAAACTGTAAAACCCTTGAAATATTGAAACTTACTGGCAAATTAAAACTGTATGCCGGACCGAGACTCGAACTCGGGACCTTTGCCTTCGCGGGCAAGTGCTCTACCACCCTGTTTTTTTTTTTTCTTAATCTCATTTTGTTCGTTAGTGTTCGTTCTATCTGTTCGGGCGGACGTCCAATGACGCTTGTTCGGGTTGATCGGTGATTCATTAACTCAGTTTTATTATTACAAAGGGCAGCTAACATAGTATGGAAGCCATTTTTGGAAATTTGTGGTAAGTTCTGTGGGACTAAACTGCTGAGGTCATCGGTCCCTAGGCTTACACACTGCTTAATCTAACTTAAACTAACTTACGATAAGGACAACACACACACCCATGCCCAAAGGAGGACTCGAACCTCCGACGGGGGGAGCCTCGCGAACTGTGGCAAGACGCCTGAGACCGCACGGCTACCCCGCGCGGCATCTGAGCTACGCAAGCACGACTCAGGACCCGTCCCCACAGCTTTACTTCCGTCAGTACCTCGTATCCTACGTTTCAAACTTCACAGAAGCTCTCCTGAGAACCTTGCAGAACTAGCACTCCTGGAAGAAAGGTAGAGCACTTGTCCGCGAAAGGCAAAGGTCCCGAGTTGGAGTCGCAGTCCGGCACACAGTTTTAATCTGCCAGGAAGTTTCATAACAGCGCACATTCCACTGTAGAGTGAAAACTTCGTTCCTTTGAAATATTGTTATTACCGCAGAGTGAAGTAGTAGTAATCATGCCTCTGATGTGATCGGACGTATTTTTGTAGTTTGAACGAACAATGTAATTTCGGCTTTGTTAATGTGAAAATTCAAAAGACAGTGTGATATAGTATAATGTGAGATACTAAATTATCGTAAAAACAAGAATTCTCCAACGAAAGTCTTCAAAATGATTTAGATCAATTGAATCATGAGAACCTAAAATGTGAGAATTTCAGTTTCAAGAATCAGACCCCCAGATATCAAGAACTGGAGCCAACTGTGCGAGAAAAGAAAAGTAAAAAGGTTTACTTTAAATCTTACTCCTCTCTAATCTTCTGAAAACTCTTTACCATAGTGGACAGTAGAAAAAACAAAGAAGGGAAGCCGGCCGCGGTGGTCTAGCGGTTCTGGCGCTGCAGTCCGGAACCGCGGGACTGCTACGGTCGCAGGTTCGAATCCTGCCTCGGGCATGGGTGTGTGTGATGTCCTTAGGTTAGTTAGGTTTAAGTAGTTCTAAGTTCTAGGGGACTTATGACCTAAGATGTTGAGTCCCATAGTGCTCAGAGCCATTTGAACCATTTGAAAGAAGGGAAGGGTAGATTACAGTACGTGGTGATGGTGCCCGATAGCAAACCAGATGTTTTATATAGGATTTACACCAGGCGAATTTGGTCTTGGAGAGTTCACTATAGTGCTCCTCAAACCATTGTAGCACGGTTCTGGCTCGAGACACGGACAATTATACGGATGAAACATTACGTCGCCGTCGGGGAATACATCTAGCATGAAGGGATGCAAGTGGCTCGCAGCTGTCACTATGTCTTCGGTTACTACCACAGGTCCATGAAAGTGCAAAACAATGTCTCCCATATCATAATACTGCTGTCACCAGGCTGCGTCCGTGGTGCGCTGAAAGTTTCGAGCCGCCGTCGTTCAGCTCGATGGCGGCGTTTGTGGAGACGACCATCGATGTAGTGTAGCATAAATGTGATTCACCTGAAAAGCCAGACAGGTTTCCACTGATCGACGGTCGAATGCCGATGGTCCCGTACCCATTGCAGTCGTAATTGACGATGTCGTTGGGTCAACACTTGAACAAGTAGAGGTGATCTGCTGTGATCTCCATGGTCAACAATTGTGCATGCACCAGCATTGTGCTCTTTTGGCAGAGATACTACAGATCACCATCTATCCTACTTTACAAAGGAGAGAACCCTCCGAACCTCAGGTTCTGTGAAAAGTCTGGGGCGTCCAACCATTTTGCGCCTAATGGTAGTTTCACTGTCCTTCTAACTCTTTCCGAAGATGCTCACGACAGCAGCACGTGAACATTCGACCAGCTTCGCCATTCACAGGCTCTGCCCTTTGTCAAAGTCGCTTATCTCAATGAATTTCCTCATTTGCAACCCATATCTTCGCTAGGGTGATTCCCCGTCCGTATCTGCTCCACTTACATGCTTTCGTTACCGCATCACGTGCACGCAAGGCCACCGGGCAGCATCCCACGTCGCGGTGAGCAGTTGTCATAACGTTTCGGCTTGTCAGTGTATGTATGTATGTATGTATGTGTGCATGCATGTGTGTGTGTGTGTGTGTGTGTGTGTGTGTGTGTTGTGTGTGATACAAGAGTTACATAAAAATACGTCTCGTTCTCTCACTACAGGACTGGCAAAGTACCACTTATAGTTTATATGCAAGTTGACGAATTTCCTTTCATTCTGTATAGTAGTTAACCGCCGTGGAGTACAACATGGTGTTGTATTGTTTTATATGTATGTGTAGACTTTTCTATTTGTCAGCATTCTGTGGACTATAAATGTTGTAAATCGTTCCATAACAAAATGTTTTTGATTCAAATAGTCTCATGGAACACGAAAAACTTAAAGATAATAAAATAGACATCTTGCAAGCGGCGTCTGTGCCTTTACATTTTCCTCGAACTATCGCTATCCTCACTTATCATATTTTCGTTGAAACCACCATAAATAACTTAGAAAAATTATTTTAGATATAAAACTCTGTGAGTTACCACTACCATTTTCATGTCTTCTGGAACACCAATGGACACTGACCCTGAAATATAATGCATAGCACTGTGTGCAATGATTGAAGAAGTGTTGTAGAAACGCCTATCTTTTTTCTGTTTGGTGACTACTAAGTGATTGCTTTGGTTGCTTTTGAATGAATACATGTTATTAATCAGAAATTTTCTGAGCAAATAAAAGTACTCACATCACGCCGTTGGGATTCCTATACGCTCGAACAAAGACGTAAAATGTATACCGTAGTAAGATTTCACAGGTCTTTTATAGACTAATAATATTCTTCTGAAATGTACAAAATTATCCCAACATATAACGCCATAGATACGGTGATAATTAGAGTATCAGACAATCACCGCGTTCCAAACCATTGTGCTGTTATGTATGAATGTAGGCTGCTGTCTGAAGAAGGGAGAATGGCCATACCTAAGAAAAACAATTAGAAACATTGTTATAAGTACACTAACGGAGCAGAAATGAGGAAAGATTGCATACTATCGTTAAACACTAGACGCTAGTGCAAATAACAAATATCAGGGAGACGTACAATGTAGATTCCTAACGGTATTATTAGCTACAAGACGTAAACATAGTTTACAAGATATACATTGATGACATGACATAGTTTCTTCAAAGCACTGTATGTGACCGCCATAGAATAGACTACCATTGTGATGGGCCAGAAATCCATGAAGCACTGAGCAAACAGTTTTATGACGCAATCGCCAAGGCCGAGTATAACATCGATATCTCGTTTTATATCTTTCCTTGCATTGTTTGTTAATTCAAGTACTTTGTAGGAGATTAAGCAGTACAGATACGTTAAATTACTGTAGTTCAAGGATTATGAAACTTCAAGTTTATGATCGATTAATGTGTGGCTCGGCTTAGTTACTAGCTAGGTCACGTGTTGTAAGTTGCGAATTGTATGAAACAGACACTTACCTGCCTTGTGTTTCGAAAATAATCCGCAAGCTGTGTCATGACGGTATCATTATTGAAGCCCTGGGCAGTGCTACTTCTCCAGCTATTGCACTGTTTCCGTAAATCGCATAATGCAAATTGTGCAATGTTTCGAAAGGACGATGTACATTTGCTCCCGTATTTTTCACCAGTCTAAATTTGAGCTCCGTCTTTAATGACCTCATCGTCGACGGGCCGTTACACTCTAGTATACTTATGAACTTTATTCCATTCTACAATCAGTTCGACTAATGTTTGTTATTACAATGGAATTGGCAGTCTAACTACCTCAGTCAGTGCTAGCTACTCTCAGACGATGGACAACCACAGTCCGAACTTTGCCAAGGTGCAGTTTTTTTTTCCACTCTCTATGCACACATTCGAGTGAATGATTTCGTAGCATGTCGTGTGCCCTACGGGTGGCCCAGAAGTGTTTATTCCCACAGTGGACAACTAACATATCTATTACCCAGGCATATTCGTTCCTCAGTGTAATATTCTAGTGTATAAATGTGTTCTGGGAATGATAAAACTTAGTGGTTGTGCAGTGAAATGTTGTATATCTCTTTTTTGGGCGACTATGGAAAGAAAATAAGAAGGAGGATGAAAACTGGTGCTGCCTCATAGCTTACTTCTCTGTATATCACCAATGGGGCCGCTGAACTGATCATTCTCATTAGACGGATGGATCACCGACGGTATTAGGTGAACTTGCTCCACGACAGTGCGACAGTGAACTATTGTTTACGACGGTTCTCCCACAAGCAAGTTTCGAACCAGCTACTTCTGACCTAGTGCTACAGCAATAGCAGTATCTGGGCGACATAGGAGCGTACTCCCGTGATAAGACAATTAGAATTCGTTTGGGTCATCACTGAATACTCCACGTATCAGAGAGCGCCTTTATCAAGATTCTGCTAGAAATTATCAGATCTAGAGAGAAAAATTCAGTCAAAGCTCATTAATTTTAATGCCTTTTTTCTGAAAAAACAAGAGTGGTGAGAGAACTAAATCATCTCTACCGTCTTAGTGCTAGTCACTGTCTAAGAAACGCCTTTAATGTGTAGATACGAACAATAATGTTGTGAGTGCTTCAGGAAATGGAGTGTGCTCACCAGTCTCTGATACTTCTGTGCTCAATTCAAAGCTACCCGTGAGATGATTGAAAGTATTTCTGTAAATACTAAAACTCTGTGAAATTTATAAGCAGCAACAATGTTCTGTGTTGATAAGCAGCAAATATGTTCGACGTCTCCTTTTAAAATCTGTGGGCTAAGAGACTTCAGCTCATAATACATTTCTTTTGAAGATAGCAGTGACGGAGTGATCTGTCGACAGGCGCGTAACTCTCTAGTCCAAGCGAAATCAGGAGGATTTGTTGGACTAAAAAGTTATTCACCATGATCTCACTGTCAGTGAGTCAGAAATAGCGAAAAGCGAAGAGTAAACGCTGTTTTAGTGGCAAAAGAAGCTTGATTGTTTTTCTTCTCTATCTAATCGAAAGCATCAGGACACCTACTAGTTGTCCGCTCCGATAGCAGCCGGCACGGTAGCTCAGCGTGTTCGGTCAGAGGGTTAGCCGCCCTCTGTAATAGAAAACTGAGTCAATGGATCAATAACGAACTTCAATGGGCGTCAGGGGACGTCCACCACGAACAGTTTCAACGAACAGTAACGAACAAAATGAGATTGCAAAAAAAAAAAAAAAAAAGAAAAAGATAGCTGAGTGGTCAGCGTGACGGATTGCCGTCCTTCGGCCCGGGTTCGATTCCCGGCTGAGTCGGGGATTTTCTCCGCTCAGGGACTGAGTGTTGTGCTGTCTTCATCATCATTTCATCCCCATCCGGCGCGCAGATCGCCCAATGTGGCTTCGAATGTAATAAGACCTGCGCCAAGGTGGCCGGACCTGCCCCACAAGGGACCTCTCGCCCACTGACGCCAAACGCTCATTACCATTACCTATTAGCTGACATTAATATCGGACGTGCCCACCCTCCGTCTTTATGACGACTTGAACTCTGCTAAAGTGCGCGTCATATATCTTGGCGTCCGAGTTTAGGTTCGTTCTGCGCATCTGACGTCACAAAACACAGTCAGCCAATGAACAGAGAACGACGTTGCCAGATCTCGACAGCAGTGCAGAGCACGGACGAGTGTCTTCAGTTTTAGAAACGTTCAGTCATAAATAAAGTAATAGACCAAAAGCAATGTCTTGATAGCAGACTTTCTTTTACAGAAAGTTTGGAAAAAGCATTCTTTATACCAATTGCTTCATATTCTATTAATTAATTAAACCAAACGAGCAATAAGACTCCTAATTCAGGCGATAGCAAGGAAAGGTGTTTGTTTCAATGTCACGAACTGCTTTTTCGCAATAAAGAACAGCGGTAATTGTTTATTTCCTATTGTACTTCGACGAAGCGTGAGTAATTCATAATCACACCAACAGTGTTTATAAGTAGTTGCGTGCGTTGTTAGAGTCCTTATGGAGTTACATTGTTCAATGAGTTGAGGTAGCGGAACCGATAAGGTGATGGGCTGCCAAGTGAAAGGTTATGAGTTCAAACCTTGTGCGGTGCTTAATATTTTCTTTATTTAAAAACAATATTGGAGTGCCTTACTTCACGAATTTTATTCGTTTGAATGAAATTTCTAGTGCTTTGCCTCTTCATTAACTTTTTCGCTGCTGCAGACACGTGCTCCCCGCATTCCGCGCTGTGCGCAATTTTGTTATCACTGCACTTCTCGCCTGTGCAGACACATGGTGTTCCCACTGCTTTGACACACTTATCATTCGATTTCACAAAAACTATTTGGCCAAAAAATTTGATTTTTACACATCTTCTTGCCTGATACCTTCCCCCCATAAATGACTTAATTTTGTTTTGATGTGCAGCATTAAATGTAGTAAACCATTGCACGAAATTTTGAAGAGTTTGCAGAGGTAAAAGTCCATAGCGTATACTTTCCGTATGGTCGATTTTAGTTGCCACAATGTTGAGAATGAAATGTGGACAAGATACCTAAATTTCATATAATATTTACTGTATAACAATATCTCATTTAATTTAAGTACCACATAGGTGTCGTATGTAATATTGAGAAATATTCCGTCTTTCGCGACTGTAATAAAAGTTTTATATACACACGGCACGTTTGGCTTTATTTTAAAGCTCTTCCAACGGTGAAAGGTATGGCACATACACAATGGTATTCATGTTCTATTTCTTGTTTTTGTTCCACAGTCGCAGTTTTACCAATGGTATTGAAATATATCCCTCTTCTGCAACTGTAATAAGCGACTTATTTAGACCAGACGCGTTTCTCTCTTTTGAAGCATCATAAGAGGACTGTATTTTGTGTCCTCCATTGCCAAGTCACGTTTCGTAGTTTTGTGCTGCGGTAGCACAATATTCAACGTTTGTGTTGGCTCATCAGTGTTTTAGCAAATAAATGCTGTTTGTGTGTGCCACACACAAAATTATATTTGACATAGCTCTGAGCACTTCACTGACAGACGGTATATTCAAGTCCTAATGTTTTTGTAAGTCCACAGTTTTGTTTAATGTATTTTGTCTACTTCCTTTTGATTGATTGAAGTACTTTAAAATAAAGCCAAACGTGCCCAGTGTAAGTAAAACTTTTGTTACAGTCGCGAAAGGTGGAATATTTCTCAATATTACATACGACACTTATGTGGTACTTAAATTAAATGAAATATATAGGTATCTTGTCCACATTTCATTCTCAACATTGTGGCAACTAAAATCGACCATACGGAAAGTATTCTCTATGGACTTTTACCTCAGCAAACTATTCAAAATTTCGTGCAAAGGTTTACTATATTTAATGCTGCATAATAACTGCGTTGAACATCGAATCAAAAGTAAGTCATTTATGGGGGGAAGGTATCAGTCAAGAAGATAGGTAAAAATCTAATTTTTGAGCCAAATACTTTTTGTGGAATGGAATGATAAAGAGTGTCAAAGCAGTCGGAACACAATGTGTCTGCACAGGCGAGCAGTGCAGTGACAAAATCGCCCACAGCGCGGAATGCAGGGAGCACGTCTTTGTAGCAGCGAAAGCGTTAATGCGGTCGTGGTGGCTTCACTTCATGAACTGCGCGCTCCCCGCTACACGTAAGCTTGCGAACTATGCTATACTATGGCGCTGCTTCTATTGGCGCGTGCGTCGTGTGCAACTGGCAACGCAGCAATCTCCCGCGTCTGGGCGGGCATGCGCGAGCCGCCGAGATAAAAGAATTGAACTTTAGCAACACTTCCAATGACATGTCTGAACGTCTGTGGAGGAATGGGAGCCCATTCATCCTTAAAAGCCGACACTAGCGAAGGTAGTGGTGTTGGAAGCTGGGGTCTGAAGCGAAGTCGACGTTCTAATTCATTTCAAAGATGTACAATTGCTTCAGGTCGGGACTCTGCGTAGGACAGTCCAGTGCATTTCAAAGGAATGTTATTTTCCATAAACCATTTTCTTACAGGTGCTGATTTACGACACGTTCCGTTGTCATGCTGATGCAGTCATGGTCTCTGTACTGTTTCTTTTCCGCACGCAATACCCAATCCTGTAAAATGTGTCCATATCTTTCCGCGTTTAGGGGACCACACCCTAACCAAAAAAACACCCGCGTACCGTACCACCACCCCATCCGTACCTCACTGCTGGCACTACACAAGATGTGAGATAACGTTTTCCAGGCATTCGCCAAACCCAAATTCTTCCATCGTATTACCACTGGGTAAAACACTCGTTTCCAATAACTCAGTGTCCAATAGGGTCGCTCTTTACACCACCTCAAGCGTCGCTTAGCACTGACAACAGAAATGTGTGGCTTATGAGGAGCTGCTCGATCATTGTACCCCATTGTTTTTAACTGCCTAGGCACGGTTATCGTCCTAGCTGGATTGCTGGTAGCTCTTTGGAACTCAGGATATCATGAGATTTTTTACAGTCACACTCCGCAATGCTCGATAGTCCCTGCTTGGTCTTGGTTCAGCTATGGTTGTTCCTTCGCGTTTCCACTACACAATCTCGTCGGCAACAGCCGACTTGGCAAGCTTTAGATGGGTTGAAATGTCCCTGAGGGATGTGTTAGCCAAGTGACATCCAATGACTATTCCAGATTCGAAGTCACTGAGCTCTCCTGCACGACCCGTTCTGTTGTTACTGCTTCTATACTGTGAGTACACTCCTCCCCGCCTCATTTTATACTGACGGGTTCGCGTTTCGTGACATCTAGTGATTAATTTCTCATTACATAAGAGTGGCCGGATACTTTTCATCAGGGAGTGTACATTAAGGACGCCTTTAGAGAGAGCTTCGATTTGTTTCGGAAGATCTTTGGCCGTTTAGGGTACGAATCTTTCCTATTGTTTGCTTGACTACTAAAACAATATTTATAAGGCTTGAAGGGCAAGTATTTTTTCGTTATTCGCTCTCAGTCAGCCACCTATGCTTGACGTGAAACGACACCTGTGTGCTCACATAGCTGCTTTCAAAGCTGTGAACTCAAACGGCACCTGTGTCAGAAGTTAAAAAGAATAACCAAACAGAGCGATGCATCGAAGTAGGGCGGCAGAGCTGCCATTGATGCTGAGTTTGATGAATAAATTACAAAACGCCTGTAAGAGTCGAAAATGTCTACGTAAAATTCGTGAGACGAGTGCTCTAACGACACAAAGGCAAACCAACCGAAACTTTGCCTTGGTCAATGTAATGAGCCAACTAGTTTTAACTGTAAATTCCACAGTTTATAATGCTGCTCTTGTCAAATTGAGCAAAACTAGTCAATGAAGAATACTGACTGTGGCTTCTGGCTGTCCCACAAACTTAACTGCAAAGTTTGCCTCTTCCAGCTTACATTTGTACGACGAGCTTGCTTTACAGACTACAACCACAAAATTACGCAGTGTGGAACAATGCGAGTGGTAACGACTAGCCGCTGCACAATCTATTGTTACGTGTCCGTAACAAGTCTAAAGTTGAATTCAGTGAGAAATAGTTTGGTATGAAAGTGATCAATGCGGCCAACTTTTAATGAAGGGAACCGTGACACACGAACTACAGTGTTTAGTGAATAATGTAAGGAATTAGCACTCCCTTAAGGCAACTAGTGTCAATCAGACTGTGGACACTACAGGTAATTTAAAAATTGGTTGAACAGTATCTGCAATTTTTAGCAGAATTTACGAATTGTCTCATTTTAAAGACCACTCAACGCTTACTTAAACAAAATTTGTATCTGAAGAATCTACGACTGACAACGGGGGTGTTCAGCAGGCACTGACCAAGTACTTATTCATGATTCACCTGCCTGTAGTGTACAGGGTCATGGGCTTTGGATTGTAGAGTACGTATAGTAGTGGCCATTAAAACTGCAACACCCAGAAGGATTGCAAATAAAGAAATTTAGATATTGTGTGTAAATAGAAGAGTATGAAAAATACACCATGTGATCAAAAGTATCCGGACATCTACCTGAAAATGACTTACATTACTTCCATCGGTAATGCTGGAATTCAGTACAGTGTTGGCCCACCCTTAGCCTTGATGACAGCTTCCACTCTTGCAGGCATACCTCCAATGAGGTGCTGGAAGGTTTCTTGGGGAATGACAGCCCATTCTTCACGGAGTGCTGCGCTGAGGAGAGGTATCGATGTCGGTCGGTGAGGCCTGGCACGAAGTCTGCGTTCCAAAACATGCCAAGGTGTTCTATAGTATTCAGGCCAGGACTCTGTGCAGGCCAGTGCATTACAGGGATGTTATTGTCCTGTAACCATTCTGCCACAGGCCGTGCATTATGAACAGGTGCTCGAACGTGTCGAAAGATCCAGTCGCCATCTCCGCATTGCTGTTCAACAGTGGGAAGCAAGAAGGTGCTTAAAACATCAATGTAGGCCTGTGCTGTGATAGTGCCACGCAAAAGAACAAGCGGTGCAAGCCCCCTCCATGAAAAACACGACCACACCATAACACCACCGCCTCCGAATTTTACTGTTGGCAGTACACACGCTGGCAGATGACGTTCACCGGGTCATTCGTCATACCCACACCCTGCCATCGGATTGCCACATTTTGTACCGTGATTCGTCACTCCACAAAACGTTTTTCCACTGTTCAATCGTCCAATGTTTACGCTCCTTACACCAAGCAAGGCGTCGTTTGGCATTTACCGGCGTGATGTGTAGCATGTGAGCAGCCGCTCGACCATGAAATCCAAGTTTTCTCACCTGTCGCCTAACTGTCATAGTACTTGCAGTGGATCCTGATGCAGTTTGGAATTCCTGTGTGGTGGTCTGGATAGATGTCTGCCTAATACACATTAAGACCCTCTTCAACTGTCGGCGGTCTGTGTCAGTCAACAGACGAGGTCGGCCTGTTCGCTTTTGTGCTGCACGTGTCCGTTCACGTTTCCACTTCACTATCACATCTGAAACAGTGGACCTAGGGATGTTTAGGAGTGTGGAAACCTCGCGTACAGATGTATGACACAAGTGACACCCAGTCATCTGACCACGTTCGAAGTCCGTGAGTTCTACAGAGCGCCCCGTTTTGCTCTCTCACGATGTCTAATGACTACTGAGGTCGCTGATATGGAGCACCTGGCAGTAGGTGGCAGCACAATGCACCTAATATGAAAAACATGTTTTGGGGGGTGACCGGATACTTTTGATCACATAGTGCATATGATTAAATTTGTCGGTCATTTGAGAGTGCACAGGCCGCCTAATTTAATGCAGAGAGCTATCAAATCAAATCTGGCGGTAATAATGGCCTTAACACGGCTGGGAATCGGGACAAACTGAGCTTAGATGACGAATACCGGCACGTCATTCCATTCTGCTTCAACTGTATACAAATGTTAATCAGTCGTAGCGGCTGGCAAATGGCGGAATGTCAGTCTACTAGCCACTCTTCATCACATATTTTCAGTGAGCGACAGATCTAGAGAATTTCTTGGCTAGGACAACAGCTGAACACAGTCTGTATCGAGTTAGGTTAGGAAAACGCGAACAACACACAGTCTTGGTTTATCTAGTTGAAAGATAACGTCACGGAAACCTCGAGATAGGGCACAGTCACCGACCTTGTCACAGGCTAATGGGTTCTGTCCAAATTACCGGCTATGTGAACCAGAGGTATACGTGTTATGTAGCCAATGGCACCCCATACCAACGCGCCGTGCGCTGGGCTTGTGAGACCATGAAAAGTGCAATATGGCAACGGTCGTTCTCCTCAGGGCCTCGTGATACTGTACGCAGACCTGGGGCTCGTCTTAAAAGATGACGTGATGCTTCTCCTGTGTCTAGCGTTGTCACTGGGTGCTCCAATGTTGATGCATCTCTCTGATGCTGCATCAAGGGGAATCAGCAACAATGGTCGTCGTGCTGACTATCAGTGTGGCTCAAGATGTCGTCGCACTGCTTGTGTGGATATTTGTATTGCTGCTTACAAGCGTATTTTTTCGCTTAATACATTTGGTAAGGCTGTGCCATCCCGCATGTACGAGAAAACAATTTGATTTTTCCTCTCAGGCGCTAGTCGTGTGGGGCCTTTGAGATCCTGTATGGCATTGAATATCGCTCTCCTGAATCTATCGGTTCTATACTTACGTTACAATCGTCAGATTTCGAACAACGCGAGCAGCAATATCACGGAATCATAAACCGCAGTTTTTGGTAAGTCACGCTCCTGCCACTCTCGAATTCCAACACGACGTTTCTCCTTCATATACATATAACAGTTTCTTCTCATAAACAAACAACATTCAAACGCGATTTCTGAATGAGAAACCCGCTGCGCAATGTTTCCTTATGTACAGAAAGTAGATAACAGTAAACCTACATACACTGCCCAACACGATTACAGGATTAATTTTTCGAAATGCCGTAATTGTCTCCCATTGCAACACACAAATACGAAATTTGCCTCAAAGATGTCTGCAGCCTTCCTCTGGAATAGATTTGATGAAAACTACAAATAGCCTATAAGAGTCGAAAATATCTACATAAAATTCGCGAGGCGAGTGCTCTACCGACAGAAAGGCAAACCAACTGAATCTTTGCCATGGGCAATGTAATCAGCCAATTAGTTTTAACTGTAAATTCCATAGATTATGACGTTGCTCTAGTTAAACTGAGGAAAACTGGTCAATGAAAAATTTTGCATGCCACTTGTGGATATCTTACAAACTTAACTGCAAAGTTTGCCTCTTCAACTTTCATTTCTATGACGAGATTGCTTTGCAGAGTCGAACCACAAAAGTACGTGCCTGGAACAAGACGAGTGGTAACGACTAGACGTAGTATAATATATTGTTGAGGTGTTCGTAACAAGTTTACCGGTGAATTCTGTCTGAAGTAGTTTAGGTTTAAAGTGATCAAAGGGGCCAACTTTTAATGAAGGGAACCGCGACACACGAAATACTGTGGTTAGTGAATACTGTATGGAATTAGCACTCCCATAAGACACCTAGTATAGGAATCGTCTCATTTTAAGGACCACTCAGCGCTCAGCGACGCTTCCCCAAGGTATTGACACGTGAGAATAAAAGACCAGAGTTCAAAGTTCACGAGGTGTAAGGTATTCAAAACAGATTTCAGTCGTCTCGGAATGTGTAAATATAAGTCCGGTATGGTTTTCAAGGGAATCTTGAGCATTCTCCATGCAAAATACTGTCATGTAGGGGGAACGATGATGGGGCTGGATAGCGATCACGCAACCTTCTCTCCAAAGTTGATCACAAAGGCTCAATAATTTTGAGGTTTGACGACTGTGGTGGCCGGGGGAGATGCGAAAATTCATCCTCGTGATCACAAAACCACTCCTGGACGACAGCGGTTCATTCGTCTCGGAAAACAGTATCACCACTGGTAACAAACACTGTACGATGGAATGGAACTGATCAGCCAGAATGGTCGCATAATCCTTTGCAGTAATGCGACCTTGCTGTATAACCATGGGGCTCACGAAATGCCACGATGTGACTGCCCAAATGAACACCGAACCCTTGGCATGTTTCACTATTGGGACTTAAACTCCGTCAGAAGTTGGAAACAGTGTGAAACAAGACTCACACGACCAAATGACTTTCTTCCATTGCTCCATAGTCCAGGTTTCATGGCTTCGGCTGGCCGTAATGGCCGAGCGGTTCTAGGCGCTACAGACTGGAATCGCGCGACCGCTACGGTCGCAGGTTCGAATCCTGCTTCGGTCATGGATGTGTGTGATGTTCTTAGGTTAGTTAGGTTTAAGTAGTTCTAAGTTCTAGGGGACTGATGACCTCAGAAGTTAAGTCCCATAGTGCTCAGAACCATTTGAACCATAATGGCTTCGGCACCACGTTTCCGTATTAAGGGAGTGTCGTCACTGATGTGTGGCTTTGGATTTCCAGCCCTTCCTGCAATTCCTTGCTTCTGGAGCTTCCTTGGTGTTGTTTGGGTGCTGACAGAATTATTTCTGCAATGACTTTTGTAGGTGTCGTCCTCTTACCTTTCATCGTAATAACCTTTAATGACAGTCCGTAACGATCACTCAACACACACTTTCGTCGGCCATGTCACTTAGCGGTTGATGTTTTTCGGTTTTCCCTGAGTGCGATATAAATTTTCGATATGATGCCTCTTGCTACTTCATATACTTTGGCTACCTTGGTTACGCAAGAACTCACAATATGAGCACAAACAATTTTCCCAAGTTCTAATTCACTTAACTCCGACATAATGCACTCACAACTACACAAAATGCTGTTCTGACCACGAGTATCACTTGAAACGTTCAGCCTTGACTAGCATCTGCATTCATGTTCCGGCATGCATTTCTGCGGTGTTTCTATATTTTTGTGCAACCCCTAAACTTTACTCTTCACTTAACCACCCTGATTACGTTCAAGCAATTAATATTTTTTGTAATAGTAGACCCATTGTTGGTCATATTGATACCCCATCTTTCCATTTCCTACTCTTCACTGGCTATGAAAATTTCGGACAAGAGTTCGTTGCGTAATTTCCCCTCAAATCACTAATTAAGTTTTTCTTAATTACCACGATTACTTTAAAGCAAAAACTTTTTGCTTTCGATTCGCTCAGACATTTGACTAATAATCACAGGAATTCCGTTCAGAAATGCCGAGCCTACAATATAGTGAACGTGTCATGACAACTGCAAATTTGTGCCAGAATGGTATTCGAACCGTTTCTGTTACTCCTCGCGAGGTGCCACCGTAACGGTTTTTTTTTTATTTTTAAATTTTATTTTTACCAATTAGGCCATATGAGCATGTCGGCATACATGCAATGTCACTTATGTTTTTCTTCTGTTTGTCCGAAAAAGCAACCAGAGGCTCCCCCTTCTGGGATAGCCCCATCAGCGTATATGACGGAGAATCGTAGTTTATCTGCCAAAGAGATAGGCATCAATACAAATAAATTCGATTCATTTTGTCCGTTATTTGTTAGAGGACTCACGAAATGGGGAAACACTTTCTGGTTGATGTCTCTGCGATGATTACCTGTCAGGTGTATTAAACGTAACTGTTTTAGTAAAGGCATCTGTACGGAGTGCTTACGCTTGTGTTTGTGTTGTTGAAAATAAGTGAGAAGATAATTACGGTACCTGCATGTAGCTTACTACTCTCGAATAGCACCATGGGAACCGTCAAACAGCAGGTCGCATGCTCTCATTCCATGGGACATTCGCAAGAGTTTTGACTTTAGCTTTGAGTATCGGTGCAATGTCTGATGATCAGCAATTGACAGCTACCATACTTACTTCCTGTACCCACCAACTACTGGGAACGAAAGCTTCTCCTACCTCCAGGATTCGAACCGGCTACTTCCTAGTCGTTAGGTTAGTTAGGTTTAAGTAGTTATAAGTTTAATCCCATTGTGCTCAGATCCATTTTTGAAGATATGTCATATTGCTACTGCTTGTACTTGAGGAATGGAAAACGACGGAGAAAATTAGCACTATTATTATTATTATTATTATTGTTATTATTATTTTTATTACGTGTTCTGTCCGAAGGCAGATCTTCACACGATTGTTCTCCATGTTCTTCTGTCTTCAGCTGCTCTCTTCATTTCCACATAACTTCTGCTTCCTTTAATGTCGGCCACCCTCTTGTGTCTCCTCCTTTCGTTCTTTTCCCACACTCTCATCCTTCCAATGCATTCACTACCAACAGATCGGTCGCAACGTGTGACTAATCCAGTTCTTCTTCCTTATTCTTAAACTTCCAAAGGTCTTTTTCTCTTCCAAGCTTTTGTACCACCTCTTCATTAGTCAATCTCTGCAGGCATATAATTCTTTCCAACCTTCTCCAGATCCATATATCAAACACTTTCTCTTCCCATTGATCACGTTTTAGCTCCATAGAGTATCACACTCCAGACAAAACACTTGGCTAGTCTGTTCCTGGTCTGTGTATCTGGCCTTCGATGGTAAGTCCCTCTTTCTACGGAAAGCTTCCATAGGTGCCACAATTCCATTTTTGACCTTCTGGTGACACCTTACATCCTCCGTTATTATGCTTCCTAGGTTTCCGAAAGCTGTCACATGTTTAATTTCAACTTGTTCTATCTTAATATTGGCTACTTTACCTGCTTTACGAGTCACCATGCATTGCTTTTTTTTTATTGATCTTCATACAACATTTTTCACAGGTCTCATTACGATCTTTTAACTTTTATATCAACTACTTTGATTTCCTGCTAATAGGACCATATTATCCTCCAACACAACCTTCAATTCCTTCACAAAGATATTAAAGAGCCACGGGGAAAGACACTCCCCTTCCGATCATACTGTCCTCAGACATTTCATTTCCAACCATTACTCTTATCTTCTGCTGTAAATATAAATTTTGTACCACTCACCTTTCCTTCCAATCAACTTTTTTCTTTTTCAGAATACTAATCAACTTGACCCATTTTACTCTCTCGAGTACCGAGCGAGGTGGCGCAGTGGTTAGCACACTGGACTCGCATTCGGGAGGACGACGGTTCAATCCCGTCTCCGGCCATCCTGATTTAGGTTTTCCGTGATTTCCCTAAATCGCTTCAGGCAAATGCCGCGATGGTTCCTTTGAAAGGGCACGGCCGATTTCCTTCCCCATCCTTCCCTCACCCGAGCTTGCGCTCCGTCTCTAATGACCTCGTTGTCGACGGGACGTTAAACACTAATATCCTCCTCCTCCTCCTTACTCTCTCGAAAAATTTTCGAAGTCAACAAATAGAGTATAAATTTCCCTACACATATCAGTAACTAAATGCATATCTCTCATACACTTCATAGCAGTCAAATTGCACCTCTCGTTCCTTTACCCTTTCTAAATCCAAACTGTTCCTCTTCGTTGTAGGTTTCCATATAACCTGATAGTCCTACTTCTGGTATTTTTCTTTTTCTCAGTTGGTATCATTACTGTTGTGGTCAGATCCTCTGGCTATTCCTCTTGTTTCCTACATGTCACTGCAATGATGGACTATGTCTCTTCTCCCTCTGTCTCCCGAGCTCTGCAGCGCTTCTGCTGGGAATTCAATTCCAAATACCTTTCAGAGCTTTATGCGCTTCTTCATGCAAAATGCCATGTCCTTTTTCATTATCTAACACATTTGCCCTTTCTTCACTTTCTATATAGCTCAATCTTTCATCAACCTCATACAAACATTGCAGTTATTATTGCTATCTGTTTAACACATCTTTTAGTTATATGGTGCCATACTTTCTTTCGACTTCCATGTTTATCTCCCTGGGTTATCACACACACACACACACACACACACACACACACACACACACACACACACACACAAACTGCGTGTTGTGTCCAGAGAGGAGTACTGACGGAAATCTGGAAGTTAATATAGACAGCAGTGGTAACAAAACTCTCAGGATACTTATGGAAAGCAGAGCCTACGAGCTTCACATAGCTCACTGATACCCATCGCAACACAGCCAAATGGCAGATGTGACGTGTCACTATTTTTATTTGACAACAATGGAAGAGCATCTATTTGTTTAGGCGAACCGCATAGAGCTATGGATTTATGACGCATGAACACCTATGCTAACAACTGCGTAACAACCCTCCGCCTGCCGGGTGGCCGAGCGGTTCTAGGCGCTACAGTCTGGAACCGCGCGACCGTTACGGTCGCAGGTTCGAATTCTGCCTCGGGCATGGATGTGTGTGATGTCCTTAGGTTAGTTAGGTTTAAGTAGTTCTAAGTTCTAGGGGACTGATAACCTTCGAAGTTAAGTCTCATAGTGCTCAGAGCCATTTGAACCATTTGAACAACCCTCCCAACGTCAAATCACTGCATGGAAGAAGATACGATAACCTGTAACACATTATTGCGTAGGTGAAAATTACTTTGTCATTGCACAATATAAGGCCTGTAACACACTGCGTAGGTGAAAATTACTTTGTTATTGCACAATATACGTGAAATGATGATGATGGTAAGCTAAATAATAACAAGTACTAAAAGTTAAAGATAGATGACCAGGGTTCGGGGGTCTATCAACGACGAGGTCATTAGGGAAGCAGTAGAAGCTCGAATGGTGGACGGAAATCGGCCGGTTCGTTTTCAAAGCAATCTTTGCAACCTTAATCGATTTAGAAAGACCGAAGACCTAAGTCTGGATTGTCGGACGAGGCCTTGAACAGCCGTACTGCCGATTAGAATCAAGTTTTCCACCTGCCACTTCTCTACGCGGGCTCACGTGACCGCTCAAGATACGAATTTCTAACAGTCGATAGTCATTCCTGTCTCTGCCGCCCTTCTGTAGAACTCGTTCATGGATTTGTAACGTAAGGCTCCGATCAGTGGAGTAGCTGCTGAAAACTATTTATCAAGTTTTCCTTTTATTTGATTGGTTGAGAGGAAGAAGGACTAGAGGGATACCGGCGGAGATTGATTAAAAATGGAGAACACGTTGTTTTAAAATTCGTGAAACGATTTAAAAATAATCTTGTTTACCGAACTATTCGCCTAGTTATTCAGAGAACCGACCAACAACTCTGCACATCGTTGTCGTAATGGAAACTGTGATGTTACGTTTATTTATTTATTTGCCGAATATGGTTTCGAGTTTTACATCGACCATGATTTGTAACCCACATTAAACAAATCTTCTCCGTCGACAAACAAGTTCACTGACTCAATTGTATATTCTTTCTGTTTCCGTTCAACACGTATATCACGGGATTAAAAAAAAAAATGTTGTTGTGGGTTCATTTTTTTACCAAAATGAGTGAGAAAAGTTGTTGGGAGAATAACAGGGATGATGACAGTGACAAAATTTTCCAATTTGAACAGCCATCTAATAACTCGAATATTCGCCAGGAAATGGTAAAGAGCATGCATGTGAAGTTCCAGAAAATCTCAGTAAATAAATTTTTCCCTCACAATAAATATTTATCAAACTCTTCCGAATTACCCAACTAGCACTTTCGATTTCAAATATTCTGTAACGACTTCCTCTGACTGAAGCTTATAAACATAAAGTATGCCGCTTAACAATAATAATCTTTCTTATCCCAATAAACTAGTACATGACTTTTCATTCACATACAACAAGATGTGAATAATCATCAGCAACTCTCTCTAAACTTTAACTTATATTCTTTTTCTATCACGACTCGGTTCTCAGAAGCGTCGCGCATTCTCCAGCCATTACATGAAAAACAAAACATAATTTTTGTAGACGCGTAATACATTTACGTATAATTCAACACACAATAAAACTTTATAAAATGTTTACTGCATACATCTGATCTGATGTTGCGAAAAATGAGTGTTGCAAATTCGTTTCTGACAACGGAACGAGGAATTTACGTCAGAATATTAAAATACCTGAGTGAACACAACTCATTTCTGTTCACTATTCACTGTATTCGATATATTTTCACACAAGATGAAATATTCGCAACCGTAATACGCCCAAAAACAACACAGAAAAAAGCGTTGTTTTTTAGTGTGAGGATTACTAGAAATAGTAATGGATACGCTTTACGCTTGTGGCAGCTCCATTTCTTAAAATGAAGGTTGAATTTTTTTCAGTGTTGTTCAAGATAAACGACGCGTAACGAAGGAATCATCTTAATGGAACGAAAATCGGTAGATGTGATGTACATGTACAGAAAAACAAATGATAACAATTTCAGAAAACCTAAATGATTTATTTAAGAAATGGTTCAAATGGCTCTGAGCACTATGGGACTTAACATCTGGGGTCATCAGTCCCCTAGAACTTAGAACTACTTAAACCTAACTAACCTAAGGACATCACACACATCCATGCCCGAGGCAGGATTCGAACCTGCGACCGTAGCAGTCACGTGGTTCCGGACTGGAGCGCCTAGAACCGCACGGCCACCGCGGCCGGCATTTATTTAAGAGAAAGGGCTTCACCAATTCAGGAAGCCAACAACGAGTTGGTCGACCTCTGGCCTTCATGCAAGCAGTTATTCGGTTTAGCATTGATTGACAGAGTTGTTGGATGTCCTCCTGAGGGATACTCCGCCAAATTCTGTCCAATTGGTGCGCTACATCCGTCAATATCAAAATCTCTAGATTGCTGGTGGCCCGCCCATAATGCTCCAAACGTTCTCAACTGTGGACAGATCCCGCGATTTCCCTGGCCAGGGTAGGGTTTGGCACTCACAGTAGAAACTCTTGCCATGTACGGGCGGGCATTCCCTTGCTGTAATGTAAGCCCAGGATGGCTTGCCGTGAAGGGCAACAAAACAGGGCGTAGAATGTCGTCGACGTACCGCTCTGCTGTAAGGGTGCCGCGGATGAGAACCACAGAGGTCCTGTTATGACAAGAAATGACACCCCAGACCATCACTCCTGCTTGTCGGGCCACAGGGCGGGCGACAGTCAGGTTGGTACACACCGATGTCCAGGGAAACTCCAGACACGACTTCGGCCTGGAATTTCGTTGACTGGAGTACGAGGGTGAGGCAAATGAAAACCTTAAATACTTTTTAAATATTATTTACTGTGCAGAAGTGGCACAAAGCTGTATCACTTTTCATCATAATCTTCCCCACCCTCAATGCAAGTCCTCCAGCGCTTACAAAGTGCATAAATTCCTTTATAAAAAAATTCTTTTGGTAGTCCGCGCAACCACTCATGCACCGCGTGGCGTACCTCTTCATCAGAACGGAACTTCTTTCCTCCCATTGCGGCTTTGAGTGGTCCAAACATATGGAAATCACTTGGGGCAACGTCTGGTGAGTATGGTGGATGAGGATGACACTCAAAATGCAGGTCTGTGATTGTCGCAGCTGTTGTACGGGCAGTGTGGGGCCTTGCATTGTGATGTTGCAAAAGGACATCTGCTGACAGCAATCCACGTCACTTTGATTTGATTGCAGGCCGCAGATGATTTTTTAGGAGATCTGTGTATGATGCACTGGTGACAGTGGTCCCTCTAGGCATGTAATGCTGCAAAACGACGCCTTTTTCTTCCCAAAAGAGTGTCAGCATAACCTTCCCTGCTGATGGTTCTGTTCGAAACTTCTTTGGTTTTGGTGATGAGGAATGACGGCATTCCTTGACCCCTCTTTTCGTTTCCAGTTGGTGGAAGTGAACCCAGGTTTCGTCCCCAGTAACGATTCTTGCAAGGGAGCCATCACCTTCTCGTTCAAAGGGCCGATGAAGTTCTTCACAAGCATCAACACGTCGTTCTCTCATTTCAGGAGTCAGCTGCCGTGGCACCCATCTTGCAGACACTTTGTGAAACTGGTGCACATCATGCACAATGTAGTGTGCTGACCCATGAATAAACTGTAAACATGCTGCAATGTCATTCAGTTTCACTCGGCGGTTTTCCTTCACTATCGCTTCAACTGCTGCAATGTTCTGTGGAGTCACAAATCGTTGTGCCTGACCTGGACGAGGAGCATCTTCCACTGAAGTCACACCATTTGCGAACTTCCTACACCATTCGTAGACTTGCTGCTGTGACTAACATGCATCACGGTACTGAACCTTCATTCGTCGATGAATTTCAATAGGTTTCACACCTTCGCTAGGAAAAACCCGAATAACAGGACGCTGTTCCTCCCTGGTGCAGGTCGCAAGTGACTTTATACTGATAATGCGACGGTATGTGTGCATCTGCACTATGCTGCCACCTACAGGCCATTCTGCACACTGTTTATAGCACGCTTGCCAACTTACAGGATAACGGCGCGAAATTTCGATTTGTTATTACAAATTTAAGGTTTCCATTTGACTCACCCTCGTAGAATTGTCTTTAGTGATGAGTTCCGTTTCGAAATGAGCCCAGATGGCCATCGACGACGTGTCTGGAGACGCACCGGACAGCGGTGGGATACTAATCTGACTGTCGCCTGCCATACGGTTCGACAACCAGAATTGTTGTCTGAGATGCCATTTCTTCTCGCAGCGTTACAGCACAGTGGTTCGTCGATCGTATTCTACGCCCCGTTTTGTCGGCGTTTATGGCAAACCATCCTGGGCTTACATTTCAGCAAGATTCTACGCTTGTCCGTCCTCTTTTAGAATACTGCTGCGCGGTGTGGGATCCTTACCAGATAGGACTGACGAAGTACATCGAAAAAGTTCGAAGAAAGGCAGCACGTTTTGTATTATCGCGAGAAATGGGAGAGAGTGCCACGGAAATGATACAGGATTTGGGCTGGAAATCATTAAAAGAAATGCGTTTTTTGTTGCGACGGAATCTTCTCACGAAATTCCAATCACCAACTTTCTCCTCCGAATGCGAAAATATTTTGTTGACACCGACCTACATTGGGAGGAACGATCACCACGATAAAATAAGGGAAATCAGCTCGTACGGAAAGATATAGGTGTTCATTCTTCCCGCGCGCTATACGAGATTGGAATAATAGAGAATTGTGAAGGTGGTTCGATGAAACCTCTGCCAGGAACGTGAATGTGATTTGCAGATTATTCATGTAGGTGTAGAAGATAATGCCCGCCCACCCGATAGGAAGAGCTTCTTTTGCTTGTTTCTGTGGTTGCCAAAACCTATCTTGTCCTGCAAGGTAGCCGGATGTCTCCCCAATTGTGAAAGTTTGGAACATTATGGGCAGGGTCCTCGAACCAGACTGGGATTCTGAAGATGTAACGCGGCAACTGGACAGAATTTGGCAGGAGAACTCTCAGGCAGATACCCAACACCAATGCCAAACCGAATCACTGCTTGCGTGAAGGCCAGAAGTGGACCAACACGTTACTGAATTTCTCAACTTGTGACGCTCTTTCTCTTGAAAAAAATCATCCAATTTTTCTGAAATTGTAATTATTTGTTTGTCTGTACGTTTAAATCACATCTACCTATTCGGATGATTCTTTCGTGGTGCGTCTTTCTTTCTTTTTTTTTTTTGGCTTAGGGTGTAATTTGTCTCGAATGAACCACCGCAATAAGGTGACTAAATAAAAATCTCCTGGAAAATTTTAATGAGCAGCATAAAAATCACAACACAAACTAGATTTAGCATCTGACTGTCTTAAAAGAATGTTTCGCAGTTATGGGCGCCGCTAAAGAAGCAATAGAACACAAAATGTTAATCCTAAGAATAAATGTTTGTCTTTGGTCCACGCAGCAATTTAAAAACTGCAAGTTGCGCAAAGCAACAAAATAAATAAATAAAAATAAATCACCACTTCCACGTCAGTTAATTTCAAAAATACAACATCGATTTAAAACGCTATATATTCATGAAGAACTTTACGGGCGTTTCTCCTCATAAGACGAATTTCCTGACAGTCTTTCAAAAATATAAATGATAGCTGCAATGATAGCTGATTATGAACCAGTCAGTTCAGGATGAATACAGTACAACGAATTACTATATTAAAATTCAATATTTGTCTTGATTCTTCAGAAAAAAAAGGCTGGTTGTGGATGCTTTGCCTCTTAGAGCATTGTTCCGCATTTCACATCAGTTTCCTGGATGCTGCATTCCCCAGAACGTGAAGCTCGATTGTTCCTCGGACGTTCTTTGTATACATGCAACAAATTATTCAAAAATTATTAATAAAAGTATTTTCCCCCATTTGCCGCCCTTCTCCCATCACTTAGCAACAATTTAACAATGCTTATCCTCTGTTACCATTTGAAATCAATATTTTAGCGAATATAAGGAAACGTATGTAACTGGACCGTTACAACTTGCAGCACTCGTGTCTAAACATGAAAAAGTAGAGTGTAAATGTTTTATTTTTTGTACTTTGTTAACTGAATTCAACTTTCTTGTCTGGGACTTGTACGTTCTCTCAAAGGTCAGGAGGTTAGCGCAATTCTGTTAGGTTAGCTGCTTGAGTACAGAATAGGTGTATTTTTACTTATCTTTCGTTGTTTGTTCTTCTCCATCTTGTAGTATTCCGTTGTATTTTCCCAGATTCAAGGTTACTGTGTAGTTTCTGTCTTAATGACCTCTGTTGTCTCTTAAACAAATGTAAAAGTTGTTGATACTGGTAAACATCTTCATTTATTCACTGGTAGATCAATATCTACCCAGTGTGTATATTGCACCACTTCGTCGGTGCTGCGCAATAGACAAATTTACAGAGAAACTTTCACACACGTCTGACCTCTAGAACACACACATTTCACGTCCATTTTACCTCATAAAAGTTTAAGGTCTTTGAAAAACTCTCAGTATCAAACAGTCTCTTACAATGTCACTTTCTGACACAGGTGTTTATCAAAAAAATTTACTAGCGCTAAAAACAGAACAGATATTAATGGTTCTTTTAAATAAATTAAATGCTGTCATTGTTGTTGTTGTTCTGGTCTTCAGTCCTGAGACTGGTTTGATGCAGCTCTCCATGCTACTCTATCCTGTGCAAGCTTTTTCATCTCCCAGTACCTACTGCAACCTACATCCTTCTGAATCTGCTTAGTGTATTCATCTCTTGGTCTCCCTCTACGATTTTTACCCTCCACGCTGCCCTCCAATACTAAATTGGTGATCCCTTGATGCCTCAGAACATGTCCTACCAACCGATCCCTTCTTCTGGTCAAGTTGTGCCACAAACTTCTCTTCTCCCCAATCCTATTCAATACTTCCTCATTAGTTATGTGATCTACCCATCTAATCTTCTGCATTCTTCTGTAGCACCACATTTCGAAAGCTTCTATTCTCTTTTTGTCCAAACTATTTATCGTCCATGTTTCACTTCCATACATGGCTACACTCCATACGAATACTTTCAGAAATGACTTCCTGACACTTAAATCAATACTGGATGTTAACAAATTTCTCTTCTTCAGAAACGCTTTCCTTGCCATTGCCAGCCTACATTTTATATCCTCTCTACTTGCTGTCATATAGGTGGACGGACTAAGTTTTTTTATTTGTCTGTAATTTAATATTTTGATTCTATGTAGGCTATCTTGAAATGGAGCGAGGTGCTTAATTATGGAAATATGTTTCTACGATTACGTTTGTTAACGCAACATGTAATTTGACTAAAGAATGGAATTCTGAACTAGTTCGGCAACATTACGATTTTAAGCTACTCTTGTTAAAGCTGTACCTTTTTCAGTTGTGTTCAGTTATTTTAATAGGATAAAAACACAACTAGAATTGTGGTGTTAACATCAAGACTGATCAGTTGTGTTTTGAAAATGTTATTTAAAAGCAATATAAGTCTTGCTTATTGCAAATAATCCTCAGCGCAGAAAGTTTGATAGAAAGCGAAAGTTATTTGCGGAAACTCCGTAAAATGAACTGTCTAGTGAGATATAAATTTCAGGAAAGGTACTTAATTTTTGAAAAGCGAAATTTCGTAAATGTTGTGTTTCTTGAATTTCGGTGTTGCTTCCACGTTTTGGTGACTTTGAAGGTTATTTTCGAGTTGTAGTCGCTAAAAATGGTTTCTGAAATAACCGAATTTCGGTTTTTTACTCCTGTTACTTCCGTGATAAACGTAGAAATTGGACAAAGACTGAAAAATTTTGACTCTCTCCATTTCAAGATAGCCTACATAGAATCAAAATATTAAATTACAGACAAATAAAAAAACTTAGTCCGTCCACCTATCTCTGCTTTTCTAGAAAAGTGATGACTGGTTGAATACTACAAAAAATTACCAGAATTCTCCTATTGATTATAATTTTTTGAAACTCTGTTCAAGAATCGTGTTATGATCGAGGATCATAACACAATTTGGGCATTACGAATAGTCAGCGCTAAAGGATGAAACTGAGATTGAAGAACTCTATTTTTCGTGTTAATTTGTCCGTTTTCAAGGGCTACAAGTAGTTAAGGAATATTGTGTAGACACAGGCAGCAGATCAATTACTTTGTATTTTTATTGTAAGCTTTGAGGTTCTGTTAAGTTTTTAATGTATTACCCTTTTACCATAATTTCCTTCCTCTTTTATTATTTCATAGAAATGACAGGTGAATCTTTAATCTCTTAAAGCAAGTAAAGTCTTGTACTTCCTTGCACTTCTTAAAAATATTTGCAAAATAGGGTTAGTGCCATTCTGCAATACAACGGATGTCCGGCGGCGACAGCGAGAAACTACGTTATAGACGAGGTGAGGGCAGGTCTTGCACACTGCATGTACATGGGTACCTAAAGCCACGACACATGGCAACAGGGACATTATTGTCTCAGCAATGCTGTCCAAATCTTTTGCCATGTGTTTCTTGCTCATTTCTGTCGGTAGTGTTTTCAAAATAGCACTGATCGTTTTTCCCATTTTCTATAGCAACGCAATGTTTCAAACCATTGTAAATTTTACAAATAAAGATTAATTATGTTTTGAAAAACAGGTTTATTTAAAAAAGGAAACATTTTAGTACTGCTGCTATGGCTAACTGACAGTTCGACATTGTACTCAGTTATAAGTAAAAAATATAAGAAACACCTGTTATAGCCCAGACCAAAAAATATCGAAAAATATCGGTTATTCAGGACTAAAATACCGGCATCGGTTTTAACCGGTCGGTTTTTCCCATCCCCAGTTGATGATTCATGGTGCGAACTGCACGATCGCGGTGGTCCCACAGAGTCTCGATTGGGTTTAAATACGGTGGTCCGGTGGCCAAGGGAGTACGGTAAACTCACCCTGGTGCTCTTCGAACCACACGCTTACATTGCGATCTGTTTGACACGTTGCATTGTCCTGCTGGTAGAGACCATCGAGCCGAGGAAAAAAATGGTTCAAATAGCTCTGAGCGCTATGGGACTTAACATCTGAGGTCATCAGTCCCCTAGAACTTAGAACTACTTAAACCTAACTAACCTAAGGACATTACACACATCCATGTCCGAGGCAGGATTCGAACCTGCGACCGTAGCGGTCACGTGGTTCCAGACTGAAGCGCCTAGAACCGCTGCCACACTGGCCGGCCCATCTGTGAATGGTTATTGCACGTTGACATAGAACATAAACGGTGGTCGCATTAATGTGACTGGACCGTGTATTTGATTGTTGTGATGAGTACTGTCTCAAAATTATTGTCTTTGCCTTCCCGTGTTTGTTACACAGACTATGTAAAATTTTACGTTTTGTGTTCCGCCAATCATCACATTATTGCATACAGTTAACTTCTTACGAATTACGCGGGAAAATCTGTATAGAGATTACAAGACAGTAGGTCTAACTCAAGAGACAAGCTATTCTGTCAACATTCCATATCTTATTGCATGTTATTTTGATGAGCATGTCAGTAATTAAATATTGTTAGGAGCCAAATGTTCTTGTTACTATTATTACGACTGCTACTGATATGAGAACACGCCATTACTCGTACATTTAATATATTGTACATTTGTTTTCTTGAGGGAAACAATTTAACAGAAGTTATGAAGAAATCAAGGTGCAGATCGTGTGTCTTTGGATTATGATTTTCCTGGAATCTTCCAGACAGGCTGATTGTAGCGGCAGCGTTTCTCAGGCGGGGTGAATGCGTACATACGATCCCCCTCACGTCTTCCATTCATACTCCTACGATTTACGTTTGAAAGACGTGGGTCACGCTTTCACCAACTATTGGTCGAGAATCGGGATAGTAAGACGACCGGTCATGTCCTTAAGCTAGTCGAGGATTATAGGAACATGTCTGTGAAGCACAAGGGCTCCATCGTGCGTTACATTAGGCTTAAAGCCTCAATGTAGTGGACATGTAAGAACGGTTAATAGTAGTACAGCGACGTGCTGTTTTTTCGTTGTTGCAAGCTGTTCTCTGCATTTTGATTAACAAGTAGAGGAAATAATTCATGCCACTAAATGCAAAATCAAAACACACAAGACCAGACTAAATGAAAGTTTCTTCGTATACATGAAGCATGACGTATTGACAACATAACAAACTTAACACTGGATTCTTAAAAGTTAAGGTGTAAACCTAAGCTAGGAACATCAACGAACGGAAACGGCAAACGTCAGAAATTATAACTCGTGTTAAAGTTACGTTTTAACATATCTAAAATATTGTAAATATGTTTAAAGGCACTGATGTTCAGTGAGCGTAGAACAGACCGAAGTGCGGAATAATCATCAGTAATTCCTGCTTCGATTTCTGTTTTTAGTGTCTGTTTGGTGTATCTTATACAAACCACCAAAATATGCAGCCTACCCTATCGAGGCGAACGTTAACCCCAATTCGGAGAGAAAAATAATATTAACAGACGTTTCGCAGTGTTGATAGCTACATGTCTGGCTACTAACATTTTGATGATAACAAACTTCTTCCGCTTGAAGGAAAGAAGTAAAAAACGAGCAGTGAGTAGTATGATATACACTAACGAGTATCTCAGTACCGAGTTGTTCACTAGTTGTTCGCACTGCCTTTGACTTAACGGTAAGTAAGTGCCTATAGCAACGGTGTAGGATGGAACTTACTGCCTGTGAAAACTGCAACATGTTTCTGGCAAGCTGATCAGCTCTTTCGTTGATCCTTATACTATGTGCTTCGGTATCCACAATAAATTGACCGATTTATTCAACATCTTAACTCAGAGTTACCCTCGTAAGATACACGTCCAGCCACCATGATTTAGATTTTCCGTGATTTCCGTAAATCATTACAGGAAAATGCCGGGGTGGTTCCTCCGAATAGGATACAGCCAGTTTCCTTCCCCATCCTTTCCTTTTTCTAGCTTGGGCTCCGTCTCAAATGACCTCACTGTCTACAGAACGTTATTAACATTTTCCTTCCATATCTCTACAGGCTACATCAATAGCATTACTTGTGTACAAACTTTCTACAACTTATTCACCAGTTCCTTCAACAGAGCAAAGGAATTTTCGACCAGATGGCAGTTTCCCAGATGTGATGGTACTAAAACAATATTTCCTTTTACTTAGGATCCTTTAAACCATTGAGGCAGACTAACTCACAGATTATTACGCCGTGTTATTGTTTATTGACGGTCCTTTCAGCCTGCTGTGGCCAGACATCTTGCAGCAACACTACGTAGAAGGCGTTTCCACCGCGACACTGGCCACTGGTGCAGTGTTGTGGCCATAGCAGCACTTCCCACACTTCGCAGCCCGAACTGATACTGCGCAGTGTGCATGCGCGCGTGCTAGACTGCGTCGTTCACCAGGAAATGTATTGTGTTGTATTGTATTGTATATTATGTCAACCGGGGGCCTAGAAACGATGGAGAGGCTCCGTCCCCGCCGCAGCCCCACGACGACTACCGCAGTCCACTTCACCCCTCCGCCGCCCCAACCAGTGTTATTGTGCGGTTCGGCCCCGGATGGGCCCCCCAAGGGAACGTCTCATACCAGACAAGTGAAACCTCTATGTTTGCGTGGCAGAGTATAGGTGGTGTATGCATACGTGGAGAACTTGTTTGCGCAGCAATCGCCGACATAGTGTAGCTGAGGCGGAATAAGGGGAACCAGTACGCATTCGCCAAGGCAGATGGAAAACCGCCTAAAAACCATCCACAGACTGGCCGGCTCACCGAACCTCGACACAAGTCCGCTGGGCGGATTCTTGCTGGGGACCAGGCGCTCTTTCCCAGTCCGGAAAGCCGTGCGTTAGACCGCACAGCTAACCGGTGTGAAGGCACTGCTAATTACGCATAAATTTTTTTTCGTGATTTTCTTTAGATTTCTATTCTTTTTCTTTTGTTCATATGGGCATTACTAATTGTGATTATGTAACATTCTACTGTGCTTTTTAAATGTAAAGATCTAATTGTAATTATTTCGTTTGCCAATGGATAAATATGTTTCTTGCTTTGTACCTGTGGTAAAGTTTGAAAAGTTCTCTTTTGGAATATTATTAATTGTGAAAAATGCAGTCAATAACATTTATAAAGGTTTATGTAATTTACGATAACGATATAACATCTATAGACAGGGGACAGCGATAGTGATATCGAGAGTTGAAAGGTCGTTGCGTATTAGAGGGGATGGTGGATGGTGTGTCTGTGAAGCGTGCACGGGAAAAATAGTACTGTGTTTCATGAAAAGCATACGTAATTGTATGGACAGTGATACCGAACTATCAGATTGTTAATTCTCTTTACCACTGCGGTATGTAAAGAGCAAATAAACCGGACTGTGAAAGTGCCACTAACATTACTTTGTTGTGGCCGACACGAACTGTGCTTTTATGCGAATGAACTTTGCTGGTTTTGGTTTTGGGTGGTGGAGCTGTTGTATATCACATTCTATCAAGCCGTGAAAGTGAAAACTGATTAACTGTGCAATATAAATGGCTTTCAGTGACGTTGTCGAAGTTTGAAATGCGAGAACAGAGTGGACCCTGTTTACGGCGTGCTTCACACACAAGAACAATTCTATGAACTGTGTATTTGTGGCTAAGACTATATGAATGTGACGAACCGTGTAATTATGGACGATAGCGTCACGGACAGTGCATAAAGTGTAAAAACGAGCGATGTCTACGTCATGTACTTTGAAAGAGAGGAGATGTCAACAACGTTCGTATACTGGCGTCTTGTGGTTTCTTAATCCCCACGGGGTTAATGATACAGCTGTGCCGGAACTTTATTTGCGTTTCGCCGGAGAAGATTAACCAGCGGAACTGTCTGTATCCTGCTCTCATCATCGTAACCCGCCGACATCGTGCTGCCTAACGCAACGCTTCGTATGCAACAAAAAGTTAAGGGATTTCGTCGAACGCTATCCCCTGACCTAGAAACATTCTTTCTCTATTAAAAGTATAAGAATTACAGACTCTATTTAATTAAATTCTTTGCTTAGTTTGTTTGCTTTCTGCTAACGAAAATAAAATTACGATCAGTCAATTAGAAGTTGCCTGGTAGTCATCGTTGAAACACCAGTAAATATAAACTTCTTCCTCTCATTAGGATAAATTCTCCTTGCATGTCAAAATTATTGTAGTTATTTTATGTAGTTTTATGTATTGTTATGAGACTAGATATATGACAGTGACTAATAAGAGTATTTTGTCGCGAAATATGGCTTCGCGCGAAAATTACGGCGACCGCCATAATTGCTTGTGTTCTGACCAATAATGTAAAAGCTGCTATTCCCGTATTGGTGCTTTTCCGGACGTGAGCGGGAATTATAAATGTCAGCTTTCAAATCACGTAGTGACTGTTTACCCAGTAATAAAAGTTTTTTGATATTGTATTGCTACGAGTCGTAGTATTAAGAGACACTGGTTATACTCAAAAGTGGGTAGATGTATGGTGAAACCCCCCAGCGTTCATGCGATTGTTAACAGTATTGTGTGTGATTCACTAAATTTTGTCACTTTTTCTAATTCCTTTGAAGTTTCAGAGAATATATACACAATTTTGTCGGTTCAGGTTAATTTCAGAGCAGTTTCTCGTGAATATTAGAGTTTTCAGTTCATAAACAAAGTGGGGTCGTGACCAATTGAGAAGTATAACAAAGAGTGTGGTTTTCCAACTAGAATTTTGGATGACTTTACAGTTCAGATTTTGATAATTATTTTTCCTGTGGGTTGAGGTCATCACATATGGCGCCGTGTTGTGACAGGACAGTGTTTTAGTAATACTGTCTTTTCGAACCTGTCAATCTGTGAATCGATGTTTGAATTTGGAAGAGTGAAAATTGTATTGTTTTGTTTTGTGTGGGTTACCTCTTGTAGACAAAATGACAGTCAAAGAAGATGAGCATGTAGCTAGTTTCGAGGTGTGGGAAAGTGAGCAAGAAAAAAATAAAGAAGAAGAGTTTGTTATGGAAAAGGTAGATAAAGGATTAGACATTAAAGTGGAACTAGGTGTCAGAAGAGAAGGAGATGACAAGGGAGGAGTGGAAAGTATGTTAGCATTGCTCTTGACGAAACTGGAAGGAATGAAAACAGAAGTGAGTGGAAAGCTAGAAGCTGTCAGCAAATCACAGGAAAAAATGGGTGAAGAAATAAAAAAGCTAGATGAAAAGTTTGAAAAACGTCTGAGGGGATTTAAACAGGAAATGGAAGATGGGTTGGAAAAGAAAATCTTGAGCTTTAAGTCAGAGGTTGATAAAGATATTGAGAAGTTTAAGGATGACGTTAAAGAGACTTTTAAAGAGACAGAGTTTGAGTTAAATAAGAAGCAAGAGAAGTTTGAAAACATCATAAAGGAAAGTGTAGAATGTTTGGATAAAAACATTAAAACCCAAGCTACTGAATGTATGAAGGGAAAGGATGAAATTAAAGATTATTGCAACGGAATGTTCCGTGAATATAGACAAGAGACTAAGGCAGAAGTGGAAGATATTAGAGAGACCACTGCTAAGATCGAGAATAGGGTAGGGAGTTTAGAAAAGACAGTACAGGGTAAGCAGTTTACTGCATCACCAGTAATAGTGCAGATAAGGGATGGTAGTAGTTTCAATAATATAGTTTTTGATCCTAGTGGAGATGTCTTTTGTGAATAGTTTGGGAAGTCAGTTTACTACAGATTTGACAGAAAAGGACACACTAAGGCGGACAAGTGCTTGTTTAAAAGGGGAAGGTTTAGATTGGGGAGCTGATGCACCAGAAAAATATGAAACATTTGAGGATTTTGTGTCAGCGTTTTTGAACGAATACTGGTCGAAAGAAAAGCAAAGTGATGTCATAGAAGCTTTTAAGAAGGCCCCATGGTATGATAGGAGTAGTAGGGAGAATATGAGAGAATATTGTGAGAAATGGATAATTAAACTAAAACATTTGGACAACCCATGGAGTGACAAGGACACTATAGAAGTATTGATAGGGAAGTTGCCTCCTAATAGAAGATGTGGGTTGATAGGAAAATTTAGTACTATCAAAGACTTTCTGAACAGAGTGAGGGATGTGGATAGGTGGCAAGTGGGCTGTTCATTTAATGAAAATAGACATGTGGATGGTCATTATGATAATCAGGATAGAGTAAGGAGAATGAACCAAGTAAATGTTAGAGGTAGGGGAAGAGGCCGAGGAGCTTTTAAAGGAAATAGCCAAGGTTATCAGACAGTAGGGGAATCACGAGAGGGAAACGGGACCCCGCTACAGTGAAGGCCCGTGCTGGGGCGGGTCAAAGGTTAGGGCCTATTGAATTTTCAAATCACCATGGTAATGTAAGGGATACAGTGATGGGTAATAGTATTAGTAATGATTATGGTGATAGGGTATGTAGTGATCATGGTCTGGTGATGGAAGAAATTGGACCTGAGGTTAACGGTGAAGGTGGTAAGGAATTAGGGGATTCATGTATGGAGAGATTTTCCCAGATGTATGAGGGAGTCAAAGAATATGAAAGGCAGCCAAAGGGAGTGATAAATGAAAAGAAATTATTTCAAAGTGCAAGTGGTAATAATGAAAGGGAGAGTATGAGTAATTGTTGCAGTATGGGAGGAGAGAAAGAAAGTAGTGAAAGGGGTGCTTTCCATGCATGTCATGTATTAAGGAAAGATGCTAAGCCAAGAGAAAGGTCAATTTCTGAGGTCAATGGAGGGCTGATGAATACACATACCTTGAACCATAAAGAGAAAGTAAGTAATGAAGAAGATGTCAATGTTTTTATTAGTCACAGAGATGTAGGAATAGCAGCTGATTATGAGGAGGAAGTAGGTGTTTGTGCTCTTCAGAAATGTTTAGAAGGAAAGGAAAGCTCAAAGTTGAATTGTGATGACTGGGCTCATAATTAAATTGAGCAGGATTTGTTATGTGAAGAAAGTAGTGATGATGGTGATAGGATTAAGCAACCTTTTGTGAGAACTGGAATGTATGGTAGGGAAGAAAAAGCTCTTTTGGATACAGGTAGTGAAATTAGTGCTATTGCTGAAAGTTTATTTAATTACATAAAGGAGCATAATGAAGTGATGAATGTACCAGTAGTAGATTTGAAGATAGTGGGTGCTACAGGGAAATTAAGCAAGGTAATTAAACACCAAATAATTTTGGAATTTGAGATTGGGGGCATAGGTTTAGTGCATAATTTTTTTGTAGTACCTGGGTTAACAGTGAATATTATATTGGGCATGGATTGGTTGACAGAGTGCAAGTCAGAGATAAATTGTTGGGAGAGTTTTGTTAATTTTGAGGTTGATGGGTCAAGGATCAGCGTGAAGTTTGATGGATTTGTGATAGATAAGGACTGATTGTTAGGGTATTTAAAAGTGAAAATGATGCCTGTAGTAACTAATTTGGGCGATGATAAGCTGAACTTGGAGTATAGAAGTGAGGAGGATACAAGTGGACTTATGGACGAATTGAAGAACCAAATGTCTAAAGTTGAAGGGTTAAATGAATGCCAGAAAGAAGAACTGAGAGACGTTTTGTGGATGAATAGGGAAGTTTTTTCTGACAGGCCAGGAAGAGTAAAGAATTATGAATGTAAGCTGGATATCAAACCACATGAACCTTTTTCGAGAAAACCTTATTCCATACCATTTGCACAGAGGGAGGCGGTAAATAAAGAAATTGAGAGGATGTTGAATTGTGGTGTTATAGAGCGAGGGAAGAGCGAATATAATTCACCTCTGGTCATTGTGGGCAAGAAAGATGGTAGTGTGAGACTAGTTATTGATGCCAGGATGTTAAACGAAGTGATAAGGAGAGAAACTGATAGGCCAGAGAATATGGAGGGGATGTTACAGAGGTATCACAAAGTAAACTATCTTAGTAGTCTCCATCTGACCTGCGGATACTGGCAGGTGCCTCTTGCTAAGGAATATAGGAAGTATACAGCATTTTTGGTAAATGGGAAGTGTTATCAATACACTGTTGACCCATTCGGGCTGAATATTAATGTGTCTGTTTTTATACGAGCCCTTGATCAAGTATTAGGACCAGAGCTGAGTTCAAAACTGACAATATATGTGGATGACCTATTAGTTGCCACTGAGTTATGGGAAGAACATTGTCGTTTATTAAATGAGTTGTTTCCAGCCTTAAGGAAAGGGGGCATGAGCCTGAGACTCAAAAAGTGTGAATTTGTTCGCAAAGAGATAAAGTTTTTGGGTAGGATTTTGTCAACTACTGGTATTAAGATGGATCCAGACAAAATGAAAGCAATCAAAGAGTGTCCATCCCCAAGAAATAGAAAAGAGTTACAATCATTTTTGGGTATGTGTAATTTTTACCGGAATTTTGTGCCAGGGCAAGCTTTTAATGTCCCATGTCCGAGCAAACTATTGAGTCCTAAAGTGAACTATGTTTGGACAGAAGAGTGTCACAAAGCCTTTAATGAACTTAAGGAAGCTTTGATAGTGGACAAGATTTTACACCATCCGGATCTTAGTAAACCATTCGGTTTGGGGACCGATTCGAATGGGTACGGTATTGGAGTGGAATTGTTTCAAAATTTTGGGGATGAGGAAAATGAAGATCATAGGACCATAGCCTTTGCAAGTAGGTCATTGATCAGGTATGAGAGAAATTACACTGTGACTGAGTGTGAAGCATTGGCAATAGTTTGGGGATTTCAAAAGTTCAGAGATTACCTATGGGGGAATAAAACTATCATATATACTGATCACAGAGCCTTTATATTTTTCAAAAAGTTTTGGCTGGTACATAGACGGTTAACAAGATGGACTTTATTCTTACAACAGTTTCCTTTTGAGATAAAGTATATTAAAGGTTCACAGAACAAAGTAGCAGGTACTTTATCCAGGTTACCATTGAGTGAAGGTAATGATACAGGGTATGATGTTGATGAAGAGCATGTAAAGTTGTTTTATATAAAAGGTGTTCAAGGAGAGAAGAAAATTGAAGGTATTTGCAAAAACATGAGAAGGTATCAGAATCAGGATGAAGTATGGAAAATGGTGAAGCGTGAACTGGAAAGGATAGATAGTAACAATAAGTTGCCAAAGTATTACAAAATTCATGATGGAGTGTTGTTTAGACAGACTGATGAAATTTCAGAATATTGGAAAGTATGTTGGCCCTGTGGATATATAGATGAGATAATAGACTATATTCGTTTGAGTTTTGGACATGTTGGTGCTAAGAAGTGTATACAGAAATTGAAGGAATGTGTATCTTTTGACAACATGGTAAAGAGAGTGAATAACCATATTAAGACATGTGACAAATGTCAAAGAGCCAAAGTTACTGACCAAACATGTAGGCTCCCTATGCAAAATATTAAACCGAATGATGTAATGGAACTGTTATCGGTGGATCTTTATGGTAAGTTACCAAAAACCAAGGGAGATTTTGCATACATTTTTGTAGTTTTGGAGGTGTTTTCTAAATTTATAAAACTTTATCCGCTACATAGAGCTACTGGATAAGCCATTTTGAGTAAATTGGAAGGTGATTATTTTGTGAAGTTTGGGAAACCTAAGGCCATATTATCCGACAATGGGTCACAGTTTGCATGTAAGAAGTGGAAAGAAGGCCTTATCAATCAAGGAGTTACAGTAATTTACACATCAACGTATCATCCACAAGGGAATCCAGTAGAACGCCATATGAGGGAGATTGGCAGATTCTACCGTACTTATTGTAGCAAAAACCACAGTTCATGGGGAGACATAATAGGAGACATTGAGGATGTAATGAGTACTGTTGTTCATGAGGTAACGGGGTTTACTCCTCAGGAGATTATGAAAGGTGAGAGACAAAAAAGTCTGGTGGAGGATATTTATCTTTCCCTGCCAAGGAGGAACTGAGTTGGGGTGAAAAGAAGAAAAGGGTAAGAGAACTGGTAGAGAAGAAACTGTTGGAAAGAAAAGAAAGACATGATGATAAGGTGAAGGGTACTGATATAAGGATAGGAGATTTGGTTTTGGTCAAGACATATGAGAAGTCAAAAGACATAAATAGTGAGATTTCTAAATTTTTTGATGTATACAAAGGACCATTTGAGGTGGCTGGTATACCCCACCTGAACGCATTCTATCTGATTTATCCCAAGTCCAAGAAGAAATTTGCCCTTAAGAATGTGGTTGATTAAAAACCATATAAGGCAAGAACAACACACTAATACATTTGCCCACTTGCAGTTTTCAGAGGAAATAAATTTCAGTGTAAACAGTGTAAAGATTTGATTATGAACTGTAAATAAGAAGTGGTTTAAGAATAATTTCTTGTATACCTTTATATAAATTTCTTTTTGAAACCAGATAGTTTTTTTTTTACATGTTTGATGATGTGAAAAGTCAAGTAGTTATCAGATTCAAGCAATGAAATGTGAGTTGTTATAGTAGACTGTGGCTTTGCTTACAAATTCTTCCAAAGACACTCCAGTGTGTGTGATGATAAGTAGTACATACAACTGTCAAAAATCTAGCAAGATTTGTCTGCAGCAGCATTGTATAGGTTTAGTGTAATTATTAGTTCATCCTAGAATTCTGTTTGTGCTGTAACTAACACCTGTCTTAGTTTTAGTCTTTACTATATGAAATATTATATGAAATATTCATTTGTTAATTTGATTTGCTTGCTTTATGTCAGCATTCTCAAAGAATTGTGTAAAATGCTGTCTCATTCTTGTTAAGTTTATTTGTACTGTATATGATGTATCCAATTACTCATGTCAAATAGTCTGAATAGAAGTTTGAATACTTTAGGGTAATATACAGTATATACCCATGACATGACCTAGCTTTATGATGTTGGTTGTCTCACATGAGTCAATGACATTTTATCTTGAGAGGTTCCTGGGAACATCTCATGATAAAATGGGGGGCATATGTGAAGGCATTGCTGATTACGCATAAATTTTTTTTTCGTGATTTTCTTTAGATTTCTATTCTTTTTCTATTGTTCATATGGGCATTTCTAATTGTGATTATGTAACATTCTACTGTGGTTCTTAAATGTAAAGATATAATTGTGATTATTTCGTTTGCCAATGGATAAATATGTTTCTTGCTTTGTACCTGTGGTAAAGTTTGAAAAGTTCTCTTTTGGAATATTATTAATTGTGAAAAATGCAGTCAATAACATTTATAAAGGTTTATGTAATTTACGATAACGATATAACATCTATAGACAGGGGACAGCGATAGTGATATCGAGAGTTGAAAGGTCGTTGCGTAGTACAGGGGATGGTGGATGGTGTGTCTGTGAAGCGTGCACGGGAAAAATAGTACTGTGTTTCATGAAAAGCATACGTAATTGTATGGACAGTGATACTGAACTATCAGATTGTTAATTCTCTTTACCACTGCGGTATGTAAAGAGCAAATAAACCGGACTGTGAAAGTGCCACTAACATTACTTTGTTGTGGCCGACACGAACTGTGCTTTTATGCGAATGAACTTTGCTGGTTTTGGTTTTGGGTGGTGGAGCTGTTGTATATCACATTCTATCAAGCCGTGAAAGTGAAGACTAATTAACTGTGCAATATAAATGGCTTTCAGTGACGTTGTCGAAGTTTGAAATGCGAGAACAGAGTGGACCCTGTTTACGGCGTGCTTCACACACAAGAACAATTCTATGAACTGTGTATTTGTGGCTAAGACTATATGAATGTGACGAACCGTGTAATTATGGACGATAGCGTCACGGACAGTGCATAAAGTGTAAAAACGAGCGATGTCTACGTCATGTACTTTGAAAGAGAGGAGATGTCAACAACGTTCGTATACTGGCGTCTTGTGGTTTCTTAATCCCCACGGGGTTAATGATACAGCTGTGCCGGAACTTTATTTGCGTTTCGCCGGAGAAGATTAACCAGCGGAACTGTCTGTATCCTGCTCTCATCATCGTAACCCGCCGACATCGTGCTGCCTAACGCAACGCTTCGTATGCAACAAAAAGTTAAGGGATTTCGTCGAACGCTATCCCCTGACCTAGAAACATTCTTTCTCTATTAAAAGTATAAGAATTACAGACTCTATTTAATTAAATTCTTTGTTTAATTTGTTTGCTTTCTGCTAACGAAAATAAAATTACAATCAGTGAATTAAAAGTTGCCTGGTAGTCATCGTTGAAACACCAGTAAATATAAACTTCTTCCTCTCATTAGGACTAATTCTCCTTGCATATCAAAATTATTGTAGTTATTTTATGTAGTTTTATGTATTGTTATGAGACTAGATATATGACAGTGACTAATAAGAGTATTTTGTCGCGAAATATGGCTTCGCGCGAAAATTACGGCGACCGCCATAATTGCTTGTGTTCTGACCAATAATGTAAAAGCTGCTATTCCCGTATTGGTGCTTTTCCGGACGTGAGCGGGAATTATAAATGTCAGCTTTCAAATCACGTAGTGACTGTTTACCCAGTAATAAAAGTTTTTTGATATTGTATTGCTACGAGTCGTAGTATTAAGAGACACTGGTTATACTCAAAAGTGGGTAGATGTATGGTGAAACCCCCCAGCGTTCATGCGATTGTTAACAGTATTGTGTGTGATTCACTAAATTTTGTCACTTTTTCTAATTCCTTTGAAGTTTCAGAGAATATATACACAATTTTGTCGGTTCAGGTTAATTTCAGAGCAGTTTCTCGTGAATATTAGAGTTTTCAGTTCATAAACAAAGTGGGGTCGTGACCAATTGAGAAGTATAACAAAGAGTGTGGTTTTCCAACTAGAATTTTGGATGACTTCACAGTTCAGATTTTGATAATTATTTTTGCTGTGGGTTGAGGTCATCACACCGGGCGGGCACCAGGAGGTGACGACAATACTTCTGTCACTTAACTATGCAGATGACAGAATTCAGTCTACATGATTGGCAGAAACGATAGTACGAAAAATGCCACCGCTGCACGAGGGCAGCAGATAAACTGGTGATCTTCAGCGTGGTCTTGGAAAACTCGGCAGTCGCGGCCGTTGGTGAGCCCACAGAGACCAGTAGAAGTAAGAGAGATTTGACTTAGCGCAATATCTGGTTCGATGATGAGTAAACTGAACAAAAGTATCAGTGATTTAAGCAATGACATACGGAATTTAAATAACAAAATTTGGTCTTTAGATAGTTTTATAGTTACTTTAAGGCATGATTTAAAAAAATGAAATTGCTATTTGAACATTAAATTGAGGGATTTGAATGTGAAGTTTGATGAGGTAGAACAGAAATTACTTACTAGGACTTATAGAGATGAGGTTGAATTAAGGAATGAAACTGATTCAGGGAGGCAGATGTGTGGTGCACGCTCTGATTGAGGTGAATCGAACAACCAGCGGAAAAATGGTCTAACAGGGAACAAAAACTGCGAATATGTTCCTGTTTATTTAAAAGACTCTGACTGAGAAGTGGGGTACCAGATGCCTCATTCCACCTTTCTCAGCATCTTTAAAAATTTTCGCAAAATTTTTGGCATGTGAATGTATTCATGCTTTTTTTTAACCTGCAACTCACCTCAAACTCCCACACGTTCCCCTAACTGTACCTCATCCACACCCATTAGTCCATCACTTAAGTCGCCCGTATCCGTCCACTCCCACTTTTCCATTCTCACTCCCTCATCCCGCCCAGCTCACTGCCATTATCTCTTCGTGTCTCTGTCATTGTCTCCTGTGTCACAGCCACAGTCGCCCTTCGTTCTGTCCTACTACTACAGTCCACTCTCACTGTCGCTGTTTCCCTCTTGCTCTCTCTTACTGCTAATATCTCATTACTTCCTGCTGCTGCTGTCTCTTTTCACTGACACTATCTCTCTCTTCCTTGTTGTCATTGTCATATATCTGTCTCTCACTATCATTGCTTCTCATCCACTTCCACTTTCTCTTCATTCCTCTCCCCCCACCCCACCGCATGGCACTGTCTCCTTCACTGTTTTTCTAGCACTGTTCTGTCAACTACTTTGAACTGCCACTCTGTCCCTCTGTTTCTTTCACGCTACCATTGTCTCCTTCGCTCTTTCTATAGCACGAGCACTGTCTACCATCTTCCAGTAGTTATTATTTTTCCGTCTCTCTGCCACTGTCACTGTTGGTTGGTTGGTTGGTTTGGGGGAAGAGACCAAACAGCGAGGTTATCGGTCTCATCGGATTAGGGAAGGACGGAGAAGGAAGTCGGCCGTGCCCTTTCAAAGGAACCATCCCGGCATTTGCCTGGAGTGATTTAGGGAAATCACGGAAAACCTAAATCAGGATGGCCGGTCGCGGGATTAAACCGTCGTCCTCCCGAATGCGAGTCCAGTGTCTAACCACTGGAGCAGTGTCCGATGGCGGCGGCCGTGAAGCAATTCGCCGGCGATGGTCCATCCCATGGAGGCGAACGATAGGAGGTAAGAAACAGTTACAATGCTTGATCGCTGGTGTGTGCAATGCGAAGTTTGGCCATCTGCTGCTTGAAGGTTCTGCCAACGTTCCTCTTCGCCGCTTGACTCGGGATGGAACGGAGCGCTAGGTGAACGTCGTATGCCATTGCGCTCACAGAATGTTTCAAATGCACTTGACGTGAACTGAGAGCCGTTGTCTGACACTATGACTTCAGGTACACCTTCGAGGCAAAAAACAGAGGACAACACCTGAATTGTGCTACGTGACGTTGTCGAGTTTATTTGCACAGCAAAAGGAAACTTGGTATACGAGGCAACAACAATCAACCAACGAGTGTTCCAAAAAGGTCTCGCAAAGTCTTTGTGCCTAAGTTGCCACTGTGACTGCGACTTAGGCCAAGCAGAGAATTGTTGTGGCGGAGCGGACTTATTTTCCGCTCATGCGTGATTCTGTGACGTCATGTTCTATTTGGGTGTCCACCCCCTGCCAAATACAGTGTCGACTCGTTAACTGTTTCGTACGAACAAACCCCCACTGCAACACTTCTTTTTGCAAAGCTTTAGGTATCGACACACATGACTGTCCATTGTCATTTTAAACAAGAATCGTACCTTTCTGTATGGAGAGACTATGCCGACGTGCAAAGTATCGGTGCACTACAGAGTTTTTTATGCTATGCAAGGAACGATGCCAAGATGTGCGAATGTACGTTAGCAAAATCTTCAACTCTGAATCAGCTTCCGTGACCTGTGCAATTTTCCTATAGTTCAGTGGAAAAGATTGAGCAATTCAGGATCCTGAGCAGCGATGTGACAGCAAGATGCAGAAGAAGCTATCCGGGCCAATCGGAAGACGTGAAAGTGCGTCCTCAATACCATGTTGAGCTGTCGGACGATACACAATCTCGTACTGGTACTGAGACAACAACAAAGCCCATCTTTGCAATTTTTGGGCAGTTCGTACAGGAACCGGTTTCGTCGGATGAAACAAGGGCTGCAAAGGCTTGTGATCCGTCACTAAGTAGAATTTTCTGCCATACAAATAGTGGTGGAATTTGGTGAAACCATACACAAAAGCCAACGCCTCTTTCTCCATTTGTGAATAGTTGCACTGTGCTTTGGACAATACTTTTGACGCGAAAGCAATAGGCCTGTCTTTATCACCAATTCTGTGCAAAAGCACTGCACCGATTCCGAAAGAGGAAGCGTCATCTTGCAATACAACTGGTTTGTCGGTATCAAAGTGAACCAAGTGTCGATCACTGAGTAATGTGCATCTTTAAGTTTTTGAAAAGCTACTGGGCATTCATCTGTCCAAACAAAGGGGACATTGCGACGCAAGCGGTGCAGTGAGGCTGCGATTTGTGCAGCATTCGGTATGAACCGAATATAATAGTCCACTTTCCCTAAAACTGACTGCAGTTCTGTGACATTGCGAGGAACTGGAAGGTCACGGATGGCTAACAAATGCGTCTGAAGAGGACGTACACTTTGACTGTTTATGACATGACCAAGATACTGCAACTCAGGTTTAAAAACATCACACTTGTCCAGTCTACACTTGAGTCCTACATCAGATAACACACGAAACAAAGCACACAAATTTGCAATATGATATTGAGGTGTACGATCTGCTACGACAATATAGTCCAAATGGTTTGAACAGTTTGTACTTGAGCAGTCAGCTGTTCCAAATAGCGTTGGAAAATGTCGGGTGCGGAAGCACTGCCAAAAGGCAAACGCAAATATTTGAAGAAGCCCAAATGAGTATTCACTACATACACTTTTTGAGATTCTTCATCGAGCGGTATCTGAAGATACGCTTCGCGCAAATCAATTTTTGGAAAGAAGCGTCCAGCACCTAATATGTCCATGAGATCCTCTGGGCGTGGCAACGGATAAGTATCAATCACAGTTTGTGGATTGACTGTAGACTTGAGGTCAACACAGAGGTGAATGCGACCTGAAGGTTTAGGGAGCAAAACCAGTGGACTTGCCCATTGACTTCCTTGTATGGGCGTAATAGCTCCGCTACCTTCCAATTCTTTAAGTTCAGCAGCCACATTGTCCCGTAATGCAATGGGAACAGTTCTGGTCCGGCCAAATTTCTGCTAAGCATTGTCTTTCGTACTAATATGTGCAAAAAATTTGTTAGCCTTGCCTAAAGAGTTCAGGGAATTCTTTCAGCAAGCTAGCTACACTGTCTTTGGCACTGAATGCAGTCACTGACAACACATTGTTCTGCATTTCAAAGCCAAACAAATCAAACGAATCGAGGCCAAATATGTTCTCACAATGCCGTGATTGTAGCACAGAGAAACTCACAATTCGCGTATGCGAACCATACATGGCAGGCAAAGTGCATTTTCTGAGAACGAGAATGTCTTGTCCATTGAAACCGTCAGGAGCGTGCTAGTTTTAGACAGGCGTATGTGTTACGATTCAGCAATGTAACATAGGTATCCGACTCCAACTAAAATTTCACACGTATTCCACTAAGATGAAAACGAACAAAAAGTTTGTTGGACGGACGTAGCACTGAAGAAACTGTTTGCTTGCTAGTTTTGTTAATCCATGTAGCAGGCTTTGAATACGCTGCATTGATTACATGGGCTTTATGACTAGATTTTTGTGAATGGGCAGAATTCTTATGTTTGTTCCGTTGCAAACATACGCATTGTACGTGACCTTTCTTGCCATAAGCGTAACACTGTGCTTGTTTGGAAGGGCAGTCTTGGCGTTTGTGCCGTTAATAGCACCGAGGGCATTACTTAATTCTATTCACTGATGTAGTCACCTGATTAGAGAACTGTTTAAGCGGCTAGGAGCATGCATGCTGTTGCTACCTACTGGGCCGGTCGTGAGCAACGGATGACTCAACCCGACAAATTGGTGGTTGCTCAAATTTTTTGGCCACTGAGGCACCTAAATGACACTGATCTAGAATTTGCAATACGTGATGAAATGATGTATCGGACTGTGTCAAAATCTGTTTGCTAAGTTTGACTTCAATTACATTGTACACGCTCGCATCACGCAACATAACATCTGAATGTAAAGCAGTGCAACCACATTTGAATTTGCATTTCCTTGTCATACCCTAAAAATGTGTTACTCAGTCACAATAAGTTTGTTTTGACCGTTTCTGGCAACGAAACAAGTGGTACCTAGCTGCCACCACATTCACTTGTTGGTCATAATAGTTAGTTAGAGAACTTACAACTTGATCATAGGAAAGTTCACTCGGAGTGGCATTAGGGACCAATTTCTGAATGACGCGAAAGACTGCACATCCTACCGTTGACAAAAAGTAGTTCCACAGTACCTGATACATTGTGAGCAATGATGTGGGTTTCATACTGTTACAACCACTCGAGCCATTCCTCTTCTTTTTCGTTAAACTGGCGAAAAGGCGTATGGCACTTCGAGCTATAGTTTGTTGCATGTTGCTCAGGTGATTGCACTGCGTTTGTTGCTTGGTTGGCCAGTAACTGCTGTACTGTTTTCAGAAGGGTTGCAATCTGCTGCGTCTGAAACTAAAACCTCGGTGTTAGCTGCGTTGCATCTATTGCTTACAGCTGAGGCGCCTGAGAGGGGGGTGGAAGAGGTGGGTTGCTCATTTTGGTGTAGGCAAATGCAATAAACAGACAATGCAAACAATAAAAATCAGCACACAATAAAAGAAAATTTCTGCAACGCCCACCTGAAAACACTGAATAGAAAAAACACTATATGAGACACTGTAAAAACATGAAAAGACAAGGTAGAATTAAGGCGCCAGCAAAACACAATGGCCCACGACAAAACAAAACAAAGGCAACCTGTAGCAGCTGGTGGCTCTGGGTTCGAAGCGTTAACAAGTTGTCGCTATGTTATTGCTCCTATATCGTCGGCACCATGTTATTTGTACATCTCGTTGCCATGTTGTTGTGTCTAGGAATCCTGCGTACTCAATTCGCTAGACAAACAATCAAACAACTCATATGAATTAGTTTTATTACAACAAGACAAGTACAAATAGTTAACTTTGATCAGTCTTCTTCAGAATAGACAAACACAAGTAACACTTCCACATCTACATCTACATCCATACTCCGCAAGCAACCTGACGGTGTGTGGCGGAGGGTACCTTGAGTACCTCTATCGGTTCTCCCTTGTATTCCAGTCTCGTATTGTTCGTGGAAAAAAAGATTGTCGGTATGCTTCTGTGTGGGCTCTAATCTCTTTAATTTTATCCTCATGGTCTTTTCGTGAGATATACGTAGGAGGGAGCGATATACTGCTTGACTTCTCGGTGAAGGTATGTTCATATGGGCATTTCTAATTGTGATTATGTAACATTCTACTGTGGTTCTTAAATGTAAAGATATAATTGTGATTATTTCGTTTGTCAATGGATAAATATGTTTCTTGCTTTGTACCTGTGGTAAAGTTTGAAAAGTTCTCTTTTGGAATATTATTAATTGTGAAAAATGCAGTCAATAACATTTATAAAGGTTTATGTAATTTACGATAACGATATAACATCTATAGACAGGGGACAGCGATAGTGATATCGAGAGTTGAAAGGTCGTTGCGTAGTACAGGGGATGGTGGATGGTGTGTCTGTGAAGCGTGCACGGGAAAAATAGTACTGTGTTTCATGAAAAGCATACGTAATTGTATGGACAGTGATACTGAACTATCAGATTGTTAATTCTCTTTACCACTGCGGTATGTAAAGAGCAAATAAACCGGACTGTGAAAGTGCCACTAACATTACTTTGTTGTGGCCGACACGAACTGTGCTTTTATGCGAATGAACTTTGCTGGTTTTGGTTTTGGGTGGTGGAGCTGTTGTATATCACATTCTATCAAGCCGTGAAAGTGAAGACTAATTAACTGTGCAATATAAATGGCTTTCAGTGACGTTGTCGAAGTTTGAAATGCGAGAACAGAGTGGACCCTGTTTACGGCGTGCTTCACACACAAGAACAATTCTATGAACTGTGTATTTGTGGCTAAGACTATACCGAGCTACTCAGCATCTCTCTTGCAGAGTCTTCCACTGGACTTTATCTATCATCTCCGTAACGCTTTCGCGATTACTAAATGATCCTGTAACGATGATCGTTGCCCTCCGTTGTATCTTCTCTATCTCTTCTATCAACCCTATCTGGTACGGATCCCACACCGGTAAGCAGTATTCAAGCAGTGGGCGAACAAGTGTATTGTAACTTACTTCCTTTGTTTTCGGACTGCATTTCCTTAGGATTGTTCCAATGAATCTCAGTTTGGCATCTGCTTTATCGACGATTAATTTTATATGGTCATTCCATTCTAAATCACTCCTAATGCCTACTCCCAGATAATTTATGGAATTAACTGCTTCCAGTTGCTGCTATATTGTAGCTAAATGATAAAGGATCTTTCTTTCTATGCAATCGCAGCACATTATACTTGACTACATTGAGATTCAATTGCCATTCCCTGCACCAAGCGTCAATTCGTTGCAGGTCCTCCTGCATTTGAGTACAATTTTCCATTGTTACAACCTTTCGATATACTACAGCATCATCCGCAAAAAGCCTCAGTGTACTTCCGATGTTATCCACAAGGTCATTTATATATATTGTGAATAGCAACGGTCCTACGACACTCCCCTGCGGCACACCTGAAATCACTCTTACTTCGGAAGACTTCTCTCCATTGAGAATGACATGCTGCGTTCTGTTATCTAGGAACTCTTCAATCCAATCACACAATTGGTCTGATAGTCCATATGCTGTTACTTAGTTCATTAAACGACTGTGGGGAACTGTATCAAACGTCTTCTGGTCCTAGCGACCGCTACTAACACAAGTCTGTCAAGTGAACTGCAGTGACTGCTGAACTCTAACTGAGCCATGTAGAGGTTGCTAATGAAGAAGCTATGATGCGTCGGCTAACGAAGTGGCTAACGTTGAAGCTGCTACCGAAGTGGGCCGCCACGTCAGGTGCGGCGCTTTTGTCGTCTTCACGTAGGGGCCGCTGCTGTCGCGTTGTCGTCCTGGAGGGAGATCGGTCAGTGTGCGATTGGCTGACCTCTTCTCATAGCCTCCTCTTCTCTGTCGATCCCGACTGGCGTGCTGGCGCTGACTTTACGCCGTGACAGGGAGGAGCTGTCTGAGGTGTCGAAAGTGATGTGGTCATGACCAGGGGATGTGGCGTTTCCTATCAAGTACTTGTTTTGTGTCATGTGCTGTGATTGGTGAATTTAATTCTGTTTGTGGTATGTTGTCCAAGTACTGGAGGCTGGGAGCCAGGAGTGGGACAGCAGTGTTACTATGTTCATAGACGGTAGGAAACAGGGAGTAATTAAAATGAGGATCGTCAGGGATGGAGGAGGTGTCAGAGAGATAGAATGTGAAGTGGTCAGCTTTGCTCCACTTCTCAGTTACAGGATAGTTGTAGTGGAGAAATGGGTAGTAAGGTATGCGGTTATTGCCAGTGATTCGATGGAGTGGTTTCCAGTACTTGGAAGAGTTTATGGGGAATGTAGTGTTGAATCTAGTGCATGTCTAGCACCAATACCAGCGTTTTTTGCAACTTAATAAATTCATGATGTGTGTCTGTATGTGCCAGTGGTGTGTAACTGTATTCTAGTCATGAGTTCGCAGGAAGGAGCAATACATGTGATCGGATTCTTGAAGAAGGAGTAGGTATTCTGGGGGGAGGCTGATACAGTGAGGATATATGATCTTCTGCAGGAAGAATGTGACATTAGGGATATCATCAGGATGTTGGAAGGTCAGGAGACGGCGTCCAGTCTGGCTATGGATTCCTGGTAGGTATTCCAGTTGGTTCAGGAGTAGCCTTGTATAACTCTTGGATGGGGACTGGGATGGGGTGCATGGGGATGAGGTTGTGTATGGGAGACAGTGAGGAGTACAGGCAGGTGGTCACATCCAACTGAATCGAGGTCTTCTACAGTGAGGCGTCCAAGTAAATCGTATCTAGTATTTTTTTCTTTATTGTTATTTCATCCCCCTGCACCCCATATGTCGGGAATTGTGTTGTCAGAGTTTCAGGCAGTCTGTTCTTCAGCAAATGGACAATAAAATGGTAAAATAGATGAAAAAAAACAATGAACAGACAGCGAAGATATATATACAATGAATTTAAAACTTTTTGAAGGTGAAGAGTGAAATGGAACTTGTGAGATGTAAGATGGATGACTTTTTGTGCTGGTAGTTAAGAACAGTAACAATAAGAGGCAAAATGGGTTACAATAAGCTCACATTTAAAACATTTAGTACATGTTTCTGAAACACTGATGTCTAAAAGAAGCACTTTCCTGTCACTAGAAATTGGGAGACCTGCCACGGGATAGGGAATCAGTTGTTGAAGTGAAAAGGACGGCCAGTGAAGAGGGCAGGAATGTGGTGGTATAAGGATGGAGGACTGGCGCATTGCAGCGATGGTTTACGAATGGCTATTGGGACAGAAGGGGGGGGGTGGATTGGTGATACAAACATTTGTTGAGAAGAGTGGGGGTTGGGAAAGAAAGGCAGAAGGGAAAAAAAGAGAGTAAGGATATGTGCGGAGCCGACGGAGAGAGGAAGCCCTGATAAGGTGAATGGGGTGGAATGGACCTGTAGCTGGCATGAGCGGTAAATGTCGGGGGGGGGGGGGGAGGGGGGGAGGAGGGGTGTTCGTGATCTGGGAGTGGGAGAGCTTCTGTGGGAGAGCATGTGGAGTGTGTGTAACCGGAGGGTGGGTGGAATGTGTTGGTAATGGCGCAGCAGCATATGAGGATTGGAAAATAGAGGGGAATCGGTAGGATTATTGAAGTATCTAGCTGTTGCCTCATAAGGTTATAGATTCTGCAACGTATATCACTTGCTCCTAGTTCAGAAATAGTTCCACATGTTTCCCTCCTCAGTACAGTGAAGCATACCGCATCCCCAAGCGTACCTTTTCTTCGGAAAGATTTATGACAGTCATCTGTATTGTGAAGGTACATGTAGAACTCCACACGCGGGTATCAAGACTCGCAGTGACAAGAGGAAGAATGATCGAAGCAAGAGAAGATACAGCAGTTGCCTGTGGCACCGTTAGAGGGCTTTAGTCATTCAGCATAGAATGGAAAGCACACACAGAATGTATTTAACCCTTAAGGTGAAAATTCAAAATTATACAGGCAGTAAAGGATCCTAAACTGATTATTTTGAGACAGGGAACCACTGCTCCGAAATGAGCCAGTACGACTTGTGTGTGTTGTCCTTAGATTAGTTAGGTTTAAGTAGTTCTAAGTTCTAGGGGACTGATGACCAGAGCAGTTAAGTCCCATAGTGCTCAGAGCCATTTGAACAATTTTTTTGTGATTTCTTTGGATTGTTTCGTGTGTGCTGTACTGTTGCTGTTTCTTGATCCTGTGAATATTTATTCTTTAGTAAATTATTTATAGGCAAAAATTCAACAGACTTTGTTACACTGTTTCATGATAGTTGTCGTTTCGCGTTATGTACCTTAACATCGATAAACAATCTTGCTGCCGGTATTAGCGGTGGAGATTGTCTAAGAATTAGAGTTTTACAAAGTGTTTGCCGACTGTATGTTGATTGAAGGTGATTTAGGAATTTTACTAATATGGTTTCTGTAATCACGCAGGGCAACCAAGAGCATGTTGTTCCACTGTCGACTGCGAAAATAGACGTGAAGATGGCTTCACGAGGCAAGCGTTTCCTAAATGTAAAGAAAGGCGAAAGTAGTGGACAGTGGCAGTTAACTCAGAATTCTGGGAATTGTAAAGGCATCTTAATGAAACGTACAAGTATTTCCATTGTGTGTGAAGTTAGTGTTTCGTGCTGAGATAAGACACTCGTAACGCCTAACATTTAGAATTTCAAGTACCTATTGTTGTTAATGACTTGTTTGTATTTTGCATGTAATTTTTATGTTGCTAACAAAAGAAGAGTAAATTCCTTATTTTATTGCCAGAGAGTTTCATGCTGTAATGTTAGTAGTAAAAAGATTGTTAAAGTCCTTTCTCATATTTTGCATAGCACGACGTAGCTCATGAATGACTTTTGTTGTGGTTTGGAGTGACACTTTAGAAACTCAGTTTCTTGCGACCTTTCTTAATTTTCTAGTCTGTACAATGTGGATACCGACTGGCCTGTTTTAAATCGCTACTATTATTTCAGTGTTTACTACAGATATGCGTCTCTTGGAAATTCAGCAACTATGAAAGCGATTGTCGTGTGCTTAAGAGATTCTAGTTGTCAATTCAAGGAAACTATTTCGCGTTTCCCATAGCATGATAGAAAATTATTAGATCTTCAGTGCTTCATCAACAGTGCAATGGGCAGGGGTGGAAAAGATTCACTGGAGACCATGAACATCCCAGTGGCAAACACTGAAATCATTTCAGGATCTCTGTAGCAAACTAAAGTTCCACCATTCACAAAATATCATAATACATAGCTAATCTTTCACCATTCATGGTGTTATCGGGCCTATATACTGCTTCACGACACATAATATAAGTATACATATAGTTATTCTCATATATCACATACAAACGACTAGGAATAATGTTACCTTTAGTTGTTACCAATTAACAAAACAGTAGTGCGATTTTGTTGGCTCTTGTTGATCTAATGACTTTCTACGTCAGCAGGTGACTGCATATCTATTTGCAACGCTACCTAAGAGTAAAATGAGAGGCAGAAAGATTGCCTGGCCGGAATAATTTCCAGTCCAAGAACAGAGCACTGCGGATGCCGAAGTGCAGAAGTGCCCGTGTTAACAACTCTAGCGGTCTGTGGAGCTTTAGCTTGGTGTGTACATCGTCGAATAGAAGCAATATAATAGGATACAGTATACGTCGAGATTCATTGCAGTTTAACTCACCGTATCATTTCTTTTGAAAATGATTATTCGAGCACGTACGAACGCTCTTCCTTTCCCTTCTTCCCCTCTCCACCTCCAATTTACATATTGAAAAAAGGGTTCGAATCAAACTCAAGTCAATCGCTTTTTTTTTGTTTAGACCTGTGCAGGTAATATTTTAAACCTTAATTCGCTACAAACTGTGTAGTTGTAGGCTTTTCTAGGTTCCACATTCTTTCAAAAGGTTCCACTTTATAATAGTCTAATCTTCAAACAGTCAAATGGCCACAGTAAAAATATTGAAAATTGATGTATTTATTTGTAATTACTTCTACCGCCACCTGATGTCACTATAGTTGTCAGCTAAGAGAAACGTATCAGCTGATTGGCATATGTGTCGCGCTGTTTACAGGAGCGACTGGATGTGCCTTTCAGTATTTGTTGTTTTCGGTTTAATATTCGTTCTTCAACTACGGTAGGCATATCTGATCGTTATACCAGAAAGAAAAACTCGGTAGCTACTGAATGGCGTATCAGCTTACTGTACTGGTAGCTGTAGTGTGTGTCGGATGCAATCTCACCGGAATCTCTTTTTCTTATCGCGTCGCAAATGTTTCGTGCTTTATTTACTTTTTGTTATTAAGTTATATTTTATTGTTGTATGGTTTGTGAATTTGGTGTCTCAAAATAATCTTCCTTGGAAGGTAATATTTATCTTACCTCCAACGACAATAGAAGTAATCATCCTTGGCGGGTGATATTCATCTGACCTCCCATAAAAATACAAAAAAATATAGTAGCAAGTAGATACGTATTTTGAAATTAATTTTGTTGGTCTAATAAATATGTAGGCCTTTTACAGAAAAATAAAATAAATTAAAGAGTAGGCTACATACAGCTTCAGTATTTTGTCCACATCAAAATACTGTCCACTGGCATCAAGAACAGCTTGATTCTTCGATGCATAGAACTTACAGGTCTACGGAAAAAGTTTTCATCCATGGCAATTCTCTCCCACGAAGAATGAACCAAATCCCATAGATCATTCACAGTTCCCGGAGGAGGGTTTTGCCAATTGTCAAATGGTTCAAATGGCTCTAAGCACTATGGGACTTAACATCTGAGGTCATCAGCCCCCTCGACTTAGAACTACTTAAACCTAACTAACCTAAAGACATCACACACACCCATAAGCGAGGCAGGATTCGAACCTGCGACCATAGCAGCAGCGCGGGCTAATTATCCTACAGAGTCTTCTTAAAAAGAGCCCATAAGTGCTCTATGGGATTGAGAGCGGATGACTTTGAAAACCATGGAAGGTACTGAATAATATTCTCCCTTCTTTGAAACCACCTCTGAATCTTAATGCTTTGTGTGATGAATGATTATCTTGAGACGTCCTTCGGAGTACCAAAGTCGTGCTCCAGGGATGATTACATTATCGAGAAAATGTTCATAGCATCCTGAATTGAACTTGCCTTGGATACGTTCTAAAGTTCCTGCACCTATGTAACACATTCAGCCTCAACATTTCACACTTATGCATCCACTTCTAGCTCGTGTCGCCACGTAGCGTGCGTCATATCGTTGCACATTTCTATGGTAAACAAGAGCAGGACCTCTGCTCGTGTACTCCATTGTGCACTAGTCGGAGAAAGTGACATTCCTCCAATCGATATCTTCCCAGAACCTCACAGCTGCTAGTCTATCCACGGCTTGTTCGTCAAACAATGGTCCTTTGATAAGAGCATGAAGGAACCTGAATCCATGGTCCTTCAATCTTCTGAGAGTAGTTCTCTACACGTCGGGGAAATGTGAAGCTCTCATTAGTTCAAATAGTTCAAGTGGCTCTGAGCACTATGGAACTTAGCATCTGAGGTTATCAGCCCCCTAGAACTACTTAAACCTAACTAACCTAAGGACATAACACACATCCATGCCCGAGGCAGGATTCGAACCTGCGACCGTAGCGGTAGCGCGGCTCCAGACTGAAGCGCCTAGAACCGCTCGGCCACTATGGCCGGCTCTCATTAAGTCCTGGATAAGTGACAGAGGAACATTTTGGGCCACCCTGACCAGTTCTTCATCTTGTCTCAGTGCAGACACTCGTGGCCTTCCAGATATTGGTGTCTCGCTACCTCACCATCATCTCTAAATCGTCTGAGCCACCTCGTTGCTGTGGAAACATCAACACCTCAGATGCACTTAACACCGTTTTCAAAGAGAGCAATTATTCGCTCGCGAACATTCACATCAGGCATTTTGAAGCAGACCTATGATGTATGCCAGTCAGCTGATACGTTTCTCTTAGCTGAAAACTGTATAGTGGCGGCCGAAGTTGTGGTGTCACCGCCAGACACCACACTTGCTAGGGGTAGCTTAAATCGGCCGCGGTCCATTTAGTACATGTCGGACCCGCGTGTCGCCACTGTGTGATCGCAGACCGAGCGCCACCACAAGGCAGGTCTCGAGATACGATAGAGCACTCGACCCCAGTTGTACGACGACTTTGCTAGCGACTACACTGACGAAGCCTTTCTCTCATTTGCCGAGAGACAGAATAGCCTTCAGCTAAGTCCATGGCTACGACCTAGCAAGGCGCCATTAGCCTTACATAGTTTGATAGTTATCGTATGAAATGTCTCAACAAGAAGAACGATGTATACAACAAGGATAAATAAAAGTTAAGTATTCGAGGAGCTGCATACTTTTCTTATTAGCATTCAATACTTATCCTGTTCCAGACTTCACGCCAGTCGGCGTGTGTGTACGCGTGCCTTTCTTTCGGCTACCCGTCACTGTGGACTGGCTGCCTTGTCAGTCCACAACAGAAGTAATTACAAATAAATATATCCCTTTTCAATATTTTTACTATGAGCATATGTCTGTTTCTTTAAAGATAAGACTACAATAAAATGAATCTTTTGAAAGAATGTGGAACCTAGAAAGACTACAACTGCACAGTTTTTAGTGAATTAAGGTTTAAAATACTACCTGCACAGGCTCAAATAAAAAAAACTGACAGTTGACTCCAAGTTACATTCCAATGCTCGACCTTTACATTCGTTAACCGTCAGCCTATCCACTCAGCCATTGAAAAAGATTGTCGTTGTAATAATGCGGTTGACGTGGAGTTTTTATATTTCAACCGTTTCTACGTGCTCGAATACTGATTTTCAAAGGAAATTATACGATGAGTTAAACTGCAATGAATCTCGACATATGCTGTATCTAACTATTATATTGCTTCGCTCATATATGACGATGTAAACACCAAGCTAAAGCGTTACAGACCGCTAGCGTTGTGAACACTGGCACTTCCCAACTTTGGCATCCGCGTTGCTCTGTTCTTGGACTCTAAATTATTCGGACCGGGCAATCTTTTCGCGTCTCATTGTACACTCTGCAAATAGTTTGACAGCATCGTGGCACTTGTCAGAGGAATGGCCACGCTCCTTCTGCATTCGTTCTCCCTGGGCTAAGTAGATTGTGCCTTTCTTCAGCAAACAAATCTATGTTTTGCAGTCAGATAAGTAGAGTAAAATCTTCTAACACTGCTGACGGAGTGAATCCCACGGAAAAGATCTGGAGAGGACGTTTTTCTTTGCGACTTTTTCCCTTGTGAATTGTGGGAGTTCGATCATAATCGTAGCTGTTCTTTACTCTCGAACCAGAAACATAGAAATTCATCAGTCATATACTAATGGGTAAATATAGATTTACATTCGAAAACATGGTGGAAAGACGTAGTATTTCTGCTCTTCATGTTACACGTTTTCAGAAAATCACAACACACGAAGCACTCGGGGTGGCTTACAGTTTATTGTCTGTGCAAGATGTTCGGCACAGAAGGCACGTATCTTCTGATTTGTAGTTTATTTTTGTCCACAGTTACAAGACGTATCATCTGTATTTAAGTCCCACTGCTCGTTTTCTCCTTGGCTATTCCCCTCCTAATCATACCTTGATCAGCACCTCAGACACGATCTTGTTTTCACTGAGTCCATGGCAGCAACTGTAGGTTATTGGCATATATCTACAGATGAGGTCTCCTTACACAGTTGCAGTCTAGTTTTAGCAGTGGGACGCTAAATTATTCAAGTCGTTGTGAGATATATCCATTCTGTGGATGTGTACTGGCAGGTACTGTGAGGTACTGGCATACGTAGGACGCTGCTATTCCGGTTACGTAATAAAGTTAATCGTTTGCAGAATATTTCAGGCAACATGTAACGATACTGAATGTTTTGTTGAGGGCCCTATCAACGTGTCTAACACGATGTAACCTGTTCCAAACTGCGAAAACATAGGCTGCTACAAAATACAGAATTACATAGCTGAAGAACGGACTGCCTTAGGGCGCAAGCCCCATTGCAACCTAGTCAGTTTGCGATCCACATGATTTTACGCGGAGATTTTTATTTTGTTACTTAAAAGTTTTACCAGTCGTGACTCTCAGGTTTTGGTGAAATGATAAATGTTCTCTACATCTACAACTACATCTACATGGTTACTCTGCAATTCACACTTAAGTGCCTGGCAGAGGGTTCATCGAACCATTTTCATACTACTTCTCTACCATTCCACTCTCGAATGGCGCGTGGGAAAAAGGAACACCTAAATCTTTCCGTTCGAGTTCTGATTTCTCTTATTTTATTATGATGATCATTTCTCCCTACGTAGGTGGGTGTCAACAAAATATTTTCTCATTCGGAAGAGAAAGTTTGTGATTGAAATTTCGTAAATAGATGTAACGTCCCCTTAGAAAAATTATTGAATGACTGTGCTGATAAACCTCTTACATTATTTGCTTTTCAAACAGCTGAACAAAACTGAATGTAATCAGACATTACTCTCTTTACTTATTCTGATCAACACTAAACTGACATACAATATTTTTTAGCGCAACGCAACCTGACTTTCAATAATCCCTACAAGAGAATGGCCCTGACTAAATTAACCTATACGTTTCACAAATCACTTACCTCACAAAAATCTTCGTTACTCGAACTACTCAATACAGCGAGCGCCACTACTGCCAGCTAAATAAAAGATTCAAACTACTGAAGGCACTAACTACTGATAGGCATAGTTAGCAAAAGAAAGATTTTGATAGAGAACAAACAATGTATTTACCTTAATAGTGTCAAAAGTCATTTTATATATATATATATATATATATATATATATATATATATATATATATATATATATATATATATATATATCAGTCCATGATATCCAATATTACAAATTTACTCTTTCTGATGGACACACGTCCAGATCGTCCGCTCTCAAAATTCCACCATCTCTCTCCCCACATCCACCACTGCTGGCGGCTCACCTCCAACTGCGCAACGCTACGCGCTGTTAACAGCCAACTGCCCAACACTACAATAGCGATTATTGCAACAATGCCGACCAGCCTCAGACTGCACACAGCACAGTTGGTGATTTTCATATAGAGCGCTACGTGGCGTTAACAATAAAAAAAACCTAAACAGCCTACTTACATAGATGTCACCGCAAAGAAAACCGCCTTTGTTTCAGTAACTGCTATCTCAACTCGCGTATCATATCAGTGACACTCTCACCTCTATTGCGCGATAACACGAAACGGGCTGCCCTTCTTTGCATTCTTTCGATGTCCTCCGACAATCCTACCTGGTAAGGATCCCACACAGCGCAGCAATATTCCAGCAGACGATGGACAAGTCTAATGTAGACTGTCTCTTTAGTGGATTTGTCACATCTTCTAAGTGTTCTGCCAACAAAGCGCAGTCTTTGTTTCGCCTTCCCCACAATATTATCTATGTGATCTGTCCAATTTAAGTTGCTCGTAATTGTATTTCCTAGGTATTTAGTCGAATTGACAGCCCTTAAATTTGTGCGATTTATCGTATACCTAAAATTTATCGGATTTCTTTTAGTACCCATGTGGATGACCTCGCACTTTTCTTTGTTTAGTGCCAATTGCCACTTTTCGCACCATACAGAAATTCTCTCTAGATCATTTTGTAATTTGAATTGATCGTCTGATGATTTTACTAGACGGTAAATTACAGCATCATCTGCAAACAATCTAAGGGGGCTGCTCAGATTATCACCTAGATCATTTATGTAAATCAGGAACAGCAGAGGTACTATGACACTACCTTGCGGAACGCCAGATATCATTTCTGTTCTACTCGATGATTTACTGTCTATCACTACGAACTGTAACTTGTCTGAGAGGAAATCACGAATCCAATCACACAACTGAGACGATACTCCACATGCACGCAATTTGATTAGCAGTCGCTTGTGAGGAACTGTATCAAAAACCTTCTAGAAATCTAGGAATATGGAATCGATCTGAGATCACTTGTCGACAGCACTCATTACTTCATGGGAATAAAGAGCTGGCTGTGTTGCACAATGTTGCCGTTTCAATGGTAGCATCTGTTTCGAACAGGTAAATATATTTTCATTGTGCTGGGCTCGCTACTTGCGATGCTCACGGTGGCTTGTGTAGAGCCATCCCCCGCTACATCGACTGGTTGCTTTAGTGGTTGTCCGTCGTTGATTCTTATGAGCGGGAGGTAACTCCGAGAGCACTGATTAAGAAATCCGATGGGCAGGATTACGAACATATTAGATATAGGCTGATACAACAAGTATAATTTTTTTCCGAGTTCTGGTAAAGTAGGTGATTTTACTGCAGGAAGTGGAGTTACCACAGAATTCACGGCTGCTCATTGCAGAAAGAGACAATAAATTATTGTTCTAAGCAGTTTTCGACGTCTTCTCGTCGAATTAAATTCATACCTTTGACTTACCAATTTTATGTCCTAATTGTTCTCGCAGCGCATAGAACATTTGCTCTGTTCGAAAATTTGTGCTTTCGACAACATGACGGGGGGAGGGAGGCAAGAGGAGATAATGATACCACAAGTACCGTCCACCAGACACCTAAGGTGGCTTGCGGGGTATAGATGCAAACGTAATAACTAGGAAAAACGGTGCATCGCCATACTCCACATTCTTAACCAGCTAAGCGCCGGTTATGACGATTACTTCCTTCACCAAAATTCGAAACTGGTACTTTCTGATGTTGTGCCGTCGTACTAGGAAGCGTTGATGTCCACGGCTACTGATGTGGCTTATCAAGCAATAAAATTGCATTAAATTTTTGCAATGTCTGTTTCAGCCGACAGTGGAGTCGTGGTCGAGGTAGACGCTGCAGTGATCCCGTGACGCGAAAAAAAACTGGCAGGACACATCGTATAACAGTTTGTTTACTCTTCCATTCAGACGTGACAGGCAGAACACGAGGCTCAAGCTGAGTCAGGGTTATCACGAATGGAGTGGCGAGACCACGGTGGTGTGATCGCTACGCAAGCTTTATCTGGCGCACGCTTCCTCAGAAAAGCGCGTGCGATTCACTGGCAACGCTTCCCACGATATCTGCCACACGAGCTCACTGAATGCACACGCTGACCTTTAACAGGTCGCAGTATATTTTGAGGGGATCTGCTGCCTCCCAAGAGTGTTGTTGAGATCTCTTCAGAGATGAATTGCTTTGAGAAAGGAGAGACCTTTGAAACCGTAACTCATTCGTGGAGGAAACACTACATCACTGATTTTGGGTCCACGCATGGTACGTTACACACCACGTTCGCCTAGTCATGCGGTGCCACTGTGTGAGGAAACTGCGTCTGACAAGTCACTGAGTACACACACTAACAACTCAAATACGACGATGTGCTGCCTAGGGGAAGACGTCGCACCCAAAAGTTGCTACGAGGTTTCTAGCTAGGACAAGTGCTGTGCTGGTTTGTTGTCTTCGGGCACTTAAGACAAAACAACGATTCTGATACTAGGTTGTCGTTGGTGATTGACTTTGCCTGTGCTGGTGTAGAACGTTTCTTCCCGACTGCAATCATATACACAGCTGTTCAAAAAATGGTTCAAATGGCTCTGAGCACTATGGGACTTAACATCTGTGGTCATCAGTCCCCTAGAACTTAGAACTACTTAAACCTAACTAACCTAAGGACATCACACACATCCATGCCCGAGGCAGGATTCGAACCTGCGACCGTAGCGGTCACGCGGTTCCAGACTGAAGCGCCTTTAACCGCACGGCCACACCGGTCGGCTACACAGCTGTGAAACGCTGTCTAGGTAAGATTCAACTCCTGTCCCACTTCATACTCTGCCTTTTATCTGGTCACACGTAATGTCCTGAAAATATATTTGCTGTAACATCCTGCTACCCTGACCTTCGAATACTGTGCGCCAGACGCAGTCACAACCATTAAACCCCACAACCATCTGCCCATGGTCGTCCTCGGTGGCCGAGCGGTTCTAGGCCCTTCAGTCCGGAACCGCGCGACTGCTACGGTCGCAGGTTCGAATCCTACCTCGGGCATGGATGTGTGTGACGCCCTTAGGTTAGTTAGGTTTAAGTAGCTCTAAGTTCTAGGGGACTGATGACCTCAGATGTTAAGTCCCATAGTGCTCAAGGCCATTTGAACCATATCTGTCCATACTGGGCGATCTCTTACTGTGCTACCTTGTAGGACACATGTTTGCGTCTTGATCCGCCACAGTTTAATCCATAGTGTCACTAAGACGCACTGTTTTCTCATGTATCACGAAGACCTGTTAACTTATGAGAGAAAAAGCACTGGAAAAAAGTAGCAACAAAATACAGGTATAATACAAAGTCATAGTCAAAGCAGTCTCACAGAAAGGAAATAAGAGTAGGGGAGCAGACGCAGGAATCCTGCGTCGCCATTCTGGTTAAGGTCACAGCGGAAATGATTTGCTGTTGTCTTCCTCTGTCCTATTATGAAGTGTCTTGTGGATGGCTGTGATGAATCTTTTGTAGAGTGTAGTGCTGGGTTTGTGTTGTTGTGGATGAAAGAAAGGTACAGGATGATACCTGGTGCCTACACATAGTTTCTTTTCGAATAGCACCAAGGAACCGTCGAGCTTAACATCCATATCCGACGGACCGGATCACGATCAACACTATCACATGCCCTCGCTTCATGAGACACTGCGGAGAGGTTTGAAATTTAATTTAGGTCACTGGAGTAAAGACTGGTGATCAAGAACCTTAGGCCACCGCATCTAATCCCCTTGCTGCCCAAATACAGGCAGTGAAATTTTCGACCACCAGGATCCGAACGGTCTTATCTCCGGGCCTAGCGCCCCCGCACTGGCGAGCGTTAGTGACTTCGGCTACGGAGGCGAGTCAGAAATAATAAGGACACGACATAAATTGACCTTAAACTGCAAACTTCACATTATATTTAGAGTTTAGAATGATATGGTGTATCTAGAAGAAAACGAAATTTAAAAAATAAAATTACTATAGTATTTACTTAAGAATGTACAAAAGTTGCAACGACATGAGACCATAACTGACATTATCTGAAAGAGGTGACAGTACCTCAGATACATACAGGTAACCTGTTCAATTGGAAAAGCATATTGAGCCTTTACGTCTTCAGTTCGGAGCATCAGGCGCTGTGGCTTTTCCACAAGCGCCGGCCGCTGTGACCGAGCGGTTCTAGGCGCTTCAGTCCGGAACTGTGCAGCTGCTACGGTCGCAGGTTCGAATCCTACCTTGGGCATGGGTGTGTGTGATGTCCTTAGGTAAGTTAGGTTTAAGTAGTTCTTAGTTCTAGGGGACTGATTATCTCAGATGTTAAGTCCCATAGTGCTCAGAGCCATTAGAATTTTTCTTCCACAAGCACACAATGCTGAACTTCACAGCACCTTCATACGCCTAACTGCTGTCACTGGTGTATATTAATGGTTATCCTCGTGTTTATTATACGGGTCCCTTGCATTTAATCTTATCACAACAGCAGGCATGTGCCCTCTTGGCTCAGCTGCAGTGAGAGTGCAGTCTCAGTGTGTGTAGATTGTACAAGAAAATTGTTTGTCAAATAAATAAATTTTGGTGGCTGACTGGCGAAAACAATTCTCCCTTGTACAATGATGAAAGCGTCAACTTCTTCAGGGCATTACACCATAATGTGGAAAAATCTAAAGTGTTTTTTATTTGTAATCATAGGCTCCAAATGTCTGTGTATGCGTGCCAGCTGGGTGTACCACTTCCCGCTCTTTCGATCTGTTTCCACAGAGAACTTACATATAAGAATTTGGTATTCTTCTTTGCCATACATTCTTATCTTTGCGGCTAATGCCATGGCATTGTTCTAAGGCATCTATCACATCTTCTACAATCCTTCGCTGTGACTGCCAAAAGTGTCTCCTGTACTCCTGAGAGTAATTTAAGTAGAACCACGAGATGAGAATCACATGGATCGGATAGTTTAAATTCGCGTTCATGTAATATCATTTCAGGAAGATTTCTCCCTTTTCTACATAAAATTCTGGGCCTGGTATGTACTGTTTCGTTTGTTTGTCAGTGTGGCAATCGATTATTATAGTTCGAGGAAATCTTAGTTGCACGTGATGTAAGTCGACTAAATATCCCAACTTTTCACTGTCAGGAAAAATAGCTCGTCCTCTAAGTGGCTCGCACCATTTACCAGAATTTTCCTCGTTTTTCACATGCCATTGGGGGAACTCCATCAAATGACCATATGAAAAACAATCCCGTGCAGCTTACCATCTTTCCTCGATCTGTGGAAACCACATGTTTCAGGTATCTCTCCTCCATGTGCGTGAGAAGTTTGGAATACGTGCATGGCGGCTGCTGTTCTTACCATGTCTTCACACTCTGTACCTCCACTATTGTTTGTCTAGTGCGTCAGTCAGAGCTACTGCTTAGCTGATGGCCTTGGCTTTGCATCCGATATACCTTCCCAACACACTCGACTAGCTATATTGCTCTTCTGTAAAGTCACGGATCAATCTTATGGCTATTCTACAGCTCTTTTACCATTCGCGACTGTTGTCCGTTTTCGCGGTTTCGCGAGCAGTTTCTCACACTAAGTGGATACAACTCATCCCCTTATCATTGTGTTTCGCCGCTTGTTGCCCTGAAGGTATTTCCTACCGTTTCACCCAACCTCCCTCCCTGCCCCTCACCTGGTTCGTTCATGTTTTGTTCATGATCTTTCACTGCGTCGAACATTTTGTATTTTGTAGGAATCTTTTCACGTGCAGGAACAGAGTCAGTGAGGTTCTTGAAGGTACGGACAGGGATGTGGTGGCATGCCGACTCCGGTGCCATGGCCAGCTGCGCTAGGTTTCACGAATGAGAATGAACAGCCCGATCGAGGTGGTCCCACAGATTCTCGATTGGGTTAAAACGCGGAGTCTTTGGTGGCCAGGGGAGTACGGTAAACCCATCCTGGTGCTCTTCGAACCACGCACGTACACTGCGAACTGTGTGACACGTTGCGTTGTCCTGCTGGTAGATGTTATCGTGCCCAGGGAAAACAAACTCCATGTAGGAGTGGACATGGTCCCCAAGGATAGATGCATACATTTTGATCAATTGTGCCACGAAAACATTCCCCAGACGATAACGCTCCCTCCTCTGACCTGGACCCTTCCGGCTATTGTTGCGGGATTTTGCTTTCAGATGTATCACACGGTACACGCCAACCGTCATCTGTCCGATTGAGCATTAAATGTTGATCCGAAAAGGCCACCTGTTGCCAATCGGTGGGCGCAAATTCCAGCCTTCGTGGCAGGAACAGCAGTCAGCATGGGAGCATGAACTGGATCCCCGCTGCGGAGGGCCATATGCAGAAACGTTCGCTGAACGGTCGTTGAGTAGACACAGTTGGTAGCCCCTTGTTTCATTTGCGCAGTCAGTTGCTCAACAGCTGCGCGTCTATTCGTCCGTACGTCGTCGTTCATTCCTGTCATCTATTATCTGTGGTGCACCACAGTTGCCTGGTGCCAGTTTTTGATAGTAACATTTAGCCATGCACGATATACACTATGTGATCAAAAGTATCCGGACACCTGACTGAAAATGACTTACAAGTTGTTGGCGCCCTCCATCGGTAATGCTGGAATTCAGTACGGTGTTGGCCCACCATTAGCCTTGATGACAGCTTCAACTCTCACAGGTATACGTTCAATAAGGTGCTGGAAGATTTCTTCGGGAATGGCAGCCCATCCTTCACAGTGCTGCACGGAGGAGAGTTATCCATGACGGTCGGTGAGGCCTGGCACGAAGTCGGCATTCCAAAACATCCCAAAGGTGTTCTATAGGATTCAGGTCAGGCCTCTGAGCCTACCAGTCCATTACAGGGATGTTATTGTCGTGTAATCACTCCACCACAGGCCGTGCTCGATCGTGTTTGAAGATGCAATGGCCATACCCGAATTGCTCTTCAACAGTTGGAAGCAAGAAGGTGCTTTAAACATCAATTTAGGCCTGTGCTGTGATAGTGCAACGCAAAACAAGGGGTGCAAGCCCTCTCCATGAAATATACGACCACACCATAACACCACCACCTCCGAATTTTACCGTTGGAAATACACATGGTGGCAGATAACGTTGACCGGGCATTCACTGTACCCACACACTGCCATCGGAGCGCCACATTGTGTACCGTGATTCGTCACTCCACACAACGTTTTTCCACTGTTCAATCGTTCAATGTTTACGCTCCTTACACCAAGCGAGGCGTCGTGTGGCTTTACCAGCGTGTGGTGTGGCCTATGAGCAGCCGCTCGACCATGAAATCCAAGTTTTCTCACCTCCCGCCTAACTGTCATAGTACTTGCAGTGGATCCTGATGCAGTTTCTAATTCCTTTTTGATGGTCTGGATAAATGTCTGCCTATTACCCATTACGACTCTCTTCAACTGTCGGCGGTCTCTGTCAGTCAAAAGACGAGGTTGGCCTATACGCTTTTGTGCTGTACGTGTCCCTTCACATTTCCGCTTCACTATCACATCGGAAACAGTGGAACAGTGGACCTAGGGATGTTTAGGGGTGTGGAAATCCCGCGTACAGACGTATGACACAAGTGACACCCAATCACTTGCCCACGTTCGAAATCGGTGAGTTCCGCGGAGCGCCCCATTCTGCTCTTTCACGATGTCTAATGACTACTGAGGTCGCTGATATGGAGTACCTGGCAGTAGGTGCCAGCACAGTACACCTAATATGAAAAACGTATGTTTTGGGGGGTGTCCGGATACTTTTGATCACACAGTGTCCTTTAACCACGACGGCACGCGAACAGTTCACGAATTTAGACGCTTCGGATATGCTTTCACCCTTGCCCCGAAAGCCAATATCACGCCCTTTTGGAAGTCAGATAAATCGTTTCGTTTCTGCATTACGGCAGCGACTGCACTGTTTCCCGTGTGTCCCCGACACGCCATACCCTCCACTGCTAGCGCTGCCACCTGTCCTCTACGAGTGCTTATTGCACGTTGACGTTGAACATAGGCGGTGGCCACATTAATGGGATTGGACCGTGTATTTTACCCTATCGGTACATGAATTATCGTCGCGTTATCTGTAGTTAAATCAATTGTTTCCAGTTCATCAGTGTTTGCTTTCAATGTTAACCGAGTCGTCTCAATTTTTTCGTAATCTAATCCTATTTTCCCTTGTTGTTCCCCCTCTGCAACAGCTTCATTTTCCCTCAAAGTATCCAGGACGTACCGAGGGCGTCCCAAGATAGGCCCCTGCCAAGGGCACAAGCACAGAGGGATGTAAAAACAGACATAAAAAAACAAAGAGGTTTAAGAATTAAATAGCAGTGGTAATCTAGTTCTCCTACCCCTCATGTTGAATAATGCTTCATTATTAAACCTGTGTACGGTACAAAATTGTAGGATTCGGTAATCTTCCTAGGGGAAAATGCAGAAATGTAGTTTTATATGAAGAAGTAAGGCGCCGCTTTGGCAGTTATACTGGGGGCGCAGGACTTCGGTACGGCTTTGAGGGAATCAGTATTTATACCAAGTGGTGAGACAACCAAGTACCGTGTAGCATCGTTAACAATGCAACAGGAACGGCAAACTGAGAGCCAAAACGCTTGCCTTCCGTCGAAACTCACACAGAAAATAATTACCGTAAACACATTAAGTACATTCTACGTTTACAGATTCTGCGTTACTAGAGTTACAGCAATTTCTCCGTTTTACTACCAGTTGCCAACATTTGAGTTTGTTCTGCAGTTGCAGTTCTGAGGTCTGTGTGTGTCGGCGGCAACGACTGTCAGCGTTGGCAGTGGCACTACGGTACACGTTGATATCAGCGACGTCTTCCAGCTCCGCCATTGCTGACGGGTTACTACGGCATCTGCGTTGACTGCGCTATCTGCCTTAGTTGTACACGCTGTCTCGTCACTTCTCAAGAAAACTGATCCACTGGTAATGGACATTATGAAAGCCATCAAGGAAAACGAAAATCTCGGGAAGAAGGTAAAATTTGTCTAAATCAAGCGAAACACTAAAATTAAATACAACGAAATAGTCAATGACTTAGAGAAGACCGCCGCTCAAAGCGATACATTTAAATTTATCTTACTGCCGCCATCACACCTGAAGATAACGTTATACAGAAGACTACGCGCCAAACGGAAGACGAATAGCAATCTTCGGTACGCAGTAATGGGAAATATTATGGACAAAAACAGCCAAACATTCCTCCGAAGCCGTGATTACACACAGTTAAGGCAAATAAAAAGGATATACTTTCATAATCTGCATGCGATTTAATTATTGACAGTGTCGGAAGTTCCATGCGGCTTTTCGCTGATGATGCTGTAGTATACAGAGAAGTTGCAGCATTAGAAAATTGCAGTGAAATGCAGGAAGATCTGCAGCGCATAGGCACTTTATGCAGGGAGTGGCAACTGACCCTTAACATAGACAAATGTAATGTATTGCGAATACATAGAAAGAAGGATCCTTTATTGTATGGTTATTTGATGGCGGAACAAACACTGGTAGCAGTTACTTCTGTAAAATATCTGGGAGTATGCGTGCGGAACGATTTGAAGTGAAATGATCATATAAAATTAATTGTTGGTAAGGCAGGTTGAGATTCATTGGGAGAGTCGTAAGAAAATGTAGTCCATCAACAAAGGAGTTGGCTTACAAAACACTCGTTCGACCTACACTTGAGTATTGCTCATCAGTGTGGGATCCGTACCAGGTCGGGTTGACGGAGGAGATAGAGAAGATCCAAAGAAGAGCGGCGCGTTTCGTCACCGGGTTATTTGGTGAGCGTGATAGCGTTACGGAGATGTTTAGCAAACTCAAATGGCAGACTCTGCAAGAAAGGCGCTTTGCAGCGCGGTGTAGCTTGCTTTCCAGGTTTCGAGAGGGTGCGTTTCTGGATGAGGTATCGAATATATTGCTTCCCCCTACTTATACCTCCCAAGGAGATCACGAATGTTAAAGCAGAGAGATTCCAGCGCGCACGGAGGCTTTCCGGCAGTCGTTCTTCCCGCGAACCATACGCGACTGGAACAGGAAAGGTAGGTAATGACAGTGGCACGTAAAGTGTCCTCCGCCACACACCGTTGGGTGGCTTGCGGAGTATAAATGTAGATGTAGATGTAGATCTCCAAAAAATACCAGCTCGTGATAATCGTTACTGCCAATGTGATGGAGTAGCAGTAGAAGATACTAGTCACATGTTTTTCTTTTCGAATGTAAACTGTTCGTAAACCAGCGAACTAAATTCAACAACAGATAATCAGATGCCATCAACCATTATAAGTGATAAAGCAGCTTTCCTTCATCAAAACAGTAAATTACTTTTAAAACTGGGAAGTCCCGGGTTCGATTCCCAACACCTCCTCAGATTTTTTTTCTGGGGTGGAACGGGGTGCACTTAATCTCGTGAGGTCATGTGAAGCAGCTTGAATAAAGAAGCAGCGGCATCTTCTGGACTCGTCTACTGACAATAACGGCTGGAGTGATTGGCCACATGCTTATCATCTGTCCCACGATCACACATCGCAAGTCATATTGCCTTGTAGGCTGTAGTCAGCCAGTCGATACAGGCCTAAGGCATAATCCTTGAGTGGTGTTCACTTACTAGGAAATTTTTATATAAACCTAACCTTCCACTTTAAAATTCTAAGAGGTAGTTATATGGCCACAAAAAAATTCTGAGAGGTAGTTATATGGCCACAAAAAAAGAAGAAACCGCTCTTCTAGCGTTAAGTTCGTAGTTGGATGCTTTATAGCCTCTGTTATCCAGTAAAGCGGTCGCCGCATGTCTTATTTCCGCTGCTGTTGGTGCTGCTACTCCATGACGATGGAGAATGGGCTCAGTGACTGCTAACCCAGAGTGATTTCAGGTAGATGTCTGTACCAGACCATTTTAAACATGGCAGTTGTGGTCAGTTCAAAACTTTACTTCACAGTGCTGAATGAAAGAGATACTTCCTCCAACTGTTGGATATGCCTCTTAACAAATAGTTTCGCAGTATTTTCTTATGTGTCACATATGTGTATCTGTTACCATCTCTAAGATTATTTCATAGAAAATCCAAAGACCTGCAGTACCACAGTCGTGGAACTCTCACCATCCTGCAAGCCCGAAAACTTCTTTCAATACCGGTGCTCGAATCCTCTGCTCCCAGATTACCTCAAGGAATCCATCGGAAAGGTATCCTTTTATAGTACTAAAAATTTCGTTCATCTCCTGAGCAACGGTTTTCCGCAGAGATACTTCTTCCCTTTCTCACACTAGCAGTAAACAAACAAGTGGCTGTGACTTTGGTTCGGTGACTTTGTTGTCTCAAAAAGATTCCTCTGACATCTGACTTTAGAAGACTACACCAACTGACAAAAAGAAAAAGTGAAGTACCTAGTAAACGTGGTCATCGTGACTTCGTACACGTAATTACTAAATATTCTCAGTTGCGAATACAGACAACCATCAGCTGTATAATGGAACGACGACAACGAAAATTTGCGCCCGACTGGGATTTTCCGGTTTACGCCAGCAGTCGTCTTAACCGCTTAACCGTACGACTCATGCCAAGTCCCAGACTTCTAAATGTCGTCGAGCAAGCGTCACAACCCGCATTTGTGCACTTGCTGTAATTCCCGTGCACGGGAGGGACATTTTAATTGAAATTCTTGACAAGACAGGCGTTGCGATATCGTAATTATTAGATTTGCAATTATATGTGACAGGTAGAACGGTCACCAGAGTGCATTTGTGCTGTTCGTGTTTAGTGTTATTACCAGACCTGGTAGTGTATATAAGGGGTGGGAACAGCGTCAGATGTTGAGTGATCACTGTGAAGGACACAGAGAAACTGCGTACTGGTCTGATGCAGCATTATCAATATATGACACTGTTTGGAAGGCCCTCACAGTGTGTCTCCATTTGGCCAGCTGGTCGAATCGTGCAGAATCCAGATAGTTTGGGCTTTCGGGTATGACGGTGGCCCGGTGTTTGACTGCATGGGAACGTAAGGGCAATCATACACATCGTCAAGGTTCTGGTCGAGTACGTGCAATCACCACAAGGGAGGATCGCCGTACTGTGCACCAAGCATCTCTGTAATCGAAATTTAACACATGTCTTTTTATTCTTTTGTGGATAACCTCACGCTTTTCCTTATTCAGAGACACTTTCCACCTTTTGTGCGATTCAGATATCGTGTGTAAGTCATTTTGCAATTGGTTTTGATCTTCTGATAACTTCACTACACAATAAATGACAGCATCATCTGCAAACATTCTAGGAGGACTGCTCAATTTTATCCTAAATCGTTTATGCAGATTAGGAACAGTAGAGAGCGTATAATATTTCCTTGCGGAACGTCGAATATCACTTCTGTTTTACTATGATCTTCCGTCGATTACTACGTACTGTGACCTTTGTGAGAGGAAATCACGGATCCAGTCGCACAACTGAAGCAATAATCCATAGGCACGCAATTTCATTAGAAGTCTCTTGTGAGGAACAATGTCAAAGGACTTCTGGAAATCTAGAAATATGGAATCAGTTTGAGATCCTCTGTCGATAGCACTCATTACTTCGTGCGAATAAAGAGCTAGTTGTCTTCCGCAACAACGATATTTTCTGAATCCATTATCTTCGCGGTAATTCCTAATGTTCTAACACAGTATATGTTGCAAAACCTTATTGCAAATCAATATTAGTAACATGGGTCTGTAATTCATCGGACTGCTTCTATTTCTTTACTTGAGCAGTGGTGTGACCTTTGCAACTTTCCAGTCCTTTGGTACGGTTCTTTCGTATTTTTTGGGGTTATTGTATCAGCAAACTCTGAAAGGAACCGAATTGCCATGTTTTCTGGACTGGAAGACTTTCCTTTATTAAGTGCTTTAAGCTGCTTCTCTATACCCTTTTCCCCTGCATCTATACACCGTCCTTTCGAAAGGTTCCGAAACTCTATTTATTCCCGATGTATAAGCGACGTCAGAGCAGTAACTATACTGGCAGCTGGAACTAAAAACTGTACACAACAGATGTGCATTCGACCAGTTGCGGTGGCGTGGTTCTTTCCGTCCCTTTTACGACGGACCTGCACCTACCTGTGAACATTGTCTCAGCAGATCATCAGTAGGAAAGCCGAGTGAAACCTACTGTACTTCGACGTGAACCAGGCTGCAATTTAAGTCACTAATCTACGTTTTGGAAGAAAGTTTTCACACAAATGAAAGTTTGGAAATGTTGTCCTCAATTAATATATTCTGAAACTTAGGTGAGCAAGTATTACTGCCAAGCCCGTGCTAGCCTTAACAGTCACTCATAATCCCTTTTACTCACATTACCAAATTTATGGTGTTGCATTTCCCGAAAACGTAATAGCTACAAAAATACTGATTGTTTTTGATTGATAATGCTCACCAAATATTAAGTCTGTCGGTACCAAATGCAGTCACAGTTTTTAGCCACCGACATGCTCAATACGCCACGCGGAATATATGTCTTTTCTCACAAAATTCACTTAAAAATTCCGAAATTCCTACACGGCTATCGGAATAATTATGCCGTCACTTTACCACACTTTTGATGTATGAAACACTGCTAGATCGGGCAACTTATCGTTTCCATCGGAACTACTACTACACACGTCCGAACTGATTCATGGCTAGGCTCCCACGCTTCTTTAGAATAACCTAAGTCTTCTCTACCAGCAGAGAAAGGCGCGCGAAGAATATTGCTTTACCATTGGTCAGTTTACTCAACAGCTAATAGCAAAACAACATTCTCCCGCGTCAATCCGCGCTTTTCATCAATAACCAATCGCAAAATAGTAAACCTAAGGACTACACTTTTTACCGACGTAATTATCTAATATGATGAAGTTTTGTTTATGCATAAAGTTATGTACTATTGTTATTTATACCTGAATTAACTTTCTCTTTACCATAAACTTACTTTACAAATCTATTCTACAAAAATCCCCTTTGTCCATATCCATACTTCTTCGAAATGTTCCCACACTAAATCCCACTATATAACTCGTTAAACAATTATCTTCACATTAACCTTAAACCACACTCACGTATCATTCGTACTGTTAAAACACATTTATAACATTTTACATACACAAAAAGACATAATAACACTTTATGAAAATACTAGAACAGTTTATGAAAAACATTCAGTTACTTTAGTGCACTCTAGTGGGCACAATCGAAACTAAAATCACAGTCCCCCTATCCAATATTGTCCTCCATCGGCTGATACATAAACTACGTGCGCGTCCAGTCTCGCGTCACCATCTGTCACTATCCAGCTCTGAGACACATCTCCCACTTAACCGCCTCCAAGGCAGGATCGTTATACGGCGCCACACCTCACAGGCAGTTATGAGCAGATAGTAAGTAGTGAGTGTGCGGCCGTACTGTGTCAACGTTGATGAGTCACAAACCACAGTGGAGCATATCTCTAAATCAGCTGTTCAAGACAGTCTCCAGAATTTTTTGAAGAATAGCAGAGTGTGTGCAAGGTTTGTCCCGCACACCTTGATTCCCGAACAAAAACAAAGAAGCGTGAACACCTGCCGCAACTTGATTGAAATGCAAAACGCGGACTATTCTTTTCTGGAAAAAATCATCAAGGGTGATGAAACTTAGTGTTATCAATACGAAACGAAAAAGTGCAAAAACTCACATGAAGACTCAATGCTTTGACGACATAATCGACATTCAAGGCAGCGACTTCAACAACACCCCAAACGACTTTTCTGACAGTTTCACATTGTTGTATGAACGTTCCCTGCTTTGTATTTAAGTGGAGGAGCGGGTACGGGTAGATGAGACTGTGTAGAACACCTGAAGCATTAAAGCCCCAACCTTAACTTTTCTATACTTTTTATTAATACAGTCTTGAAAATTTTTGGACTGACGGGGCATGCGGCTAACGGAGACATCGGAAGCTTCGTTCACAGTAACATGTGCATGCAGTCGAGGCATTTCAAAAAATCCGAGGCATAATACTTGATCATCCATCTTATAGTCTAAGAACCACCATTTTCTTGTTGGTTGGTTTGTTCGCTGGTTTGGGGAAGGGAGCCAAACAGCGAGGTAATCGGTCCCATCGGATCAGTGGGGAAGGAAATCGGCCATGCCCTTTCAAAGGAACCATCCCGGCATTTGTCTGAAGAGATTTAGGGAAATCACGGAAAACCTAAATCAGGAACCGACATCCTCCCGAATGCGAGTCCAGAGTGCTAACCACTGCGCCACCTCGCTCGGTTTTTCTTGTTGGTTGCAGAATCATAACTGAATTCAATAATAATGAAACCGAGCTAGAAAGCCAGTCATTATTGTTTTCTCCGTCTTAAGCTTACTGCAGTTAATGAAAGGGAATTTTACAGCACACGCGTTTCGCTTTTATTTACAAAGCATCTTCTGTGGTCAGTCTGGAAATATGGACGCATATGTTTGTACATTTTGGTTGATAAAGATTAAAAACGGAATTTCCATATAAAGCTGACGTGCAATTTACTTACGATGTTTCCGACTCTTGTTCACGCATTCTGCGTTTTCCTTCTTTATTAGCGGATGTTGAAGTCGAAAGAAACGTCGTTGTACGTATATACTTGGCAGTCTTTTGCCTTTTTGCACCTTCTCTTACGCTGCATTAGTGTTCTTTGCACTTCACCTCCCTCTTGGAAACAGAACTGCAGCTATAAGTAAATAAAAGCGAAACGCGTCTGATGTAAAACTCTCTTTCATTAACTGCAGTAAGCTTAAGACCGGGAAACCTGTGGAAGATGCCCATGCAAACAAACATATTAGGACGAGCTCCCTAACCGCCGGATATGAGGAGGATTCAAAATGAATTTTTCGTGAGATAAAATTCTTTAAAAAAACGTAAGATCGCCTGAAAACGCCCACGAAGAAGTATTGGAAGGTACTATCAGTTATTATGTTCTTAACTGAGTATTCTTTATGATTGTTTCCGACCCCAATTATAAAATCCTCTTTATGAAAGAAACGTTTTGAAAAAGGAAGTTGTAAACTTAACAACCCGAAGACCTTTAAGTTCGACAGAGACGGAACACTAGCTGAGTTAGACTGTGTCGGGAAGTAAAGGCTGCTTAGAATTTAACGTTCCGTCAATGATGAGGCCATTAGAAAAGGAGTACAGGCTCGGAGAGGACAAATATGGAGCGGAAAATCGGCAGCGTCCTTTTCAAAGAAATTATCCCGTCACTAATCGTAAGCGACTTTGGGAAATCACGGAAATGTAAATCAGAATGGTGGATGGAGATTTAGCACTACTTCTCCCAAACGCGAGTCCAGTGCCTGCCTTAACCAGAGCACCACCTTGCCCCCTAGATGACAGAGAAAGGGCGAGGAGAAGCTAGTTATGGTCCTGAAGGAAAGATCACAGTACTTTTCACAAATGACCTACGGAAAACGCGGAAAACCAATCTATGATTGTCGCACGTGTAGTACGAAGTGAGGCTATGAGTTCTGTATCTTAACAATTGCATCACCACATTCAGTGAAATATTTTGATAGTTAGGATACGTCTTATGTGTGCTGTGATTGTTGTGTGCTTCTTAATGCAGCGACATTCACCGCATATACAGGGTGGTCCATTGATCGTGACCGGGCCAAATATCTCACGAAATAAGCGTGAAACGAAAAAACTACAAAGAACGAAACTTGTCTAGCTTGAAGGGGGAAACCAGATGCCGCTATGGTTGGCCCGCTAGATGGCGCTGCCATAGATCAAACGGATATCAACTGCGTTTTTTAAATAGGAACCCCGATTTTTATTACATATTCGTGTAGTACGTAAAGAAATATGAATGTTTTAGTTGGAAAACTTTTTTCGCTGTGTGATAGATGGCGCTGTAATAGTCACAAACATATGGCTCACAATTTTAGACGAACAGTTGGTAACACGTAGGTTTTTTAAATTAAAATACAGAACGTATGTACGTTTGAACATTTTATTTCGGTTGTTTCAATGTGATACATGTACCTTTGTGAACTTATCATTTCTGAGAACGCATCTGTTACAGCGTGATTACCTGTAAATACCACATTAATGCAATAAATGCTCAAAATGATGTCCGTCAACCTCAATGCATTTGGCAATACGTGTAACGACATTCCTCTCAATAGCGAGTAGCCGGCCGCGGTGGTCTAGCGGTTCTAGGCACTCAGTCCGGAGCCGCGCGACTGCTACGGTCGCAGGTTCGAATCCTGCCTCGGGCATGGATGTGTGTGATGTCATTAGGTTAGTTAGGTTTAAGTAGTTCTAAGTTCTAGGGGACTGACGACCATAGATGTTAAGTCCCATAGTACTCAGAGCCATTTGAACCATTTGAATAGCGAGTAGTTCGCCTTCGGTAATGTTCGCACATGCATTGACAATGCGCTGACGCATGTTGTCAGGCGTTGTCGGTGGATCACGATAGCAAATATCCTTCAACTTTCCCCACAGAAAGAAATCCGGGAACGTCAGATCCGGTAAACGTGCGGACCATGGTACGGTGCTTCGACGACCAATCCACCTGTCATGAAATATGCTATTCAATACCGCTTCAACGGCACGCGAGCTATATGCCAGACATTTATCGTGTTGGAAGTACATCGCCATTCTGTCATGCAGTGAAACATCTTGTAGTAACATCGGTAGAACATTACGAAGGAAATCAGCATACATTGCACCATTTATATTGCAATCGATGGAATGGGGGCCAATTATCCTTCCTCCCATAACGCTGCAACATACATTAACCCGCTAAGGTCGCTGATGTTCCATTTGTCGCAGCCATCGTGGATTTTCTGTTGCTCAATAGTGCATATTATGCCGGTTTATGTTACCGCTGTTGGTGAATAACGCATCGTCGCTAAATAGAACGCGTGCAAAACATCTGTCATTGTCCCGTAATTTCTCTTGTGCCCAGTGGCAGAACTGTACACGACGTTCAAAATCGTCGCCATGTAATTCCTGGTACACAGAAATATGGTACGGGTGCAATCGTTGTTGATGTAGCATTCTCAACACCGACGTTTCTGAGATTCCCGATTCTCGCGCAATTTGTCTGCTACTGATGTGCATCATCATTTGTTGCAGGTCGTGGTTGACGTTTCACATATGGCTGAACACCTCCTGTTTCCTTAAGTAACGTAACTATCCGGCGAACGGTCCAGACACTTGAATGATGTCGTCCAGGATACCGAGCAGCATACATAGCACACGCCCGTTGGGCATTTTGATCACAATAGCCACACATCAACACGGTATCGACCTTTTCCGCAATTGGTATACGGTCCATTTTAACACGGATAATGTATCACGAAGCAGATACCGTCCGCACTGGCGGAATGTTACGTGATACCACGTACTTATACGTTTGCGACTATTACAGCGCCATCTATCACAAAGCGAAAAAAGTGGTCCAATTAAAACATTCATATTTCTTTACGTACTACACAAATATGTAATAAAAAAATGGGGGTTCCTATTTTTAAAAAAAGCAGTTGGTATCCGTTTTACCTATGGCAGCGCCATCTAGCGCAATCTGGTTTCCCCCTTCAAGCTAGACGAGTTTCGTTCTTTGTAGTTTTTTCGTTTGATACTTATTTCGTGAGATATTTGGCCCGGTCACTATCAAAGGACCACACTCTATACACAGAATTTGTGTCACCCCATATGTAAATGAGGAGGTATTGAATAGGATTGGGGAGAAGAGGAGTTTGTGGCACAACTTGACAAGAAGAATGGACCGGTTGGTAGGGCATGTTTTGAGGCATCAAGGGATCACAAATTTAGCATTGGAGGGCAGTGTGGAGGGTAAAAATCATAGAGGGAGACCAAGAGATGAATACACTAAGCAGATTCAGAAGGACGAAGGTTGCAGTAAGTACTGGTAGATGAAGAAGCTTGCACAGGATAGAGTAGCATGGAGAGCTGCATCAAACCAGTCTCAGGACTAAAGACCACAACAGCAACAACATATGTAAACGCCAGTAACTTAATCGATTCTCATCAAATACAAGCTGTACCCGCATGAAGCTGTTAAGGTGTGTAAATCATACGACGAGCTCAGTTCGCAAGAGCGTACTTCACTATACTGTATGAATGCGTGGAACTGCACTTATAGCTCACAGATGTCTCTTAAATGTATTCTAAAACGAAGCACAGGCCATGTGTGTCGCATAGTAGCATATCTTAGTAAACAGCCAACACGGCGAAGTGAGTAGTTCGTGGTGATGGTAAGGAGAGTTTACAGATGCTTGTTGATAATGTTCCCCACAGTGATACTGAAGTAAGCCAATTGCCTTTGAGCGATTCAAAGTCTGAAGAACAGCAAGCACTAGTTAAAGTGAATCTAGTTCTGAAAATACTGATGAAAGTTGAGATAATGATGAATGTGCAGTGGCCCGTTCAAAACGCGTTCGTACTTCGATGCAGATTAATGAATTGGACGGCAAAAAAATGTTGATAATAACCCTGCTACCTTTCCCATCAATGTTTACAGTGAGGTTTGTAAAAATCTGTTAAACAGATACAAATCATAGCCAGCACCTCAACAACTGTATATATTTTTTATGATAAGTTATATGGGCCATGGTTCGGACTAATTTGTGGTGAGGCCGGCCGAAGTAGCCGAGCGGTTCTCGGCGCTTCAGTCTGGAACCGCGCGACCGCTACGGTCACAGGTTAGAACCCTGCCTCGGACATGGATGTGTGTGATGTCCTTAGGTTAGTTAGGTACTTAAGTAGTTCTAAGTTCTGGGGGACTGATGACCTCAGATGTTAAGTCCCATAGTGCTCAGAGCCATTTGAACCATTTAATTTGTGACGAGAAAACAATTGAACAATGAAGACAGAAAAAAATGAAAGGTGTTAATAAGCAGTGTGAAACTACGCCGAATGAGATTTCGTCATATTTTGCATTAGTTGTCCTGAAGTTACAAGTGCGAAAAATCTAGAATACAATTATTGTGGAGCAAACACAACTATTTGGAGACACCCACTTTCCGTGAAACAATGAGTGGAGAGACATTCATTGTTATTTCATGTTTTTTTGCATTCCATGGGTAATAAAAATCAGATCGACATGATAAAACTGAAAAAATGAGGCTCATACCCGACTATTTTACTTCAAAAATTTTTCTGTTAAGCTCTGTCACATAAAGTGGGGTATTGTATGCTACTCAAGACAAAAATCCGTCTCTAATGGCCATGATCTCCTTCCTTCAAGAGGAAAAAGAAGTGAAAGTGCATGGCAGTGTAAAAAGTGTGGAGTTGCTCTACATTTAGAAGTCTGTTTCGAGATTTACCATTCGAACAATCATACTAGCTGATATGTAAAGTAATTGTACCACCTAACACATAACTGAACTGATTTAACAGCTACCAATAGGGTATTTAAATACGTTCTCACGGGGTTAAGACTGTCGAATCATGGAATAGACACTGTCAATCTATTTTCAACGTATATTGTGCGTAAATGTGCAAAAAATATACTGCGCAACACAATTAAAGGATCACTTCCACGAAATTGTCTGCCATTGCGACGTATAAGTTCGAAATTTGACTCAAAGATGCCTACGACCTTCCTCCGTAATGCTGCAAAAGCGTGGCGCTCTGTGATGACACAATCGGGCTCCGCGACACTTCAAACAACAAGGCGCCGACACACGCGACAGAACCGTGACACCCAGCGTCGAAATGACGCTGTTTTCTTACGGGCGGCCGAGGAAAAAATTTCAGACTCACTGCCTCTCAGAATCGACACGAAGAGGCCTTAGGGGCTGTTATAAATGGTGTCAATGAAACCACACCTTTGCCGGCCGGGGTGGCCGAGCGGTTCTAGGCGCTATAGTCAGGAACCGCGCGACTGCAACGGTCGCAGGTTCGAAGCCTGCCTCGGGCGTGGATGTGTGTGATGTCCTTAGGTTAGTTAGGTTTAAGTAGTTCTAAGTTCTAGGGGACTGATGACCTCAGATGTTGAGTCCCATAGTGCTCAGAGCCATTTGAACCATTTGAAACCACACCTTTCCTTGGAGCGTTGATATCCACCCATTTCGCCATCGAAAACGACGTTCGAAACGTGATGAGCAACAGGACGCGGCGTGGGAGCGCGCGGACACGGAATTTAGCGGCAGTCAGTAGCGAGCCAGTGGGTGTGTTGGACCTTTCATTGAGCTACGGACCGCCTTGAAGATGTCTCCCGCAGTCGGAGACGAAACGTTGGGAATCGACACAGAATTCGTCAACCGACCACGGCATAACAGCCCGGATAATTATAATGGACATGATATTTCCGGCCGTGAAAGTCTACATTTTAGTATCAACAGGGCGAAGTTCTTGGCAACCTCCGACACTGCTAATAGCCCCTAGATGATTCATCCTTTCTCTAAGGACTTTGCGCCCCAGTAATCCCATTAAACATGAATGCACACCTTTGAAGTGCAGTGTGACCATAATTTTTGCTCTTGTGTACATGATTGAACCACTACGGACCAGTCAAAACCGTTCGACGAAATTTGAACGTGAGCCGAAACAGGAAAGGGCGCTTATCCTTCTTCAGTCCTCCTGTTTTGCATCCTCCTGTGGCGTGATCATAGAGCGGTGTGACATTGGCATATGCATGAATAAAATGGCAAGGGTCCTTCTAGGATCCCACAGTTTGGCAACATCCTCAGTACCACCCACTCGCCTTTGTTGAGCATTTCAAAATGTACCTGAACAGAGACATTCAGTGAGGAAGTCCTAAGTGCTTGCAGGCGGGCAACCTGTTAGACACCCCTCAAATTCTGGCTCGCCTGTTAGCTCGCGCAGCGTAGCCTGCTTGCAGGCGCCTTAGGTCTCTCGTCACAGATACATTTTGAAGGTGCTCAACGAAGATGGGTGGGAGAGCCACTGAGGTTTTTACCGAACTGGATGGTCACAGAGGGACCAATTGCCGTTTTATTCACGAATGTGTCAATGTCAAACCCCTCCAGGATCACACCACAGGGGGGAATGGATCAGGAGGGCTGAAAATGCATAAGCATTCCTCACTGCTTAGGATCACTCTCAGATTTCGTCGATTGGTTTTGAAGAGTCTCTTGTGCTTCCACCCAGTACACCGGAGCAAATATTGCGGTCGTGCTACACCCCAAGAGGATGCAACACTTTCAATGGGGTTCTTGGTCCATGATGTCATTAGAGCAGGGTTGAATCGTCGAGGGGTGTCAGAAGTGTTGAAACCGCTCCCTGCTTGGCTAAATGAACATAATGTTTGTTTATTCCACCTCACTTCACTGGGATCTCAGGGGTACAATTTAGATCTATTATTATAGCAGGAAGTGGCTCAGTTTCTTAAAGAACTGACGCTTTCTTCTTTAAGTGGCATCAGTATATAATCTGAGTGAGAAAACTATGTCGTTTGCTTTCCTGTTCACTGCACATATTTACGTATGTTAATACAGTTGGTATTGGTAGAGCATGCGTTATTTCGCTAACTAGTTAGTTAAAAGACACAGTTCTATTTAAAGTCTAGTGTGGAAAAGTTCTTGCTTTTCACACTAAATAACTTGGATGGGCTTGTTTCGTACTTATATCGAAATGTTTATGTCAATGGTCAGAGATATTATACCCCTGCAGTCGCTACAAGTCAACTTTCAAGAATGCATGGTACATGTCCGAAAGAACAGACACCGCACATTCATATAATGCCTGGTACGTGTCTGACTTTTCCTTGCGAATTATTATTCAGAAAAAAACTTCCTGATTTGGAACTGTCTTTATCGTTTGCTTTAGTTCTTTTAGCCTGGAATTTTATTGAATTAATTCATTTTTGTAATTGAGCACTTGTTTGGGGTAGAGACACTGTCTCCAAATATAAAGTTTCCCAATTACTCAGAACACGAGAATACCATGAAATGCTTTCTGCAATATATTTTCACAAAATTCACTTCACAAGACATAAATGGCTCACACGAGTACGTACATTTGACAAGTATCAGTACTAATCGTAACTGTAGTCGAAGCAGTAATGGTAATAACGGTGGTACCTTAACGGTACGCTAACGTTGGCTTATATAGTTCTCCAAAGAGCTTTATATTCAATATTAGGCTGCTCTGAACTTAATCATGTTTGGTAATTGCTCTATTCTTATTACTAAAATATTATTAAAGTCGTTCAAAAATTTAAGAAAATTATAAAGAAATGTGCAGCATGCAAAATACTTTTTTCTTTTGAACAACTGTAAATTTATAAAGAAAATGTTCATAAAAAGTACACAGTAATCTCCAGTCACATAAAGTCTGGTTACGGTGTCAAAGGTTGTCAACAACTTCGTCCTGTTGCTCATCGTACTTCGAACTGTCGTTTTCGACTGCCAGATTTGTGGGCAAAAAAAAAAAAAAAAAATTAAATAAAAAAAAAAATGGTTCCAATGGCTCTGAGCACTATGGGACTTAACTGCAGTGGTCATCAGTCCCCTAGAACTTAGAACTACTTAAACCTAACTAACCTAAAGACATCACACACATCCATGCCCGTGGCAGGATTCGAACCTGCGACCGTAGCGGTCACGTGGTTCCAGACTGTAGCGCCTAGAACCGTACGGCCACTCCGGCCGGCTGATTTGTGGGCATCAAAGCCCTGAGGGAAGGGATGGTTTCATTGAGGCCCTTTATGCCCCCTAACGCCTCTTCGTGTCGATTCTGAGTGCCGTCCATAAGAAAACCGCGTGATTTGAACGCTGGGCGTCGTGGTTCTGACCGCGTCGTCAAAAGAAGGGATAAAATGTGGATAAGAGGGGATGTGACGACCTTCATATCCCGTGATACGCCCACCTTTGCCGTTGGGAAGATTTGTGGTGAAATTTGGTGCGAATGTGACATCATTAACCCATCTTACACCTCACATGAACTTCCGAGCTCTGGCCTATTTTTTGGACGTGTCGTCACCTTGCTGTTTGAAGCATCGCCGAACCCGAGGGTGAGGTCGCAGGGTACCATGCTTTTGTACCATTTCAAAGGAAAGTTGTAGGCACCTTTGAGCCATATTTCACACTTATGCGTTGCAGTGGGAGATAATAACGGGTTTCAAAAAAAGTGATATCCTTTAATTGTGTTGCGCAGTATAGTTCGTTGTGGTCTTAGGTATAAATTCTGATGCCATGCACCACGAAGCTACTTTAATTTACTTCGTCTAGGTCCACAGCATGAAATATCTAGGAAACATATCTAATAAAGCGAATGCATCACTAAAAACGCAACAATAAAATTCGCCTAGCGAACGAGAAGCAACTTAAAATCAAGACTCCACTCAGAGAAAACGAAATTACCGGTTCACACAAACCCAGACGTACATAAAACCGATTATAAAAATTGTGAAAAATTTTGCATTGGTCAAAGAGGTCATTAGATATCGAGAGCATACTCGAGATTACGAGAGCAATGTTTTTACTTTTTTCGAAAACTTAGAATCCGAGAACTACAAAGCAGAAGCTATAGAATGAAAATCCTGCACATAATACCAAAGGGACTAACGACGAACGTCCTTGAAGAAACGGAAATACATATGTACACATCTAAGCAACCACAGAACATACTAAACGAACAAACTGACTTCAAACTTAAAATGTACCGATAATGGTTAAACAGACACATAAAAAAAAAAAACACTTCATCCCCAGAGATAAAATTGGCAGCAAAGATCAAACCGTTAATCAAATATCTTCATAAACCATATATAAAAGCTTTGTAACTGTACAGCAGCGTTAGTGCAACTGTCAAACGTGCTGTTAGAAATTCGTTACCATATAAATAGAAACTGAAAAACTTTTTAAACAACATACGGGAATTCAGCCAGGTAATATTTACAGCTACTGCCGATATTTCGGCGGGAGTACACCGCCCCATTCTCAAGGCACAAACAGCTTGTGCCTTGAGAATGGCTGTGTGTACTCCCGCCGAAATACCGGCGATCGCAGTAAATATTGGCAACGGCCTTGCCAAAGTGGATACACCGGTTCCCGTGAGATCATCGAAGTTAAGCGCTGTCGGGCGTGGTCGGCTCTTGGATGGGCGACCATCCCGGCCGCCATGCGCTGTTGCCATTTTTCGGGATGCACTCGGCCTCGTGATGCCAACTGAGGAGGTACTCGACCGAATAGTAGCGGCTCCGGTCAAGAATACCATCATAACGACCGGGAGAGCGGTGTGCTGACCCCACGCCCCTCCTATCAGCATCCTCCCCTGAGGATGACACGGCGGTCGGATGGTCCCGGTAGGCCACTCGCGGGCTGACGACGGAGTGCAGTAAATATTACCTGGCTGAATTCCCGTAAGTCGTTTGAAAATTGTATACACCAGGAGAAACTCATGTCTCAAACTAAAAGACGCTGAACACGTTGAACAGCATCCACTGATGTGAAAAAGGACCAACAAACTTTCGCAAATTCGCTAAGATACAGACATAGCCATAGACAGCAATTCAGTAAGCGACAGTGGACGCCGGTGTGAAATGGAAGTGAAGAATAACTATATGTAAGTACCAATGCATATAGACACATCATATAGCCATAATATGTAAATACAAAAGAATTAAGAAAATAATGATAAAATTCTATGTATTATACCCAGACAACATGACAATGGTAGTTAGAGCCTATTGGAACAAATAAATTAATTTGAAACACCGGGCTTCGACTCATATTTATGGTGAACCTTCTGGTTCGGTGTGGAGGAAAAGGGCGCAAGAATACCCGTCTCAGTAGGTGAGGTCGCTAACGCACCCCTGTGCGCTAGTGTTAGACTCGGAGGGAAGCTGGTTCGAATCCTGAAAGTGGATTAAAGCTTCACTGCCAGTATTTGGTCAGCAAGGGGAGGAGAGGCGGTGGCGTATAGCTCCTAATCACCAGTCTTTGTTCCAATGTCCTGCAATAAATTCCAAACCTCTCCACAGTGTCTCACGAAGTGAGGGCACGTATAGCTCGCGCAGGATACGGTGGACGACGAGCAATGACCAGTTTTCGTCCAAAGTGCTGGACTAGTTTGTTTGTTTGGAAGGGAAGGCCGATAAGCGATTTCCCAGCGATGACAGAATCGAGGTGCGCATCCTGCAAACTTTCTTAAACGATTTTACAGAAACTATTCGGTAAGGCTCTGAGCACTATGGGACTTAACATCTTAGGTCATCAGTCCCCTAGAACTTAGAACTACTTAAACCTAACTAACCTAAGGACATCACACACATCCATGCCCGAGGCAGGATTCGAACCTGCGACCGTAGCAGTCCCGCGGTTCCGGACTGCAGCGCCTAGAACCGCAAGGCCACCGCGGCCGGCTATTCGGTAAGAAAAATTCATTTTTGCATTACTTATAGCTTTACACACTCATGCTAACAAATTAAGTATAATTGCAGAATGTGGTGCCACAGAACGTGGCACTACACAAAACTGGCGCTAATAGCGCAGGCACATAGGGAACACACATGACACAGATCTGTAAGTCCACGGTATTGGTGATAAGTTTAGAAAACCGTCCCGAACCACATGTGCTACAAAACGCCACTGTTTCCTGCTCATGTACCCCGACATCAATATAGGTATGATCACCATGCACACGTACACAGGCCGCGCAACGGGTTGGCGTACTCTGGATCAGGTGATCGAACAGCTGCTGGGGTATAACCCATTCTTGCACAAGTGCCTGTCGGAGCTTCTGAAGTGTCGTAGGGGTTTGAAGACGTGCAGCGATACGTCGACCGAGAGCATCCCAAATGTCCTCGATGGGGTTTAGATCTGGAGAACAGGCAGGCCATTCCATTCGCCTGATATCTTATCTTTCAAGGTACTCCTCCACGATGGCAGCTCGGTGGGGCCGTGCGTTATCATCCATCAGGAGGAAGGTGGGACCCACTGCAGCCCTAAAAAGGCGGACATACTGGTGCAAAACGACATCCCGATACACCTGACCTGTTACAGTTTCTCTATCAAAAACATGCAGGGGTGTACGTGCACCAATCATAATCCACCCCACACCATCAAACCACGACCTCCATACAGGTCCCTTTCAAGGACATTAGGGGGTTAGTATATGGCTGGTTCACGCCAGATGAAAACCCGGCGAGAAACACTGTTCAGACTATACCTGGACTCGTCCGTGAACATAACCTGGGACCACTGTTCCAATGACCATGTACTGTGTTCTTGACGCCAGGCTTTATGGGCTCTCCTGCGAGCAGGGGCCAGTGGAATGCACCTTGGAGGTCTCTGGGCGAATAAACCATGTCTGCTCAGTCGTCTGTAGACTGTGTGTCTGGAGAAAACTGTTCCAGTGGCTGCGGTAAGGTCCCGAGCAAGGCTACCTGCAGTACTCCGTGGACGTCTGCGGTTACTGATGGTGAGATATCGGTCTTCTTGTGGTGTTGTACACTGTGGACGTCCCGTACTGTAGCGCCTGGACACGTTTCCTGTCTGCTGGAATCGTTGCCATAATCTTGAGATCACACTATGGGGCACACGGAGGGCCCGTGATACGATCTGCTGTGTTTGACCAGCCTCCAGTCGCCCTAGTATTCTATCCCTCATGTCATCAATATGTGTTCCTTGAGCGATTTCCACGACACAGTCACCATTAGCACGTCTGAAAACGTCTGCACACTTACTCGCTGCACCGTACTCTGACATGCACCAACACACCTCTGCGTATGTGGACTGTTACCAGCGCCATCGTGCGACGACCCCAGGTCAAATGCATCGCATGGTCATACCCCGAGGTGATTTAAACCCGCAAACCGCCCACCAGAGCGTTGCTTCACTATGTATCAGCATTATCCTTAATTTATGAGCATGAGTTTGTATTAGGTTCATGATGATGTGCCCATTATTTCGTTAATGGTCATAGTTATTGTGATCTTTACGTGAAAACTAGGAAACTGCGAGAAATTGGGAAAAATGTGCAGTGAAAAATAGAGATTTCCATGATTTTGCGTTTGGTGCCTATTACATAATATGTCGTTGCGCATGAAATTTTGCTAACATATAGAAGTTTTCTTTAGACTTTGGGAGAGGTATCTATCTGTCACCAATCTCGAGAAAATTGATCTGATGTAGCACATTCATTTGCGGTCGCGCCGCGCCACCAACAAAGGCAGTGTGAAACAGCCGCCCGGTGTGGCCGTGCGGTTCTAGGCGCTGCAGTCTGGAGCCAGGCGCTACAGTCTGGAGCCGAGCGACCGCTACGGTTGCAGGTTCGAATCCTGCCTCGGGCATGGATGTGTGTGATGTCCTTAGGTTAGTTAGGTTTAATTAGTTCTAAGTTCTAAGTGACTGATGACCTCAGAAGTTAAGTCACATAGTGCTCAGAGCCATTTGAACCATTTGAACAGTGTGAAACATCCACAACGTTCCTCATATTTCACAAACGGTTTTAGATATCGAAATAAGATTTTGGAAATTGATAGGATGTGGAAAATGATAGCACACAAAGAGGAGGGAATTTTATCATATCGTCATTATGTAAAACTTCATTATCTGCCGTGTTATTCCAAGAACTACTGACTTTTTCGGTGAAATAATTTAATTTTTAAAGGCCATCAATAGCTGGTGGGCCGGCCGAAGTGGCCGAGCGGTTCTAGGCGCTACAGTCTGAAACCGAACGACCGCTACGGTCACGGGTCCGAATCCTGCCTCGGGCATGGATGTGTGTGATGTCCTTAGGTTAGTTAGGTTTAAGTAGTTCTAAGTTCTAGGGGACTGATGACCTAAGAAGTTAAGTCCCATAGTGCTCAGAGCCATTTGAAACATTTTTTTTTATAGCTGGTGAAACTAGAAATGCTATGGTTTTTGGAACAACGTGTGTGAAGGCACTACACGTTTTTGCTTTTTCATAAGCTGCTTACTTTACTTTTCCTCAGTTCCTCACTTAATAAACTTAATCAATCTCTGTTTCAGAATCCTCTCGCAGTTGTGTCTGCACAACATGTTAGTGAAGTGAGACAGTGTAAACTTCGCTGTGTTTTGGCAAAATCAGCAAATTTTGATAAGGCAGCCAGAGAAATTTGTAGGTAGTACTCAAAATTCGTCGGTCATGACGCTTCTCTGAAAGTTATAATTGGTTAACAAGCTAGGTGAAAATAAATGGCTGCATTTTTGAACGAATTCTTTTTAGACTCTAACGAAAGCAGAGTTGACAGTAGATCTTCTTGAATGGTTATCATGCAAGTGTGGGCGTTGAGAGGCCCCACATAATATTTACAAAAAATGTGAGCGTCGGCTTCAGTTTAGGACGGCACTTCCCCTCCAGCGCACGGCATTTCCCCTACAGCGCTCTGAGCGACTCCCCACCATTGCCGTTCTCCCCATGCTTCCCCAGCCGACTGCCCAACTACCGGCACGGCATTTTGCGCGCGCTATGACACTGTTGATGAAGATTCGTCATTCAGATGGATACGTTAAGCTAGGCAGCCCCATTGGCGCTATTCCAGAGCAGTAGACTATGCGCCAGCACCGGGTTTACCCTCTCCCATCTCTCTCCATCATATAACACTACTATAACCACATCCATTACACTCATCGAGACTCCATAAATACGCATAAGACGCAACTCTGACGTACTCGCAAGGAAAGGGGTCAATGAGAGCACAGTAAGAACACCCTTTCTGCTAAACGGCTGATCACACCAAATGGGATGTCACAGCCAACAATGCCATACGACATTTACTTTTTCACCACAGTATAAGGTCAGGACTTCGAATGGAGCGAAATTTTCTACGTAACCACTGGTCAGAACTGCGCCATTGTGGAGTAAGGGCACTAAACAACAGCCAGTCAGCTCAGAGAATTGTCCAATAAGCGAACATGTTTGGCAGTACTGTTTCTGCTGTATTGCATATTATATGAAAAAATAATGGCATTTCAGCAGTTTTAGTGGAGCTGATTTAACAGTCTAACTTTGCCCAGAAATTTCTTGCCGAACATAACCAGCTCGGGATAGAAATTTAAATTTTGCATACCTTTCCTGTCAAGCACCCGCACGCCAGTCGGGAACGAGAGAGTAGAAGGGCTGTGAAGAAGACGTCAGCCAATTGCACGCTGACCGACCCCTCCCCAGGATGACAACGCGACAGCAGCGGCCTCTATGCAAAGAGGACATAACCGCCGCCCCCGACTGGATGCAGCCCAGTTCTACAGCAGCGTCAAGACTAGCAATTAGCACTGAAGGGTCAACACTCGTTACTTACTTGTACACTCTATGTAGCTCAAACTTGGAATTGTCATACTGAAAAGATTTCTTATTTTGTCTGTCGCCCTTTGCTTGCGACAAATTTGTTTAACACAAAGTATTGTATTTTTTTCCTTTGTAATGGAACTCATTAATACGATTTGTTTGAATTGCTGTCTAGCGATCTGAGAAAGCATGTTTCCTAGACACCCCACAATTGACGACTGGGCAGGATTCAACATTTGCCTATGTAGGGAATTTCATTACTACCTGCGCTCTTTAGCATAACAGATATTAGGTGGAGCAAGTTAATTTAAACAAAATTTCTGCCCTCAACTAGTCGCTGATTGCCTGTCGTTGTATGGCTGTAGCTCCACAAGGAGCATTTCAGACCTATGGTTATCTGGAAAAATTTTCCCGATTCGACATACCCCACCATGCTATGACCTAATGAGGTTATTTTTCTTCACCGTGTGTATAAACACGAATGTAGACCATACGAAGAGGAATCGGCAATGACTTAAACAAATGTAGACTGAAATGACAAAAGTCATGGATGCCTCCTAATATCGTGTCGGTCCTCCTTTTGCCGGCGTAGTGCAGCAACTCCATTTGGCAGGGCCTCCCCAAGTAGTTAGAACTCCCCTACAGAAATATTGATCCATGCTGCCTCTATAGCCTTCCATAATTGCGAAAGTATTGCACGTGCAGGACTTCGTGCACGAACTGACCTCTCGATTATGTCCCATAAGTGTTCGACGGGATTCATGTCGGGCAATCTGGCTGGCCAAATCATTCGCTCCCACTGTTCAGAATGTTCTTCAAACCGACTTCTAACAACTGTGGCACAGTGACATGGTGCATTGTCATCCATAAAAATTCCATCGTTGTCCGCGAACATGAAGTCCATGAATGGCTGCAAATGGTCTCCAGGAAGCCGACCATAACCATTTCCAGTAAATGCTCGGTTCAGTTGGGCCAGAGGACCCAGTCCGTTCCATGTAGACACAGCCCACACCATTATGGAGCTACTATCAGCTTGCACAGTGCTTTGTTGACAACTTGGGTCCATTGCTTCGTGGGGTCTGCGCCACACTCGAACCCTACCGTTAGGTGTTACCAATGAAATGGGAAATCTTCTGACCAGGCCACGGTTTTCCAGTCGTCGAGGGTCCAATGGATACGGTTGCGAGCCCAGGAGAGGCGCTGCAGGCGATATCGCGCTGCTAGCAAAGGCAATCGCGTCGGTCGTCTGCTGCCATACCCCCTTAAAGCCAAATTTCGCCGTACTGTCGCAACCGATACGTTCAACTTCCGTCCAACATTGATTTCCTCTGCTCTGTGTCGTTAAGCGAAGGCTGTCGGCCACTGCGTTGTCCGTGGTGAGAGGTAATGTTTGAAATTTGGTACTCTCGGCACACTGTTGACACTGTAGAGCTCGAAATATAGAATACCCTAACGATTTCCGAAATGGAATATCTCATGCGTCTAGCTCCGACTACTATTCCGCGTTCAAAGTCTGTTAATTCCCGTCGTACAGTCATCATCACGCCGCACACCTTTTCACATGAATCACCTGAATGCAGTTCGCCCCCGGTAGCCGAGTGGTGCCGGCACGGTAGCTCAGCGTGTTTGGTCAGAGGATTTAGCTACCCTCTGTAATAAAAAAAACTGAGTGAACGGATCAACGAACAAACTGAACGGGTGTCATCGGACGTCCGCCACGAACAAATTCAACGAACAATATAGAACAAATTGAAATTAAAACAAAAAAATGTGGTCAGCGCGACGGAATGTCGTACCAACGGGCCCGGGTTCGATTCCAGGCTGGGTCGGAGATTTTCTCTGCACGGGGACTGGGTGTTGTGTTGTCCTTATCATCATCATCATCATCTCATCCCCATTAACACGCAAGTCGCTGAAGTGGCGTCAACTCGAAAGACTTGCACCAAGCGACCGGTCTACCTTACGGGAGGCCCTAGCTACACGGCATTTCCATTTTACCTGAATGCAAACGACAGCTCCCCCTGTGCACTGTCTTTTTACGCCTTCTGTCCGCAATACAATCGCCATCTGCCTACCTGCATATCGCTGTCCCATGACATTTGTCACCTCAGTGTAATTTCTATATTTACCCCAATGAGACAAAACATTGTAACTATTGGACAACGTGATACCGAAAGCAATTTGGTGGTTTGCGTGCAAGCGATGCGGTGAGGAAAGTACGAGGGACATTCAGTATGTAATGTAATACATTTGTTTCTGAAAGCAGGCTGCTTTATTCAGGATTCCAGTACACTATTTGGCTACAAAACCGTATTTTTCAACATAAACGCTTATCAGGACTACGGCCTTATGCCACCACATTATGACTCATCAGTGGACAAGTTACAATGTAACACGGCGGGTATTTCGTGTTCCACTATCACTCACCCCATTCCCTGTACAAGAAGTAAATGGTATGCCGAAGGAACGATTGTTGCCAAGCCTCTGCATGAGTTCAGATTTTTCTAATTTTACCTTCACAGTTCTATCTCGAGATATACAGGGTGTTCGGAAATTCCGGTTACAAACTTCTAGGACTTGTAGAGGGGAGTGAGTACATAATGTTTTGAATAGGAAACCACGTCCAGAAACGTACCGTTTTCGTTCTACGACTGTTTCGTTCATATGTTTAAGGCATCCATTTCTGTTAAGGAATTGAATTAGGCGTGATTCAGTACAATTACTAGGTAACAGTTCAAAAGGAAACCTACCGACACATTCGTTTCTCACTTCAGCACATTTTTTTTCTATTAACACTTAAACATTACGTGTTTACATTGTTGTTGTTGTTGTTGTTGTGGTCTTCAGTCCTGAGACTGGTTTGATGCAGCTCTCCATGCTACTCTATCCTGTGCAAGCTTCTTCATCTCCCAGTACCTACTGCAACCTACATCCTTCTGAATCTGCTTGGTGTATTCATCCCTTGGTCTCCCTCTACAATTTTTACCCTCTACGCTGCCCTCCAATACTAAATTGGTGATCCCTTGATGCCTCAGAACATGTCCTACCAACAGATCCCTTCTTCTAGTCAAGTTGTGCCACAAACTTCTCTTCTCCCAAATCCTATTCAACACCTCCTCATTAGTTATGTGATCTACCCATCTAATATTCAGCATTCTTCTGTAGCACCACATTTCGAAAGCTTCTATTCTCTTCTTGTCTAAACTTTTTATCGTCCATGTTTCACTTCCATACATGGCTACACTCCATACAAATACTTTCAGAAACGACTTCCTGACACTTAAATCTATACTCGATGTTAACAAATTTCTCTTCTTCAGAAACGCTTTCCTTGCCATTGCCAGTCTACATTTTATATCCTCTCTACTTCGACCATCGTCATTTATTTTGCTCCCCAAATAGCAAAACTCCTTTACTACTTTAAGTGTCTCATTTCCTAATCTAATTCCCTCAGCATCACCCGATTTAACTTGACTACATTCCATTATCCTCGTTTTGCTTTTGTTGATGTTCATCTTGTATCCTACTTTCAAGAGACTGTCCATTCCGTTCAACTGCTCTTCCAAGTCCTTAGCTGTCTCTGACAGAATTACAATGTCATCGGCGAACCTCAAAGTTTTTATTTCTTCTCCATGGATTTTAATACCTACTCCGAATTTTTCTTTTGTTTCCTTCACTGCTTGCTCAATATACAGATTGTACAACATCGGGGAGAGGCTACAACCCTGTCTCACTCCCTTCCCAACCACTGCTTCCCCTTTCATGCCCCTCGACTCTTATAACTGCCATTTGGTTTCTATACAAATTGTAAATAGCCTTTCGCTCCCTGTATTTTACCCCTGCCACCTTCAGAATTTGAAAGAGAGTATTCCAGTCAACATTGTCAAAAGCTTTCTCTAAGTCTACAAATGCTAGAAACGTAGGTTTGCCTTTCCTTAATCTAGCTTCTAAGATAAGTCGTAGGGTCAGTATTGCCTCACGTGTTCCAATATTTCTACGGAATCCAAACTGATTATCCCCTAGGTCGGCTTCTACTAGTTTTTCCATTCATCTGTAAAGAATTCGCGTTAGTATTTTGCAGCCGTGACTTATTAAACTGATAGTTCGGTAATTTTCACATCTGTCAACACCTGCTTTCTTTGGGATTGGAATTATTATATTCTTCTTGAAGTCTGAGGGTATTTCGCCTGTCTCATACATCTTGCTCACCAGATGGTAGAGTTTTGTCAAGACTGGCTCTCCCAAGGCTGTCAGTAGTTCTAATGGAATGTTGACTACTCCCGGGGCCTTGTTTCGACTTAGGTCTTTCAGTGCTGTGTCAAACTCTTCACGCAGTATCTTATCTCCCATTTCATCTTCATCTACATCCTCTTCCATTTCCATAATATTGTCCTCAAGTACATCGCCCTTGTATAGACTCACTATATACTCCTTCCACCTTTCTGCTTTCTCTCCTTTGCTTAGAGCTGGGTTTCCATCTGAGCTCTTAATATTCACACAAGTGGTTCTCTTTTCTCCAAAGGTCTCTCTAATTTTCCTGTAGGCAGTATCTATCTTATCCCTAGTGAGATAAGCCTCTACATCCTTACATTTATCCTCTAGCCATCCCTGCTTAGCCATTTTGCACTTCCTGTCGATCTCATTTTTGAGACGTTTGTATTCCTTTTTGCCTGCTTCATTTACTGTATTTTTATATTTTCTCCTTTCATCAATTAAATCCAATATTTCTTCTGTTACCCAAGGATTTCTACTAGCCCTCGTCTTTTTACCTACTTGATCCTCTGCTGCCTTCACTACTTCATCCCTCAAAGCTACCCATTCTTCTTCTACTGTATTTCTTTCCTCCATTATTGTCCATTGTTCCCTTATGCTCTCCCTGAAACTCTGTACAACCTCTGGTTCTTTCAGTTTATCCAGGTCCCATCTCCTTAAATTCCCACCTTTTTGCAGTTTCTTCAGTTTTAATCTACAGTTCATAACCAATAGATTGTGGTCAGAGTCTTCATCTGCCCCTGGAAATGTCTTACAATTTAAAACCTGGTTCCTAAATCTCTGTCTTACCATTATGTAATCTATCTGAAACCTGTCAGTATCTCCAGGCTTCTTCCATGTATACAACCTTCTTTTATGATTCTTGAACCAAGTGTTAGCTATGATTAAGTTTTGCTCTGCGCAAAATTCTACCAGGCGGCTTCCTCTTTCATTTCTTAGGCCCAATCCATATTCACCTACTACGTTTCCTTATCTCCCTTTTCCTACTACTGAATTCCAGTCACCCATGACTATTAAATTTTCTGCTCCTTATTAAACCTACTCCTGTATTACCCCTATTTGACTTTGTATTTATAACCCTGTATTCGCCTGACCAAAAGTCTTGTTCCTCCTGCCACCGAACTTCACTAATTCCCACTATATCTAACTTTAACCTATCCATTTCCCTTTTTAAATTTTCTAACCTACCTGCCCGATTAAGGGATCTGACATTCCACGCTCCGATCTGTAGAACGCCAGTTTTTTTTTTCTCCTGATAACGACGTCCTCTTGAGTAGTCCCCGCCCGGAGATCCGAATGGGGGACTATTTTACCTCCGGAATATTTTACCCAAGAGGACGCCATCATCATTAACCATACAGTAAAGCTGCATGCCCTCGGGAAAAATTACGGCTGTGGTTTCCCCTTGCTTTCAACCGTTCGCAGTACCAGCACAGTAAGGCCGTTTTGGTTAGTGTTACAAGGCCAGATCAGTCAATCATCCAGACTGTTGCCCCTGCAGCTACTGAAAAGGCTGCTGCCCCTCTTCAGGAACCACGCGTTTGTCTGGCCTCTCAACAGATACCCCTCCGTTGTGGTTGCACCTACGGGACGGCTCTCTGTATCGCTGAGGCACGCAAGCCTCCCCACCAACGGCAAGGTCCATGGTTCATGGGGGGGGGGGGGGGTGTTTACATTATTCCAAATCAAAAAAGAACCCAGCATACTGTGCGTACAGAACAGTACTGGCGACCACCATCGTCGTTACAGACTTTGTAAGTACGAAGCATGTTCTAGTACGCACTCTCCACCCCATCTGGTGTGTCTTCGCTTTCTAGTGTAGCGGCCGTAGCTCGTGCCAGCAGATCTTCCTCTGTCTCTACAAGAGTCCAGTATATTAAACTTCGCATACAACATCAGGTGACCGTCTGGGGTAGTACACGTCATCCTGTTTAACCTATTGCATAGTAGGTCAAACAGCTCTGAGACTTTTCTCTTTCCCTCAGCAGACGTGTAAGCGCTACACATCCGAATTGAGTAACTGCACTTCTGATGGCACTAAAAATTTCCTCTGAAATTATATGAAAATCCTTGACAGCAACAAAAATAATCAACGAAGATATAAAGCAACTTCTCAAGTGATATATGAGACGCGTTATGCATCACGGTGTGATTCACTGTTAAAATTTCGATATTGTATATTCCCAGAAAAAGGAACACCCTGTATGTAAGAGGAAATAATGTGTTCCTTTTTCTGGGAATATACAATATCGAAATTTTAACAGTGAATCACACCGTGATGCATAACGCGTCTCATATATCACTTGAGAAGTTGCTTTATATCTTCGTTGATTATTTTTGTTGCTGTCAAGGATTTTCATATAATTTCAGAGGAAATTTTTAGTGCCATCAGAAGTGCAGTTACTCAATGTCTGGTAATGTAGAGAGCATGATTGTGTACAAAATAAGTGTGGAAACTCGCTGTCAGCATAAATGAGAATCGAGACTTATGAGACTTGTCCAGTATCAAACAGGAAGAGCATGGTATTTTAAACCGTTTAAAAGCAAGGATTTCTTTGTCAGTGATGATGAGAGTTGCAAGCGGTATGAAGCGCCGTCCAGTAGAACCTTCTAGGAATCGGCCACGTAGTCCTTTGACATCAGCTTGCTGTGCCTCGCTTCTGTTTCAGTCAGCAGGAAGCAGTCTGACTGATATCTCTGTTACCCGGAATCCACCTGCGCATTTAACCTTTTTCCTCCGTTTTTGTTGTGCGATAACGTACCGTTAAGGCCAAGCTCAGCAGGCGAACGACTGAAATGCGCATAGTTCGTAAGCACTGATGTGACTGAAACAAATATTCCGTAGACCTGAGCCATATTCATAATAATACTTTTATAAAATTAGTTGTGGAAAATACCCAAAATTTTACATTGGCCAAATGGGAGGAACGTTTGGCACACGTTTTAAAGAACCTTCAACAATGTGTGCTGATAACCCTTTCACCATAGCAGCACATTTAAAGGAGTCAAAATACAAAGCACTCACTATTAATGACTTGATACAGGTTCTGGATGAAATGCACACCGGTACACTATCTGATCAAAAGTGTCCGGACACCCCCAAAAACATACTTTTTTCATATTAGGTGAATTGTGCTGCCACCTACTGCCAGGTACTCCATATCAGCGACCTCAGTAGTCATTAGGCATCGTGAGAGAGCAGAATGGAGCGCTCCGCGTAACTCACCGACTTTGAACGTGGTCAGGTGATTGGATGTCACTTGTGTCATATGTCTGTACGCGAGATTTCCACACTCCTAAAAATCCCTAGCTCCACTACTTCCGATGTGATAGTGAAATGGAAACGTGAAGGGACACGTACAGCACATAAGCGTATAGGCCGACCACGTCTGTTGACTGACAGAGACCGCCGACAGTTGAAGAGGGTCGTAATGTGTATTAGGCAGACATCTATCCAGACCATCACACGAGAATTCAAAACTTCATGAGGATCTACTTCAAGTATTATGACAGTTAGGTGGGAGGTGAGAAAACTTGGATTTCATGGCCGAGTGGCTACTCATAAGCCTCGCTTGGAGTAAGGAGCGTAAACATTGGACGACTGAACAGTGGAAAAACGTCGTGTGGAGTGATGAATCACGGTACACAATGTGACGATCCCATGGCAGGGTTTGGGTATGGTGAATGCCCGGTGAACGTCATCTAAATGGCTCTGAGCACTATGGGACTTAACATCTATGGTCATCAGTCCCCTAGAACTTAGAACTACTTAAACCTAACTAACCTAAGGACATCACACAACACCCAGTCATCACGAGGCAGAGAACGTCATCTGCCAGCATGTTAGTGCCAACAGTAAAATTCGGAGGCGATGGTGTTATGGTGTGGTCGTGTTTTTCATGGAGGGGGCTTGCACCTCTTGTTGTTTTGCGTGGCACTATCACAGCACAGGCCTACATTGATGTTTTAAGCACTTTCTTGCTTCCCACTGTTGAAGGGCAATTCGGGGATGGCGACTGCATCTTTCAACACGATCTAGCACCTGTTCATAACGCACGGTCTGTGGCGGAGTGGTTACACGACAGTAGCATTCCTGTAATGGACTGGCCTGCACAGAGTCCTGACCTGAATCCTACAGAACACCTTTGGGATGTTTTGGAACGCCGACTTCGTGGCAGGCCTCACCAACCGACATCGATACCTCTCCTCAGTGCAGCACTCCGTGAAGAATGGGCTGCCATTCCCCTGGAAGCTGTCATCAAGGCTAAGGGTGGGCCAACACCATATTGAATTCCAGTATTACCGATGGAGAGCGCCACGAACTTGTAAGTCATTTTCAGCCAGGTGTCCGGATGCTTTTGATCACATAGTGTACATTATCGGATCAAAAGTATTAGTGGACATTAATATGGAGTGTGTCCACTCTTCACCTTTATGACGGTTTGAACTCTGCTAGGCTACTTTTAATGAGGTACCTGAACGTCTGTGCTGGAATCACAACCCATTCTTCCTCAAGAGCCGACACCACGGAAGGTAGTCACGCAAGACGCTGGGGTCTGGAGCGAAGTCGACGTCTAACTCCTCCCAAAGGTGTTCCATTGAAATCAGATGGGGACTCTGGGTATACGAATCCATTTCAGGAATATTATCGTCCACAAACCATTGCCTCACAGATGCTTCTTTGTGACAGGGTGCATTGTAATGCTATAAACTCGGTCATCGTCTCCGAACTGTTCTTCTACTGCACCCAGTACATAATGCTGCAAAATGTGTTCATATCCTTCCGCATTTAGCGTTTTCGTAAGTCCTGTAAGGAGACCACACCATGACCGCGAAAAGCACTCCCATACCGTAACACTACTTCCTCCATTGTTCACTGTTGGCACTACACATGACGCCAGGTGACGTTCTCCAGGCATTCGCCACATCCAAACCTTTTCATCTGATAGTCACAGGCTATATCGTGTTTCTTCACTCCAAATCACTCGCTTGCAGCCATCCACTGACCAGTACCATCGCTCTTTACACAATCTCAAGCGTAACTTCGCACTGAATACAGAAATGTGTGGCTTACGAGGTGCTACTCGACCACTGTACCCCATTCTTTTTAATACTTAGGCACAATACTGAGGAAATTCATTCCACTTGACAATCATGTGACTATTGGCACAACATGTTTCGGTACAACCCTGCCCCATTTTCAAGGGCTAAGAACAAGGAAACCATATAAAACAATCCCCTTATACCGATAAACATATAAAGATTACAGACATCCTCAATTATAGCCTACCTTAAAAATTTAAAGGGCATAATAATAGAGAGAATGGCTCGTCAGCTGTAGCAGAGCACCTCAAGAATGAGCAGCATTCGTTGGAGGATATAACGGAAAGCATGAGGGTGTTGCACTTTGAAGATAAAGGGTGTTTTACATCGAATTTAGAGGGGGTAGAGAATTACAGGGTGATTCAAAAAGAATACCACAACTTTAGGAATTTAAAACTCTGCAACGACAAAAGGCAGAGCTAAGCACTATCTGTCGGCGAATTAAGGGAGCTATAAAGTTTCATTTAGTTGTACATTTGTTCGCTTGAGGCGCTGTTGACTAGGCGTCAGCGTCAGTTGATGCTAAGATGGCGACCGCTCAACAGAAAGCTTTTTGTGTTATTGAGTACGGCAGAAGTGAATCGACGACAGTTGTTCAGCGTGCATTTCGAACGAAGTATGGTGTTAAACCTCCTGATAGGTGGTGTATTAAACGTTGGTATAAACAGTTTACAGAGGATGGGTGTTTGTGCAAAGGGAAAAGTTCTGGACGGCCGAGAACGAGTGATGAAAATGTAGCAAGCATCCAGCTAGCATTTGTTCGCAGCCCAGGAAAATCGACTCGCAGAGCTAGCAGAGAGCTGCAAATTCCACAATCAACTGTATGGAGAGTCCTACGAAAAAGGTTAGTTATGAAACCTTATCGTCTGAAATTGGTTCAAGCACTGTCTGCAGCTGATAAGATTAAAAGAATCGATTTCTGTGATTTTATCCTTGCTCAAATGGAAACAGGTGAATCTTTCGTTTAAAAGATTGTGTTTAGTGATGAAGCAACTTTCCACACTAACGGGAAAGTCAACCGTCACAATGTCTGTATATGGGGCACTGAGAATCTGCAGGAAACAACTCAGTATGAACGTGACTCGCCTAAGGTGAACGTTTTCTGTGCCATTTCAGCCAATAAAGTTTTTGGTCCCTTTTTCTTCGAAGGTGCTACTGTAACTGGACTACAGTGTCTGGAGATGTTAGAGAATTGGCTGTTCCCTCAGCTCGAACAAGAAGCACAACAATTCATATTTCAGCAGGATGGAGCGCCACCACATTGGCACTTATCTGTCCGTAACTACCTGAACGTCAACTACCCGAGGCGATGGATCGGCCGCCAGGCAGCCCGTGACAGAGCACTTCATCACTGGCCTCCAAGAAGCCCTGATCTTACCCCCTGCGATTTTTTCTTATGGGGTTATGTTAAGGATATGGTGTTTCGGCCACCTCTCCCAGCCACCATTGATGATTTGAAACGAGAAATAACAGCAGCTATCCAAACTGTTACGCCTGATATGCTACAGAGAGTGTGGAACGAGTTGGAGTATCGGGCTGATATTGCTCGAGTGTCTGGAGGGGGCCATATTGAACATCTCTGGACTTGTTTTTGAGTAAAAAAAAACCTTTTTAAATACTCTTTGTGGTGATGTATAACAGAAGGTTATATTATGTTTCTTTCACTAAATACACATTTTTAAAGTTGTGGTATTCTTTTTGAATCACCCTGTATTTTGCCTTGAAAGAGGAGTGCGTCGACGTTTTAAATGAGAAGACGGAAGCGTCTGAAGGGCATTTCTGGGCACACGTCAGCGATATCCTCCTTAAGAAGCAGCTAGCAACATATTTTACCTAGTGACATAGGATATATGCAAGCTATTTCCTGTCAGATTACAGCGTAGAGGTAGTTTTTAGTTAGAATGGACTGGGACCCTACAGATATTTCTCAAAGATTTTATAAGAAACAGTAGTATCATTGATGCTGAGCATTAGGTTTTAAAATGTTCAAACGTGTGTGAATTCCTATGGGACCAAATTCTTGTGGACATCGATCCCTAGACTTACACACTATTTAAAAAAACTTATGCTAAGAACAACACACACAGCCATGCCCAAGGGAGGACCTGACCATGCTCGTGTGAAGCTTGTTTTTAAGTTTTGAGGAGGCCTAGTGGCATAAATTTTTTTTAAAGGTAGGTGATAACTCAGGATGTCTGTAATCCTTATATGTCTGTCGGTATAAGGGGATTGTTTTCTCTGGTTTCCTTGTTTTTAGCACTTGGTTCAAATGGCTCTGAGCACTATGGGAATTGACATCTGAGGCCATCAATCCCCTAGAACTTAGAACTACTTAAACCTAACTAACCTAAGGACATCACACACATCCATGCCCGAGGCAGGATTCGAACCTGCGACCGTAGCGCTGGCCGAAGTGGCCGTGCGGTTAAAGGCGCTGCAGTCTGTAACCGCAAGACCGCTACGGTCGCAGGTTCGAATCCTGCCTCGGGCATGGATGTTTGTGATGTTCTTAGGTTAGTTAGGTTTAACTAGTTCTAAGTTCTAGGGGACTAATGACCTCAGCAGTTGAGTCCCATAGTGCTCAGAGCCATTTGCACCATTTGCGACCGTGTCGGTCGCGCGGTTCCAGACTGAAGCGCCTAGAACCGCTCGGCAACAACGGCCGGCTTTTAGCACTTGGAAATGGCAAAAGGTTGTCCCGAAACACGTTCTGGCAATAACCACACGATTGACATCTGAATAACAATTGTGTGATGGCTTGAAATCAGTAATTCTTACACACAATCATTGTGCACTTTGGAACTCACTAGTGATTCCTTCGGCTAATTTTTTGGAAGCACCCTCCGTAACGCTCGACGATCCCCGTCTGTGAGTACATAAGGTCTGCCTGGTCTTGCGTTAGCTGAGGACATTGATCTGCGTTTCCACTTCTCAATACAGTGGACTTGGACAGGTTTAGAAGAGTTGAAATTGTCCTGCTGGATTAGCTGCTCAGATCATGACTAGCCAACGTTCGAAGTCACTGAGCTCTCCTGACAGACTCACTCTACAGCTGCTGCTTGTCTACCGACTACACAACACTCCCCGCATCCTTTTATATTGGTGGGTCCGCATCTCGTCACATCTGGATGTCAATTCCTCTTGACATACGAGTGTCCGTTCACTTTCCATCAGATGGTCTACATCCTGCCTAATGACCAGCACGTTAACATTAGAGGGTTTCGGACTCAACTAAAGGGTACAGGTCATCTATTTTGTTGCGTGTTATCCTAGAATGAGATACTGAACTATGCACTCTCCGCCACAGACTGTGTGATGGCTGTGAAATGCAGAAGTAGATGTACATAGCTTTATCATTGTCACGAACCTAAGATTTCCAAAGAGCGTGTTTCGACAGAAAGAAGATACAAAAGTACCATAGTTGCAATAACTCCGAAATTTTTTATTTTCACAAATACGAGGGTTGTAACTTTAATAGTGGCAACTATTTATTTACATCTCGTACAAAATAGATACGTGTTTCAAAGTTTTACTGACCTTCAAAGTAGTCACCACCATTGTGTATAACCCGTTGCCAACGAAGTGGAAGTCGTAGGATGGGGACTTAACATCTGTCGGTCGGTGTGGCCGAGCGGTTCTGGAACTGCTCGACCGCTACGGTCGCAGGTTCGAATCCTGTCTCGGGCATGGATGTATGCGATGTCCTTAGGTTAGTTAGGTTTAGGTAGTTCTAAGTTCTAGGGGACTGATGACTTCAGATGTTAAGTCCCATAGTGCTCAGAGCCATGTGAACCGTTTTGAACTTAACATCTGAGGTCATCAGTCCCCTAGTCCTTAGGTTAGTTAGGTTTGAGTAGATCTAAGTTCTAGGGGACTGATGACTTCACATGTTAAGTCCCATAGTGCTCAGAGCGATGTGAGCCATTTTGAACTTAACATCTGAGGTCATCAGTCCCCTAGTCCTTAGGTTAGTTAGGTTTAAGTAGCTCTAAGTTCTAGGGGACTGATGACCTTAGAAGTTAAGTCCCATAGTGCTCAGAGCCATGTGAACCGTTTTGAACTTAACATCTGAGGTCATCAGTCCCCTAGACTTAGAACTACTTAAACCTAACTAACCTAAGGACATCACACACATCCATGCTCGAGGCAGGATTCGAACCTGCGGCCGTAGCGGTCGCGCGCGGTTCCAGACTGAAGCGCCTAGAGCCGCTCGGCCATAGCGGCCGGCTTTGTAGCAGCTCTGAAGCGAATGCCGTGAACTGTTTCCTTCAGTTTAGAAATCGACTTGAACTTACGAGGGCTTAAGTCAGGGGAGTGCAGTAGGTAGTATAGCACTTAGCAGCCCCATCAGTCAGACAAATCAGTAACAGCTTGCACTGTATGTCTTTGAGCATTGTCCTGCAGAAAGTGTTCACCACTTCTGTCTCTATGCTGTTCATTTCTGGAACACAAGCTGCGACCAGCTTAGAGACAGAAGTAATGACACTTTCTGCAGGGCCTGACCATCATTTTTCAGGACAATGCTCAAGCACGTACAGTGCAAGCTGTTACTGATTTTTTTGACTGTTGGGGCTGCTAAGTGCTATACCATGTACTGCACTCCCCTGACTCAAGCCCTCGTGAGTTCAACTCGATTTCTAAACTGAAGGAAACACTTCACGGTATTCACTTCAGAACTGCTACAAATTCGTCGGGCAATAGACCGCGCCGCTCGAACTGTCTACACAACTGGCACCGCTAAGAGTATCCTACGACTTCCCCATCGCTGGCAACGGGTTATACAGAATGCTGGTGACTACTTTGGACGTCAGTAGAACTTTGAAACACTTATCTATTTTGTACGAGCTGTAAATAAATGTTGCCACCATTAACGTTCCAACCCTCTTATTTATGAAAGACGATGCTCACACGAAGAACTACATTTTCCTAGCGGGCCACACGCAGACGCTTGCTTCACTCGCTGCTTAGCTGTCGCTCCTCGATAACAAATAGCAGTAGGTCACAAGGCTCTCATTTGCACATTCGCAGCACCAGAGTCATTGAATAGCGTGTTGTGATTGAGGTTAAGTAGGTGCAAATGATTCTCCACGTGCACACCAATGACGGAAATCTTGAGACCGTAAACGACTGTTTCAGGCAGTGCACTGACAGACAAACTGAAAATGTTTACTTTACACCGAAGTCAAACCAACAAATGCAGAAATGGGAAGTGCAATCTCTACGTAACTGTGCCTCGACAGGGAGTTGTTCTCTAAACGTCAGTGGTAGAAGAATAAGTCACTTCACTGAAGTATTTTCGTCTGTAAAAGTAGATGACGTGTTGTATGGAGGCGACGTGAGTTTAATCATTGAAAGTGCAGTTTTTACGTATAGTGCTATGCAAATGCTACAAAGAAAAGTGGCTGTTCAGACCATGAATGATAGCAGTTATAGCATTTTGAGTTTAACTCATCAAGCACTATCAACTTCTTGCGAATTTCACACTCCTGACTTCTGTAACTTAACTGTTCGCGCTTCCTAATCGTAGACTGGTGATTGAGTTACAATTTATGTTTCAGTTTCATATTTTGTTATGGCCATAGACACGGGTTCCCAGTGAGATGCCGTGTCTCTTGGCTTCCGCAAGGCGTTCGATACAGTTTCCCACAGTCGTTTAATGAACAAAGAAAGAGCATATGGACTATCAGACCAATTGTGTGATCGGATTGAAGAGTTCCTAGATAACAGAACGCAGCGTGTCATTCTCAATGGTGAGAAGTCTTCCGAAGTAAGAGTGATTTCAGGTGTGCCGCAGGGGAGTGTCGTAGGACCATTGCTATTCACAATATATATAAATGACCTTGTGGATAACGTCGGAAGTTCACTGAGGCTTTTTGCGGATGATCTTGTAGTATACCGAGAGGTTGTAACAATGGAAAATTGTACTGAAATGCAGGAGGATCTGAAGGAATTGACGCATGGTGCAGGGAATGGCATTTGAATCTCAATGTAGACAAGTGTAATGTGCTGCGAATACATAGAAAGAAAGATCCTTGATCATTTTTTTAGCTACAATGTAGTAGGTCAGCAACTGGAAGCAGTTAATTCCATAAATTATCTGGCAGTAGGCGTTAGGAGTGATTTAAAATGGAATGACCATATAAAATTAATCGTCGGTGAAGCAGATGCCAGACTGAGATTCATTGGAAGAATCCTAAGGAAATGCAATCCGAAAACAAAGGAAGGAAGTTACAGTACACTTGTTCGCCCACTGCTTGAATACTGCTCACCAGTGTGGGATCCGTACCAGATAGGGTTGACACAAGAGATACAGGAGATCCAACGCAGAGCAGCGCACTTCGTTACAGGATCATTTGGTAATCGCGAAAGTGTTACGGAGATGATAGACAAACTCCAGTGGAAGACTCTGCAAGAGAGACGCTCGGTAGCCCGGTACGGGCTTTTGTTGAAGTTTCAGGAACATACCTTCCCCGAGGAGTCAAGCAGTATATTGTTCCCTCCTACGAATATCTCGCGAAGAGACCATGAGGATAAAATCAGAGAGATTAGAGCCCACACAGAGGCACACCGCCAATCTTTCTTTCCACGAACAATACGAAACTGGAACAGAAGAGAGAACCGATAGAGGTACTCAAAGTACCCTCCGCCACACACCGTCAGGTGGCTTGCGGAGTATGGATGTAGATGTAGATCTAGGTTTAACCTCCATCTGACAGTGAATACATGTATGAGACTCTGTTCCAGTATTCACGAAAACTGACATTGCATGCTGATACACAGTACAGTTCATGACATGCAGAATGGGGCAGAGGCTGATTATTTTGCAAGTCTCGCGTAGTGATAAGATTCAGGCTGCGACCGACACCTTCAGCTCAGAAAACACAACCGCAGGTAAGCTATGGCAGTCTGTCCTAGATATCGATACCGTCCCTGAGTGGCTGATGCATATAACAGAAACTTGTGCTTCAATCAGTGAGCACTGGTTTTGATGGCGTTGACGTTTGCTATCTTCCTAAGTTAAGCTTTTATCGCGGCATTCGCTCATGTTGTAGTAGTAAATTAAGTGCTTTGTGTTTTCTCAATCTTTATTTTATTGTTGCTTCGTTTACGTGACATACAGCAAAGTTTTCAAGAGGACGTGATATTTTTTCTTCGGCTATTCTCTCACAAGAGAGAGCCAATATCTCAAAGCGAAAAATTATCATGTTTAGCGCGATCAAGAAACAACGACTGTTAAAATTAAGTTCATTAGGACAGCCACAAGTTTCGCTCTATAATATTACAAGAGCATCATCAGAAACTGTTTAAAATACATTTGTTGGCTGATTACATTACGGGCACCAGAGATTAAGTTGGCTGTACGCAGCTACTGTTGTACAGCCGACTACTGTATTTTAAACAGTTTCTGATCATGCTCTTGTGAAATTATAGAGCGACACCAGTAAAAATGAAACATACTGATTGCGACTTCTGACTGTCCTGATAAGCTTAATTATTATGTTTTACAATACCTGGACAAAGAAAAAGTTTGTATCGTTCAAAAAAAAAAAAGAAAATAAAGAGATAAAAACTGTTTCTTTTAATTGGAATTGCCTGAAGAGTTGGATCGGGGGAAAGCCACTTTTTTCGCTGTTTGACAATTACAATGAAAACTCGGCTCAAAGTATAAAGCAAAAAGACGGTATGTTGTACTTCCTCAAATTCTTTTTGTGTAAGTGTGTATGACCTTTATCGAGATAATAATTTGTTTTAATGGTTTGTACAATGTTTTTCCTATTCTGTCAGATTATAGCACTGTAATCAGTTTACCGTATCACCTTCGTCAAGAACATTCATCATTAATTTTGTTTTCGCCGTTAATAAACTCTATTATGATTGCTAGTTCTTTGATATTCCGACATTTTGTGAAGTTGGCCGTCCCTTTAAACAGCACTTCCACTATTCAATATTAGACGGAGAGGCGCTACGTTATTTTGTCTGTCTGCGCCACTCGACGAAAGCAGCCAATCAGGGAAAGCAGAATGTGTCGCTTGGAAATATCTCTTCGCAGATCTTCTAATTTCCTTTTCTGTTTTCGTCGATATTGTTCACCCTACTCTAAATGAAAATGAGAGCTGGAGATATGATACTCCTGTAGCATAATATTTGAATGGAAAAAGTGCTTCATTTACAGTTTTGGGTTTGTAAAAATGCTACGTCTTAAATTGGAAACTGTAATCTATAGCCATCATTTCCAGTTCCAAGTCACGACTAAGCTACCATTCAATTAAAAAAACAAACACGTTTTCTGCAATAATCCTTTTGCTGAATGAACTTATTGTGTTCAAATGTGTGTGAAATCTTATGGGACTTAACTGCTAAGGTCATCAGTCCCTAAGCTTACACACTACTTAACCTAAATTATCCTAAGGTCAAACACACACACCCATGCCCGAGGGAGGACTCGAACCTCCACCGAGATCAGCCGCACAGTCCGTAACTGCAGCGCCTTAGACCGCTCGGCTAATCCCGCGCGGCAATGAACTTATTAAATCCGTACAAGTTCATTTACATCTAACGACGTATGGTAAATTCTTCATAATTATTTACGCAACTACACACAAAACAGGAGACACCAGTATTGACTTACAATAGCAAATTATTAAGAAACCACGAGGAAAATTCTAATGCTAGTCGTGTTATAAGTTGAAAAGACGAAATGTCCATAAGTGCTACAAAATTTATGTGTAACTTAATAAAATGTAGCTTACTGCAATGTTCAGCCTTTCTTCGATGCATATTGGCTGTTGAAAGCTTGTGGTCACAAAAGAAACAGGACTCTGTAACCAATTTAGTAGATAGCCGATCGTATCTGCAGTCATCTTCTTGTAAAAGCAAATCTCTCATCAATCCTAAGATTGGTTTTAACCCTGCGGTGCATTAGTAGGCACGGTCCTATGGAGTGAGGTAGGCACTTACCTTTATCTGACCACTGAACTGATTTACTCAGCAAGTTGAAGGGGAGCCTACAATTTAATCTGGACTCCGAACAATGATGCAACTTGACATTATTATTATTTACAAATTATTGTCAGAGGCGAAAGAAGCCATATGTTGTAAAAAAAATCCTTGAAGCGCGTGGGAATTGAGACACACTGCACCATATACATCTTGGTCATCGATCCGTACACCATCATGGTGTACTCGACGAATTTAGATGGTGAACAGCTTAGGTGGTCAAATTCTCCCTGAAGGTGCTTGTTGTATAATATTTCGTGCATAATACTCGTCTTCCGAATGGCTTTCCTAATGAAGGCTAATTTTGTCGCGTACTTGCAAACAACATTCGTCGGTCTCTCGGCGCCATGGTCAGTCAGCTGGTTGTGGCAGACGTTTGTTGCCTGCAGACATGATACCCAGTCATAAGAAAGCTGCTGCTCGTAGCCTCAAGTTGCGCAGCCGGAAATCACAAGCTGTCGATCGAGCAGCGCGTGGCCTAAGCTGGCATGAAATACTTTTTTGACCAAGACTGGTACGCTATATGCCATGAGATTTTGAAATCGAAGTTAATCTAAAATAGCGCATCTTGTATCTCTTCCAACTGATGTCTCACAGCAAGTCATTTTTTGCTACAGTACTGTCGTTAAATCTAGTCTTCCACAGATAGTTTTCTTCAATTTAATGACATATTCACGTTCTATGACGTACCGTGGAGTATTTTTCACTGAAAAAAACAGCTGTGTTTGTTTTTCTTTGCCACTTTCTAAACGTGCTGTGGTCGTCGGTAGTTGCGTCGTTTTATTCGAAAAACACGTTTCTTTGTATGCTTTGGTGCTTTTCTTTTCGTGACAGAAGTAAAACATCATGCATACCCTCTCATGCCTACAAATTTTTCATTTGAATGCTTACGATAACTATTACACATCTTAGTGAAAGAAACGGTTCTATTTACAGTTCACTGAACGAGATTTCTTTTTGTAGCTCTACGTTAAATTAATAGCGTCGTATAAGTAGTTGCACTGTGCACTGAGATGGCAAAAGTAATGGGATGCCTCCTAATATCGTGTCAGTCCTCCTTTTGCCCAGCTTAGTGCCGCAACTCGACCTGGTATGAAATAAACAAGTCGTTGCACAAGTCCGCTGCAGAAATATTGAGCCGTACTGCCTCTACAGCCGTCCGTAAATGCGAAAGTGTTGCCGGTGCAAGATTTAGTACACGAACTGACCTCTCTATTATGGCCCATAAATGTTCGATGAGATTCACTTCGGGCGATCTGGGCGGCCAAATCATACGTACGAAATATCCAGAACGTTCTTCAAACCAAGTGCGAACAATCATGGGCTGGTGACATGGCGCATTGTCATCCATAAACATACGACTTTTTTTTGGACAAAAATGCTCTCCAAGTGGCCGAAAAAAACATTTCCACTCAAAGATCGGTTCAGTTGGACCATTCCATGTAAACACAGCTCGTGCAGTGCTTTGTTCACAACTTGAGTCCATGGCTTCGCGGGGTCTGCACCACACTCGAATCATACCATCAACTCTTACCAACTGAAATCGGGACTCGTCTGACCAGGCCACCGTTTCCTAGTCGTCTAGAGTTCAACCGATATGGTCACCATCCCAGGAGAGGCGCAGCAGGCGACGTCACGCTGTTAGTAAAGGTACTCGCGTCAGTTGTCTGCTTCCATAGCCCATTAGCGCCACATATCGCCACCCTGTCCTAAAGAATATGTTCGTCGTACGTCCCACATTGATTTCTGCGGTTATTTCACTCAGCGTTGCTTGTTCGTTATCAATGACATCTCTACGCATACGCTCTCGGCCGTCGGTCATTTCGTTGTCTGTGATGAGAGGTAATGTCTGAAATTTGGTATTCCCGGCACGCTCTTAACACTGTGGATCTCAGGAATATTGAATTCCCTAACGATTTCCGAAGTGGAATGGCCCATGTGTCTAGCTCCGGCTACCATTCCGCGTTAAAAGTCTGTTATTTCCCGTCGTGCGGTCATAATCACGCCTGAAACCTTTTCAAGTGAATCACCTGAGTCCAAATGACACCTCTGCCAGTGCGCTGCCCTTTTATACTTTTGTACGCGATATTATATCGCCATCTCTATCTGTTCATATGGCTATTCCTTGGCTTTTGTCATCTCAGTGTATTTGCATACGAGTCAAGGTACGCAGGACAGTTAACTGAAAGACGCTTCCCGCGACTGTTAAGACCACAGACCGAAAGAAGATACTTTTTGACACTTACATGAGTGATACTTAGGAATAACTTAATTGCAATTCTTTTTTATTCAACAGTCTAGATGCATTTCAAAACCTTGACTATATACATCGAAACTCAAACAAGAAATTGCAACGCTCAATATTATAGGCCTACACACATCAAAAAAGGTCTTGCATCACCTCGTCTCCGAGAGTTCCGGAACCTGTACAGAAAATTGGAATAGAGATCAACATAAATATCATTTCCGCCCGTTTTATTGCTCATGAAAACCACACATTGCATGTTGTACCACCATACAGCAAGACCTTCGGAGGTGGTGGTCCAGATTGCTGTACACACCGGTACCTCCAATCTACATCTACGTCTACATCTATATGATTACTCTGCAATTTATATTTAAGTGCTTGGCAGAGGGTTCATTGAACCACAATCATACTATCTCTACCATTCCACTCCCGAACAGCGCGTAGGAAAAACGAATTCCTAAACCTTTCTGTTCGAGCTCTGATTTCTCTTATTCTGTTTTGATGATCATTCCTACCTATGTAGGTTGGGCTCAACTAAATATTTTCGCATTCGGAAGAGAAAGTTGGTGACTGAAATTTCGTAAATAGATCTCGCCGCGACGAAAAAGTCTTTGCTTTAATGACTTCCATCTCAACTCGCGTATCATATCTGCCACACTCTCTCCCCTATTACGTGATAACACAAAACGAGCTGCCCTTTTTTGAACCCTTTCGATGTCCTCCGTCAATCCCACCTGGTAAGGATCCCACACCGCGCAGCAATATTCTAATAGAGGACGAACGAATGTAGTGTAAGCTGTCTCTTTAGTTGACTTGTTGCATCTTCTAAGTGTCCTGCCAATGAAACGCAACCTTTGGCTCGCCTTCCCCACGATATTATCTATGTGGTCTTTCCAACTGAAGTTGTTCGTAATTTTAACATCCAGGTGCTTAGTTGAATTGACAGCCTTCAGAATTGTACTATTTATCGAGTAATCGAATTCCAACGGATTTCTTTTGGAACTCATGTGGATCACCTCAGCTGCCACCTGCCACACCATACAGCAATCTTTTCTAAATCGCTTTGTAACTGATACTGGTCTTCGGATGATCTTACTAGACGGTAAATTATAGCATCATCTGCGAACAACCTAAGAGAACTGCTCAGATTGTCACCCAGGTCATTTATATAGATCAGGAACAGCAGAGGTCCCAGGACGCTTCCCTGGGGAACACATGATATCACTTCAGTTTTACTCGATGATTTGCCGTCTATTACTACGAACTGCGACCTTCCTGACAGGAAATCACGAATCCAGTCGCACAACTGAGACGATACCCCATAGGCCCGCAGCTTGATTAGAAGTCGCTTGTGAGGAACGGTTTCAAAAAGCTTTCCGGAAATCTAGAAATACGGAATCAACTTGAGATCCCCTGTCGATAGCGGCCATTACTTCGTGCGAATAAAGAGCTAGCTGCGTTGCACAAGAGCGATGTTTTCTGAAATCAGTAGCACGTCCTCTTACATTGATGCATGCCTGTATTAGTCATGGCATACTATCCACAAGTTCATCAAGGCACTCTTGGTCCATCCAGATTGTTCCACTCCTCAACGGTGATTCGGCGTAGATCTCTCAGAGTGGTTGGTGGGTCACGTCGTCCATAAACAGCCCTTTTCAGTCTATCCCAGGCATGTTCGATAGGGTTCATGTCTGGAGATCATGCTGGCTGGCCACTCTAGTCGAGCGATGACGTTATCCTGAAGGAAGCCATTCACAAGATGTGCACGATGGGAGCGCGAATTGTCGTCCATGAAGACGAATGCCTCGCCAATATGCTGCTGATGTGGTTGCACTATCGGTCGGAGGATGGCATACACGTATCGTACAGCCGTCACGGCGCCTTCCATGATTACTAGCGGCGTACGTCGACCCCACACAATACCACCCCAAAACAGCAGGGAACCACCACCTTGATTCACTCGCTGGACAGTGTGTCTAAGGCGTTCAGCCTGATAGGGTTGCCTCCAAACTCGTCGCTGACAATTGTCTGGTTGAAGGAATATGCGACAGTCATCGGTGAAGAGAACGCCATGCCAATTCTGAGCAGTCCATTCGGCATGTTGATGGGCCCATCTGTACCGCGCTGCATGGTGTCGTAGTTGCAAAGATGGCCCTTGCCATGGACGTCGGGAGTGAAGATGGGCACAGTTTGAGTCGTAACACGACGTCCTGTGGCTGTACGAGAAGCATTATTCAACATGGTGGCTTTGCTGTCAGGGTTCCTCCGAGCCATAATCCGTAGGTAGCGGTCATCCTCTGCAGTAGTAGCCCTTGGGCGTCCTGAGCGAGGCATATTATCGACAGTTCCTGACTCACTGTATCTCCTCCACGTCAGAGCAACATCGCTTTGGTTCACTCCGAGACGCCTGGACAGTTCCCTTGTTGAGAGCCCTTCCTGACACAATGCAACAACGAGGACGGGATCGAACCGCGGTATTGAACGTCGAGGCATGGTTGAACTACAGACAACACGAGCCGTGTACCTCCTTCCTGGTGGAATGGCTAGAACCGATCTAAAAGGCGCTGCACATACACGGTTGTTTACATCTTTTGGCGGATTTAGTGACATTTCTTAACAGTCAAAGGGACTGTGTCTGTGATACAATATCCACTGTCAACGTCTATCTTCAGGAGCTCTGAGGACCAGGGTGATGCAAAACTTTTTCTGGTGTGTGTAACATCAAACTACAAGGCGTATCAGACAGAGAAATCCGATTTCACTAGACTATGTCATTTACATAAACGAGGATAGCCACGTGGGATGAATTTTAACTTACGCACACGACAAAAATCTTTTATTTCGAAATGACCATATTCTTCCATTTTTCTTGTACCCTTGTCCCGGATGGCGCACGGTCGGGATGGTTATTAACGAATTTGCCATGGTTACTTTGATACGTGGCCGAATGCACTTACTGCCGCCACCCCGTTGTCCTCCAGCACGGAATACGTGTACGCCAACTATTTGCGTGCAATGTTAGTCATGTGAAAGCGAGCGAAAGCTTTCTTTATGTATGCGTATCGTGTAACAGGCGGGACTTGCGTACCAGCCCGGTATTCGCCTATTGGGATGTGGGAAACCACCTAAAAACCACATCCAGGCTGGCCGGCACGCCGACCCTCGTCGTTAATACGTTAGGCGGACTCGAGCCGGAACCGGCGCTCCTCCCCGTCCCGCACGCGGCGTTTTAACACGCACGGCTATCCCAACGGCTTCAAAAGCGGTATATTATTATAACTAAATAAATGAGGCTGTCATCAATCCGAAGATCGCTTTGAACACCAAAGTACTTTACTATGTATGGTCCTGTTGGAGATAGTATGCCGTTGCGTTCCTCCGACCTTCGAAGTTACTTACCCAGCTAGCTATACGTTGGCCCACAGTTTAACGTGGATTCCGAACCACGGTGCAACCAGGCAGTTTTCACATCAACAAATATGTGAAGGAAGTAATAACTGAGAGATGAAAATACTATGATTAACTGCGAATCGAACCCGAGAGCTTTGGGTTTGATGTTTGCCATGTTACATGATTATTCATTCTTTTCTTGTTTCCTTCTTCTTTTTCTCTTCCCAAACCCTCTTCATTCTTTGGCTGTGTTCCTGTTCCCTTTGCACTGTACATATTTTGTCTGTTTTCTTCCCTTCTCTTCCTTCAAATTTCGTGTTTACAATTTTTGATCCCTGCTTGCTTTAAGTCTTCTTTATTGAAACCAATTGGTACTTATTACATCAAAAATCCTCTTTGCGAGTCTGTTGTTGTTCATTCGTTGTATGTGTCCATAGAATGTTAGTCGTTGTTTTCCGATCATGTCTGTGAGCCTGCCTGTGTGTTCATATAATTCTTTGGTTGGTCTCTTCATCCATATACCATCTCTGTGTACTGCTCCAAAAGTTTTTCTGAAGATTTTATTTACTTCTGTCTGTGTGGTGCCTGATGCTCAGATTGTGATCGTTTCTGATGTGTAGAGTGCTGCTGCTGGTACAGCTGTACTGTATTGCCTGAGTTTAGCCTGTCTTGAAATATTTCTTTTATTGTAGTGCGTCCATGTCAGTTGGTATCCTTTCTGAAGTTTTTCTGTTCTTTGCATGTTGGGTGCCTTGTTTGATCCTTCTTTTTGTATATGTTTCCCAACATATTTGAATTTTTCCACTCTGTCAACCTTTTCGTATTTTGTGTATATGGCTTGGTTGTTGTTCTTTCTCGTTGTGTTGCGTCTTCTCATACGATATCTGTTGATCTATTTTCTCAGAGACTTCATGTAAGTATTCCAGTGCTCCTTGTGCTTCTTGTCTATTGTTGCTGAGTATTGCAAGATCATCTGAAAATGCCAGGCATTTTATCATCGTCTTGTTTGCACAGGTTCCTAAATGAATTCTTTTTGCCGGCCGCGGTGGCCGTGCGGTTCTGGCGCTGCAGTCCGGAACCGCGGGACTTCTACGGTCGCAGGTTCGAATCCTGCCTCGGGCATGGGTGTGTGTGATGTCCTTAGGTTCGTTAGGTTTAAGTAGTTCTAAGTTCTAGGGGACTTATGACCTAAGATGTTGAGTCCCATAGTGCTCAGAGCCATTTGAACCATTTTGAATTCTTTTTGCTTTTTCTTCCCATTGTTTGATAATTTCGTCGAAGACAATGCTGAATAAGAGCAGTGAGAGACCATCTCCTTGTCTGACCCCTGTATGTAACTCGAATGGTTCTGAGACTTCTCCCATAAATTTTATTTTCGATGTGGTGTCTGTTGTATGAGTGTCCTAGTTTTTCTGTCCGTTCCATATTCTTCTAATGTGTCAAAGAGAATCTGCCTGTCTGTGGAGTCGTAGGCCTTCTTAAAGTCCACGAATGTGACTACAGTGTTTTTCGTCTTTCTGACCTTCAGAAGCATTAGCGGGTTCAACATTTGTTCAATACAGGCCCTTCCTTTTCTGAAGCCTTCTTGGTATTTACCTATCTTTGTATCAGATTGTGATTTTAGTCTGTTGAGTAACGTCTTGGAGAGAATTTTGTAGATGATCGATAATAATCAGATACCTCTGTAGTTTTTGGGATCTGTCACGTCACCCTTTTTGTGGAATGGATGAATCAACGCACATTTCCATTCCTGTTGAATTTTCTCTGTATTCCATGTTTCTGTAAGAATTTCATGGATTTTCTTTGTGATGGTTTGTCTTTGAGTTTCCAGAACTAGGAAATAAGGCCGTCTTCCCCTGGGCTCTGTTGCTTTTTAGTTGTTTTATAATCTCTTCTACCTTTGTTATTGAAGGCAGGTTTGATTCTGGTTTTGGTATTGTTTTCGTGAAAAGTAATTTTTATTTAGGCTTTTCGCAATTAAGGAGTTTATCAAAGTAATTTTTAAGAGTTTAGCAGTTTTCTTTAAAATTTCTTTCCAGAGATACGTCTGTTGTTTTGAAGCAGATATTTGGAGGCTGATAACCCTTTATATTTTCCCAGAAAATTCTGTTGAAATTTCTCGTGTTATTTCTCTTGAAGCTTTCCTCGATTTCATTTAGTCTATTTCTGTCGTATATCTTTTTCACTCTTCTAATATCTTTCGAGGATGGTTTCTGAACTTCGTGGCAATTTTGCCAAGTCTCTTTTGTTCTGTTGCTGCTAAACTTCTGCCAGGCCAAGATTCTACGTTCAATGGCCTGATCGCAAGTTGTGTTCCATCATGCATGTTTTCGTTTCCTAGGAGGTAGACCCCAACGCATTGCATTCTGATTTTGTTTTCGCGAGGTCTGCCCAATTTTCTGTTAGACTTTGATTAATATCTTCAATAATTTTGTCTTTGTTTATCTTCAAGTATTCTGGGCCGGTCTTATAATTTTTTTCTGTGTTGCCTTTCTGTTTCTTGGGATCGCCCTTATTTTCACTTGTAGCAAGTGGTGCTCGGACTCGAAGATTCCTTTGTTTGTTCTGACGTTCAGAATTTTGATTTAATTTTTGCTTGTGGTGGCTACGTGATCTATTTGAAATTCTCCCCATACGTTTTTGGACGTTTTCCATGTTGTGACTTTTCGTTTTGGCTTTTGAAATTGCGTTGACATAATTTTTAAGCTAAAATTTTGACAGTGAAGTATAAGATGTTCCGCATTCTTGTTGACGCGTTTGTGTGCTATTTATGGACCTGTGATTTGCTTGTACTCCTTCTCCTTGCTAGTTGTGCATTCAGGTCTCTTAATACAATTTTAACATGTCTTTCTGGTATTTTATTTGTTATTTCTTCCATTGTCTTCCTAAAAGTCTTCAACTTCTTGTGGTTTCTTTCTGTTGTGATCGTTTGTCGGTACATGTGCATAGATGATAGTGTATCTTTTGTTACCTGATTTGAAGGTTATTGCAGAGGTTCTTTCTGATACTGAATTGAAATGAAGGATGTTCTCTATGGCTGATTTGTGAGCCGCAAATCCTGTGGCAAACATTGTCGGTGTTCCTCTTCTGGAAACAGGTTTTCTTTTGTGTATCCAGTAGTCTTCGGTGTTGAAGTGGTTTTCGCCTGTGAAGCGCGTCTCTTGTATTTGAATGATTTTGATGTGAAATTTTTCCAGAATATTCGTAAGCCATTTAAGTAAGCCTATCCTGACCAGCGTCTCTGTGTTGAGTGTGCCAATATAGTGTTTGCGAAGAGGTTTCGAGAAGCTCCGATTCATCTCCTTCTCATGACGTTCCTGGTCCCACAGAATCCAAAGACCAGGAAAGTCCAGTATATTTACTGGGACCTAGGGTAGTAAATATTTTTCCTGTTGTTCCATCATGATTTTTTCAAGTTGAAGGTGGCTGTGATGATCTCTTTTGGAGATCACAGATGTTAAAAAAATTGTTCAAATGACTCTAAGCACTATGGGACTTAACATCTCAGGTCATCAGTCCCCTAGACTTAGAACTACTTAAACCTAACTAACCTAAGGACATCACACACATCCATGCCCATGGCAGGATTCGAACCTGCGACCGTAGCAGCAGCGCGGTTCCGGACTGAAGCGCGTAGAACCGCTCGTCCACAGCGGCCGGCTTCAAATGTTAAAGGCTTGATTGTTGAGATCGAGACATATTTGCAGCAGCCGCACCCCAACTTGGTGAACAGACGCTGACCGCTGGCCGCTGGGTTTAGGCCTAAGTTAGTATTTGGTCCACCTTGGGTATTTCCTTTCCCCAGTACCACCCATATCTGGGAGGCTTTCCCCTATCCGTCACCTGAGGAGGCGCCCGATGGGGGATCTAACAAACCCACACGGGATATTACATATTTATTTATATACTTTATATATTAAAATAGGTGTATAAAACAAGTGCGTATTCCAATGCAACGTTTGTCAAAATTTTGAAGCAATCGGTGTAGAATTTTTGGAGTTTTAAGATTTTGAACAAACGGACATTAATGCTTTAATACAGATTTTAATACAGCCATCGGTGAAGAACGTTCGGAAATTTTAGTCTTTGAACAAACGAACATTTACATTTTTATTCATATAAACGCAAATGTTCGTTTGATAAAAATCTTAGGTTTCAGAAAGTTCTCTGCCTATTGCTTTGAAATTTTGACGGGCCGTTTAATTCTAGAACACGTGTGTTTTTATATACTTACTGGAGCGTCGTCTGGTAAAGAAATATACAGAGAGATTCTTAACAATGTTTAAAAACCCTAGAAGTCACGTAGATGACGCTGAGACAAGTAATTTAATATAAGACACGTGGGGACGCAGATGTCGGGAAATACCCCAAAAGTGGATGAGAAATGTTGAATATGTGACGTCAACAGATGACATACATCACCACACATGCAGCGGTTGAGCGGTGCAATACTTGCATCCGAGCAAAAGATACAAATTTGGAACACCTTTTCTCACTGTGATCTGTTGCAAAAACAGAAGTTAAAAAATTATTGTCCTCCTGGTAATCAAGAGAAAGCTGTTCTTATCTTGTGTTTCTTTCCATTTATCCCTTCTTTTTTTGTTTACAGACATTATTTAGTAAAGAAAACTTAGGACATTTACTGATAACGATTCAGTTCGGAAGCTTATACTCATTTACTTGCAACACAGTGTGGTAGGTTTCCTGTTGTACTGGATTTTACAGTAAACCAGCGGAGACCCCGAAGTCGGTAATACAATAATAAATCTCATCTCAGTGTAAATCCATAATTGTCTAACTCAGTGAAAAAAGTACTGCCTGCCAGACTCAGAACTCGAACCTTGAGCTCTGCACTGAAGTTGCGCACGTGGGATCTGAGATACATTGACGTGAATACTTGACTATTATTGGAATGCACATGCTGCAAGGTATGTCGTCTGGTGACGTCACACTTCATCATTTCTCGTCAATTTTTGGAGTATTTGTGGACATCTGCGGTCCCATATGTCTTATATTAAATTACTTGTCTTAGCGTCATCTGCTTCGTTTCAGAGGTTTTGAAAAGTTAATGCTAGAGACCATTTACTCAGTCATACATTGTTACATTGAATAAATGGTCCATACATTGTTACAGTCCGCAGCTCGTGGTCTCGTGGTAGCGTTCTCGTTTCCCGAGCATGGGGTCCCGGGTTCGATTCCCGGCGGGGTCAGGGATTGTCACCTGCCTCGAGATGACTATGTGTTGTTGTGTCGTCTTCATTATCATCATTCATCCCCCATACGGTCGGAGGAAGGCAATGGCAAAGCACCTTCGCTAGGACCTTGCCTAGTACAGCGGTGGGGGACCTCCTGCATCGTCTCCTACGCTCTGTCAAGGAGTATGGGACTTCATCATCATCATCATCATCATCATCATCATCATCACATTGTTACAGTGAGTGCGTTCTCAAACGCGCCGCACCATGCAACCACAGTTACAGTATGTGTTGAAAATGGTTTCCATGTGCCTCAATGAATGCTTGTACGCGTGGTAGCATGTTGTGTTTCACACGTTCACATCTGCCAGACTGCATCCGAACAGTGTCAAAGGCAGCCTGAATACGCTGCTCCAGTGTCTCCACGTCTGGAATGGGCTCTGGATACACAATTCTTTTGTGATGGCGCCATAACCTGCAATAGCACGGGTTCAGATCCGCTGAACGAGAAGGCCATGCAATAGGACCCCCTCGTCCCGTCCATCGACCAGGGAAGACACGATTGAGATGCGTCCGGACGTTAACAGCGAAGTGGGCTGGAGCACCATCGTGTAGAAACCACATAACCCTTCGAATCATCAAAGGCCTTTCTTTCAGCAGAGGAGGCAAAGTCACTCGCTGGAAACGCCGATAGTTCCAGCCTGTTAGGTGACCCGGAAGGAAGACTGGTCCCAAAATACGATCGCCAATTATCCCGGCCCACACATTCCAGCTGCATCGATGCTGATGATTGGCTGTCACCATACCGTGGGGGTTCTGCATACCATCCCACAGATGGCTGTTATGAAAGTTGAATGTACCACTCCGCATAAAGGCGGCCTCATCTGTTGATAGGATGGATGACACAAATTCCGGAATCGTGGTGGTCTGGTGAAGAAACCAGTGACAAAACTGCTCGCGATGTCGGAAATTTGTCGCTAGTAAGCCCTGCACAAGCTGTAAGTGATAAGCGTAGTAAAAATTGTTATGGAGAATGTTCCACACGGTCGTCTGGCATACCCTGTACTGGCGGGCCAACTGCCTGGTGCTGACACGGCGGTCGCCTTCCACAGTGTTAATCATATTTTGCTCCAAGTCTAGTGACCAATCACTTCGGGTATGTCCTTCATGATTTCCTGCTTCCTAAAACGACTCTGTCTCAGACAAACGCGAAACACTGTTGCAAATATTGAATACTCTGGTTGTTTCCAGAATGAGGTCCCGAGTTTGAGTCTCGGTCCGGCACACAGTTTTAATCTGCGAGGAAGTTTCTCTCTGGTTGTTGTCAGCTGGGGTAGGTCTCTTGATACAACCCTGCTGCCCGCCGCCCGTTGATATTTGCCTTTCCGTAAGTAAACACCATGTGGGCAAGCTGTCGATTCGAATACGGAACCAATGTGTACAACGCTGTATCGCATCCACTACAAGGTGAGTCAGCAAGAGAAGTGAATCTGACACAACATTACCAATTACTATGGCAGGAGAGGGCATTAGGGCATGGCATATGAGGAACAGTGCCACCCTCTAAGAGAAAACCATGCATACAATATCGGATTCGCGCACTCCCATCGGCATGACGAAGCACGTGTAGGGATTCGTCCGACCATGCAACGCTCTGTCACGGAGCCAATGTCCAGTGGCGATGGTCACGTTCCCTTTTCAGTCTCAGTGGCCGACGTCGTGGTGTTAACACTGGCACATGCATGGGTCGTCGGCTGCAGAGGCTCATCGTTAGGAGTGTTGGGTGCACTGTGTGTTCAGAACGCTTCTACTCTGTCCAGCATTAAAGTCTGATGTCAGTTCCGCCACAGCTCGCAGCCTGTTCTGTTTTATCAGTCTGCCCAGCCTGCGACGTCCGACATTCGTAATGAGGCGTGGCCGCCCGACCCCACGACCTCTGGACCTGGTTCTTGGTTTCGTCATGTGTTGAAGGCACTCACCTCAGTACTTCTCGAACACCGGACAAGTCATGCAGTTTCCGAAAAGCTCGGCCCGAGCCTCAGGGCTATCACAATCTGTCCTCGGTCAAACACAGATAGATCGTACGCCTTCCCCATTCTACACACGGACAGCATGCTCACTGATACTACACGAACGCCGGCCGCAGTGGCCGAGCGGTTCTAGGCGCTTCAGTCTGGAACCGCGCTGCCACTACGGTCGCAGTTTCGAATCCTGCCTCGGGCATGGATGTGTGTGATGTCCTTAGGTTAGTTAGGTTTAAGTAGTTCTAAGTTCTAGGGACTGATGACCTCAGCTGTTAAGTCCCATAGTGCTCAGAGCCATTTTTTGAATACTACACGAACCGTGCTTGTGTCTGACTAACAGTCATTCATCGCCAGATGACGCTGCTATCGCCGAGACGGGTTTATATCGTTGGCAGGCTGGTTGTCATAACGTTCTGGCTGATCGGTGTACAATGAAAGTGGAAATTTGGGGGAACTCTACGCACATAATTTACCCGTGTTAAGTGTAAATGAAACTGCTTATCTAAGTTACATTTATACATTTTCATGTATACGAATAGCTAAGTGTCTGAGACAGTATAAGATTGCGGAAAGGAGCAATAATACAATGTATTTAGCGACGTCGGCGAAGTGTTGGTGTGATATCGATAGTTCCGACGTCACTGCGTAGGTGCACACTCGCAGGTTGGCACTACGAGAGCGAACGAACTACGCCGACCACAGCGCCCTCTAGCCGACGCTGTGGAGCTCAACGAGCGCCACTCTACTTTCTGCCCATTTCATCAAGTGCAGACGGCCGGGAAACATCGCTTCAGTTTAGCTTGTTATAGAGACTTTGTATCAGTTACGACGGGTCTATGACGTCGCTCCTACGTGCTCATCTGTACTAAGTTACGTATCCAGTTGTATACTTAGTTTTGGACTATAGTAAAACCACTTTTACTTTAACCGCAGTACCGAAAGCTTTACCTCACCTGCTCCTACTAGCTTCCTACATTCGGCCTATGTTACAGATTTCAGGAGCAGACCCACGCGCCACCTTCCAGGTGGGATAAAAAATTTGGTACCTCCACATAAAACTTAAAATCGTTGTCAGTTCGTGGTAGTAAATGGTCAGTATGGAACAAAACAGGAGCAGCATAAAGGAGACCATCAGGAGTACTACGATGTTATGGGTATTTATTTCTGAGGTCGCCACCTGTGATGTCTGGTTAAGTTACCACTTCAAGAAAATATGGTGGAAATAGCTCATTTGTGGTGTGTACAAATAGCAGAAAACTCACATTTTGGCAAGAAAATCGGAAAAGATGGAGTTTGCTACAAGGTAAAACGGCGAGAAGTTCGAGTAAGCCCACTGTCCTATGTACAAGAAGATGAAAAAAAAATACAGGGTGACGTAAATTGCCTACTAGAACTATGCAAAAGAAGTCAAAAAAATAAGCTTTTCTTCCTAGTGTTTTTTTGCATTTCATATCCTCTTTATTTCTGTCGGCGAGGCTTATTTTACTATCAGACAGTGCCTACACAAATGTCCTGCAGCTATTAACGCGGCAGATCATACCTTACTTAACATTTCTACTGAATGAGACACTACGAATGAGGCGGATATGTGAATCACGGAAGACGCGAGAACGGTAATTATTTAAAAACTCCAGAGATAAGAACTTTTCGAAACGTATCTACGTACATATTACGCGAGCCACCATGCGGTGCATGGCGGAGGGTATCTTATTCCCCTACTAGTCACTCCCTTTCCTTTTCCACTCGCGAATGGAGCGAGGGAAAAACGACTCTCTATATGCCTCCATTGAAGCCCTAATTTCTTTTGTGTTGTCATCGTAACCCTTACGGAGATGCACGTCGAGGCAGTAGAATCGTTCTTCAACAGGGCCTCGCGGAAAGAACGTCGTCTTCCATTCCAGGGATTTCCACTTGAGTTCACGGAGCACTTTCACGATACTCACATTTTTATCGAATCTACTGGTAACAAAGCTAAGAGCACGTCTCTGAATTGCTTCGATGTCTTCCTTTAATCCGAGCTGGTGGGGATCCTAAACACTCATGCAGTACTCAAGAACGGGTCGCACTGGGGTTCCGTACAAGGTCTCCTTTATAGATGAGTTACACTTTCCTCGAATTCTCCCAATGAACCGAAGTGATCCATTCCCCTTCTCCACAACCGACCTTACGTGCTCGTTCGAATCATATCGCTTTGCAACGTTACCCCTAAATGTTTAATCGACGTGACGGTGTTAAGCAGCACACCACTAATACTGTATTTTAACTTTAAATCATCGTTTTTCTTCTACATTTGCGTGACACTGCATTTTTTCTACATTTAGAGCAATATGCTATTCATCACGCCAAAGATAAGTTCAGTCTCAGTAATCATGTATCCTCCTGCAGCACAGATCAGACATGAGCTTCGTGTTCTTGCTTTAAACTCGTTAGCGATCCCTGTGACGTCATGCCCGAACTTGCCGCCTCCGTGTGTCCGCAGACTCGATTAGTGAACCTCCGGCGCAGCCCACTCCTCACCCGAGTCTGTTGTCGGGTACAAGTGGAGTCGGCTCGCTCAGAAAGGAGAGCGAGTGCACGAGCTCGCAAGTAGAACCGCGGACTCGCGGTATTCCCGCGTCATACGCAACACTTTTGAAACAGATTTCCGCCATTAAACTGTAAATTAATATTCGTTTATTTTACACAATCATGTTCGTTTATTTTACACAATCATGTTTTCGGCTTTATGGCCATTCTCAAGTGCAAGTTGAAATGCCGCAAAATGTCCGAGCTGCCTAAATGCCAGAAGCAAATTATATACCAACATAATGAGTGGTCCGTTAGCAGCGACTATTGTACTGTTTATACATGCACTTATATAGATAAGACTTTTTCGGAGACTGCTGAAAATTTCTTTTAATATTTAATATCTATGGAGAGAATGTCTAACAATTACATTGACATAAAGTTTCGAGGCGCTACAGGGTGTGTAACAATAGTACCAGAAAATACGACATGAGGATGAAGAGCAATCTGTAAATGATGATTAACTATTACAATAAATTACTGAAATGAATGACAAGCAACACAAGTCGCTGTTAGTCCATAAAAGCAAGTTGCCATGACCAAATGAATAAAGAAACAGCGCGCTTTCTTGTTGTGAGGATATAACAGTAACGTTTGTTTGAGCCCAATTTTCTTTTGACGCAGCACGTATGTTTTCTCATGGTTGATATGGAATGAAGAATAATATCACTATTTTGATTGCATTGGACGAAATTAGTATGTTTTTGGTATGAAGAGTGGACTATAGCGTGAACGTATTCCAGATATCACTTCTCCTCTATACGGAACAGATTTGCAGTCTTTCCATCAATTAATTTTCGTCTTACACCCTTCACAGTCTCACAAAACACAGCTTCGTTAAAGACCTTCTAGTCTCGACAATGGATAATTTTACCTTGTCAGCGCTACTTTACAACAGCAAGTAGTGCACACATCTTCCGTACGAACAATGAGTCACGACTAGCCTCACACTCCTGTATGCTTTAGTCAGAGAGAGAACGAATCGACGAATACCACGTGGTTATAATTAAACTTTTCCTGTTTAATTCGTTATAACACGGAAACTAGTTACCGTACGAGTACCAAACTTGGTAGCACTAATGTTCAAAGTACCGGGTGCATGATTTCCATGTGTCACAGTGCCATTGTCCAGTTCCTACTATGGCCACCAGATGCCGTGGTCAGTCATCGTGATTCATAGTCTCACCCACCTGACCAGTCGCTGTGCACTTGTTGACGCGTCAACATGAGCTTGGACAAAAGGAGCAGGGCATTACTGGTGAAGCTCTACTATCAAAACAACTTAATGCTGCAGCTGCACTTCGAGAATATCGCCGGCAGAAAGGATTACCGAAGAGTCCGCTTTCTCCACCCGCTGTGTGGAGCATGATGAAGTAGTTCGAAGCAGCTGGAGAACTGGGCGTCGCTCCAGGAAGATGCCGACGACTGGTTGCACCACACCATGAAATCCCTGTTGCTATGGCAGACAACGCTGGGCGCAATTCCCGATCGCCCGGCAGTGCGTGTGCTGTGTCACGAAAGTTGGGCAACCCGTGGTCCACTGTATGGAAGGTGCTTTGAACCATTCTCAAATGGTGTCCGTACGTGATCCATATCGTACAGCAGCTTGCACCACAGGACGCACAACGACGTTTTGACTTCGCTGTCCACTTTCTCACGAGGACTGAAGTTGACGAGGGCTAGCTAACCCTGCACCATCCTATCGATGGACGAAGCTCATTTTTCTCTTACGGGTAAGGTGAACACACAGAAATTCCAAGTGTGGGGATCTTCACCTTCGGTCAGTGTGCATGAAGTTCGTCTGTATGGCGAACGTGTCACCGAATGGTGTAGTTTCACGGCTACGTTCGTCATTGACCCATTCTGTTGACGCTCAAGGACCAGAGACGTGCAGTTGTAAGTAGGTTGTTTAGGTTTTAATGTTGGTAACGCCACGTAGAGCTCTGTATGAAAATCACTGACTATGCTGTGTGCAGTCTGTGGCTGATTGGACTCATTGTTGGAATCTTCGCTTGTGTAGTGTTTGGCAGTTGAATGTGAACAGCGCGTAGCGTTGCGCAGTTGGACGTGAGCCGCCAGCAGTGGTGGATGTGGAGAGAGAGATGCCAGAGTTTTGTGCGGATGATCTGGACGTATGTCCATCAGAAAAAGGAAATTTGTTTAATTGTATGTCACAAATTTATATATACAGGGCTATTACAAATGATTGAAGCGATTTCATAAATTCACTGTAGCTCCATTCATTGACATATGGTCACGACACACTACAGATACGTAGAAAAACTCATAAAGTTTTGTTCGGCTGAAGCCGCACTTCAGGTTTCTGCCGCCAGAGCGCTCGAGAGCACAGTGAGACAAAATGGCGACAGGAGCCGAGAAAGCGTATGTCGTGCTTGAAATGCACTCACATCAGTCAGTCATAACAGTGCAACGACACTTCAGGACGAAGTTCAACAAAGATCCACCAACTGCTAACTCCATTCGGCGATGGTATGCACAGTTTAAAGCTTCTGGATGCCTCTGTAAGGGGAAATCAACGGGTCGGCCTGCAGTGAGCGAAGAAACGGTTGAACGCGTGCGGGCAAGTTTCACGCGTAGCCCGCGGAAGTCGACGAATAAAGCAAGCAGGGAGCTAAACGTACCACAGCCGACGGTTTGGAAAATCTTACGGAAAAGGCTAAAGCAGAAGTCTTACCGTTTACAATTGCTACAAGCCCTGACACCCGATGACAAAGTCAAACGCTTTGAATTTTCGGCGCGGTTGCAACAGCTCATGGAAGAGGATGCGTTCAGTGCGAAACTTGTTTTCAGTGATCAAGCAACATTTTTTCTTAATGGTGAAGTGAACAGACACAATGTGCGAATCTGGGCGGTAGAGAATCCTCACGCATTCGTGCAGCAAATTCGCAATTCACCAAAAGTTAACGTGTTTTGTGCAATCTCACGGTTTAAAGTTTACGGCCCCTTTTTCTTCTGCGAAAAAAACGTTACAGGACACGTGTATATGGACATGCTGGAAAATTGGCTCATGCCACAACTGGAGACCGACAGCGCCGACTTCATCTTTCAACAGGATGGTGCTCCACCGCACTTCCATCATGATGTTCGGCATTTCTTAAACAGGAGATTGGAAAACCGATGGATCGGTCGTGGTGGAGATCATGATCAGCAATTCATGTCATGCCTCCACGCTCTCCCGACTTAACCCCATGCGATTTCTTTCTGTGGGGTTATGTGAAAGATTCAGTGTTTAAACCTCCTCTACCAAGAAACGTGCCAGAACTGTGAGCTCGCATCAACGATGCTTTCGAACTCATTGATGGGGACATGCTGCGCCGAGTGTGGGAGGAACTTGATTATCGGCTTGATGTCTGCCGAATCACTAAAGTGGCACATATCGAACATTTGTGAATGCCTAAAAAAACTTTTTGAGTTTTTGTATGTGTGTGCAAAGCATTGTGAAAATATCTCAAATAATAAAGTTATTGTAGGGCCGTGAAATCGCTTCAATCATTTGTAATAACCCTGTGTATATATATATATATATATATATATATATATATATATATATATATATATATATATATAACTTCTGAACGCTATTAAGGTAAATACATTGTTTGTTCTCTATCGAAATCTTTCATTTGCTAACTATGCCTATCAGTAGTTAGTGCCTTCTGTAGTTAGAATCTTTTATTTAGCTGGCAGTATTGGCGCTCGCTGTATTGCAGTAGTTCGTTATTGTTAGTCAGGGCCATTCTTTTGTAGGGATTATTGAAAGTCAGGTTTCGTCGCGCTAAAAGTATTGTGTGTCAGTTTATTGATGATCAGAATAAGTAAAGATAGAAATGTCTGAGTACGTTCAGTTTTGCTCAGCTGTCTCAGTATCAAATAACGTAGAAGTTTACCAGCACAGTAATTTATAATTTTTTCTAAGGGGACGTTTCACAGTGTGACTAGCCTGCGTTCCTGCGATGTGCTTTGGCAGCATGTCATACCTGCCCTACAGGAGAGAGACGCATTGAACTCAACAGTTTCCATGCAAGACGGGGTCCTAACGCACATCGCTCGTGAAGTTCACCTGCTTCTCCCAAACATATTTGGAAACGATCGAATTATCAGTCGATCGTTTCCACATAACCTGATCTCACTCCCTGAGATTTCTGGTTGTGGGGCTACCTATTGGACAAGATTTACCAAGGGAACATTCCCAAATGTGCTGATATGAAGCGCAGAGATAGCCAGCACACTTGCTTCTTTCTGCTGTGCAGAATGAAATCCTGCGCTTTCAGACTCTTCTGGACATCGATGGGCGCCATATTGAGCCTCTTTTTGTAGCTGTAACGGTACCGGTATGTAATAGTGTGATGAACCGTAGCAGCACATTAAAAGTGTTTCAATTGAACTGATTCTGCATTATTTCTCTTCCACGTTTCCTTGACATTAATGCTACCATGTTTGGTATTTGTATGGTAATTAATTTCCGTGTTATAACGTGTTAAATACGGAAAGTTTAATTACAACCACACGGTATGAAGCAACCGCAGCGCCACCATTCTCAGAATCGTCATACACGCAGAACTACAGCGGGAACGAAGGAAGCCCGTTAGCATTGATGTAACAGCGGCGCTTTAATTTGTAGAGCATGCAAGCCGAACATTACACTTACACTCGCTCCGTTTCTGAGATCTGCCCTACAGTTACTGAACGACGACACCTTTCCGTACACTACAGCGTCATCAGCAAACAGTTGCCGATTCCTGCTCACCCTATCCGTCAGATCCTTTATGTATGCAGAGAACCAGAGGTCTTATTACTCGTCCCTGGGGCACTACTGACTTCCGTGAACTCCCCCTCCCGGATGATGCCCTCTCTCCCTCCATTTATCCTTCCTATCAACTCTGATCCTCATCTCCCCCTCCTTTCCTCTGTCCTTTCCCCAGGCTCCCTCTTCCTCCTCTTCCATCCTCTCCCTCCCCCCCCCCCGGGTTCTTTTGCATTTCACCACTCCCTCTCGTGTCTGCCCAGCCCCCCCCCCCCTCTTATGAGTCCTCGTCCTCCGTCGGCCCCTTCCTCCCCCTCCCCCACTTCGTTTTTCCACTCCTTCCCCCCTTTTCTTTCCCATCATCTGCCCTCGGCAGCACTTTGGAAAGACACACAACACTGAACACTCACTTCGACACTGCACTAAAAGTTGGCACAAATATGACACACCCACATATCTCAGAACAGAAATCATGCTATCGCTGGGTGTGATTTTTATATCTCTAGTGTTTTTTAATTGTATGTCTATTATTTTACCTGTCTGCTTCCTGTGTATTTTATTAGTATCACCAACCCTTTGTTTTATGTTTCAAGTTCCACAAATTTCCGCCAGTTTACCATTTAAGTCACCGATTTTGTCACCTGCTTTTATTATTTAATATCTTCATTTTTTTAAAACAGATTCTGTAAGGTGAATAGCGGCATACTAAGCTGCTGCCAGCCCGCCCCCTTCGGGGGGAATCGAAACCCAATAAAGAAAAAAAAAACACTACTGATGATAGTCTTGTCTCTGAAGAATAGTCACCACCCTGGACAGCGTACAGGGTTCTACTATTTAAAAAGTTTTCGAGTCACTCACATATCTCAGAACCTCTTCCGTGTTCTCGGACCTTCGTTAACTGTCTGCAGAGGGATAGTATGTCAAACGCTTTCCGGAAATGAAGGAATATGGTATCTTCCAGTTGCCCTCCATACACGGTTCCAGGATATCGAGCGAGTAAAAACAATCTGAATTTCACACGAAAGATGTTTCCTGATTTTTAGACAGAAGCTTTTGTGACGCAAGGAAATTTATCGTACTCGAACTGAATGTGCTTAAGAATTCTACAGCAAAGAATTGTTAAGAATATTGGTCTTTAGTGTAAGTAGAACGTGCCTATTTTCTTATAAATTCACTAGATAAGGTCTGCGAGCGCCTCCTGTGTAGCCGCTCCAGACAAACAGATTATGATGATGATGATGATTATAGTTACGGGACATTGAACTGCAAGGGCGTCAGCGCCGTCAGGCCAAAGAGGAATCTCCGGGGTCAGTTCGATTTTAGACAGGATCGATCGATAGACCACGCAATAAATGAGGCACAAATCCCATCGGAAATACGCAAGAGCAATCGTGACTGCCGGCGCAGGTGCCTTTGGTAGCCACTGGATTGTGCGTCATTCACGCGACTGAGTAATACAGCTACCTGCGCCGCTCTGTCGCGGCTTCGCCGGCTGCTACAAGGGGTGACGCTGGAGCGGCCTGCGGGAAACCGGAAACTGATTAAACGCAACACCAAGGGATTCCTGCATCGGTCCATCTGGGCGCTCACGATATTTCCCTCCATCCAGTCCATAGACTGGGACAATGTTTTAGAAGCAGTCTGGTGATCGTCTGGTAGTGGTTTATGCGAGAGCAACTGTTGATATGCTATGGTGGATGAGAGAATGGTATGGGAAACATAAACTAACAACTACAGTGCACTAATCTATCTGCATTCCACTTAAATTTAGTTTACTAGGTGACCCATGTAAATAATTCGCGCACTGTCCTTATCGAACACCAACATGTAATATAGTAATGGAGACATAAGTAAACGGAAATTTTTAATAATTCATTAATAAAAGGTATTATATTTTGAACAGTGTAACAAATATTAGTCTCGTCGTAAAAATCGATATCATTATATACACTATGGTTAATTGTAAATCATATAAAAAGCAGATATTGCCTTTGTCAGATTAATTTTACTTTTTAAAACTCCTTTATTCCACAAAACTCCTTTGAAAACAATGTTAGTAATTACAATATGATCATCGTTTACTTTTTGGCTGTATGTGTATTTAGTACAAACATAAATATCACTGAATGTGCGAACTTGTGAAAAAACCACATATAATTGTCAGTGCGAAAAAGCAGGTTCTTGTAAATGCAATCCTCCTCAACTAAGCGTCTGACATTGTGCTTTATTCATGTTCATAGTGAAGGTTATTTTTATTGCGAATTGTGTTCTTATCATTTGGAAAGGCATAGTTGGATCAGGACGTGTGAAGTTAATGCGGGGGATGAGCTGTTTTTTCGGAGCGAATGAATTTAGCAGTGATGATGTACTCGTCTAAGTGAGTTACCACTACTCTTGCACCATTAATTAATTCATGATTAGAGATAGTATCTCTAATAACATTATGTAAGCGTTTTTCCTTAAAAGTAATTGATGAGGTGGTAAACCAGACGGATTTAAAGAATTTAAGAGTAGGTTGTTATTTGACATAATGCACCTTCTTGCATATCCTGTAGCTAGCGTTGTGAGCCATGTTGAGATCCACACAAGGTCTATAAGATAGTTACTACCGCCAACCATTTTATATTTAAACGCAAGTATGGCAGTGTGAGCAATGGAGATGTTGAAACGTCCCCTTAGAAAAGTTATGAATTATTGTGCTGGTAAACCTCTTACGTCTTACTGACACACAATATTTCAGCGCAACGCAATCTCACTTTCAATAATCCCTACAAAAGAATGGCCCTGATTAACAATAACCTATACCTTTCATGAATCACTTACCTCACAAAAATCTTCGTGACTCGAACTACTGCAATACAGCTAGCGCCAATAGTGCCAGCTAAATAAAAGATTCTAACTGCTGAACGCACTAACTACTGATAGGCATAGTTAGCAAATGAAAGATTTTGATAGAGAACAAACAATGTATTTACCTTGATAGTGTTCAGAAGTCATAATATATATATATCAATCAATTCATGACATCCATCTTCACAAATTTCCTTTTTTCTGGCGGACACACGTCCAGATCGTCCGCTTATAGCAACCTGTCAAAACTATAGCATCTCTCTCTCCACATCCACCACTCCTGGCGGCTCACCTCCAACTGCACAACGCTACGCGCTGTTCACATCCAGCTGCCCAACACTACAGTAGCGAATATTCCAACAATGCCAACCAGCCACAAACTACCTACAGCACAGTCAGTTATTTTCATACAGAGCGCTACGTGGCGTTCGAACACAAAAACCTAAACAGCCTACTTACAATGTATATGGCTAACCTTGTAAATTATGTGAGCATGACAACCTAGTCGATTGTGTACATGACAACAAGAGCTAATCAGCTCAACAGACAACAGATTATAACGATGTGTAATGACTGGTGGCTGATACACATTGAATTAAGTAATAATTTTTACTCATCTGAACATGTCTCGTCAATGAGCTGAAACTAGTAACGAATAAAGGAACTTCAGCGATCTTGATCTAGGCTTTCTATCCACGCAGTTAAAGAATTCTTAAGGGTACAACTGAAAGTTGTTTATTTTTTCAAGTTGGATAGAATAAGAACTGAGTAAACCTATGCCTTTCCATGTAACAAATAGGAAATGACATATTCATTAACTACGGTACAATCATCGTTCCCTGGGAATGGAATCGCCTTTGAACTGCGAAACTTTCCAATTATTGATTTCTGTGGCATTGAATATTGTAGAAATAAAGCGACCATAATTAAAATAACAATATTTAGGAATTTTGTTTGGTTCATTGGCGTAATCTTTTTTGATTTTATAAATCACTGTTACCAATTTAAGTAACCATTCAGTGAAAACAGGATCACCATTTGCCTTAATATTTTGAGTCGACTTACGAATTTTAACATGAGACCGTAAAAGTGAACGTTTAACTGTAGTTTCGACAATGGTTCTTCAAATTGACATATCTAATGGCGGCTAATAATTGAGAGGTATCTCAACTATACAGCATCGTTTTCCCTCCATATGGCAGATTATTTATCCCGATGTCCCTTAAACGTCGATCGACAACACTTAGCGCGGCTTCGGGAACAATAGAAATCTCGTCTCAAAAGATTAGATCAGAATCACGGAGAAGTGCATCCTTGTTGTGAGTGAGAATCGATAAGACCGATGTGTTCAAGATAGGTAAAGGCACTTTAAAAACCGCACGTTACATTCGTTCCCCCGGAAGAAGACAGGACCAATGCCCGCCCACGCAACTGTTTAAATAACCTTGTTTTCACCTTGTAAATTTGTGGCACTCAGTTTGGTAGACAAATGTTTTACCGGAGCCTCCCGGTCCGTCCTTGAAGTCACAACTGGAATGTTATTTCTTACTGAATGTACGACTTCCTCAGCCACTGCCTTCTGTTGTTCGTTTAACTTTTCGTACGCAGTCTTGCCGTTCGAACGTTTTTCTTCTACGTTGTAGGCTTCTGTTGTGCTCTGTGCGACGATCACAGTACGGGTCGACAGGTCGAACTATAGGCAAGATTTGCCATGATATTCGAAAACATTCTTTTATTTCCAGTACCGTGAGATTGTAGGCTTCAGGTGGCGTGTGCTGTCTCTGAAAATCTTCAGAAAGTGTCTTATTCACGCAGTACACAACGCTTTATCAAAACAAGTAAACAACTATAAACGCTTGAGGGTATTTTTGGTCTGTTGTTGCAACTACAAAAATGCGTGATTTTTTCACCACATGTGTTTAGCTTTATTGAAGTAAAGCATCATCAGTGGTCTGTGATTAAGTTATTTACATTTTGATTTGTTTTTTAGATCTAAAAACAGTTCGTTAAGAATAGGTTGATTTGTACTTACGGTGATTTTTCGGCTGATTTCTCGCTTACATCGGGAAATGCGGCCTGCTAGCACATTTTTTGTTTTTCTGTTTCTGACACTGATAATTTTCTCTAACCTTTAGATGTTTTGCAGCACTATGCAATTCTCACAACACACTTTTATGCACACCTCTGTATTCTGTTTCTTTTTGTACTTCAAGTATGTGTTAGTATTTTGCAGTGTTACCAACATAACCTTTTCACTACTTTGTCTTTGACCTACAACTTTTTTTAATTAGATTGTTGTATTGTGTAATTCTATTTCATTATGTTTCTGTGTATTTATGTACTGAGTAAGAGTACAGAAAGAATAGTGATGTAGAGATTTTTTATTTTTTTAATTTGTTTGGGGAGAGGGAAACTATGATGAGTGGGCATAAGTATATAGCAGTGTGATGGAGTGTGAGTTAGAGGAGAAAGGGAGGAGCGAGAAGTGAAATGAAACTGTGAATGGGGTGGAGGAGGGGGGGGGGGGGGAGGACTGGGGGGGGGGGATGGTGAAAGATGGGAAAGGCCCTTTTCTTTTTCATGTAATTTCATCAATTAGTCTATATAGAGACTGGTTTCCAATATTTATCTGTTCATTGAGAAACTGTTTATTTTGTGTTAATGCTTTCTGTATGTGGAAATTTTCTTGGAAGGGGAGGAGGTGTCTGTCGTTACTGATTTTTATGATATTCATATCGTTTTGTATATTGCTTGGTCTATGGTGTTCTTCTTTTAGATGATCCACAAACGTTGAATGATTTGTACCGTATTTGAATGCTCTGATGTATTCTTTATATTTTGTGTCAAATGTCCTGCCAGTCATTTCAATGTATAACTTCTCACAATCTCTGCAACTGAGGTGATAGGTACCACATTGTTGGTATCTGTCAGGTTTTGATTTTAGTTTTGGGGTGTGCTTTTGTATGGAATTGTTTGTTTTGTAAGCGATGTTTATGCCTTGTTTTTTGAATGTGTTCCCTATTTCTTGAGTGAATTTGTTGTGGTAGGTCACTGTATGCTATTTTGTTGTTGTTGTAGTGCAAGATGTACGAGTTTAGTGTGGTTTGATTGGTTTTTTTCATTATTTGTCTCTTTATTTTTTCGTTTAGTTTATCTACAATTGTTTCTTTCTGTCCATTTTTTAATGTTATCATTATAACAAAATCTGACAAAGGTAATAGTGTTGTCCTCATGAAACCAAAAGAATACATAGAAAAAACAGAAGAATTCATCAACAAAAACAACATAAAAAAGTTAATATCAAACCCAACTAACAGATTACAAACAAATGTTAAAAACACCCTCAAAAACATAGAGTATACATTTACAGACAGAGAGAAACACAGACTCGTATAAAAAAAAAAAAACCCTCACGTCCCCAACAACATGAGATGTCAACCAAAGATCCATAAAGAAAATTATCCAGTCCATCCAATAGTAAATTTCAGAGCAGCTCCTACGTACCTACTAGCAAAACAAATGCAGTCACGGATCTCCCAATATTATAAACTAGAAAATGATAGAACAATCAGAAATACCTCTCAACTGGTAGAACATATAGTAGACACAAAAATTCCTGACACAGCAACATTGCTCTCCTTTGGTGTAGAAAGTTGTACAGTTGCATCCCTGTTAACGAAACCACAAAAATAATTTAAGAAAACCTGAAAACACACAACCAGCTACCTCATGAACACACAGATCAAACCATAAAATTATTATAGTTAATAACACAACAAAATTATTTTGGATTCAGTCAAGAATACTACATACAAGAAGGAGGTTTACCCATGGGTTCCCCTATCTCAGGAACATTAGCCAACATTTTCATGAACCGCATAGAAAAATTAATATTTGAAGACATAATAGCAAAGGAAAGCTACAACGTGATCTACTGGTACAGATACATGGATGACATAATATATGCATGGTAGATGAATCTAAAAACAGACTACAACAAATACACAAAGACATAAATACTGTACACAAAAACATAAAGTTCACAATAGAAGAAGAACAAGAAAACACACTCAACTTTTTAGACACTACCATAAGAAAAGACAATAATAAACACACATTTGACATATACAGAAAACCCACAACAAGTGACATTATCTTAAATGCAACTTCAAACCACCCACAGAACCACAAACAAGCAGCAATCAGATACATGTTAAACAGGCTGAACAGGATCCCCCTACACAACCCTAATTACCAGAAAGCGTTAGTCATTATAAAACAAATAGCATTAAAATGGACACAAAGAAACAATGGTAGACAAACTAAACAAAAAATAAACAGACAAATAATGAAAAAAACTAACCAAACCAAATTAAGTCGTACAAATTGCACTGCAACAAAAAAATGGCATACAGTGACCTACCACAACAAATTCACTCATAAAATAAGAAACATATTCAAAAAAGCAAGGCGTAAACATTGCTTACAGAACAAACAAGTTCATACAAAAGCACACCCAAAAACAAATGAAGAATCTATAATCGCTGTTGTGTGTAATAATAAAATTATATTGTTAATAGACGACGCCTTCCAAATTATTTGCATCGACGTGTATGACCAAAATCGTGTGAGAGACAAAATAAAATTTTTAACGAAAATAATAACGTTACATAATTTGCGTATTTCTCGTCATTAGAGATGAGTAAAATCTTGAATATAATATCTCAATCATTCATTTTGATTCAGTAATACGGGCGATATAGCGTACTGACAAAAAAAAGAAGTTGAGAAATAATGCATGATTCACTTGAAATGGAGTCAACACCTCTACAGCTACGACGACTTGAAGGTGTCGTGGGCAAAAAGTGAAGAGAAGCTTATTTACACTGTATACGTACCAGCAGAAGCGGATACGAATTTGAACATAATATAGAAGTTAAGACATACAGATGCTACAAACGCCAGACTACCGCAGTCCGTTATAAAAGCGTGCCACCCTCCCGTATTGACGCAGATAGGCAGCTTTGCGCAGAGTAATTCAGTATAGCTGTGCGACCAGCTCGAAGGGTGTGCGTGTGAGACAATACGGGGCGCTCCGAGTAACTGCAATGGGGCCACTAATTTGATCTCTGAGTTAGGCCGACAAATGTCACCACTGGATACCTAGAAAATACAACTGGTGTCAGAATTATCAACTGGTGTCAGGATCACCATTAAATTCTAACCAAAACTGTTGTGGTGAGTCAAGAGTCAAGAGGAATTCCTTGGTCTCGAAAGTAAAGCCTTCAGCCTATACCTCCAACGTTAGCTGCTCACGTCCACATCAGCACTCTCACCATCTTCGACACCTAACTAGCGCATATGGCCAGTGTTGCTCCCACAGCTGGCGATAATCAGCCTACGACAGACACTTAACATCTAGGCTTAGACAGTTACAAACATTATATTAACATTAATACGATGTGTCTAAAGTAAAAGCGACCCCGCCACAATAATACGCGGATTCAGTCATAACAAACACAGTTTTATCTAAAAACAGAAAATAAATTGTCTAACAAAAAAGTGAAGTAAATAGAAGACATGGTCGGATATTAATGTAACGTCGCACACGTACACATCATCGGCGGGTACGTAAATGGTCAGATTTGAAATTTTCTAAGCAAGGTAGAACGGCCGCCAGAGAGCATTAGTGTTTTTCGTGTTTTGTATTGTTACGAGGCCTGGTAAGGTATATAAGGGGCGCGAACAGCGTCAGATACCAGCAAGGACAAATCAACAAGAATGGTAGATCTATTCTCTCTCCCCTAGGAACCGCAGGAATGACAAATTTTTGTCCAAACTGCACCATCTCGAGCTGAGGATAGGTTCGTCTTTTCAGCGTCGGCGTCAGATGTTTACCCTACTGGCCGACGCCACACTGGCAAGACTTGTTGCGGGGTCCGCAGCTCGTGGTCGTGCGGTAGCGTTCTTGCTTCCCGCACCCGAGTTCCCGGGTTCGATTCCCGGCGGGGTCAGGGATTTTCTCTGCCTCGTGATGACTGGGTGTTGTGTGATGTCCTTAGGTTAGTTAGGTTTAAGTAGTTCTAAGTTCTAGGGGACTGATGACCATAGCTGTTAAGTCCCATAGTGCTCAGAGCCATTTGAACCATTTGAACCTTGTTGCGGGAGAAATATTCCACACAACAGCATGAGGTACTTCCTCCCGCAAGATCACTGGCCAGTCCATAAAGACAGACCAAAAGACTCATGTGTTCACACTGTGACATGCCGAGCAAGGTACACTCGTTCATAAATGCGACTGACTGCGACTGTCAGATGTTAACTGATCAGTGTGAAGGACAAGGCGATGTTGTGTACTCAAGTGAGACAGCCTCACTGTGGGGCTCTATTTGGCCAGCTGGCTGAATCGTGCAATATCCAGATTTGTGGAGCATTCGGATGTGACAGTAACTCGATGTTGGACTGCATAGGGAAGTGACGCCAAGTATACTTGTCGTCAAGGTTCCGACCGACCACGTCTGTCCACCACAATGGAGAGGATCGCAGTATTGTGCTCCAAAAACATTGTGACCCCTTCACATCTGCTTCCTGCCATCTGATAATAAATAGTGGACCCCTTGCAACATTTTGTGGCATCCCGAACCATTTGCAGGAGACTAGCAGCAGTCAGACTAGGAAATTATCGTCACATGGGTAGGCTGCCTTTAACACTGCAACACAAACGGCTGCGTTTGAAGCGGTGCCGTGATCTGGAAGCTTGTATTGCTGGTAAATCGCGTCGCATCTTGTTCAGCGATGAGTCACGGTTCTTCACTGCCCCGAATGACCACCTCCGGCGAGTGTGGCGGTGACGTGGGGAAAGATCCCTTTCTTCTAATGTTTTGGAGAGGCACAACGGTGTTATTGCTGGTGTCATAGTGTGGCAGCTATCGGGTATGAGTCACTGCTGGCAGTGACTGAGGAAACTCTGATGCCACAACTGTACGTCGCGAACTTCCTGCGTCCTCATGTGTTACCTCTTACGCTACAGCATCGTGGTGCCATTTTTCAATAGGGCAACGCTTGTCCACACATGACATGTGCCTCTATGAAATGTCTGCGTGATGTTGAGGTACTCTCGTGGCCAGCAAGATCCTCAGATCTGTCACCTATAGAATATGTGTGGGACAAGCTCGGACGTCAGCTTTGTTGCAGTGCCAATATCCAGGATATAAAGGACCAGATACAACAGTTGTGGGCCACCTTGCCTCAGGAGAGGATACAACGGCCTTATGACACCATTTCCAACCGAGTCAGTGAATCCATCCAGGTCAGAAAGGGTGAAAGGTCATACCCGCAAAGGGACTCATGCTTCCAAGTTCTTTGTATATTTAACTGGATATTGTAATCACTGAAATGATCACATAACCCTCAACCTGTAAAGTTTCGTTTCGTTTCTTCAACCTCTACTGAATGCTACACTAATTTGTGAAGCAGTGTACTTTTAAAATTGCAGTTTATACGACGTATCTTGAACAAATCGTCCTGTACTCCAATGAATTTTTGTGCTCGTCAGGTCACGTTCAGACTCATTTTTTGCGGAAATGTGATAGCGATTGTTTCCATACTCCAGCGTATGTTTTCCTTTAGTTGGTCTACCGTTTAAGATAATCTTCTTATACTATTGCTTCTAAATATCCCCACAAGATAAAAGTTGCATATAGACAAGGCTGGAGAACGAGACAGCAACAAACTTTGCTTGCTGGGCGTTTTCCTGTGAGGGCTTCATGAACATGATAAGCGATTGACGAGAGGTGTGGCGCAAGATTCCGTCATATTGAAAAAAAGTCGCTCTGGCTCTCACGTTCCTTTTAGCAGGAGTAGGAGTTCTCGACAATGTGAAGATAAACATCTGTATTTACGGTGGTTTCAAAGAACGTTGGGTGGAATCCTGCCTCGCGCGTGGATGTGTGTGATGTCCTTAGGTTAGTTAGGTTTAAGTAGTTCTAAGTCTAGGGGACTAATGACCTCAGATGTTAAGTCCCATAGTGCTTGGAGCCATTTGATTTGAAAGAACGTTGGGACCCTAATTAGATTATTAGAAACAGCACATCGAACTGCAATTGAAGTGAATTTGAGACACAATGTGAGGGTTTTCGTTAGACCAGTAACGATTTGTTTCGCTATTCAAGTGGTCAGAAAAATGCAATCAAGCTTCATCATTCACAAAATACAGCGTCGGGGCGAGTTCGCCGGCCCCAATCATTTTAAGCAACTACTTGCAATAATTAACCTTCTCTTTAACTGAAAGTAATGCCTGAATTCATGAAACTCGATAGGGAATCAGCTGTAAGAACATAAGTATAGAATGACAGGACATATGTTTAACACTTGCCTGTAGTGATAGCAGCCTGTCAGATTTTCTTCAGGCTAGCGATAATTTTCTGCGAAATCTTTGTAACAGCTTCTGGAGTTCGAACTGAAGACACACTGTTACACTTACAGACATCGTCTCCGAATCGACATTTTGCTATCAATATCTGAAACCTTCTTTTTGAAAGAATACAGAAGTACTGGAATCGAGAAAAAGTTCATGAGTCTTCTAAAATAAACCACTACGGATGTAAGTTCAACTGTATATGCTATTTCAATTACGGAATACGGCAGTCTTTACTTGAATGGCTCAGAGATCGAGGAAAAGAACACTTACACCACTTACAGTACTAACAGTATTTACGACATGTTTTCATCATAAGATGTTCTATAGTTAGCGCTAAGAAACAGCCCTTTATTTCTCTCATTGTCTCCTAGGTAAGTACGTAATGATTATAAAAATGCGTAACATTAACAATGTTCCTGTGCATAAACAACATTAACATATAGGGGTGAGTGTTGTTCTTTGGAACTTTTCAGGCTTTTGCTTCTAAACTAGAGGTTTAACATTTTTTCGTATTCCAATTTTAAATGATAGCATTCACTTTTTGGCTACTGCAGCCTTTTTCTGAAACTATAAAAATCACTCCGGAAAAATAAGGTTTTCCAAATGTGAAAAAATATTCCACGGTACAACATTGTCACGTACCTAGGAACAAATATTCTATTGAAATTTAAAAGTTTTGCTGTCGAGAGAGTCTTGTCAATACTGTATTTAGTAGTCTCTCTGTTACATTACTACTCTGCTACACACCAATACGCAATAAATGAAATCAACTTAAGCAGAAGTAACGTCAAATATTGTTTGCATGTTAAATACATTTTGAAACAGAATCTACTCGAAACTGACACAAATTTCCATTTTCAAGATAGATAAAATTTTGAAGACGTTAAAGAAACTCAGTTCTTTGCAAATACCTCAGGTTTTATGGGAGAAGACCTTCTTCTGCTTCAAAGTACCAAATGGTGCACGACCGACGAAGTACAGCTGTCCGCAAGTTATATAATTAGTTTTAAAAACACACAGAATTTTATTTTACTCATTATAGAATTATGTAACCGGAAAATTAACAAGATCTTCTGAATAGTTTTAATATGATCAACAGCACTTAAATGCATAGAAATCAAAATATTTACAAATCCTGCGAAAAAGACAACAATAAAAAAGTAGAAAATTCCGGAAACTTCTTGAGACGGTCTCAAGTGCACATTCCTTCGTGTGATTTTAAAATCAGTCACTAGATTGAAACACAAGCCAGGAAACATGATGTGTTCCTATGTACGCTATCCTAAAGGTACAACACTCTCCCCTACACCACACCAATCACTTATTTCGTTTTCCATATGCCAGACCTTTAGAGTCGACTCTCATTCTGGTGGACGACGGTTCAAATCCCTGTACAGCAACCGAGATTTAGGCTTTCCGTGATTTCTCTAAATCGCTCCAAACAAATGCCGAGATGGTTCCTTTTAAAGGGCACGGTCGGCTTCCTTCCGCGTTCTTGAGACTATCCGAACATGTGTGCCGTCTCTAATGACCTCGCTGTTGATCTTCCTTCCTTCCTTTAGAGTCGAAATTAAAAAGAAATGGAAACGCTTCCATATACTCCAAACCTATCTACACAAACCAGTCTGGAGTGGGGTAGGTGGGGCAAGGCACATCGCAGCGTGGGGTAGAAACCCGCACGCAGTTTTTGAATTGACTGTCATCGATTCAGGAGGTGACAGGTTTGTTTATCGTGGCGTATTGTTCCATGAAAGTTCGTCCCGGCAGGTCGTTCCAGAGGTGAGAAAATGAGGTAAGGCTGCTTTTTACTGTTTACATGTAACTGCTCTGACGTTATGCTTGAACGGTTTATAACGTAGGATTTGAAATGTAGAATTTATGAATTACTCGTTGCACTACTGCAGTTCAGCTTCACTTCCGTGTGGAAATAATAGTTCCAGTTGGTCTCCAAAATCAACAGTGCCGGATTTATCAGAAAATGGCGAACTCGGGCAAATTGTCACAAGGAAAGATGCGTCAAAGAAAGAAAAGGGAATGCTATAGAAACAAAACGAAATAATCTAGAGTTCATCATATTAATGCCAAAAAAGAAAGAAAACATATCAAACAGCCACATGATTATTATTCAGAGTCAAATTCAGATTTTTCACATCATGACAGTAGCTCAGGTATAGATATGGACTTACTGTTTGGCTTACAAGTAGCCGAAGAAGAAGAATCTGGGGCAGATTTTTTACTAGTCTAACTTTTTCTTTCGATAGCAATAGGAAGATTTATTCAACCTGAAGATTAATTAAGCATTATTTCGAATTACGTCTAAAAGTCTTTACTGAGTGTTCCCTGAGTCGCCTACAGCTCACAACAAATTTATGCTGAAAGTTTATACCAACTTTTATTACTCATTCATTAGAAGAACAGCGAACTTATGAAATAAAAATGATTATGAATTATTTTGATGACTTCACTTGCAGCGGGAAGTACCCGGTGAAGTACTGTCGGCGAATTTGTGATATCACAGCCGAGACTGTAGCACAAAATCTCTTTCGCAGAGTTGCTGTCCCGTAAATAGCGCATGTGTACCGTTCTCCGTGCACTGAATGCAAAGTTCGTAAGTGACACCGCAGACTCACTGCAGTTACGCTCAGAAACGCTTTAGCTAGAATGACTAACGAAGATCGACCTGTGTTTGCGGCAAGTTTGGCAGCCGTTTTACTTGTAGCTTGCAGTGTGCCCGGGCAGCCTGATTTGTTCTTGAACAGTAATTAAATCCTCATTCATATTTGAACGCCTCTCGTAATTAGCCGCAGTCGCAGGAACAGCAGCAGACAGAAGCAGCGCACGACCCGCGCGTGTTAGCGATGCGTCCGCTGTCGTGCCTAGGCCCATTGTTAAACCGTACCTCTACCTGCCGACGTTCAGTACCACTCTTTGCTCACTTTCAGTGTGATTTAATCCAGTTTCTAATTCTCTATAGGACTGTTTAAAGATATGGTATTCATGTTCTGCATATTTCGGCTCGCTTAATGCTTCATTTTGTATTTACTTGTGAGACGGGTGTTACGATTAATCAAGGAAAACCCCCAGTTGGAAACGGGGCCAAAATTAGTTGGTTGCTGTCGAGTTGCAATTTCTTTATTGATTACTTCAACCATTAAAAGTCATTTCTTTATCACTTGATCAGGAGCAGATCCAAAAGAGCTAGTAGGCATGAGTGCCTTTTCAAAACAATTTACTTTACAGTCAACGGCGAAGCCATTTGACTTAAAACCAACTTTGATAAAACATTTGATAACAAATAAAAATTTTCCAAGTAATGAAATTAAAAAAATTACTTTACCGTTAATAGCCAAGCCATTTTACTCAAAACAGACTTTGATAAAGCATTTAGTAACAAAATTAAAACTTTCCAAGTAATGAAACAAAAAAACCACCAATTTGCATACAATTTCGCTACCGAACATGTAGGGAGCCATCTTCTTTTAAACTTCTCCCGAAGGATGCTCAGGCTAGAAGCGGACTAACAGACCCACAACGCCTCACATTCAGGAATCACATCGACCTCACGCGAGGCCAGGGGAGGAGGAGGAATATAATCAGGAACCATAATCCCTGCCCAAAAATACACTTCCTCCCAGGCAGTACTAATAAGAAGCCAAAAGATCACTGTCTATAATTACACCGGCGACAGGGACAGGAAATCCGAACGCAGGAGGCCACAAGGCAGAAAAAATGTAATCTAAAACAATAACCACTGCCCAAAAATACACTTCCTACCGGGCAGTACTAATAAGAAGCAGAAAAGATCACTGTCTATAAATACACCGGCGACAGGGACAGGAAACCCGAACGCAGGAGGCCACAAGGCAGAAAAGACGCTGGTTGCACAAACCAAAATTCTTCAATTAACGTCTAAACCTTTAACCAGCTTAACTTGCAGTTTATCAGAGAAACAGAAGGTGAATTCCGATGCAAAGGTTCCTCACACCCGACCGTGTACGCGTCGCCAGCGCACCCAACTGGGCACAGTCACGCAGCCACGCGCTCTGTCACCGGAGCCCTCGTCTTCTCTGCACCCACGGCGGCGAAATACCACTCCTCAGGTTAGGCGAGTTACTAGTCCATCATTCCCGCCTCCAGACGGAAAATTTAAAGACATCCGTTGCCGCTCCCACTCGTCTCGCACCGCCAGATAGACCACGCGGCTTCTCGGAACAACGGCCAACTCTCCACCGCCACGCCACGCCGCGCTCTCATAGTACGACATTCTCTAATTCCCGATTTTAAAAACCGACCGATCGACTCGTCACCGCTAGGCAACCAACCGGCCATTCTCCCAAAGATCTTACTCCCTTACACAAGGCTAACAGGAAGCAACGACTCGAAGATCGATAAGACCAGACACGCCGCCAGAGGGGAATCTCAACAGAATCGTACGCAGCATAACGATAAATATGAAAGAATCAATTAATGACGGAATGGAAGGACTCAGAACAATCTTTACAGCGCGATATATGTTGGGAGCCGAAACACGGCTCAACTTGGTATACAGGGTGTTCGGAATTTCCCGTTACAAACTTCTAGGAATTGTAGAGGGAACTAAGTACATAATATTTTGAATAGGAATCCATGTCCGGAAACAACCGTTTCCGTTCTACGACAGTTTCAGTTCAGATGTGTAACGGGTCACACCTCGGAGCTGCTTGTCCTGGTATGCAACAGGGTACACAGCATGATGTGCACTACGTCACACGGTTACCTGATGTCATGTGCAAAGTTTAATTTACGAGACTCCAGTAGAGAAAGTGGAAGATGTGCTGGCACGAGTTTTGGCCGCCCCACTAGAAATTGAAGAGACGCCAGGTAGAATGGACAGCGTGTACCAGAACATGCTTCGTAGGTACAGCGTCTGTAGTAACGTTGGTGGTCCCCATATCGAGCCGCTGTTGTAATGCATCAGTACTGTTCTGTACGTACAGTATGCTTGGTGCGTTTTTGTGTTGGAATAACGTAAACACGTAATGTTTAAGTGTTAATACTAACAAATGTGCGTGAGTGATAAAGGGATGTTTCGTTATGTTTGCTTCCGAATTGTTACCTAATAACAGTACTGCGTCACACCCAATTCAATCCCTCGAGCAGAAGTGGCTGACTTAAACATCTGAATTGAAACCGTAGTAGAACGGAAATGATATATTTCCGGACATGGGTTCTTATTGAAAATATTATATAATCACTCCCATTTACAAGTCCTAGAAGTTTGTAACAGGAATTTACAACACCTTGTACGTTCGACCCCTGCCCCCTGCTCAGCTCCCACCGTTTCGTTTATCCTCTTTCAGATACAAATATATGTATAAGTAACTATTTACGTCCAAACAGATGCCTTATGGCTTTACCTTCGTTACTTGTAAACACTTACGTAGTTCTGTAGGATGAAATGTAGACTAGCTTTTCTGCTTGTGTACGACATATTAGACCATAACTTTATTTTACAGGTAATTATAGACTCACTTTAAGTCTATAATGGTAGCAATCTGGATCCCCTACTTATTTTAATTATATTATCAATAAGGCTTCACTTACGTGGTTTATGTTTTATTAATGACTTCATCATGACTTTATGAGCTACTATTTTATTTCCAACATGTATGTCCCAGTTATTTGGTGCACTTTTATGTTTTATACGTCGATGTACTGTAACAATGTTTATAGAACACGCTTTCTAATCATCGATGTACAGTCTCAAGTGGTCTACACGCTGTAAAATTGTAATGTAAAATTATTTTACGCAAATTTTTTGAATGTGTACGATATGTTCATATGTCATTCGTAATTAACTTTTAATCCCCAGTTACGTCTCTCACACTCTTCATAAATAATAAGATTCACATCACTTTAGTTTCAATTATAGGCTCCTTTTACAGTTATTCTGCACTGAGAAATAATAGAAATATTTATACATGTAAAGCAGGTATTGTACATATCTATCACAGCCTTTTAGAGGTTTCCAGTTCACTCAAGATGTATTGTTGCAACAGGGCAGGTGGAGTGCATGAAACGATTACGTTTACAGATCAATAGCACAGGCAATTCGGTTAGACAGTCAGTGAGAGTGCACGTCGAGTTCCTGCTGCTAATAAGACGAGTACACCGTTCGTTTATTACATATTTTTACGAGCTTCAAACAGGTGTGACTTATTTTCAGTTATCTGTGTAGTCACAAGTTTATTTTTGTAATTTCTTGCGCGTTTGAGTGATTACTAGGCACAACCTTTTATTTTAATAACAGTGTAGCGTACAGTACCGCTGTTGTTATCGACCCTTGTATCGACCCTCGTATAGTACAGGCTTTTGTTTATTTTGGTTAGAACAGCTCAGTGTCGGTTAGACCGTCAGTGGGAGAGTACCTCTAGTTCCTGCTGATAATAAGGTGAGTACACCATTCGTTTGTTACATATTTTTACGAGTTTTAAACAGGAACAACTCCAGTCATGGATGAGAACAGTGATTGCCGTGTGCAGATGCGAGCTGAGTTGATGACCCTTCGCTCACAGCTCCAGGTGGTGTTGGCTTCCATCATGCAGCTTCAGGCTGCTGCCAAGTGGCATCCCTGTGGGGGGTCAGAGGCGGGTATGCGAAGGACGTTGAGCACGTCCCACGTGTCCCCCGATCGGTTACTGCTGTGGCCACCCTGGGTACTGCCTACACTGAGGTTGACCCCTCATCTGTGGTCCAGTGGGAGATCATTCCAAAGTTTGGCAGGCAGTGAAAGACTTTCCGACAGGCCGATTTTAGAGCCACCCCGGTTCGTTTGACGAACAGCTTTCGGGCGTTATCTGTGGCTGACGAAGTCTCTGAGCTGGATGCAGTCATCCACCCTGCCCCAGAGGAAGCTTCTCGGCCCGCAAGATCTGGGCATTCACAAGGGTAGATTTACTGGAAGTTAGGAGCTACAACGTTAGGCGCGTAATGAGGCCCCTTAGGAGCATGGTCACCAAGGAGGGGAAGGAAGCCAGTGTGCACTCCGTGTGCATACCGGGGGGAGTCATTCCGGATGTGGAAAGGGTGCTTCGGGATGCCATTAAGAGAACAGGGTGCAGCCAACTGCAGGTGGTGGCTCATGTCGGTACCAATGACGTGTGTCGCTTTGGATCGGAGGAGATTCTCTCTGGTTTCGGACGGCTAGCAGAAATAGTAAAGACTGCCAGTCTTGCTTGCGAGATTAAGGTGGAGCTCACCATCTGCAGCATCATCGACAGAACTGACTGTGGTCCTTTGGTGCAGAGCCGAGTGGAGGGTCTGAATCGGTGGCTAAGGCGGTTCTGTGACCGTGTAGGCTGCATATTCCTTGACTTACGCCATCAGGCGGTGGGTTTCCGCGTTCTGCTTAATAGATCAGAAGTCCACTACAAGCAGAAGGAGGCTACACTGGTAGCGGGGGCTGTGTGGAAGGGACTGGGCTGTTTTTTAGGTTAGTGGGCCTCTTGAATCCACAGAAATGGCGTACATCTAAAATGGGGCAGGTAATACAGAGTAAGGTAGTTGTAGAAACGATCGGTATTGTAGTTATAAATTGTCGTAGGTGTGTTGGGAAAGAACCAGAGCTCCTAGCCCTAATAGAAAGAACTGAAGCTCAAATAATTATATGAACGGAAGGCTGGCAAAAGCCGGAAATAAGTTCAGCCGAAATGTTTTCGAACGACCTAACAGTGTTCAGAAAGGATAGATTAAATACAGTTGGTGGAGGAGTATGGGTAGAGACTATACTTGACAATCGGACTAAACCATTAATTGGAACGTTTTACCAACCCCCCGACTCAGAAGATATAGTTGCTGAACAGTTCAAAGAAAACTTGAGTCTCATTTCGAATAGGTACCCCAGTCATACAACTATAGTCGGTGGTGACTTCAACCTACCCTCGATATGCTGGAAAAATTATACGTTTAAAGCCGGCGGCAGGCATAAAACGTCATCCGAAGTTCTACTGAATTCTTTCTCAGAAAATTGTTTTGAACAATTATTACATGACCCCACTCGAAGCGTAAATGGTTGCGAAAGCATACTTGACCTCTTAGCAACAAATAATCCTGGACAAATAGAGAGTATCATGACGGTTACAGGTATCAGCGACTACAAGGCAATTGCTGCTAGGTTGAATACCGGAACACCCTCAACCATAAAAAAGAAACGCAAAGTACATCTATTTAAAAAAAGCTGATACAAATGCTCTTAACACCTTTTCAAGAGACAGTCTCCACTCCTTCCCTTCTGATCATATAAGCGTAGAAAATATGTGGAACGATTTCAAAGAGATAGTATCTACGGCAACTGAGAGATATATACCACATAAATTAATAAGTGATGATACTGATCCCCCATGGTACACAAAACGTGTCAGATCGTTGTTGCAGAAGCAACGAAAAAAGCGTGCCAAATTTAAAAGAACGCAAAATCCCCCAGTTGGCAAAGCTTTGCAGAAGATCGAAAGACAGCGCGTATTTCAATGCCAGATGCTTATAATAATTTCCACAACGAAATTCTGTTTTGGAATCTTGGCAGAAAACCCAAAGAGATTCTGGTCATACATAAAGCACACCAAGGCAAGACGCAATCAATACCTTCACTGCGCGATAACAACGGTGAAGTCACTGATGACAGTGCCAATAAAACAGAATTATTAAACACGGTTTTCCGGAACTCCTTCACCAAAGAAGACGAAGTAAATATTCCTGAATTCCAATAGAGAACAACCGGTAAGACGAGAAACATAGAAATAGATATCCTCGGTGTAGCAAAGCAGCTTAAATCACTTAATAAAGGCAAGGCGTACGATCGAGATTGTATACTAGTCAGGTTCCTTTCAGAGTATGCTGATAAAATAGCTCCTCCATATTCAGCAATTATATACAACCGCTCGCTCACAGAAAGATCCGTACCTAAAGACTGAAAAATTGCTCAATTCACACCAATACCCAAAAAGGGAAATGGGAGTAATCCTGAATTACAGGCCCATATCACTAACGTCGATTTACATAGGATTTTGGAATATATACTGTGTTCGAACTTTATGAATTATCTGGAAGAAAACGATTTCTTGACACATAGTCAGCACGGATTCAGAAAATATCGTTCTTGTGAAACACACCTAGCTCATTATGCTCATGAAGTAATGAGTTCTATTGACAGGGGATTTCAAATTGATTCCATATTTTTAGATTTCCAGAAGGCTTTTGACACCGTTCCTCAAAAGCGTCTTCTAACTAAACTGCGTGCCTATGGAGTATTGCCTCAGTTGTGCGACTGGATTCGTGATTTCCTGTCAGAAAGATCACAATTCGTAGTAATAGACGGAAAGTCATCGAGTAAAACAGAAGTAATATCCGGCGTTCGCCAAGGAAGTGTTACAGGCCCTCTGTTGTTTCTTATCTATATTAACGACATAGGAGACAGTCTGAGTAACCCTCTTAGATTGTTTGCAGATGATACTGTCATTTATCGTCTTGTTAAGTCATCAGATGACCGAAACAAATTGCAAAATGATTTAGATATGATATCTGTATGGTGCGAAAGCGGCAATTGATCCTGAATAAAGAAAAGTGTGAAGTTACTCAGATGAGTACTAAAAGAAATCTGCTAAATTTCGACTACGCGATAAGTCACACAAATCTGAAGGTTGTAAATTCAACTAAATATTTACAGATTACAATTACAAATACTCTGAACTGGAACGATCACATAGATAATGTTGTGAGTAGAGTCAACCAAAGACTGCGATTCATTGGCAGAACACTTAGAAGGTGCAACAGGTCTACTGAAAAGAGGGCTTCCACCACGCTTGTCCGCCCTGTTCTGGAGTATTTCTGTGCGGTGTGGGATCCGCTTCAGGTGAGACTGATGAATGACATCGAAAAAGTTCAAAGAATGGCAGGTCGTTTTTTATTGTCGCGGAAAATCGGAGATAGTGCCACAGACATCATACGTGAATTGGAGTGGCAATCATTAAAACAAAGGCGTTTTTCTTTGCGACGGGATCTTCTCATGAAACTTCAATCGCCAGTTTTCTCCTCCGATTGCGAAAACATTCTTTTTGCATCCATCTACGTAGGGATAAATGATCATCACGATAAAATAAGCGGTTCTAGGCCCTTCAGTCCGGAACCACGCTGCTGCTACGGTCGCAGGTTCGAATCCTGCCTCGGGCATGGATGTGTGTGATGTCCTTAGGTTAGTTAGGTTTAATTAGTTCTAAGTCTAGGGGACTGATGACCTCAGATGTTAAGTCCCATAGTGCTTAGAGCCATTTGAACCATTTTTGATAAAATAAGAGAAACCAGGGCTCGCACAGAAAAATTTAAGTGCTCGTTTTTCCCGCTCGCCGTTCGAGAGTGGAACGGTAGAGATACAGCTTGAAAGTGGTTCAAATGGCTCTAAGCACTATGGGACTTAACATCTGAGGTCATCAGTCCCCTAGCCTTAGAACTACTTAAACCTAACTAACCTAAGGACATCACACACGTCCATGCCCGACGCAGGATTCGAATCTGCGACCGTAGCAACAGCGCGGTTCCGGACTGAAGGGCGTAGAACCGCTCAACCACAGCGGCCGGCTTGAAAGTGGTTCATTGAACCCTCTGCCAGGCACTTTATTGCGAATGGCACAGTAATGACGTAGACGTAGATGGTGTAGATGTACTAGGTATCGACCCATGCTGAAACACCAGCATCAGTACGTGGTGTATCCTCCACAGGCGACGGTGCAGGTGTTGACTCTGGCATCCAGTCGATCGTACAGATGACGAATATTGTCCTGAGATACGCCATGCCACGCCTGCTCGATTTGTTCAGGTAGTTCTGTAGGAATTATTGGTTGACGAGTCGCACGAGTGATTTCTCATACCATCATATCCCACACGTACTCGATTGGAAACAAGTCTGGAGATAGTGCTGGCCAGTGAAGTTGCTGCACGTCTTGTAGAGCACGTTGAGTTTTACGGGCAGTGTGTGGACGAACATTATCCTACCGGAACAACACATCACTTTCCTGTTGCAAGAACGGAAATTGGTCTAGCAATATTATGCACGTATCGAGTGCTGGTCAGCGTCCCTTCAGAAACACCAAATGTGAAATAGAGTTGTAGCTTTTCGCAACCGAAACCATAATGCCTGCAGTGGGGCCAGTGTGTCTTGGATGAATGCACTCTATGAAACAGCGCTCTACATCGTATGCTCACACGATCATCATTTACGTGCAGGCAGAATCTGCTTTCATCGCTGAAGACCATGGCGGCCCATTTCATCTTCCAAGTGATCTTCTGACGGCACTAGTCGAGCCGTGCACGTCGATTCTGTGGCGTACGTGGAAGACGGGATGGAGGTGTGCTTGCCTGTTCTCCCACTGCTAATAACCGGTTCGCAATACTTCGTGTTGACACGTCTGGGCTCACAAGCCCTCTTATCTGTGCTCTGGAAGCTGTACGATCTGCCATTGCTGCCCTTACAATACGACGGTCCTGGAGGGCGTCTATGCTGCTTGGACGTCTGGGACCTCGTCTACGGGGTGAGAATGTTCACGTGACCACTGAGACCAGCGCTGCACAACCGACGCAGCACGTCCAACTTGTGTGGCAGTTCTCCAAAGGAGCATCCCGCCACACGGAAGGCCACAATTTGACCACCTTCAAATTCGCTCAGTTGGCTGCAGGAAGCACGAGTACATCTCCGTGGCGTAGTTGGCTGTTTGCTTCACACATTTGCACCACAGTGTGCCTTCTGTCTGTGAGAATTCGCTGTTAAAGCGGTAGGGGGTTGTTTCGGCGAGGAGACCAGACAGCGATGTCATCGGTCTCATCGGATTAGGGAAGGACAGGGAAGGAAGTCGGCCGTGCTCTTTCAAAGGAACCATCCCGGCATTTGCCTGGAGAAATTTAGGGAAATCACGGAAAACCTAAATCAGGATGGCCGGACGCGAGATTGAACCGTCTTCCTCCCGAATGCGAGTCCAGTGTGCTAGCCACTGCGCCACCTCGCTCGGTGCTGTTAAAAGAGTAGGCATAGATGGCGCTATGGTAGCTACGTGTTCTATTGGCAGATGACGCATGGGTGATATCATTATCAATATATCCACCATCCCCAAAATGGCATATGCCGTCATGGAATAAAAATCGGCATCTTTCCAGATGCACTAATATTCTTCCGGCAGTGTATTTCGTTGTGCTGATATATTTCTGTACCAAGCGTATATGTATTGCCTTTTAGAGAAACAAGCGACGGTATCCATCCCTCTGTGATCCTTATCTTATCCTTGGCAAATCTAAGACTACGCACATTATTTTATTGCTATCCTATGTCGTTCTTATAATCGTTTCGTACTGATTGCCATTTGAAACAAGTGCTTCATTCGTATCAGTAATACGTTTGAATATTTTTTTTTGTAGTGTATATTTTAAGTATACCACTTTGACGTTGTTAACACCCTTTTCCTTAAACTAACTTGACATTATAAAATATGTTTCATAAAATCTATTTTTGTACATAAGATCAAGCTGCACTTATTGGCACGCCAACAAAGCATGTAATATACAAAGATGTGTGCTATCGACAGTCATCTATGTCATCTTTGCTAGAAATTAAAACAGCTGATTTCAGCCTCAGTTTATACTTAGAAGTCTTCCGATTCACATATGAGATGACGTGGTTACTGATTCTAGATTGTAATATCGATGAATTGTTTCACGTATGGCTTCACGTATGGTATGACTTTTCGAATGAATGTCAGAAAAACTACGACATGTTGCGTAATGCTTATGTATAAGTAACACTACTTCTATAGAATTTAAACACAATTATAGTTATGCTTAATGGTTCTCCAAGGCGTATATATGTAATACTCGTCCACACTGATGTATTCTTTTGTAGGTGCTTGAAAATAACTTTGTGTCGAAATTGGCCAATCGCACAACGAATAAAACATTGTACATCCTATTAAGGACAATGTTTTCTTTCACAAAATTCTTGGAGGCTGTGGGCCCACATATGAACAAAATATTTTATTCAAGTCTACTTAACTGTGCCAGTGATTTATGCGCGCAGTTAGAACATTTGCAGCCATCCTAGCTACCTGACTGCTATACGCCACGTCTACTTCTTCGGCTACTCAGTGTGATATGCCCCAGTGCCTCTCATAACACTCGCAACACAATATCTCACTTACCTAGTATCCTGGCTGTGCCTGTCCATAAAACGTAAGCATTAGCAAACTCCTTCTCCGTTGTTACCGTCCGCTTCCCTGCGCTTTACGCTCAATTCAATGCCCTGCTGCATTTTTTAGAAGAATTGAAGTTCTTTCGCCGGCCGGTGTGGCCGAGCGGTTCTAGGCGCTTCAGTCCGGAACCGCGCTGCTGCTGCTGTCGCGGGTTCGAATCCTGCTTCGGGCATGGACGTGTGTGATGTCCTTAGGCTTAGGTTAGTTAGGTTTAAGTAGTTCTAAGTCTAGAGGACTGATGACCTCAAATGTTAAGTCCCATAGTGCTTAGAGCCATTTGAACCATTTGGTTCAAATGGTTCTGAGCACTATGGGACTTAACATCTGAGGTCATCAGTCCCCTAGAACTTAGAACTACTTAAACCTAACTAACCTAAGGACATCACACACATCCATGCCCAAGGCAGGATTCGAACATGCGACCGTAGCGGTCGCGCAGTTCCAGACTGAAGCGCCTAGAACCGCTCGGCCCTACGGCCGGCTGAACCATTTGCATTTGAAGTACTTTCCTCTGTCAACCTCATAAATTTTTCTTAAAAGATTAACACGTATGGCCAGTTTTCCCTCTGTCATACAGTAAAGCAAATGTTTCCATGTTCTCCCAGGTACGCTTCTTTCTCTTTTCATTTCTCAGTCTGTCACACCACTCCCTTTTCCCCTGTCTTCGTTAGGATAAGGAGCCCTACTTTCAGATGGTACCCTGATACTGCATAGATGAATCTTTACTCCCTGGACAGTTCTGCCGAAGCAATAACTAGCCGAACTCGTTGTGCTTCCGCCATTTTAGTGTCCTGATAACCGCCAAGTGCATTAGTTGCGTTCCATGCTCGCAGTTTACTATTTCTTAATTTCTTGCATTTGAATGTAATATTTTGTAGATAGGACGCAAGCATCACAGTTGCATGGTAAGTAGTTTGATACTTCAGTGTTACTTATTAGTGATATACAGAGTATCCGGCCAAGGAGTCCCTGATTTCAAAATTAAATATCTCGAAAACTTAGATCGGTAGACTAAGGCAACGAGAGGTATCTTTACTGTGAAAGCTTTAAGATTTTTATACAGGAGTTGTACAGAAGTTCCGAAATAGTTCGAAAAGCTGCTTAAACACAGCGCTGTACGCTGTGCAGATCGTACGGTGTCAGCGAGCAGACTTAAACTCGTGTAAGCAATCCTTGCATTTACATCACAATCTTTTCGAAATGTCTACCACTCGCAGTATGGAGGTGGCGCTAACGAACACTAAAATCTGCCATTTCATCCTGTAGTATATCAACGGAAATTGATTGAGATGCCACACAGATTGTCGATTCAAGATCGTCCAGCGTCAACGGATGGTTCCGGTAGATGGTGTCTTTCAATGTGCGAAAAGGGGTCAGATCGTGCGAATATGGAGGCGAATCCATCCCTGAGCCCCAGTAAATTTGCAATAATCCAACGCAGTAACGCTATTCCCGAAGTATTCATCAAGAAAGTCAAACACCTGCTCGGTGCGATGTGGTCTGGCCCCATCTTGCATGAACCATTCGGTGTCTAGTCGATTCTCAAACACTAGCTGTGTGGCGATAAATTGTTCCACAGTCGGAACGGAACTTCACCAGTGATTGTTGCTCGCATGAAAAAAAAGGGCCAATAATGCCCCAGCTGCATACCGCAGCCCAAACCGTAACATCGAGAGAATACACTAGTTTCGCTTCACACAAATGCGGATTTTCGAAACCTCCGAATCGCCTGTTTCGTTTATGCACAACTCCATTCAAGTGGAAGTGTGCTTCATATGTGAACCAGAGGTAGCCAACATCAAATCCTGCATTATCAGTTATTGTGAAAACCTGATTCGCAAAGTGTGGCACAGCTCATACAGGTATGACTTGGTGGATTTGGATTTTGAATGGAAATTTGTGTAGGCTCTGTCTACGCTTCAAACAAGTCTCTGCAAGAAACTTCGGACGGATTTCCTTTGATTTTTCTGAATAATTCCAGAAACCGTGGCACCATTTTCAGGAATAACTACAGTTTGCCTGGGGTCAACATCCCCCTCTAGATCATCAGCCGCGCTGCCTGTGGGCTGGAATTTGGCGAAGAGCTTGGGAATGGTTTTCGCATCGGGTACTTTTGGAACATAAAATCGTATTTGAAAACTGCGCCTTGTTACCGTGGGACTGTGTTCCAACCTGTGGTATTCTAGTACCAGAAAAAACACGATATTAAGTGGAATACATAATTTCGACCTCTTCCTTCGGTACGCTAAGCTCCTTTCACGTTACTTCTGTGGAACTGATGGCTCTGAGCTGCAGCGCACTGTTTATAGGCACTACATATTGCGATTACAGTATCATCTGTTAGTAGTTTTTTGAACTACACTCATGTTCAGAAAAAAAAACAGAACACCTTGAACGACTAGAGATAGGACATTCCTGCGCGGGTAGTCCCGGCGGAGGTTAGAGTCCTCCCTCGGGCATGAATGTGTGTGTGTGTGTGTGTGTGTGTGTGTGTGTGTGTGTGTGTGTCCTTAGGATAATTTAGGTTAAGTTGCGTGTAAGCTTAGGGACTGATGACCTTAGCATTTAAGCCCCATAACATTTCACACACATTTGAACATAGGACATTCATATTCACAAGACATTTACGTTAGTATGTTCTGCAGAAATGATTAGCATTTCAGTCACCTCGGTTAGGCATGTGTCCTGTTGCCCAGCAGGCACATGGTCCGCCAAGGGCCCTTATAACTTCCACCACGCGTGATCGCATCGACGCGTATAACGCGCGAATAGCGTCCTGTGGTATAGCCATCCATGTTGCATTCACCTGGTTCCAAAATTCGTCTATGGTGGTCAGCACTGAGTCACAGAACTGTGACCTTCGTTTCACTATGTCCCACACATTTTCGATTGGCGACAAGTCTGGTGGTGTGGCGGGCCAGGGCAAAAGGCTGACATCCTGTAACACCAAGAAAGCGCGTGTTCGTGCAGCAACATGTGGTCGTGCATTGTCATGCTGAAAAATTGATGGGATGTCGCACAGAAAGGGTACGACTATGGATCGTAGGATGTCATTCACGTAGGTCATACTGGTCACAGTGGCCTGGACAGGCAGCAACTGTGGCTGTACACAATAGCACCCCACACCATTAAACCTCGAGTTGGCACTGTATGTTATGTGCGAATACAATCACTGTGATGCCGCTCCCCCTGTCTGTGGCGAAGAAAAATGCGTTAATCATTTTCAAAGCAACAGAACCTGGATTCGTCCGAAAACACCATTTGATGTCGTCATTCGTGACCACAGAGATGTTCCGTACACCATTGCCGTCTGTCATGTTTCTGAACATTCGTCAAAGGTAGACGGAGAAGTGGACGACGCGCACGTAACCCATGCCCTAATAAAAAGCGACGGACTGTCACCCATGATAGTTTAGGATTTGTTCCACTGTTGCACCAGAGCCGAGGAGGACGCAGATATGTCCAGCAATTCCATTAAGATGACGTGTCGATCCACTCGGAGGGTGGTCCGGGTGCTGTGTCTTGACCCATCTCGTCGTGTTCTACGGACTTCCTGGAACCATTTTGCACACACCCGTTGCACAGCCAGAACACTGGGTCTTACAAGAGGAGCAATTTTCTGGATAGATGTATCACATTCTCTCGTGCCAATAATGCACCCTCTTTCCGACTCACTGATTTGACGGTGCGGTTCGCGCAAACGTTGCGAGGCAACCTGTACGTCTGCCCAAGTCTTACTGACCCATTCATTACCTTTGGTTTATAGCGATAACAAGAGCCGCAGGTGGGTGGTGCTGCGCCGCAATATCGATGTTGACCTGTAACCTGCTGTCCGACATGGTTCAATTGCTAATCATTTCTGCAAAACTGCGTATTGACTTCTGTCTCGTGTTCTTCGGCCAACGTTCGTCTGATGATTTTACTGACGTTGCGACAGGACGAGTGGATGACACTGTCAAAGCTTCACCCTCCATTGCCGGTGGTGAACTGGAGCCGAGCTCGCGGCCGCAGACTACATGTACCTGGCGCGCCAACGTCCGAGGGCTTCTCCGCGCTCATTTCCGGTGCGGTTCTGCTCTTGCTACCTGCGGCGATCGTTCGCTGCAGCAGGGGAAGCCAGGATCCGTTTACCTTAAGGCTGTCTTCTTTCTTGTTGAACCTATTCCTGTGTTTTTGTATTTCTGTAGCCTCCCTGAATAAGCGGGTGTGATAGCGCATCTCTACAGCCAGAACTTCCTTGTCGGCCAATTTTATTACGTGGTCGGTCTCACACAGAGAGTGCTCCGCCACGGCCGATTTCTCCACCTGCCCCAACCTGCAATGTCGCTTATGTTCTTTGATACTGGTGTTGATTGATCGTGCAGTCATTCCGTCATAAGCTTTTCCACGTGCGCATGGTATGCGGTATGTCCCCGACATTGCAAGTGGATCCTTTTCTTCCTTTGGCGATCTGAGACACTCCTTGATCTTCCTTGTCGGTTTGAAAATCGTCTTTATGCCGTGTTTGCGCAATATGCGGCCGATTTTGGATACTGTTAGAGTGCCTAATTTAGATAGTAAGAAAATTGGGCCATTTAAATATTTCGCTTTTTATTTCTTTTCAGGAGGTGCATGGGAAGAAAATGAACTGTTGAAGAGAGGAAAATATGACGAAGGCAGTGAGAGCTATTATAAATAAAGAAATGGGGTTATCAGAGACGTGCGAAATGTTTCAAATGCCAAACTCTATACTTCTAGATTACGTAAAGGTAAGAAACGTGTAAGAGAAACTGGGTTCTCGGATTGGTAAAAAATATACTTTAGGAACTGATCTTGAAAAAAGAAACCTTACCAGTATTGCCAGTTAATGGATGATAGATATTATGGGCTACGGTGGAGAGAAATTCGAATTTCAGCAGTCAGAAATAATCTTAAACATCCTTTTGCTTCAAATAAGTACATTGCTGGCAAAAAATAGCTGCGGGGCTTTTCAAACAGGTAGCCAACGCATCATTCTAGAAAACCTGAGCTTATCTCAAGAGCCAGTGCAAACGGTTCCACCAAATAAAACGTTTCTGCATTTTTCGACATTTTGCGACGTGAACTACAAAAAAGCGAACTTCGACGCTTCAAAGATTTACAATGAGGATGAAACTAGCATATGTGCACTTCAAGGAACACCCACCCTTTTTGTCATGTTCACTGATGCCATCGCTAATAGTTTAAAAATTATCCACCAGTAATTTGTCTCTTTGTTCTACTGTTCTTGAACAGACACAAACTACAATTTTTTCTTCTATTGCAACTGCTATATCCACTTTTATATGTCGTAGGTATTACTAAATGTTGGCTTTTATATTAGATGTATTACCTCTTAAAACGTTTTTGTCGTTATGAACGTAATGCAAGTTACGTAAAATGCTTGATTAATTGTAAGATAGTGCCTAATCTTGACAGGATAAATAAATAAATCAGTCAATAAATGAAAAAGATGAATGGAAAACGGCGCAACGTATTAAAATTATAATGACAAATAACTGCAGCTCTTTCTCAGTTCCGTCGAAAAAACCATTTATTATTTTAACTGTGATCAGCTCCACACCCAAGTCCAACCACAGACGGTGACATATTTTTCTGCCGGCCGGCGTGGCCGAGCGGTTCTAGGCGCTACAGTCTGGAACCGTGCTACCGCTACGGTCGCAGGTTCGAATCCTGCCTCGGGCATGGATGTGTGTGATGTCCTTAGGTTAGCTATGTTTGTGTAGTTCTAAGTTCTAGGGGACTGATGACCTCAGAAGTTACGTCCCATAGTGCTCAGAGCCATTTTTGAACATGTTTTTCTTGCAGACTACATGTTGATTCCAATGTGTTTCCTCTCTTTTCCAACTTAATCCCACTTACGGTGGACGCTCCTGATAAACAGTCCGTCATATCGGATTTAGCGTTTATCCTTGTCTGTAGCCAAATGCTATTACTGCAGCGTCCCGTCATTATCTATGACGGGAGAGAGAAGTCGTTTACACCGCCTGTCTGCAAGTATTATACGAGGGAACTTCGGAAAGTTAATTACTCATTATTATGACAGATAAAGTAACTTTCGTTGAGTGTTACACTACTCTGCAAAGTGACACAGATATCTCACCCTATTTTTCAACATAGTCGCGAAGTCCATGGAAACAGCGGTCGGAACTTGCTACCAATCGTTTAGCTCGTGGGGGATAGTAATCTGCTCCTTGATGACGGAGGCATTGGAGAACTGCTGTGTGAATGTCCTCGCCGTTGGAAAATCTCTTTTCCTCGAGATGTTCTTTCAGCTTGCCAATTACCTGGACACTGTCGTCCGCGGCCGACGTCGATGTCCTCCTACCCTTTCAGCATCTACATCTACATATATACTCCGCTAGCCAACAAGCGGTGTGTGGCGGAGGGCACAATTCGCGCCAAAGTCATACCCCCCACCCCCCCCCCCCCCCCCCCCCCCCCTCTGTTCTACTCGCGGATCGTGCGAGGGAAAAACGACTGTCTGAACGCCTCAGTACGAGCTCTTATTTCCCTTATCTTTGAATGATGATCATTACGCGATTTGAAAGTTGGTAGTAATAATATATGCTATACACCCTCGGTGAAAATTGGATTTCGGAATTTAGAGAGCAGCCCCTTCTCTTTAGCGCGTCGTCTATCTGCAAGTGTGTCCCACTTCAAACTTTCTATGAGATTTGTAACGCTCTTGCGATGGCTAAATGTACCAGTCACGAATATTGCCGCTCTTCTTTGGACCTTCTCAATCTCTTGAATCAGACCCCTGGTAAGGGTCCCATAGAGATGAACAATATTCTAAGACTGGACGAACTAACGTATTGTAAGCAATTTCCTTTGTTGAAGGACTGCATCGCTTCAGGATTCTACCAATAAACCGCTTCTCTTCCGCGTGTGCACACAGTGCAATTGTGGTATATGGAACTGCTGTAGTTAATAACAAGTTGTTGTTGTCAGCCATCTTGAACTTCGACGAAAAATATGATGACAGTGTAATACCCCTTTTTAGCGCCACGTCAAAGATCTTTGTCAAATACCGGGTGATCAAAAAGTCAGTATAAATTTGAAAACTGAATAAATCACGGAATAATGTATATAGAGAGGTACAAATTGACACACATGCTTGGAATGACATGGGGTTTTATTAGAACCAAAAAAATACAAACGTTCAAAAAATGTCCGACAGATGACGCTTCATCCAATCAGAGTAGCAATAACTAGCATAACAAAGTAAGACAAAGCAAAGATGATGTTCTTTACAGGAAATGCTCAATATGTCCACCATCATTCCTCAACAATAGCTGTAGTCGAGAAATAATGTTGTGAACAGCACTGTAAAGCATGTCCGGAGTTATGGTGAGGCATTGGCGTCGGATGTTGTCTTTCACCATCCCTAGAGATGTCAGTCGATCACGATACAATTGCGACTTCAGGTAACCTCAAAGCCAATAATCGCATGGACTGAGGTCTGGGGACCTGGGAGGCCAAGCATGACGAAAGTGGCGGCTGAGCACACGATCATCACTAAACGACGCGCGCAAGAGATCTTTCACGCGTCTAGCAATACTTTGTTTTATTTTTGGTTCTAATAAAACCCCATGTCATTCCAAGCATGTGTGTCAATTTTTACCTCTCTATCTACATTATTCCGTGGTTTATTAAGTTTTAAAATTTATACTGACTTTTTGATCACCCGGTATATTTGACGAATATTTGATAACATCTTTGATCAAATCTTTGACAATGAAATTTGATAGTGTAATACCGGCCTTAGGTTAGTTAGGATTAAGCAGCTCTAAGTCTAGGGGACTGATGACCTCAGATGTTAAGTCCCGTAGTGCTCAGAGCCATCTGAACACACTTTTTCTGAAAGCAGGGTGGTTTTATTCACGATTGAAATATACCATAATATTTCTCACTCTTGTGGCTACAAGACCCTATTTTTCAACATAATCTCCGTTCAGAGAGAGGGCCTTCCGCCACCTTACTGTGAGAGCCTGTATGCCGGCAAGGTACCACCCTAGTGGTCGACGTCGGAGCCAACGTCTTACTGCATCGGTAACCTCTCCATCTTCCACGTACTGCTTCCCACGGAGTGTATCCTTCATTGGGCTAAACCTATGGAAGTCGGAAAGTGCGAGGTTGTGTTGCGCCGCTCCATGGATTGCCGTTTTGTTTCCGGTTTGAGGTGATGAACCCAAGTTTCATCGCATGTGACGATGTTCGACAAAAAAAATTGTCATCCTCAGCCTCGTAACGCTCAAGCAATTCCGCACAGATGGTCCTTCGCTGCTCGTTATGGTCTTCTGTTAGACGCCGAGGAACCCAGCGGAGATACACCTTCGAGTACCCCAACTGGTGGAAGAATGTGTCAGCTCTACCAACAGAGACATCCAGTTGAACAGCGAGGTGTCTGAATGAGATCTGTCGATCACCTCGAATGAGAGAGTCCGCACGTTCCATCATATCAGGGGTCACAGCTGTGTGTGTCCGGCTTGCACGCGGCAGATATTGCTATGACAGACGCTTCGCCCGACGACTCACCGTGCTTTTGTTCACTGCCAGATCTCCGTAGAATTCTGCAAGCGCCTATGAATATTTGCGATGCTCTGGTTTTCCGCCAAAAGAAACTCAGTGACAGCTCTCTGCTTGGAATGAACCTCCGTTACAGACGTCATTTTGAAAGCTACAGCCGGCCTGGGTGGCCGAGCGGTTCTAGGCACTTCAGTCTGTAACCGCGCGACCGCTCCAGTCGCAGGTTCGAATCCTGCCTCGGGCATGGATGTGTGTGATGGCCTTAGGTTAGTTAGGTTTAAGTAGTTCTAAGTTCTAGGGGACTGATGACCTCCCATACTGCTCAGAACCATTTAAACCATTTTTTTTGGAAGCTACATATAGAGCTGCCACTTAAGAACTTCGTGAAACTATGGGGGGGCTGAAGCGGGAATATTCCACGATGTCACGAAACCAATTCGGCATTTTTTTCGACAGAAATTGGCCGAGAAAAAAGATGTGTTGAATTACTTATTGAGCGCCCCTCTCATGTAGTGATATCAAAGCACCAGAAAACTGGTTATCGTTATCATTACACATGTTGGACATAGCAGATACCCCTGATGATTCTGGTGTTTCCTTCTAACTTCTGGTTTTCTTTTTCTTCTATTCTGGCTGCTCAGTAGAGCACCTATGTACAACTTTTCTCTTCTTGATCTTCAAACCAGTCTATTGTTTATTTTAAATCCTTACTTTCTTCTTCATTTCAGCTTCACCCGTCTTCTTTTTCATGGGGGTGTTCAACTGTTCTCTTTCAGCGCACCGTGACACCAGTCTGTCATTACATACTAAAGCGGTCAGATTTTGCGTGCTTTTCTTCTTCTTGCTCTTCTCCTTTCACTTGTTCCTGTTTTCTACGAAATCGGCATTGTTATAAGTGGCAGTCAAATGAAAATGACACAGATGGGGAAAAAAGTAAGTAAATTGTCTAGTATTTCAAAAGTAATCACCATAGCTGTTAACACATTTATCCCACTATGAGACAAGACGGTCAATGTCCTCATGGAAAATTGTTTGCGGTTGCCTACGGAACTATGATTGTACCCAAGTGTGCATTTCCTTTTTTGTCCGAAGCAAATCGACGGCGAAGAATGTCTTTCTTCACGCTCCGAGAATGTGGAAATCGTAGGGGTGGGGGATAGGGATTGAAAGGTAAGACCCAGCGAAATTTCTGCTGAGTAGTCGAAACAACCTTAACAACATGTGGGCCCGCCCCTGGATTCCGCAGGGAAACGCAAACATTTTCCCATGAAGGCGTTAACCTTCTTGTCTCACAGTTAGATTACTGTTGTTTAGCCGGCCGGGGTGGCTGAGCGGTTCTAGGCGCTACAGTCTGGAACCGTGCGACCGCTACGGTCGCAGGTTCGAATCCAGCCTCGGGCATGGATGTGTGTGATGTCCTTAGGTTAGTTAGGTTTAGGTAGTTCTAAGTTCTAGGAGACTGATGACCTCAGAAGTTAAGTCCCATAGTGCTCAGAGCCATTTGAACCATTTTGAACTGTTGTTGCTGACTGTCCCTTAGACAGGGTGGTCGGAAACAGTCTGAAAAGATTTTATTGGTGTTCCAGGATAGGATGTGCAGAGAAATAATTGTAAAGAAAAAAATTCGATACGTTATTCCTTTTCTGAGTTAAATAGTGTTGACGTTGGACAATCAGACAGTTGTGAGCGCAAATTCTATCGGCCCGCCAGATACAATTAGTGTCAGATATTCTCAAAGTGTAGATGACAGCGTACGAGGTTGCTCAGTATTTGGTTCAGATTCGATCCTCATTACTGTCCCGTGTCCAATTTCTGCATCGCTCTCTTGTTCTGTTTTAGGAAACCCAACGAAGAACACGTTTCGCAACACTGTCTCTGACGCGCGCAACGGCCCGATTGGCTAACTTTAAGACTAATTAGCTCGGAAACGGCGCTACGTATCGAATTTTTCTCTTAACGATTATTTCTCAGCACAACATACCCTACAAAACCATTACAAGCATTTAAGGCTGTTTCTGACTTCCCGCTGTATGAGCTGTAGCACTGATACCGACAGTTGGTGGGTGGATGCTCTACCTGGCGCCACCACGCCCCCTGAAACGTAATCAGTGGACCCCATCTACATCTACATCTACATCTATACTCCGCGAGCCACCTTACGGTGTGTGGCGGAGGGTACTTATTGTACCACTACCTGATCCCCCCTTCCCTGTTCCATTCACGAATTGTGCGTGGGAAGAACGACTGCTTGTAAGTCTCCGTATTTGCTCTAATTTCTCGGATCTTTTCGTTGTGATCATTACGCGAGATATATGTGGGCGGTAGTAATATGTTGCCCATCTCTTCCCGGAATGTGCTCTCTCGTAATTTCGATAATAAACCTCTCCGTATTGCGTAACGCCTTTCTTGAAGTGTCCGCCACTGGAGCTTGTTCAGCATCTCCGTAACGCTCTCGCGCTGACTAAATGTCCCCATGACGAATCGCGCTGCTTTTCGCTGGATCATGTCTATCTCTTCTATTAATCCAACCTGGTAAGGGTCCCATACTGATGAGCAATACTCAAGAATCGGACGAACAAGCGTTTTGTAAGCTACTTCTTTCGTCGATGAGTCACATTTTCTTAGAATTCTTCCTATGAATCTCAACCTGGCGCCTGCTTTTCCCACTATTTGTTTTATGTGATCATTCCACTTCAGATCGCTCCGGATAGTAACTCCTAAGTATTTTACGGTCGTTACCGCTTCCAATGATTTACCACCTATGGCATAATCGTACTGGAATGGATTTCTGCCCCTATGTATGCGCATTATATTACATTTATCTACGTTTAGGGAAAGCTGCCAGCTGTCGCACCATGCATTAATCCTCTGCAGGTCCTCCTGGAGTACGTACGAGTCTTCTGATGTTGCTACTTTCTATTCTGCAAATAGCCTCACGGAGCTACCGATGTTGTCAACTAAGTCATTTATGTATATTGTAAACAATAAAGGTCCTATCACGCTTCCCTGCGGTACTCCGGAAATTACCTCTACATCTGCAGATTTTGAACCGTTAAGAATGACATGTTGTGTTCTTTCTTCTAGGAAATCCTGAATCCAATCACAAACCTGGTCCGATATTCCGTAAGCTCGTATTTTTTTCACTAAACGTAAGTGCGGAACCGTATCAAATGCCTTCCTGAAGTCCAGGAATACGGCATCAATCTGCTCGCCAGTGTCTACGGCACTGTGAATTTCTTGGGCAAATAGGGCGAGCTGAGTTTCACATGACCTCTGTTTGCGGAATCCATGTTGGTTATGATGAAGGAGATTTGTATTATCTAAGAACGTCATAATACGAGAACACAAAACATGTTCCATTATTCTACAACAGATTGACGTAAGCGAAATAGGTCTATAATTATTCGCATCTGATTTATGACCCTTCTTGAAAATGGGAACCACCTGCGCTTTCTTCCAGTCGCTAGGTACTTTACGTTCTTCCAGCGATCTACGATAAATTGCTGATAGAAAGGGGGCAAGTTCTTTAGCATAATCACTGTAGAATCTTAAGGGTATCTCGTCTGGTCCGGATGCTTTTCCGCTACTAAGTGATAGCAGTTGTTTTTCAATTCCGATATCGTTTATTTCAATATTTTCCATTTTGGCGTCCGTGCGACGGCTGAAGTCAGGGACCGTGTTACGATTTTCCGCAGTGAAACAGTTTCGGAACACTGAATTCAGTATTTCTGCCTTTCTTCGGTCGTCCTCTGTTTCGGTGCCATCGTGGTCAACGAGTGACTGAATAGGGGATTTAGATCCGCTTACCGATTTTACATATGACCAAAACTTTTTAGGGTTCTTGTTTAGATTGTTTGCCAATGTTTTATGTTCGAATTCGTTGAATGCTTCTCTCATTGCTCTCTTTACGCTCTTTTTCGCTTCGTTCAGCTTTTCCTTATCAGCTATGATTCGACTACTCTTAAACCTATGATGAAGCTTTCTTTGTTTCCGTAGTACCTTTCGTACATGATTGTTATACCACGGTGGATCTTTCCCCTCGCTTTGGACCTTAGTCGGTACGAACTTATCTAAGGCGTACTGGACGATGTTTCTGAATTTTTTCCATTTTTGTTCCACATCCTCTTCCTCAGAAATGAACGTTTGATGGTGGTCACTCAGATATTCTGCGATTTGTGCCCTATCACTCTTGTTAAGCAAATATATTCTCCTTCCTTTCTTGGCATTTCTTATTACACTTGTAGTCATTGATGCAACCACTGACTTATGATCACTGATACCCTCTTCTACATTCACGGAGTCGAAAAGTTCCGGTCTATTTGTTGCTATGAGGTCTAAAACGTTAGCTTCACGAGTTGGTTCTCTAACTATCTGCTCGAAGTAATTCTCGGACAAGGCAGTCAGGATAATGTCACAAGAGTCTCTGTCCCTGGCTCCAGTTCTGATTGTGTGACTATCCCATTCTATACCTGGTAGATTGAAGTCTCCCCCTATTACAATAGTATGATCACGAAACTTCTTCACGACGTTCTGCAGGTTCTCTCTGAGGCGCTCAACTACTACGGTTGCTGATGCAGGTGGTCTATAGAAGCATCCGACTATCATATCTGACCCACCTTTGATACTTAACTTAACCCAGATTATTTCACATTCGCATTCGCTAATAACTTCACTGGATATTATTGAATTCTTTACTGCTATAAATACTCCTCCACCATTGGCGTTTATCCTATCCTTGCGGTATATATTCCATTCTGTGTCTAGGATTTCGTTACTGTTCACTTCCGGTTTTAACCAACTTTCCGTTCCTAATACTATATGCGCACTATTTCCTTCAATAAGAGATACTAATTCAGGAACCTTGCCCTGGATACTCCTGCAGTTTACCAATATTACGTTAACTTTTCCTGTTTTTGGTCTCTGAGGACGGACGTTCTTTATCAACGATGATAATGTCCTCTCTGGTAAGCCGTCAGGTATTTTATCGTTTCGCCCAAGGGGGGGTCCCTCTAACCTAAAAAACCCCCGTGTGCACGCCACACGTACTCTGCTACCCTAGTAGCTGCTTCCGGTGTGTAGTGCACGCCTGACCTGTCTAGGGGGGCCCTACAGTTCTCCACCCAATAACAGAGGTCGATGAATTTGCAACCATTATAGTCGCAGAGTCGTCTGAGCCTCTGGTTTAGACCCTCCACACGGCTCCAAACCAGAGGACCGCGATCGACTCTGGGCACTATGCTGCAGATATTAAGCTCAGCTTGCACTCCGCGTGCGATGCTGGTTGTCTTCACCAAATCAGCCAGCCGCCGGAAGGAACCAAGGATGGCCTCAGAACCCAAGCGGCAGGCGTCATTCGTTCCGACATGTGCTACTATCTGCAGCCGGTCACACCCAGTGCGTTCAATAGCTGCCGGAAGGGCCTCCTCCACATTACGGACGAGACCCCCCGGCAAGCACACCGAGTGCACACTGGCATTCTTCCCCGACCTACCCGCTATTTTCCTGAGGGGCTCCATAACCCGCCTAACGTTGGAGCTCCCTATAACTAATAGGCCCGCCCTCTGTGACTGTCGGGACCTTGCCGGAGAATCGGCCACTGGCCCAACAGGCGAGGCATCCTGTGGTGGCTCGGAAACGATGTCATCACCACTAGGAAGCACCCCGTACCTGTTGGAAAGGGGTAAGGCAGCTGCCACGCGGCCAGATCCCACCTTCGCCTTTCGGCCAGGCACGCGCGAGCCCACCACTGTCCGCCATTCACCCTGGAGTGATGGCTGACCGGTAAGATGCTCACTGCCGGAAGACGCAGCGACATCAGGGGTTCCATGTGATTCCAAGGCCACCGAAGTAGGCATAGGTCTCACCACAGTTGCCCCAACGCCACTACGAGCCGACGCCTGCGCCTCGACCTCGATGAGCCTAACAGACAAAGCCTCCACCTGCCCCCGAAGAGTGGCCAATTCTCCTTGCGTCCGCTCACAACAACCACAGTCCCTACACATGACTATGTTTACCCTACTCTATACGGTGACAAATTCCCAAGATAATCTTCTGATGAGCTACTCTGATAATCAAGAAACACTCACTGAAATACGAGACGCGAAAACTACGCTAGGTTTTCCCAGAAAAACTATTTAAAAGCTAAGCGCAGCAAATAAGTACAAAAACGCTTTATACAAACAGTACTCGCTGCTGCTGGTGCTCTCGCTCTGGCTGTCACAAGACAACTGCTGATTCAAGTGACTAGTGGCTAACGGCCGCGAAACAAACAAAAGACGGTTTTAGGGCGCTTTCTGTTCTAAACGATCAAGAAAACACTAAGAAATCTAACACGAAAACTACGTAAAGTTTTATCAAGAACTGTTAGTTACTACGCAGAGCAGATAAACACAAATAGAATCCCTTCCTTAGTGGAGGGTCGTAAACAAAATGCAAAATAAACGCTTTATACAAACAGTACTCGCTGCTGCTGGTAAGTCTCCAGGAAATATATAATCAACTGTGAGAACGTTTTGTAAATGTTTGCGTAGCGTGTATCTGAGATGGGACCTGGGTGCCAGCCCGGTATTCAACTACTTGGCTGTGGGAAACTACCTGAAAACTACAGTCAGGCTGGCCAACTCACCAGTCCTTGTCGTTTGATGCGGGACATGCTCACCTCTCCGTATCCTGGAAGCTGCACCTCAACGCGCTCGACTGTCCGTGCGGGGGTGCTCATATTCTGTACGTTAAACTGTTCTATTTAGAAAGCAAATCCATGCAATGGTAGAATGAATTACAGGCTTCAGTATCTTATTCAGATAAAAATAAGTCAGTAATAACAGCAAGCTTAACTTTTTGTCTTCTGCCTACTGTAATAACAAGAAACTGGCCTGTTTTATTTACCTCACACTGAAGCATTCCGCAACTCAAATGTCACTTGTGTTCTTATTGCTGTATGTTACTTACGGTAATCAGAAAAGCGCGGCAGTAGTCGGAGGTAGTTATGTTTACGGCGAGCTTCAGATGTTGAAAGCGTTCGATTTGCCGCTGCGCACAATTATCCAACTCTCCAGTACAGAGGAAAGATGAGTAACAGGTATCATCGTAACGGAAGAAATTTATCACCGTAGATAATAATATACGGATACTGGCTTGTTGTAGCTACGGCACCTTGCCAAGTATTTCGTCGCCGAGATGCTACGGATCGTGAGGGAGAATATCCGCCAACTTAAGCCGTCCTCGCATGGGAGTAGTTGGCTAGCGCTGACGTGGCGCTCTACGAGTTTTATAACGTCACTTCCTGCTGTTTCACGATGATGAGCCATTTCGTCAAGTGAGACGCAAATAAGTTCTGCAATATTTCGGCAACGTGTCACTCAGAGGAGAACCAACAAGAAGCAAGAACTTTCCCTACGTCACAAACACAACATCTGAGCCGCCATATTGTATTTGTTCCGTTCAGTAGAAGCTCATATTCAGTGGGTTTTACGCTATACCCTATGAAGATTTGCTGATTCTGAGCACCAGCACATTAAGTGTCTCCATAAGCGTCGTTATTGGTATGATTTCTAGTAACACGAGTAAAATTACGGGAAATGACATACTGATGATTAAAGAATTTTAGTATTTAGTTGTAGTTTCGCATTCTAACTGACGTGTTATGAAAGTAAGCCGTTTTAAGGTTCAAAATGTTTCAAATGGCTCTAAGCACTATGGGACTTAACATCTGAGGTCATCAGTCCCCTAGACTTAGAATTACTTAAACCTAACTAACCTAAGGACTTCACACACATCCATGCCCGAGGCAGGATTCAAACCTGCGACCGTAGCAGCAGCGCGGTTCCGGACTGAAGCGCCTAGAACCGCTTGGTCACAGCGGCCGGCCCGTTTTAAGGAATTGGGACATCGAAGATACACGAAAAACGTGTCATTCTTGTTGGGATTTGTTATAATTAAATTTCCAATAATAACATGTCCACGTTTAAAGCCGTTACAAGACTGTAACATAAAATACAAGGTCAATCACTGGAAAGATTCAGCGTAGCGTACTTACTACAGGCGCCACGTAACGGAATTGTAAGGTTCGAGCCTAGAAGAGTTCGTGCCGTGCTGTGTCCAAACATTTTTCTTGGCCTTCGCATTTTCTAAACGGCCGTCGAACTTTCTTTTAATTTTAACAGAAATAACTTATGTAATATTTGATGTCATGTAGGCTAAACATAAGTGCCTTCTCTCTCAGAAGTGAGTTCGTTCGATTTTGTGAGTTTTTATAACCTGATGTCCTTACTAACTGGACATGTATCTTTCTTCTTTGTCTTATTACATGTTTACAGATATTTAAATTTTTATTTTATGACAAACATCTGGAAAAGGTCTGAAATGTGGATTTCATTAGAGGTAACGTGGGAATTTTCCTCTCTTCCATTTTCGTGAACAAATGGAACGCTTTGCGAGCCAAATAAAGCCGACAACTGCCGCTGGAGAGCGTTGAGAGCGCAAATTCACGGTAACCGTCTCGTCCCATGTATCGACGGTGCTGTCTCTTGAGGCATTGGATATCCCGTCTGCGTGCACGTCAACGTTAGCTGCCCCGTCCCTCGTGACGCTGGCTTACCCAGAAGGTGCACAATTGGAAGAATACAGTGTGAAGATGCAATTACGCCGCTGTGAAAAAATGTGCAATCTGTTAGGTGTAAATATATATATGAAGATGGTATCTGTTCTTTCGGACATGACCATGCAGCTAGTTAGAATGAAATTACAATGAAATGAATACCCCTAGCTGCATACAGGCGTTGATATAAGTCAACGGGGACAGTTGAAAATGTGTACCTCAACCGGGACTCGAACCCAGGATCTCCTGCTTACATGGCAGACGCGCTCTCCATCTGAGCCACCGAGGACAGAGAGGATAGTGCGACTGCAGGGACGCCTCCCGTGAGACCCACATTCCCAACTTATTGTCCCGCACTGTATCCATAGTGCCCCTGGTATCATTTCTTTCGGACATGCAGGGGCACTATGAATATAGTGCGGGACAATAATTTGGGAATGTGGGTCTCACGGGAGGCGTGCCAAAGATAAGTCCCTGCAGTCGCACTATACTCTCTGTCCTCGGTGGCTCAGATGGATAGAGCGTTTGCCACGTAAGCAGGAGATCCCGGGTTCGAGTCCTGGTCGGGGCACACATTTTCAACTGTCCCCGTTGCCTCATATCAACGTCTGTTAGGTGTAAGTTGTTTGAACCAGTAAAAAACCAAGTACTTCTTTTCAAACATTGGTTCCTTCTCACAAAGTACTCACTTTAGGATTCTCTACCATCTTTATCCTACTCACTTTAATGGTTTGGAACTCCCTGCAGGAACAAGCCCGGCATTTGTCAAGACAGTTGAGGAAAATCTTCTGAGAAGTAGAGCTCAGAGTGACCAGTCTATGAGACCGATAGTCGTTAACTTGCCATAAGGTTCAAAATGTGTGTGAAATCTTATGGGACTTAACTGCTAAGGTCATCAGTCCCTAAGCTTACACACTACTTAACCGAAATTATCCTAAGAACAAACGCACACACCCATGCCCGAGGGAGGACTCGAACCTCCGCCGGGATCAGCCGCACAGTGCATGACTGCAGCGCCTTAGACCGCTCGGCTAATGGCATAAGGTCTGAATCCGTATGTGGCTCACCTCCCTGCCTCGCGAGTTAACCAATCAAAAACAGCACTACATTTCTTTTTATTAAACACCTTTGTTTGCTCATAATGCAAGCGGAACATAACTTCTTGTAACATTGGTCCACAGCCTGTGTGAACTGTTTAAAGAATGCCTATATGAGTTTTTACTCTGCTTCAGCAAATTCGGCGTTAGACCGTTGTTAATAACAAATAATCGGTACCATGTCGTGGCTCAGATGTAGTTACTTATAACCTATCCCCAGGTTTCACATTTCGTGTTACATGCTTCTTGGGGCTGTAGAGGGGACATACTAAATACAGTTTTGATAAGTGAGCCATGTCCAGCTGTACCAAATGGTTCAAATGGCTCTGAGCACTATGGGACTTAACATCTGAGGTCATCAGTACCCTAGAACTTAGAACTATTTAAACCTAACCAACCTAAGGACATCAGAAACAGCCATGACCGAGGCAGGATTCGAACCTGCGACCGTAGCGGTAGCGCGGTTCCAGACTGTAGCGTCTAGAACCGCTCGGCCACCCCGGCTGTACCGTTTGGATATAAAATAAGTTGGAAGATCGGATCATTTTCAAATCTTCCGCTTTACGGTAATCACTAAAACTGAGCAGAAAGTGGCGTCGTTAGGTCCTGCTGTAATTAGGATATCACATCATTTTCGTCCGACTACAGCAACTACTGCGTTAAACTGTACTGTCCAATCACATTAATGTGACCACATGTAAAATGCCTGAATAACCACCAGACCGCTGCGAGACATGCAGGAAAACAGTGAGTGAGGTTCTGGAAGATACCAACAGGGATGTGGAACCATGCGGACTCCAGGTTCGTGTGCAGGTGCTCTAGGTTTCTCGGTTTAGGATCCATGGCATGAACAGACCTATCGAAGTGGTCTCACAGACTCTTGATTGGGTTTAAACTCGGTGAGTTTGGTGGCCAGGGGCTAATTCTGGAGCTTCTCGGAACACAGACGTTCACTGCGAGCTTTGTGACGCGTTGCTTTGTCCGACTGGTAGATGTCATAGTGTTCTGGAAAAACAAACTGCATGTAGGGGAACATATAGCACTCCGTCTTCAGACCACAAGCGGCCCATCGGGACCATCCGACTACCGTGTCATCCTCAACTGAGGATGCGGATAGGAGGGGCGTGTGGTCAGCTCCCGGTCGTTATGATGGTTTTCTTTGGCCGGAGTCGCTACTATTCGGTCGAGTAGCTCCTCAATTGGCACCACGAAGCTGAGTGCACCCCGAAAATTGGCAACAGTGCGGGGCGGCCCGGATGGTCCATCCAAGTGCCCACCACTCCGGACAGCGCATAACTTCGGTGATCTGACGGGCACCGGTGTATACACTGCGGCAAGGCCGTTGCTTTTGTAGGGGGGACATGGTAGACGCATAATTCTATTGATGCATTGTGCCTTCCAGAATGGTGAGATCGCTCTGGTAATATCACGAAAACATTCCCCGGACCATAATACTCCCTCCTCCGTTCCGTACCCTTCAGAGGATAGTTGCAGGGTGTTCGCTCTCAAACATTTCACACCGTGCACACCAACAGCCTTTTGTCAGGTGGAGCATAAAGCGCGATTCATCTGAAACAACAATCTGTCGCCACTCAGTACACGTCCAGTAGTCGTACTGGCCTGCAAATGTCAACCTTCGACGCTGACGAACAGTAGTCAGCACTCGTGCACGAACCAGGCACCTGTTGCCGAGGCCCATAAGCAGGAACGTTCGCTGAACGATCGTTAAGGAGACACTGCTGGTAGCACACTGGTTCATCTGGGCGGTCAGTTGCTGAACAGTTGCACCCATCTGAGCCACCGAGGACACAGATGAATAGCGCGACTGCAGGGACTTATCCCTTGCACGCTTCCCGTGAGACTCACATTCCCAACTGCCGGCCGGAGTGGCTGAGCGGTTAAAGGTGCTACAGTCTGGAACCGCACGATCGCTACGGTCGCAGGTTCGAATCCTGCCTCGGGCATGGATGTGTGTGATGTCCTTAGGTTAGTTAGGTTTAAGTAGTTCTAAGTTCTAGGGGACTTATCACCACAGCAGTTGAGTCCCATAGTGCTCAGAGCCATTTGAACCAGAGCCATTTTTTTCCCAACTGTCCACATCGAGGTATATCAGCCTGTCGGCAGCTGAGGTTGTCAGTTAGTCATCATTTATTCCAGAGAAAAGCTGCATGGTCATCAACAGTAACTGTTCTTTCGAGAATAAGTTACTGTCTTCGTATATATAGTTAAAGGCTACCCAGCCATTGACCTTCGTCTGTGCGAATGCGCACAGGTTGCCCAAACTCTTACGGGAATCGCCAAAACGTGTGCGAGTAATGAGTGGGTGGACAAATGTCTATAAGGTACAATACATATGTAGAATTGTGGACAGTTGGGAATGTGAGTCTCACGGGAAGCGTGCAAGGGATAAGTCCCTGCAGTCGCGCTGTTCATCGGTGTCCTCGATGGCTCAGATGGATAGAGCGTCTGCTATGTAAGCAGGAGATCCCGGGTTCGAGTCCCGGTCGGGGCACACATTTTCAGCTGTCCACATCGAGGTATATCAACAACACCTGTCGGCAGCTGAGGTTGTCAGTTAGTCATCATTTACACTTTATATAGCCTCCACTGCTAGTGCTGTCACCTGCCGCCTGTGAGTGGTTATTGCACGCTGAGGCTGAACTTGGGCGGTGGTCACATTAATGTGACTGGTGTTCCACGGGCACGCCGCACGCTCTCCTTTGAAGAGGACGTCCTTCGTCATGTAGAAGAGAACCCCATGACGAGTACTCGAAACATTACCCATGTCACGAATAAGTTACACACAGCTGTGTGCCGACCGGGAAGCGGGATCCGATCCTCAAACTTTTTTTTACACCCAACGGAAATTGTGAAACAGCCTGTACCTGTGTCGTGACATTGCACCAATCATTTATTCCTAGCTATGTAGTAAAGCCGAAATTTTAACAGCAGCACAAAAACTTTCGCAGGCATAAGCAGAATATGACATCCTTTCAGCAAGAGGAACTGCTGTAATTTACACGGGAAATGTATGCTACAGCTAGAAGATGGGCGTTTTCCCGAAATGACAAGGTATTGTTCATCACTCGATATTCCACATGTTCCACGAACTAAAAGAGCCAGACTTAATTTACACAATTTCCACCATGTCAACAAATGTTCAAATGTGTGTGAAATCTTATGGGACTTAACTGCTAAGGTCATCAGTCCCAAAGCTTACACACTACTTAACCTAAATTATCCTAAGTACAAACACACACACCCATGCCCGAGGGAGGACTCGAACCTCCTCCGGGACCAGCCTCACAGTCCATGACTGCAGCGCCTGAGACCGCTCGGCTAATTCCGCGCGGCTCCACCGTGTCATAGAATAGATGTTTACTCCATTCCAAACGTTGCAGTTAGTTCACTTGTCGCGAGGATGAAGGAAAGAAGTGACGGCTGTCCATCCGGACATTTGTCGTAAGTGATTTTTGGGAGGTGCCAGAAACCTTATCAGCACTTCAACCGAGATTCCTATTAAATGGTTTCCCAATCGCGAATTCAGCATTTTTATTGTTCCACGAATTACGAATGCCGATTGCCTTCCTTAATGAGGGAGAGTCAATTCCACAAACGGCACACGGAGTAACAATCTGCTGACTACATCCTAGTGGCTAGCTTGATTATGCGACTGCCCCTGAACTTGGCATTTGCGTTCCGTTGACTGGAATACTTTCTTTCAAATTCTGAGGTGGCAGGGGTGAAATACAGAGAGCGAAAGGCTATTTACAGTTTGTACAGAAACCAGATGGCAGTTATAAGAGTCGAGGAGCATGAAAGGGAAGGGAGTGAGACAGGTTTGTAGCCTATCCCCGATGTTATTCAATCTGTACATTGAGCAAGCAGTAAAGGAAACAAAAGAAAAATTCGGATTAGTAATTAAAATCCATGGAGAAGAAATAAAAACCTTGAGGTTCGCCGATGATATTGAAATTCTGTCAGAGACAGCTAAGGACCTGGAGGAGCAGCTGAACGGAATGGACAGTGTCTTGAAAGGAGGATATAAGATGAAAATCAACAAAAGCAAAACGAGGACAATGGAATGTAGTCGAATTAAATCGGGTGATGCTGAGGGAATTAGATTAGGAAATGAGACGCTTAAGGTAGTAAATGAGTCTTCCTATTTGGGAGCAAAATAACTGATGATGGTCGAAGTAGAGAGGATATAAAATGTAGACTGGCAATGGCAAGGAAAGCGTTTCTGGAGGAGAGAAATTTGTTAACATCGAGTATAGATTTAAATGTCAGTAAGTCGTTTCTGAAAGTATTTGTATGGAGTGTAGCCATGTATGCAAGTGAAACATGGACGATAAATAGTTTGGACAAGAAGAGAATAGAAGCTTTCGCAATGTGGCGCTACAGAAGAATGCTGAAGATTAGATAAGTAGATCACATAACTAACGAGGAGGTACTGAATAGAATTGGAGAGAAGAGAAATTTGTGGCACAACTTGACTGGAAGAAGGGATCGGTTGGTAGAGCATATTCTGAGGCATCAAAAGATTACCAGTTTGGTATTGGAGGGCAGCGTGGAGCGTAAAAATCGTAGAGGGAGACCAAGAGATGAATACACTAAACAGATTCAGCTGTGACATTGTTGTAGAAACAATCCCTGAATTGATCTGACCTCACGAAACACCCAAGGAGGATGGTCGGAGGAATACCACTCCAGTTTCTTAGCTGCTACATCTCGCTTGGTCAGACTGGAAATGAATGAATAAATAAATATCTCCTGCAAACATACAGGGGCGGCGCGTTTGTACGTGTTTGTTCACCTTTCCTGCGTGCTGCTTATTTGTTTGTAATGATAGTGGGTCATGTTACTATTTAGAATTTTCGTGGAGACATAAAACTGCGATTTACACATTATCGTAAGATGTTGACAAACTAGGACGTTGCAGACTGTTCGTTCTTTTTGCAGAAAAACGTGTAGGATGAAGCATTTTATGTTAATTTTTTAAACGCCTTTTTCCTAAACACATCCATAACCAGTTATTCAGTGGCCGAACGGAAGATATGTTTTGCTAGTGGTCCGTTCCGCATCTATCAGTAAATCTCCGATTCTTTAGAGAATCGAAATCCCATGCATAAAACAGCTGCAAGGGAGGAGACCAAACAGAGAGATCATCGGTCCCATCGGATTAGGAAAGGATGGGAAAGGAAGTCGCCCGCCTCCTTTCACAGAAACCATCCTGGCTTTTGCCTGAAGCGATTTACGGAAATCACGGAAAACCTAAATCAGGATGGTAGGACAAGCAATTGAACCGTCGTCCTCTCGAATGCGAGTCCGTGCTAACAACTGCGCCGCCTCGCTCGGTAGAAGAGGTTTGATCTTATGCTTAAAGTTTGTTGGGAGTCACTAAGTGCTCTCGTCTTCAAATACTGGAAGATTGAAGTTCGCGCCGTCTGTTACACGGCTTCAAAACAAACACACTGTTTCTAACTGTAATACTTACCTTATTGTGTTACCCTTTTAACATAAGATTATATCCTTTAATTACGGCAGTATTTTAAATTCTGTCAGTAACTAAGCGAAATATTGAAAATCAAAGTTATATTGCACCTCGAAGCCGTTAGATAGGCAATTTGTAACTGGTTCTTCGCTTGGTAATTTAGATAGATTTTCTTACGTTGTTCCTCCTTCATCCATGTATATGAAAACGAACGTATTTACTTAGTCATTACCTTTTTCAAATTGCACATACATGCTGTGGTCCACATGTATATTAATTTTGTTTATTTATTTGCTTTCTAATGGCGCTACAGTCTGGAACCGCGCGACCGCTACTGTCGCAGGTTCGAATCCTGCCTCGGGCATGGGTGTGTGTGATGTTCTTAGGTTGGTTAGGTTTATGTAGTTCTAAGTTCTAGGGGACTGATGACCACAGCAGTTAAGTCCCATAGTGCTCAGAGCCATTTTTGAAATATCCTTGAGTTATGTTTCGAACATACATAAATAAAGAAACCAAGGAAAACGCAGTTAGGGGAGATCTTAAGACGGCAGAGCAATATATGACTATCGCGGGAAAGTGTAACAGTGACCTTACCTAAAAGTTGTGACACTTGTAGGTTATGTTTTTGAACGCTCTCTCTTCATGAGCTAAAATGTTAACCATCACATTCACCATTTAGATGGAAACGTGACACAGATTGCACAGTATTACTACTGAAATCGAGTGTGCTCCTGCGATACACCTTATCTGCAGCATCATCTCGTGCTGTCACTCTGTGCAGTTCCAGTAGATAGCGAGACAGAAAAAACGAAAGGTAGCAGAGCCGAAAACGGAAACAAGAGAGGCGGTATCACGGCCGTGTGATTGGTCGGTGGCGCTAAGCGACGTGTAAACACGGCAGCACGGCCGTTGTGTAAGAAGGTGGCGTGATGCGTAGTTGCGGCAGCGGCCGCAGCCGCGGTGAGGCAGCGCTTGCGTCGCTGGCCGTGGTTGACCGAAGCGCGCGCGAACAGTTTGGCCACGACCACGTCGCCGCATGCACGCCAACTCTCTCTCCCGCTCTCCACTGCACGCCGCTGCCATGCGAGCCGTCTTCGCTATCGCCTGCTCAGGTACAAACGCTTTCGCTCGCATTTTCTGCGTAGTATCCTGCGTTGACAGAAGCTTAAAAGCTTTCACACGTAGACTGTCGAGGAGACCAGAGACCGATTGTTGCGCTGACGTTTAGCTCGTTGACTTTTTAATTGGCACCTTGCCTTCGCTTCACGAAAAGAGAGACGAGGCCAGGGTACCCTCTTCAGCCCACCTTCTCCCGACAAAAAAATAAAGAAATCACGAGTTAGTGGTCTTACTAGAAGATGAACACGGCGCGTCTTAAAGATTGTTTACAGTAATGCGTCCACCGCCCGTACAGGTAAACCAAGAGAGTTAATGGACATAACGGATTTTACTGAGCATTTGTTTGTAAACAAATGACTTGTCTGCGAAGTAGGACTTGTCTAAAGTAGGAATGCAAAATAAACCGGACAGATGAAAATAAAGGCCATCATGTGTGGAATTGTTGCTATTACAAATGGAAACAATTACTTGACATTTTGATTAATGTAGACTGCATATACAACTGCACCTCCGCGTGCGTATCTTTTCAATTAATTTAGTTAGCCCGTGTCAACTTCACGAATTGGCTTGTTCCACTTAGAGGTTATCCCGCTATTACTAACATGGAACTGTAAAGGTACTTAGAGAAAATATCAGAAAATGCAAATTAGTGTCCATATGCGGCTCTAGGCCTACGTATCTCTCTCCCAATTAAGATTGTTGGTGCAGCGTGGGGCCGGACGTCTGACAACAGAACGCAGTCAGGGCCGGTGAGGTAACCTTCGTGTGATGACAGAAATATGCCGTGAAAATGGACCAGTGACGATAAGACTGGTTTGCTACATGCCGTTAACATCTGAGGAAAAATGCATGTACTAATATTGCGTAAAAGGTTATATACGACTGTTGCATAGGTAACTTGTCGATTGCTGTCACTTTGTTAAAGCGCTAGAGTCATTTACACTGGTAAAGTACATTATCGTAAAACACTGACGTGATTAGTTAGAAATGCTACTCTTTGACAGTTCCGTTATCCGCTGCACTAAGCAAGTGTAGACAGTGGCACGGTTAATCTGACATTTAAATATTACTTTGCGTCTTTCTAGTATTTGGGGCACGAAGTATAAGACACGCTGTGCTCAGTCACACGTGTGATCACTAGTATCTCGTCTAGCTGTAAGGGACACTCAACACCTGACGCTGTCGTGTCGTACGCTAGTCACGTGCGTCTCTATAACTCGAATTTTATCATTCCAAGACTACAAAAAATTCGTGGATGTGAAACAGCCTTCTCAGTATCGCATTTATAATGTTTTGCTATTTGTAAGAATCACATTGATTTCGTATTGTTCTATGTTCGGGCGGACTCACGCCAAAAATACATTTTGCATCCAATATTTCGAAAGTTCTCAAAGGATGGTAAAAGCATCTGGTGTTTTGATAAAAACTGTCTCCACTGCTATGATTTCGCAACAGTCGTCTTTCATTTATAGCTTCGAGCGCTGCGACAGTAGCCTTAGCCGGTTTGACTGCTGCACAGCACGAGCCAGGCCTTTCCTTCCTTCGCGCTTTGTCCCAACTTCCGATCGGTTGTTCTACACAGCACGCAACTGTTACGTTACCATTTCCTGCTCTCGCTGAAGCGACGATTGAAACACGAAACGGTAAAACGTATCATTCTGCAACTTTCTAAAGGTGATACAGAGAAACTTACACATTTTAAAACTTTTTAATGCCCAAACTAACCTTCGCTTGAGGGAAATTTTCTTTCATGTAGGAGCCACAGTAAATATTTAGACCCGAAGCATAGCAATAAATTTCGGTTCACACCTCTTTCGACAATGCTTCCGGAACAAATTTCTACTGCTATTTGGATCCTTTCGGAAAAAAAAGAAATGCGTCGCGAATTAGGACTAAAATCCAAATAACTTTTTTCGGCTCTTTCTCGATAGTCCACAGAAACGAAGTTCAGAACACCGTCAGACAATTCTGATTGTTCTATGGTGTCCTCAGTCACCTTAGGTTTCCTCAGTGAACCTCATACGAAAATCCTCCTTAACCAAGCCGAGCTACTGTTCGGTCTCTAACGACCGGATGACCTATTATGCCACAAGACATACCCGCCCGAAGGGCACATCTGCTACCGCCCACTCTTCAAACTCGGATGCTCTCCCGCTGGCAATGCAAGAATAGCACAGACACGCCGCGGCTAAGCCTGCCCCTACACCTTGTTTTCCCCGCGAGCCACTGTATACTGTGGATAGTAGTGGTAATGTCGCTTCCTTTCTGTTCTCGGAAGGGGTTAGGGAAGAATCAGTATGGCCCTGACGTATGTGATATTAGTTTCCCCCAAATTTATACAGTAGCGTCAAAGTTGCGTTTCTTCGAGTGAATCCCGGAGAAGTCCCCTGAATATCTCCGTAACTCTTCGCATCGATTAAGTCTTACTGCACGTACTACGCTAAAATCTATCGCGTAGGTTTGATCACAAATACGCTGCTAAATAAGATGGTAAAAGTGTATGCGGTCTCGTTTGCAGACGCGTCACACTCCATCCCCAAAACTTTCCAAACAGATAGAAGGTATCGATTAAACATACCTATTTCGGGTTTCAAGCATTCGTCATTCGTCTGATAGCTCTGAAGCGTCGCTTTTATGTTTTAATCGAATACTGCAAGGTTTTGCTCAGTTCCGTTCAGCCAAAGTGGCTAAACCTACATTTGTGGTATTTAGAAAAGTTAATGAATACGTAGTCCAAGGAATGTCATCAGGTGCATCGTAAATGTAGTAATTAAAAATACTAAAGGTACACGACAAATATTCTTTCTACATGTTAAATTGTTACTAATATTCGAAATTGTCGTGAATATACCTTTTTGATTATGAGGCCTGATTGTTTTTGAAGAGAAAAATCCAACTTCAACTACTGCCGGAATCTGCGGCACTGGCGTGAGAGGTGAGTCTGGCAAAGACGGATCTACCGTTCCCTTACACTGGGGATCTAAGTTTTGTTCTCCCATGCAAAACGCTAACCAGTGGAGCTACCTGACGACATTCACGAGGAGCATGGTTCAATACCCTTTCCGGCCGTTCAAGTTTAGGTTTTCCAGGCTTTCCCTAAATAACTAAAGTCAGAAGCCGGGACCGTTCAAGACGGCTTATTTTCTCCCCCATCGTTGTCCATTGCGAACTTCAGTTTCTACTGCCGTTAGTGACAGGACAGAAAAATGTTCCTCCCTTTAAAATTGTTTTAGGTGCAGCATCCGTAAAATATGGAAGATCCCGTGGACCAGAAGCCTATCACTGCTGAATTGCAACCATTGTGGTGTATGTGGCGGATCTCAATTTCGCTAGTGCCGACGTTTCCTCTAAACGTAGAGCGGCTGTCAGCGCTCCGATGTTTCTCTCGACAAGTGTGCAGTTTCTCAACCAAAAATGTCGCTCACGGTCATATTTAATATGGATCTCCGGTGCACTTAAATTCGCGCGGACTGCATAATTACATGCCTTAGTCGGCAACGAAATGCATTGATATTCGTCACAGACTGAATATTTGCTGGATCAGGCCTCGTCCTAAGAGCCTGTCTCTAGAAAACGCTTACCAAATAAGGCGTGCTCAGTTTTTAAGTACTTCTTGTACGTTCCCAACTTCACAGAGCGATGCTGACGGAACGAAACTTTCAACAGAGCCGAAAGCCATTCATGTGCGTTACTTCACGCTTGACAAGCGCGGACGATCAAGCATTCTGTGTAAGAATACTCAAATCTCCTTCACCTCAAAACAAAGTATGGTTGTACAAGCGTGAATTTGTGCTTATAGTATATGGAGATCAGACGAGGATTTGCTTTGTCGTTGATGCTCGTAAGAATAAAGAGGAAAAGTTATATGCGGAAGTAAGACAATTTAATGAAACAAAAAAACTGATCGTAGTAAAATTTTCAGAATCAGAGGAGGAACATATTTGAATGTATCACAACTAAATGCAAGATGCAATCACGAGAGCAATGAAAACATCAAACAAGACTGACAGCGATACTGCAATTTTTTGCGAGGTAAAAGGGTTGTGAAGACTTATTACGTATCTATATGCATCTGCAATAGTCGTTGGCTTGTGGATCTTTCTTCCTTCCCCAAATTAATACTTTCCATTTTTCTTCTCCCCACAGTAGTTGGTTATGGGTTAAGTTATATTTTTAATAACGACGTTTGACAGGGTCACTTTGTATTTTGTTAAAAGTATAACTTACGTAACGTCTCCCTGCCTCAACCGTGATAGGCTTTAGAGTTAATCCCCCTGAAACATATGTCTTTGATATACCTGTATAACCTTTTCCAGAAATTTCAGATTTACTTCATATCAATACACACAGTAACGCTACGAAGATTACTGCACAGTTGACGTTTGCTTGTACAAGCCAGCAAATTGTCGGTACTCTCTCTCAAGCAATTACTCTCTTAGTCTCTCTCTAGTCCTGTTTTTATCTTTGTTTACGTTATGCTTGCTTGAATGAAAATGGATAAAGCATCAAACAGCTCGAAGTCTGATTGCTTGCGCAGTATTAGCCTACAGACGTTCGAGCACCCTTGATCACTTATGATAAAGGTTGCAGTGACATGTTCAGCCACTTTCCGACACAATCGGATAGGTTAGTTAACACTGTGGAGACTAACCACTAGGAAGAATATTGGGCCTATCAAACCGACCATTTATGCAGTTTTTCAAAGCGTTACTGCCACATATGTAATTGCACCTTCAAGAGTAATACATACTAAAAAAGGACCAAGCTTAAAGATTTGTTTCATATTTGCTTTAGGTCTTTGATAGATTACAAAAATTTAAACTAATGACAAAGTATAATTATCCTCCCAAGATAAGTGCGATTGAGCAGTGTCATCCTTGAACTTACAAAATTTCTTGCTTACTCAACACACGTGACGTATTTGTAACAGAAATACAGCAAACTGCCCATCCTAACGAGTACATGCTTGAAACTGTCAATATCATATTGGCTCAGCCATTTACGACAGCAGCTGTTCGCTGATGCTTGTCTGAATAATTCTAGAAATTAACAAGTGAAGGGGCAGATCGCGAGATGTCCATACAGTATCCTCACACAAAAAAAGTCCAGTTTTCGAGTGATAGGTGGCTCGCGCGTCGAGAAAATCGTGGTCTAAACTATACTCGGGCGCCATCTTTTTAACATAAAATTGCGACCCGACCTATGCTCGGACTTAGTCTCCAAAGTGTTAAGAGCGTTGCCTCCCACAGTAGGGGTCGGTTTGGTACACCTTTGTAATCTGAGGAAATTGTTTTTATTCGCATTTTCTATCCGTTCTAGGTTGTTTGTGGCGTGTGAGGAAACAGGAACGAAAAGCGGCGCAGATTGGTAGCGGAAGTTAGCAAGCACGCGACGTTTGATATTGGGAGACGAGAGTCAGCGGGTGGGTATAAATTCCTTTTGGCGGCGCCGGTAGCAGAGCGACAGATCTGCAGCCGGAAGGCGCGTCCAGCGGAACGCGTCGCCCCTGGGCTCTGCTCCACCATGCGTGGCCGCCGCCGTGCTTCGCCGCACACCGTGGCAGGGTTAGTTGCCGATCAGCTTCGGGGCAGCTGATCATCTCCGTGCCCTACTGCTGTACGTACGAGGTATCTCGGAAGATAAGTTCGCATTTGACCGGGGATCTCAATTTGTTAGCTGACGTAAGTCAGCTTACACAATATACGACGACACGATGAGATACACTCGACACGTAAGTTGTAAGCGCTCTAAAGGGTTATAAAGGCGCGGTTCCTTATCCTTGCAAGTACGATACTAACCGATCTTGGCAGGTGGACGTCGTACTTTACCTTCTCACGCGGTGAATCTTTCATATTTAATAGCTACACATACTGTTAAGTCCCCCGCCGCGGTTTCTGTCTTTATATTCCATCAGATCTCAGGAACTTCAGGAAGATACAGTAATATACTAATTTAGGAGGGGGTTTGAGGTTATAAACTTGTTTGGAAAACATACGGATGAAAGTAGCTTTAGCATGTCACTGCCGAGCTCGATGGAATCTGGACTGCTGTAGTACAGCACAGAAAGTCACTAAAAGAAATATGCAATGGGACTAACAGAAATGACAATTTTATTCAAAGACAATACTCAGAAGCCTCCGTGATTTATGATGGTCCCCTGGATACTACAGAAAGAGCGACATAGTCCTTAATAGGGTGCGTGGTAACCACGGATCGCAGTGCATGCTCTGTAACGAGACGCCATTCTGGCCACAAGGCTGGTAATGGGTTCTTATGGCAGGGCTTTCCACCCCCTTCTCCATCGCGGCTCCCCTCCTGAGTGGTTGTTCGTGCACGTGGACGTGTAACAGAACGTCTCCCCCAACGCATCCCACACGTGCTCCACGGGATTTAAGTCGGGGGAGCGGACAGGCAAGTCCATTCCAAGAGCTACTCCACCTGTTCTGTTCGATGCGGTCGCACATTATCATCCATACAAATTAAGTCAGAGCAAATGCACTCGTGAAAAGACGCGCATGGGAAAGGAGTGTAGTGGCACAATAACGTTGACTGCTGAGTGTATCGCAGGAGATCACTACGGCCCTGTAACATTGTGGCTCCGCTTACCCTAACGTCTTGATCACCAAAACTATCATGCTCTACAGTGGTACTGGGTTCCTTATCGTTTTGGTGGTCCAGGTGTTATGGTGTGGCTAGGCATAATGTTGCATGGACACATTGCCTTCCAAATCCTAAACACTGTATACCCCCTGGTTATAGTGACACTAATCCTCCACCACTGGGATGCATTCGGCCCTGACTTCACTTTTATGGATGATAATGGGAGTCAGAATCGAACAGTGCAGGTTCAGCAGCTCTTGGAGTAAGATGATACTCAGCGAATGCATTGGCCTGCCTGTTGTCCTGATCTGAGTGCCATAGCGCACATGTAGGATGTGTTTGGGCGAGTACTGTAACATGTCCACATGCACCAACCACCATCCAGCAATTATCAACAGCATAGATGTGCTGCAAATACATACAAAGAAAGATCCTTTGTCATTTAGCTACAATATAGCAGGTCAGCAACTGGAAGCAGTTAATTCCATAAACTATCTGGGAGTAGGCATTAGGAGTGATTTAAAATTGAATGACCGTATAAAATTAATCGTGGGTAAAGCAGGTGCCAGACTGAGATTCATTGGAAGAATCCTAAGGAAATGCAATCCGAAAACAAAGGAAGTAGGTTACAGAACACTTGTTCGCCCACTGCTTGAATACTGTTCACTGGTGTGGGATCCGTTCCAGAGGGGGTTGATAGGAGAGAGAGTGAAGATCCAACGGAGAGCAGCGCGCTTCGTTACGGGATCATTTAGTAATCGCGAAAGCGTTACGGAGATGATAAACTCCAGTGGAAGACTCTGCAAGAGAGACGCTCAGTAGCTCGGTACGGGCTTTTGTTGAAGTTTCGAGAGCATACCTTCACCGAGGAGTCAAGCAGTATATTGCTCCCTCCAACGTATATCTCGCGAAGAGACTATAAGGATAAAATCAGAGATTAGATCCCACACAGAGGCATGCCGACAATCCTTCTTTCCACGAACAATACGAGACTGGAATAGAAGGGAAAACTGATAGTTACCCTCCGCCACACAGTCAGGTGACTTAAGGAGTATGGATGTAGATGTAGAATGGAACGCCCTGCCTCAAGAACTTCTCAAGCCGTCGGTACACGGAAAGAATTAGCTGTCGTTGACACGACGCTCTAAATTTTTTGTGACGCCACTTCCTCCTTTTTCGCATTAAGTAGCCATTTAGTCACGTGAATCAAAAGTTCGGCGATATTTCGGCAACGTGCCACTTAAAGTAGAACCAACAGGAAGTAAGAGCGCTCTCTACGTCATAAGCAGAAAACGACGTGCCGTACTATATCTGTCGTGTTAAGCAGCAGCACATATTCGGTGGGTTTTGTGTTACACGTTACATCCTATGAAAATGTGTTTAAGCGCCAGCAAATTTGTCTCGGGAACGAAATGTTGCTGGTACGATTTGTTTTAATAAAAGGACGGGAAACATATTGGTGGTTAAATACTTTCGTATTTAGTTTTCACCTTATAACTCGCGTGTCACGACACAGCCGTTGTAAGGCAGTGACCCACTGAAGATTCAAGAGTGTGTTGTTCTTGTTAGGATTTGTTTTGTCAGTTGATATTTTTTGGAGATTAAAACTTTTAGGAGACTGCAAGATAAAATATGTGATCGCTAGGAGAGTTTCAATATAATGTAGTTGTTTGATACTCCACCTTTTGAAACCGAGCGTAGATTGGTAGTGTGGCAGCTTCCTGCTGTATAGAAACGTGTTTTCACCTTTGTATTGTCTAAAGCGTTGTGGGACTTTCTTATGGTATTAATAGAAATAATTCATTAATATTTGATGCTATGTAAGTATAAATTGTCAGGTGTGAGTTTTTCCCATTTGGTGAACTTAGTTGATGTCCTTCGTCAGGGGACATTTCATTTTTGTCTTATTACACATTCCTGGACATTGAAGTTCCTTTTATATACACCATAGACAGAACAACATGACTAACATGTGGTAAAGAGAAATTGTGTGTTTTAATAGAGCTAATGTAAGAATTCTCTGCACGGTCATTTTCGTGAACAAACTATGTGGATTGTGGGTCAAAGCGACAACTGCCACTGGAGAGTGCTGAGAGCGAAAAATTACCTTAACCATCTCGTTCCATGTGCCGATGGCGCTGATGTATATCCCGCCCGCCCGCGCGCACGTCAACGTTAGCTGCCTCGTCCCGTATGCTGGCGGCTTTTCCAACCTTGTAGCCAGGGTGGGAGCACATTTCAGAGCGTGCATTGTTGCCCGTGCCGATCACACACCCATTAAGAACAAAACCCGTCTTATGTCATGTCAAAAGGACCATAATCAACTGCGGCCACTTCTGTGTAATTACTGTCTTTGGATAAAAGCGTGATTTCTGTCAATCACATTGCGCAATTCTTTGTTACCTTCTGTATTGAAGCACTTTGGTTGTGCTCAGTTTCTTAAAGCCTTGTTACTTGGCAGTGACACATGCGAAAGTGTTCGTCCTTAAGTTTGCACAGCAGTGTAATTTATTACCGCTAAATAATAATGTCGGAGAGGGAGAGGAAGTTCATATTAATTGGCGTTTTTGAGTGATAGCTCGTGGCAATGGTAGGATCTAGGATCCGATCAGTTAGAGAAGGCGGTGTCTGGCGGTAAAAACAGTAAAATAACAGCCACTGCACATCCAGAGAGCAACAAAGTTTAATTTGAAACTGCGTATTAACTACTGTAGGGTTTTTTATACGATTTTCACTAATATACTGATATGAGGGTGGTTTGTGTACATAAGTAGGAAGTACGAATCTGAAGGTTGTCTGGATCACCGCAGTGCTTTACTAGGCACGATTCTGTTGGAGGTGGTATTCCATTGTCTTCCTCGGACTTTGACCTAACTTATCGAGTCAGTTATAGGGGACTACCGTTAAACGTGGATTCCGCGCCACGGTGTACTCGGCATTTTTTCAGATAAGTAAACATTGCCGGAGGCGAAAAAATTTTGGTTGTCAGGTTACGACGTCTTTGTAGACACTTCCTGGTAGTCTATACAGAGTCATCTTTGTGCAGCGACAAAGTAGAAGTTATCTACCTCCGATGTTTAGTTAAAGAGAAACAGCCATTGTGGTGACTATATCTGAAACCGGAAAAGCCGATTTCCAAAGGCCATTTGTGTAAAAAATACTGACGATTGGAAAACCAATATTTCACTGGTCTTTTTCAAAACCGCTTCGGGGCTTAACATGTAAACAGGACAACGAGGAACTGTTTCAGAAATTCGGTTTTCGTCTTCCGGTCGTTGCCTAATGTAAACATAGCCGCTCTGACCCAGGCTACTGGCGTGCAGTCAGCGACAAAGCTGAAATAACACCAACAATACCCAGTCGCACTTAGCATTGTGTTCAGATGTTCGAAGATAAGACTACGTCGGAGCGACAGGACGCTTACAAACTGGAGGGCAGTACTTTTAGCTTAAAATGCTGTCCATCGTTCTACCAGTGAGCGGATTCAAATATTCAAGCGACACACGCGTAATCCTTTCATTGGACTCAAAACACTTAATCCAGCCACAAATGTCTTTTGATGTGCCAATAACTGGAGAGCAGAAGGTTAAGAATTTGATTAGGTTCGGGATTACAGCAAGTCGAACATCAGATCCCTCGGTTTTCCCATTGCTAAAACAATTTTGTGTTTAAGTGCATAGTCGTTCTTAGAAGTTTGGTGCAACCATTGTTTAGTATTATTAGGGTAAATTTCCGCCATTTCAATTGTATATTTGGCTTGTGAGGATTTATTAACTTTGTAGTTGAAACTTCCTGGCAGATTAAAACTGTGTGCCGGACCGAGACTCGAACTCGGGACCTTTGCCTTTCGCGGGCAAGTGCTCTACCGACTGAGCTACCCAAGCACGGCTCACGACCCGTCCTCACAGCTTTAATTTCGCCAGTACCTCGTCTCCTACCTTCCAAACTTCACAGAAGCTCTCCTGCGTTCGCGTTCGCAGGAGAGCTTCTGTGAAGTTTGGAAGGTAGGAGACGAGGTACTGGCGAAATTAAAGCTGTGAGGACGGGTCGTGAGCCGTGCTTGGGTAGCTCAGTCGGTAGAGCACTTGCCCGCGAAAGGCAAAGGTCCCGAGTTCGAGTCTCGGTCCGGCACACAGTTTTAATCTGCCAGGAAGTTTCATATCAGCGCACACTCCGCTGTAGAATGAAAATTTCGTTCTAGAAACTTTTTAGTTATCCATGCTTGTGCAGCTGATCAACATACGCAAGTTGAGCTTACGTACTAACCATTTGAAGGCTTGGACAAACAAAAATGAGGCACCATGTATTGCGAGCTGAACCCGATAAGCGTGAGTAGGAGGAATCAGTGTGTGGAAGCCAGACTTGTTCGTGGAGCATTATATCGAAAGCTTACTGCGCTAAGGCAGAGGGGTCTGCGTACCTTCCTTTACTGAAACACAAAAATGTTAAATTACCCGAGGAATACCTACAGTGCGGTAAATAAGACCATTTGGTGGAATTTACAAATCCACAGCTTCTACAGATAACATAAATTATCTAGTATTATAATTCATTCTACTAATCACACTGATATCTTTAGTCCATCAAGGTAACATACGAAACTTTCGTTACATTGTCTGTAAATAATAAAACGGGAGGGCCAAATGCGGGGGAACTGATCATTCCACTCGAACAAGTGTCCTATGGAACAACTACTGCTCTGTCCCATGGCCCTTCTCCCGTCAGTTTAGTGGTGCTCGTGGAGCACAAGTTTTGATGTTCCACAATTTAACCCATAGCCTTTTATTTTTAAAAGTGTGTGCAATAGTCTGCCCGTATTAGATTTGAGGCATCTGAGAGGAATACTTCTGCGTTCTTTTCGATCTCTGGGACCATATCAGCTACGATATTTTAATGCCTGTGTGTGGCTGGTTCCTTTTTGAATCAAATGTGGCTGGCAGACTGCTATGTAAATCATTGTATTAACGTTATAAGTATCTGCATATAAAACTCCTCTTGTATATGGTCCAAATTGTATTAATCCATAACAATTACTGAATTTCTTTTAGCCACAGTCGTCAAAGTAAAACTTGCAAATGTGTGGCGCTTCATACGTCTAAACATAAAACGTGAACGCTACCTTGTTCTTAAAAATAGTTCAATTATTTTTGTCTAATTATTTTTAAAGTCAACGAATCATTGACATTTCGCATCACTGATAGCTGAACCTTGTTAGGTGCGATCAGATTCGTGATACAATATTATGCTAACAAGTTTTTTTGAGGTTTGTATGTGCTTATCACAACGCGGTTTATATGAGGTGGGCACAGACCGCTAAACGCCAGTTTAAACAACGTACTCGTATTCTTTAGAAATAAAAAATTATGGTATGACCAGTGTCAGAATTTCCCTGAATCGCGATATGCGATTGCTCCAGTCCCCGTGCAAACAGTGCATGCAGAAGCATTAATATGGAAATAGGATGTAGCACATCGGTCTTTCAGATTTGGCTTCAGTACGATATGCATTTTCAGGAATTGAAACTTAAATATTGATGGAATAAAGTCTATTTCCTTCTACAGGATAATATCCGTCCGGTTTGTCAGCTATCAGCACAACCAAAAAATGTAGCACTGACAATCCCTAAAATTTAAGTCAGTGGCGCAAGCATGTTCCGGTTCTTTGCTGTTGGGGGTGTGCACTGGATGAATAACTATGTGCCCAGTGTTCCTACACAGAACCACAGGGAGAGCTGCTGCGTCACGTGCATTACATCTCCATTGGGCCGATCTAGCCACTACGTTAATTGTTCATTAAGATGCAACATGAAGATTTTGTTGCTATTATGCGCTGATGAGAGGTGCTAGAATAAGCATAATCCACTAGATTAGAATTTAATTACATATTCACATAATCGGATGATATTGCTGATGCATATTAGATGTTTGGTACACATTTTGTGGAGGTTCTTCTCTTGAGTAACTGTCTCATCAAAGAAAAAGGCTTTTTAGAAGCATTGGAAAATTTTACAAGTGTCAGACCTTCAGTAAAGATACTTTCGTGCATAAAAAATCCATGTCAAATCTCAGTAATGTCCTTGAGAGATCCTCCACGATACACCCATCTGAGTTGGCAGCTGCTACGTGATGCAGTCGAACTACGTGCCCACGAGGAGTCTCATGAAAGTAACTAACCACAAAGAACAAAAAAATTCAGAAATGTAAGCCGATATAGCGTTATGTGCTAAATTCCTGCTGCTTGTGAAAATAAAATGTGGCACACACAAATAGGAAAAAAGGTGGAGTATAGTTTGACCATTAGCAGTACTGCTACGAAGGAATAAAGTAAACACTGAGTACGGCAGAAGGCAACGGAACTCGTCCAAAACAGAAAACTGAGGATATTCGCGTCTGTGCGGAAAACAGTCACTTATTCATAATTAAGATATTGTTACTTAGGCTGAAGTCTGACATAAACAATTATGACGACATGTTTTACTTTGTCGCATATGAAAAATTATTTATCTAGTCAACGAAACCAGATTCACAAGACACATTCTTAGGAGCTGAAAGTCAATGGTCGATTTTAAAACTCTTTCGTAATTTTAGCAAGTTACTCTCATCGAAGTGAGCTAGATGACGATAGAAGGAAATGAACTCTGCGGATGTCTAATCAACGACGTTCACAAACGTCGAGACTGCTTTGATCAGGCGACACAACCGCACTTTCTAAAGCAGTACGCTTTTGTAGTCGCTGTATCAGCCGTGACTTTGAAACTGTGAACAACGCGATTAATTTTTATCCCTGTCTCCAGATAAAAAAACAGGCAAAATTTAGTGGTTATAACATTGTTGAAAGTATGACATTTTAGGCTGCATGTCCATGTACTAGATCGCACTGAGAAAGTAGATATCTTAACAAAGTTCACAGTTTCGCTCTATGGATGTCAAGCGTGCCACTATCTTCATTTCTTCCCGCTGTCATAAATGCCCAGGTGCCTGAAACTTCATCGCTAGTTACTCCCTATCCGTTTCTCATCTAAAATTCGAGTGGCATCACAGGAGACAAATTTTAATAAAACCACTTTTGTATCACTCACGCAGCAACGAAAAAGTACTGCCTGTTATAAATTTTTTCTTCGGTATGCACTATTTCTGCAGGGGTTTAATGTTTTGCAGTTTCGGAGTAAGCTTGATTTGAAGCAATCCTTACGGATTCCAAAGTAATTTCATATTTGGTCCCGATAGTAAACGTAGAACACATTACTATAGTATCAAAATAACCTGCCATTAAAGTGTGGTATGATACGTGATACCCTTGTAGCGTGGTACGGAGGCTAACTTGAGTAAAGTACCAGACTAAATACTAATTCTGCATTCTATAACTATCCAAACCTCCAATAATTGTGAAATTAATTTTATGCCGTCTTAACACCGAAAGGCAGATACGGGTTTTGGCACACTGTACAGAAATAAAATGCTGGTGACTGAAGAAAGAGCTCTTTCATAAGAGTATGTTGTTTATGCTGCAAAAGCGCATTATTATTGGACATGAGCTACAGACTGAGTCCAGCCAGGCTACATCTAGTCCGCCACGCCAATTCGGAGAATACGGCGGAATACTGCGTGGGCACAGGTAAGAGCGGAGGTGGACTTGGGACGGAGCTACCGTGGTGGGGATAGCATTCGGCATCCTCCTGAGTGCTGACAGAGGCAGCTGTCCACACGAAGGCTCAGTTGCTTGCATTCATAGAATAATCACCGGATGGACACGTAAAACACGCCAGTACTTCATATCAGTTCCGACGAAAACAGGCGTCCTTACTTTGTTACCCGGGAGAAAAACCACGACCCGCAAGCTAGTGTGATAAATTTGGCATTATGCTATAGTTTGCTGTATATACCACGACTGACAAATTGACCTCATCTCGTGTAATACAGGTTGAAACTCAACTCCTCCGACAGAATATTGTATGAGGGATGTTTGAGTATTTTATTTTAAGGAACTTGTGGTCTCATGTGGCTCGAAATAGAGTAAAAATAGATTTATTCGGTTGGTTACTCTGCGTTTTTCTGAGAAAAAGGCTGTAATATACAATCACCAAAAAGCACAACACAAAATATACTAATGTAACAACCCATGACAAATGCAAAAATACTGCGATGTTTGCCGTCACTGCCGTCGTTGTGCGGATCTTCCATTTTATTCGGCAGTGAAACCAAACACGAGGTGTATATCGGCCTAAACTTCGTTAATAAACCTATACACACTGCCGTGTATCACAGTTAACGTAAGAACAACATTGCTGGAAGTACAAACCCGGGACAGAAAAGAGCAGCACCGAATGCAAGCTTGATGGCGAAGAGCAGAATGACGATTACTATTCACAGCAAGAAGCATGGGTGGCACAAGTTTGTTTCCATACAAGACACAGCGCATACCGTCGAAATTTTTCACTTGCGGAGATATTTTCAGTGCAATCCAGATGCAGAGATAAAGGGGGTAAGAAATTGAATGAAATACAACTACTGTTTAACGAGCGGCTGGGACCACGAATGTCTTATGCTAAAATGCTCAAATATATCCGAAAGACGTCAGAGATTCTGTAGGAACTTGGGTTCACTCTGTACAGTCTGTTTTGGTGTTGACGATCAAATTCCAAAGGTTTGGAATTCGATCTTAGTCCTATAAAAGTATTTTTCGCCCCTAATAATACTTTATCTGTTTAAAAATGCGAAGTTTCAATGTGTTCAGGATTCTTTTTGGAATGACTGGGTACGCTGGATCAAAGATGGATAAAGTATAAAACCACTAGTAGACTAATATGTAACAAACATGTGCGGCGTTCCAAACTAACTTCCGTATTCGCGAATGCTTCAGTTTTGCATAAGGATGACGTGGCTGACGAAACTGGTTGTGACCTCGAAGAAATTGCTTGGGATGAAGGCCGATTAAAACTACTCGAATGCTTGTGTGTCTACAGCGATGCTTTCACATACAGTTATAGACCATAACTTCTGTGTATTGTTGATGTATTTATTTGTGGGTATGGTGTGGGTGGAACGTCCTTTCCTCCACAAATTCATGAGACGGCCATCGTCGCAATTTGATTGTTCGGATATTGTTCTGTGGTTTATCTAGAACAACTTTACATCGTAATTTCATTTTCTCCATACAAAAATTTTTTCTGGAATTGAAAGTAGCGCTGCATAATCTGTCCTAAAATTGTACTTTGCAGCTTTTGAGGTATAATTTCCGCAGTACCGTACTACACGGGTGTACAACTATGTCTTAAGATATTCTCGCCTTATTATATGGGACTTGAAAAAGAAAACATGTTGCAATGGCGATATTAGATCACTGGCTGAAGGCAGGCGTTGACGGTTAGACAAGTTCAATGCTTTCATGTTACACAGGTGTGCAAGATCAGAAAATATAAGGTGGTAGCGTTCATATGCGAATCTGCTGTATCTACACTAAAAATGACATACCTAATCCGTCCTCTCCCATATCCGTGGTAGAGGAAGCAGAACACATGTAAAGAGAAAAACATGTCTGCCTACTGACGGTGCCGGTCTGTTACTCGCTATTCATTTTGCTGTAGATTTTGTTCGTAAAGTTTCCTTGAAACTTCGCACTATTTTCGATAATTGTATCGTGCTTCATTCGTAGTTTTCGAGTTCCATTCTCTCTCACTGCTTTGAGCTCGGTGTGAAGTGTGAAACTATTTGGTTCATTGACCATTATTTGTAACGTATAAAGTCATCACTGAAACAAAGCCTTGCAATCTGTAGCCAACTGTTTTCTTCAGTACACAGAACGTGATCTTTCCTTCCATGATTTGCCTGCAGATAGTACTATATTTGAGGCACCTGTGCCAGTATTACAGACTCGTAAAATAGCAAACTGCAGCAGGCTTGGCCTGCAGGTCACGCCATCTAGGATGTAGTTTGAGTCTCTGCAAATGCCTTGCGCCCTGCCCCCCCCCTCTCTCTCTCTCTCTCTCTCTCTCCCTCTCTCTCTCTCTCTCCCTCTCTCTCTCTCTCTCCCTCTCTCTCTCTCTCTCTCTCTCTCTCTCTCTCTCTCTCTCTCTCTCTCCCTCTCCCCTCCCCTCCCCTCTCCCCCTCCCCCTCCCCCCCCTCTCTCCCTCTTCCCCGCTCGCACCCACTGTTTGTAGAAATGTTGACGTAGTTACTATGTATCGATGACATGTAACCTGAAATATGGGCGATCACCGCAGAAACCACACACACACACACACACACACACACACACACACACACACACACACACACACACCTTATTAACGACGGTCTTGATCGTGCAATGAACTTTGAGGTTTTCATTGGGTTCACCACCATCAGAATATCAACTGGCAGAGAATAAGATATTAAGTCTAGCTTGTTAGAAGGAACGGTTATCCGTGCCTTGTTTACAGCAGTTGAATTGAAATTGGTATAACAGGAATTAATATGAGCCAAAGAAATTGTGTAGCAGGTATTAAGACTTCGTACCCGTTTAGGTCACAACATAAATTTGAAGACAGTCGTTAATTGAACAGATGCAAACGGGACTTACTGTCTTAATTTCTTGAAGTCGGGACGACGATGATGAAAGCACTAAAACACGTGCAGGCATATCAAATTCATTTTTTGATCAATATTTGTGTGTCCAGTCCGTTCACAGGTCTGCGCCAAAATTGTTACGATAGCTGGCACACTTTCATGGCCTTTTTAAAATCGTAATGTCTTAAAAAAAATGAAGGTAGCGTCCTCAGTTAACTGCGCCCATAGTAATGACAAATTATTGCTCCTTTTTTAAAAAAAATGGAAGCATTATTCTTAACAGGATACACCATGAAACAGGATGATGCGCAAGCGAACTATGAGCATTTTTAGTGACCTCTTCCTTCTTTACCTTAGTTTCGTTGATGTTTCGTGATATCCGTTGATGAATGTCTCAGGAATGGTGCATTTCAACTTGAGCGTCACCTTAAGAGCATCAACATCTTAGCATAGGTTGGCAAATGTACTATGTCACTGTTCACCTACCGTCTTGCTTACAGTTGTTTCTCGAAAACCTGACGGTTACTCTACTTACATGCAGTAATCTTCAACGTCTGCAGTAGCCGCTAGCCCTTAATATAACTGCTACGGTCGCAGGTTCGAATCCTGCCTCGTGCATGGATGTGTGTTTTGTCCTTAGGTTAGTTAGGTTTAAGTAGTTCTAAGTTCTAGGGGACTGATGACCACAGCTGTTAAGTCCCATAGTGCTCAGAGCCATTTGAACCTTAATATAAGGTGCGGGCCGGGGTAATTGTTGTTCGTCGACCCGATAACTGGTTACGTACACGTGGAACGGCATCTTAGCTAGATGCCTTTGCAATAGTTTATTCCGCTCATGTACTTATTGGCGGAGTGGAGAACATCGTGCCTTGAAAACTTTTACAATATACAACAACGATATTAATTTTTTCCAGGTTTGCGGCAAGGAGTGCTACTCCAGTTTTACATGACGACCTAAATCTTAATTTATCTACTTTGAAATACAAACAAGTTTTAAAAATTCCTCAACATGGATTTTTTAGGAAGTAAAATACAACTTTTGTCCACAGACGTAAGCCTGTCAGGTACAGTCGATTGTTATCCATGAGTTGGCATTGTGGCTACAGCACTGCACTCTAATTGGAACGAGGTTTGAGCCCTCGTCGGGCTGCTCCGTTTAAAGTATACAGTGATTTCCTCGAATCAAAGTGAATACTCGGATGGTTCCCAAAACATTACCACTGCCCAGCAATCAGTCCGCACCTTTACCTCTTATGTTGTCGATGAGACATACTGTGTCTTCCTCCCTTTATCCGTACACGTTTCTTTCAATTAACCGTTACATATCTAAATATAGCCGTCGTATCTGCACTGAGACATGTCACAAAGGTAAGACACAGGATTTTCATTCGAGAGTACGGAGGTTCAAATCCCTGTCCAGGGATCTAGATTTATTTTCTCGTTGTTTCCCTAAATCACTGACGTCAAATGCCGGATGGTTCCTTTGAAATGGCATGTCTCACTTTCTTAACCAATCATGGCTTTTGCTCAGTCTCCAGCGCCCTCGTCGACGGAACATTAAGCCACAATCTTCCTTCTTCGTATCTGTACAGGTAAGAAGCAGATTACGATCATCCTGATAAAGCTTTTACTTTTTGCAAAAACTAAAGCGCTCATTGCTCAAATGTAGTTCACTACGACTCGCCCTTATGTTTTTATCTTAACGTTCCATCAAACGCGGTAGATACCTCGGCAGGCAAGATAACCTCCTTTTGAAATTAGTTGCAGGATTCTTAACGATATACTTCTGAGACGCTGAACGCGTGCGCACGTCTTGGGATGCGATACAGCGTACTGTTTTTCACCTTCACATTCAGCCCTCATTCTTGAATTGATACGTCTGGAGTAATCTATTTCTGAATGCTTCATGTTTATCTAAATTGCTTCCAGAACTTCTCCACAGATTTGTAAGCATGATTAGTGTGCTTCGAAATAACTGTCGCAGTTGCTAAAACTCCTGTGTCAGCTGTAAACTGTTACTGATATTTTCGTGCGTTCAATTATTTTTCACTTCTGAAATCGCACTTATTTTTTGAAATGTTGGATCAGACTGATCATAATAGTGACTAGGACTACACGGTTCATAAGTTGGAGAGACGCAGCGAGTGTTCTAGTGAGAGAAGATACTGATGCTTTGAGATTTCAGTCAGGATTATGCTAACATTTTTAGCAGTTGCGTGTCATAGTTCGTAAATAAAGTAGGACCTTTTTGAGATAAGGTGAAACTTCTAACGACTGGACATTTGAAGGTTTGGTCGTAAGCGCCTATAAAATAGTCCTAAACTGCGTAGTTTTATTTGTAAAGACCGTTATCTGCTTGAAACATGGTCTAATAAGCCATAATAAACAAGGCATTTTTGTTGGTACTTAGAGTACGTTATGCCTGTTCTGTCTCTTAGAAAAATGAATTTGCTCTTTCTATTTTCTTCAGGTTCATTTAGAGCCTGGAAACATTAGTGCCGTTCGAATTAGTTTACTGTTTTCGTTTGGCATTACTTTAGTTTAGGAGCCTGCTGACAAATGACCTCAGCTTTAAATCAAGGCAATGGAGGATCAGGTCCCATTTCTCCGCCTCGCAACTAGATCTAGGCTTTTCGAAGTTTCCGTAAATCTCTTCAGGCGAATGCTAGGATGGTTCCTTTAAGAGGCATGACAGATTCCGTCCATCAATATCCTCCGTCTCCAACGTCTACGAGGCGTTGATCACGCGCCAACTCTCCTTCCTTCTATCAAAACTCAGGAACATATTAAATATTGAGGAATCACGATAAAATTACACACAGCCTGCAGAAATGGCGGCATTCTACATGTACTCTTATGGACGTGCCCTTTTCCTCTCGGGTTAAGGCATGTTTTTATCCTGTAGTCACCTGGAGGAAAATTGTTTCCCATTTTGACAACAGATAAACCACTTGCCTGCTTGGTTCACCAGATGCTATGTACCCCATTCCATTGTAGAATACGAGCCGCAGTGGGAATTTAGCGCTATTATCTAGAATGTAAAAGTCAACATTTTTGTGTAGGAAAACGCTTAAATTTGTGATAAGGAGCCCTAAGTGCTGGTTGCTGTTCGGGCAGACAAGAGCGGCTGTCGCTACGATACGCCTCCGTGGCTTTCGCGTGACCCCGTTCTGCAGGCAACCACTTCTCGCTGCCAGCTGTGATCCGGGAGTAAATCTAAGCCTTAAAAATTGCGTATATATACAATATTCTGCAGCATTCGTCCCCTTCTCTCTCCAACAAACGAGAGCTACAATATGCACAGAATAAGATGGTGCTTAAGACACTGGATTCGAATGTGTGAGGGATATGGGGAAATCACAAGATTCAAATACTCGTCCGTCCATCAGTTCATAAAGATTTAGGTGTTCGTGGTGTCCTTAAATCGCTTAAGTGGCGAGATCGGTTCTCTGAAAAGATGTTCAGCAGAAGTCTCCATCTTCAGTGGGTTCATTTATTCTGTTAAATAACGCACAAAGAATTTACGCATTATAATACATTAAACTTTTCGAGGTTATATTACTTGCATTAATAAAAGTACCGACAGAAATACCAGATTGTTCACGTCGCTCTGATATTTGCAGCATAGCTATGACTATTGCCTTCTCGTATGTCATCCGTAATTAATAAGCGTTTACCAATGTTTTGTTACGCAATTTGCCAAATGTCATGTCTGTATGAAATTAGCGATATTTTTCATCAAAAAGAAAAAAATACCGAAAATTTCATATTAGGTCTAATATTCGGCAAATTATGTAACAAAATATTGGTAAACGCTTATTAATTGCAGATGACGTTCTGGATGGCAATAGTCATAACCGTCCTGCAAATATCAGCCACGTGAACAAACAACTAAGGTATAGATTTTTTTCTGTTAACATTTGTGCTTCTATTGATCTAAATACTGAAATCTCAAAAATTGTAGTGTGTTATAATGTATAAATTCTTTGTTATTTAATAGACTAAATGCAGAGGCTAAATGAACCCACTGAAGATCGAGATACTTTCCCGTAACATGTTTCGGTACAAAAAGAAGTAAAATTTTTTGCTCGCGGCAGAACCGCAATTCATTACATATTAGGAAGCAAACGCGGGTAAGAACAGAGCTTCAACCAGAAGATGAACATAAGCTTAATATTCTTTCTTTTATTGTTGTAATAACTTTCTTGGTAGGAGACTGACATTCAAGGAGCAATGTGGCAGTTCATATCGAAGGTCGCGGCATGAAACAATTTAAGTAAACTCTCCACTTGTTGGGGAGTAAGTCCATATGGGCTTCGAGCGTCGGCTCTAGCTTAGTTCTACTATGGCAAGAGAGTACGCTTTTCCTGTGTGGTACCAACCGTGTCACTCGAAGCAGCTTCACACCGCTGCTGTTCACCAAACTTGCCTCGAGGCGAAATGTTTGATACAAATTCCAACCGAGAAGATCAAAGTTCTGGGCGGAATAGAACCACCCGACATGAGACGGATGGTAATAGCCAAATCCGGAAGGAGCAAATGAACAGGGATGATACACCGAATTTATGAGAATGAACGTCTTGCCCAACATCTTCGCAGCAAGAAAAGTGTTGTCTAAAGTACTGCACCCTTAATGAAGACACAGAAGAGAGGCTGCAACGCTGGCAGGACGGAGCAAAACCTGATTGGGTACCACCAAAAGAGGAGCTGTCCCCAGGAAACAGTCTGCTGTGGCCAACATGGAGATTACTTAATCGTTTTCGTGTCGGAATCGGCCAAAGTAAAATTGCAGAGTTAAACTGTGGGTTCTAGTAGTAGTAGTTTCGAAGCTGCAACTCTTGGGCTACATACAGAATTAACACAAAGAACAGTGTCCGATCAGAACTCAAACACGTCTCTGGTAGGTGGTAGTCTCCCATTGCTCCTCGCCTGCAGTTTTTCGTCACACTAGTGCTCCTCTAAGGTGCTACTCAGAAAGAGTAGCGCGGAGAATGGCTTCTATAAAACCTGGAAATAGGTTTTAGGCTGATACTTCAACTTTGGTGGAAAATATTTGGTGGCGTGTTTATATCTTCACACACCGTGCCTTACAATCACGTGCGCTGACAGATTCGTGTTGTAGCAAAGTTTTTCACTCTGTCAGATGGCTCAACATCAGCGAACATTTGGCCAAAGAGTTGCAGTTTGATTTAAGCAATGATAGCATTGCTGTCTACATATAGGCGAGCCACGCGAGAGTTTACTACAGTGTGCAGAAACAGTGTGACCATCTGTCAAAAGCTTGAATAACCACCTTTTGCGCTGTAGACCACTCAGAGACGTGGAGGAAGACTGTCATTGAGGTTCTGGAAGGCACCGACAGTGCCATGGCCAGTTGAACCAGATTGTTCGGTTGAGGATCCAAGGCGCATACGGCCCAATCGAGGTGATACCACAGATGCTCGATTAGGTTTACATACTGGGAGTATGGTGGTCAGGGGAGGGTGGTGGTGGGGGTGGTGGTGGGGGTGGTGGTGGGGGTGGTGGTGGGGGTGGTGGTGGGGGTGGTGGTGGGGGTGGTGATTGGTTTGTGGGGCGCTCAACTGCGCCACAGTCCAATTTTTTCACATTCCAATCTGGCCACTGTCACGGGTGGTGGTGGTGGTGGTGGTGGTGGTGGTGGTGGTGGTAACGCAAACACAAAACACACAGTCCCTGGCCAGAGAAAATCCCCCAACCCGGCCGGGAATCGAACCCAGGACTCCGTGATCCAGAGACAGCAACGGTAGCCACTAGACCACGAGCTGCGGACTGGTCAGGGGAGTACAGTAAACGTATTCTGAAGCTCTTCGAACCACGCTCGTACACTGCGACCTGTGACACTTTACGTTGTCCTGCTAGTAGAGGCCGTTGTGCCGAGGGAAAACAAACTGCATTTAGGGGTGAACATGGTCTCCAAGGATATGTGCATACTTGTGTTGATCCACTGTGCATTTCAGAATGACGAGATCACACAAGGAATGCTCTCCGTCCTGTACCCTTCGGACGATTGTTGTAGGGTGATTGCCTTCAAACTTTCCACGACGTACACAGCGGCCATCTGAATGGCGGAACATAAAACCTGACTCATCCGAAAAGGCCGCCTTTCGCCACTCAGTATTGGCGCGCAAATTCTAGTCTTCGTAGCCGATTAATTGTAGGCAGCTTGGGTGCATGAGCCAGGCGCCTGCTGCGGAGACCCACACGCAGCAACATTCACTGAGAAGACGCCTTGGTAGCCCGTTGGTACATTGGGCGGTCAGTTGCTCAGCAGCTGTACGTTTGTTTGCCCGCACACATCTCCGCAGCCGTCATTCACCCCCGTCATCTGTGGTCCGTGGTGCCCCACACTTGCCTCGGCGCCGCGTTTGGATACTGCCATTTTTCAGTGCACGATATACTTTAACCATTGCGACACGCAAACAGTTTACACTCTTAGGCGCTTCGGAAATGCTTCCACTCTTGGCTTGTAAGCCAATGATTATGCCCTTCTTGACGTCAGATAAATCGCTCCGTTTCCATGATACTGCAATGTTTTTTCCGCTATTACCGATAGGCTTTATGTACTCTCCACTGCTATTGCTGCCAGCTGGCGTCTTTGAGCTACTGCATGTTGACGTCGAACATAGTCGGTGGTCACATTGTGAGTGTGAAGTGTATATTGGCTAGTCCAGATTGCTGCCTCATTCTCACTGGCAAAATCGGGGATGAGTTTAAAGGCTACAGCCGTAGTTTGTGTGAAATAGGTTCATCCATCATGCGAAAGAAATTAATTTTAGAAATATGTCCTTACTTAGATACCACAGCGTATGACATCGTGTCAGGTATCGTTCAAATCGTCTGCCGCACATGCCACATTTTAAATTCAGTTTCTGTAGACATTGCACTTCTGAAAACCTTAACTTGATTGCTTTTTCTTTCCTGTCGCACCTCTTTAAAACATGTCATGAAATAAAGGTTTTCGATAATAAAGTGGAAGTCTGATGACACTGTAACTGTAGTTGTAATTTCGAGAAAAGCACTAGTTTTAGCCTCTTACTTCGTTTTTAAGTAATATTCAGATGACTAGTTGCTGTTTCGTCGACATCCGGTCTTTCGAAGCGTATGACATTGCAGTCTTTAACAAAGCTTCTTGCTGTCACATGTATGAACCGTTTAATACCTCTGTAACTGGTCATCGTTTTGTAGTAATATTTTCAGCCTGTACGAGTCTCTTTAAAATGTTTACTTTAAACACTCAGCCAATTACATATTCGGAACAGCGCAATAATATTTAGCGGACAGGATAATTGGAAAACAATTACCTTGCTCCATGATCTGCTACTATTCTTTTTCCATTGGATAAATAAATTATTGAATACAGCTGTTAACTCTGTAAAGCAGTTGAGATGTATTCTGGGCCGTTCATATCCCTGTGTAGAGAGCGTGCTTGTTGTTATAAGGGGGATGTCTTTAAATTCCACATTTTTTAACAACTCCACGCTGTTACTAATTGGTGTGGTGACGCTATATTAGCGCTTTCTTTATTGCAAACAAGTATTTTATGGAAACATTCAACATGAGCCCTCTGTTATGAAGGCAGCATTTGAACAGAAAACAATTTCCGTGATTGGCAGTATTAAGAATAGCTTCTTTCGAAACGTTGTAACTAATCAACATCGCATAGTTTGATAGTGAAACACGGCACTTGCTTAGTCCCAGCAGGAACTGAATCAGGCACTTATGTAGTTTGTATTTAGACAGAATTAGTGATGAGATTGTTTGGAAATGCAGTCAACAGGATCCACCCACAAACAGGAACTGCAAAAACTGTTTCAGGGACAAAACTCTGAGATGTCTTAAGCTGGAGACAGAGCTATTATTAAAATTTAATAAGAGGAATAATGTGATAGCTCCATATCAGCATGTGTTTACTTAAATCTCCTTGTACGTGAGGAACAGTGAGTGGAGCTGTAAATGTTTACTGTAGCTTTTTTCACGACCTTTCATATTACTAAAAATACCTGAGTTAATGGCACTACATGTTAAAGTCACTTCCTGTAGATTATAATCTTTCGTGTAATCATTTTAATGCATTTGTCTCTGAAGGCAGAATCGTTTAATGCCGCTGCAGCTGGAATTAGTGGAGCATGGTAATCCGGCATTTCATATGTCGCCTAGATTCTCTACCACCTCTAACTTCACGTAATATTTTAACATCACACTGATTCTACTACTTCCGTTGCTCGTTATGTTATTTTTAAAAAAAATCGTCTTATCCACACCAAACCATAATAGTATTCGTATCCAGTACACCAGTAATACGCTCCACATAATGTGTTCTTTCACGCAAAATATGTTATTAGCATAGTATACCCAAAAGTAGATCAGTACTTAACGTCCCTCAGATATGTCGCTATGGACTAACCACAGGCACGGATGTATACATAGACTGTCCTATCGTCAGTTCGGTTGTCGTGCAGAATTTTGTTTCTAGACATTATAGCAAATATAGTTCGATATGTCCATTTTGATGATTAGTAGTTTTTAGGTTCCCGATCATCCGTGGACCTCAATATGGACATGACTGGCCAGTGTGTTCTAACTACAGGGTAACAGCAACAGTTGGCTTTGGGAACAGACAAAAGAGAGAATTGTGTTTAGACTTCTATTTTGTTCGTGAACACTAGCTTGCTCTACTGGAAGCATAAATAGTAGGTTGGGCAAAACTTTTGGAGAACAGACATATGAATTGTACTTAACTAAAGAGTCGGCTTTCATTGGGTTTACACTCAATAAATCAGCCAATGAAACGATTAAAGTCTCTAGAACTTTTAATAATTCTATCCATCTCTTCTATTGAGCTAGGTATATGATAAATGTTTTAAAACACTTTTATGTAACAATCAGAATTGCAGCACTGATCATTACTGCGAACGGCGTTATTATCGCACTGTCCTAGTGTACGTTTTGTATCACTATGCAATTTCTTAGGTGTTTTCGATGGTTATGATTGTCTTCTTCGCATGTTCCGGATAATAAACTGGCAGTACTAGAAACTTCATCCGTGTTTCCCCACATGTAAGTGAACACGAATCTACAAAGTTCCTTCTCGCCTGCCATGTTGCTCATCTATAATTAATCACAAAGAACGGTATTTCTGCGCTGCTTTACTCAAAAGTCGCTGAAATTATCCATATTTAAAAAATCAAAGGATAACCATAATCATTTTCAAACTTTTAGATGACAGGTTTTGAAACACGAAACGTTTTTAGGTTGTCAATTTCAAGTGGTAGAGTGGTGAAGATTATAGTGGAAGAGCGTCCAAAATAATAAAATGCATAGTAACGAAAATTTAGCTTGCCCAGTGTAGTTAGAATGTACAGGCACATGCAAAATGAGCATGAGAATAATGTAAGATAACAAGAAAAATGTTTCCCTGGAAAGGACTGCGCTAGAAAAGGGAACATTTATATTTGAAGGAATGCCACGTTTAGAGGCTTGTTACAAGTGGTTACCGCATGAAATCAGATGGAAATACAAACAAACAAAATCAGAAGAGTTAAAATATATGTTAAACTGAAACGTACATCAGTTTACTGATGACTTAATAGTAAGTCGAGGAATTATTCAGAAATAAGGCGTTAATCGCAGACTGGAGGAGTGTTTAAACAGTGTTGGACCTTGAAATCAAATGTTAGTGTATAATAATGGATAATATGCAGAAGTAAAAAGAAACTTATCCGATAGTGTGAAAGAGTAAAATGAAGCAAGGTAGTAATAGATGATGGGGGTTCATGAAGAACGGAGAGAAATGGCGATGTTAAGCATCTGTGTTGTACTGTGTCCATGCACTAAATTTCTTCTTAATTTTTTCCAAATGGTGATGACCTGTCCAAATCCTGATATTTTAGGAGGATTGTCACGCGCTCCTCCACTCGTATGCTGCCAAGCTTAACGTTGTTATAAAATGTTCATACACATAGCTTACTTCTATTCACATTAAGTGTATTTTGTTATTAATGTACTAGACGTAAAAGCGAAGTTAGGTACAAATTTTAAACAATTTCCACTATATGTTCCTGGATACACCATTAAAAGAAACGTACATTGTATCTTTTACTGCAATTTAAGAGTAATAAACGGCTGTAACTTAATTCGCCACCAGAAACGTTTGCCGTCGTCACGTTTGAACGCGTGCTTCACATGACAGTGCACAAAATTACTAGGTTTCCTGGCATTTCTTGCTGCTACTATAACTACAGAAAATAAATAAATTCACTTTGTCAAATGACGAATTTAACATTAAGAAAATGCTCTGTGACTTCTAATCACAGGTAGATTGGTGACGTTCCACATTCGCGATGGTAGAGAATGATTGCCAGTGCAGTGTGTATGTGACATGTTTGAAATTCAGAGGAACGATCACGTTATAGAGGCAGTTACAATTACATCTGGCAAGAATGAAATTGATACACTGTAAAGGGAGCTGAAGAGTAAAATATGTGAGATAATCCTAAATAACTTCGGTTGTAAGAGATGGGGACTCAAGAGAATCACATCAAACTAGTAACAATGCAGTGGCAAGAAATTCCTCTGAAGTAAATGCTTTCGCTGCCAGCAGTATTTTCGCTTCAGAGACTTGTTTCCCCGGTGTCTGAACCAGTATGCTCAACGCTAGTGGCGTGTTATTTATCTTTAGTCCTTCGTCAATATATCGACGCGTGTTCAGTATCTGAGACCTGTTGCTTTTAATACGTAATGATTCCTCCAGTTGTCGACGCTAATATGACTTAATAGTTCAAGGGTGAACGGCCGGATGCCAGTGTCAAACTGGCACAATATTTCGGCAAGAGGCGACGTTGTCGTCATTAAGTGCGCTGATGAACTCAGTTTACTAGCGCTCTGATAACGTGATCACTTAACGAAATATTGTGCCCGTTGGACACGGACTCCTGGCCGTTCACCCGCTAACTATTTTATCATGGGGAGAAGTTGAAGAATCACATCTAATATCACATTTGTTGGAGCAAGATATTTCCTTCCGCCTAGGCATTTAATGTACAAACCTTGGAAGAAAGACTGATTAAACGCCTCGAATCTGTTACCTAATTCCATATTCACTGCACGTATGGTAGCGCATTCAAAACTGAATAATATTCGTAACTTCACTGTGGAACTTAGTTCCTGGAATTTCCTCAGTGGTTTCTGAGACGTCATCTCACTTCGGATACTATAACACTGCCAAACACATGGGCTATTCGCTAAGATGCTGCTTTCGTATTTGAGAAAGCTGGAGTTACTCTTGTACAGTCATTAATGTTGTTCCTGAATCGACGTCTGAGCGGTTGCTTAAAATAGGGCAGACTTCATAAAGATGTCCCTGTCCAAGTAGTTACACTTTTTGTCCCTAAGATTTCTAGCGACAAGATGTGACGCCACCTGTGACAAGTCTCTTTGCCTTTAGTTTCATCAGATACCATGTTATTTCAACCTAGTTTCATCTATCTTGAGTGGTATTCCAGGGCTGATAGTATAGTTATGTTGCATGCGGTGTTCTTCGTGGTCAATTGCAGTTTCCCATGTATTCTAAGAATGAAAGATGGTTATACTTTATGCTGGGTGATTCCGTCAGGATAAAAACTTTCAGGGACGATAGAGAAGGGTAAATTTGTCAATTTGAGGTGAGGGAAGCTGGCCCGAAAACGACACAGTCGAAAGTTACTAGCAAAAGTCCTAATCCAATTAGGGAGGTATCAGAACATCTACCGGTACTGCTATCCTTGATCCTAGAACATATCACATGTTATTCGTTGATGGATGTGCTTCCAACATGATAGAGCCCACCTCACTTTGGACTGAGTTCGTGAACGCCTGGATCAGCATTCCCTGAAAAGTAGATAGGGAGCAGAGCTTTTGTTTCGTGGCCTACACGCTTACCTGATCTCACACCATTTGATTTCTTCATGTGGGGGCTATGTGAAAAGTTTTGTCTACGAGACGCCTGTCGAGACTGAAGATCTCTGGCAAGAATTCTCGCTACCTGCACTACTGTTCAAACGAGACTGAAGATCTCTGGCAAGAATTATCGCTACCTGCACTACTGTTCAAACGAGACGGGGATATTATAACGGGTATGACAGAACATTGTACGACGATGCCATGCCTACATTAGTGCTGGGGGATGCCATTTTGAACAAATGTTGTAAACGTAGCAGCTTGCCAAACTGGTTCAGGCAAATGAAATCCATTATTACTCTAATTTAGACTTAGTTTTCGGTATCTGACATCAGTTTACGTACGCCGTTACTAGTCGATTAACGTCCGTCCCCCGGTAGCTGAGTGGTCGGCCCGGGTTCGATTCCCGGCTGGGTCGGAGATTTTCCCCGCTCAGGGACTGGGTGTTGTGTTGTCCTACTGATTATTTCATCCCCATTGACGCGCAAGTCGCCGAAGTGGCGTCAAATCGAAAGACTTGCACCAGGCGAACGGTCTACCCGACGGGAGGCCCTCGTCACACATTCCATTTTTTCAGTCGATTAACGGGGGAAATTATCAGTGTATTGGGTAATATTCAGCTGGAATTCTATACGTCATGATTAAGATGCGTAAGTTGGGGCCCTTAGTTCTAGCGGTGCGCAAGGCTAAGGCGGAAACTTGAGTATTTTCCCTCGAACTATTTGACTCACTCGTTTTCGGAGTAGTGTCCCTTACCTGAAATTGATACGTTTAACCTTCTCTATTATCCCTGAAACTTTGTAACTTCACGGAATCACCCTGTATATCGAGATACTTTTACATCTGGAGCCGTAAATTCAACTAAATACCTAGGAATTACAATCACGAACAACTTAAATAGGAAGGAACACACAGACAATGTTGTGAGGAAGGCTAACCAGACTGCGTTTTATTGGCAGGACACTTAGAAAATGTAACAGATCTAATGAGGAGACTGCCTACACTACAATTGGCCGCCGTCCTTTAGAATACTGCTGCGCGGTGTGGAGTCGTTACCAGACAGGACTGACGGAGTACATCGAAAAAGTTCAAAGAAGGGCAGCACGTTTTGTATTATGGCGAAATATGGGAGAGAGTGTCACTGAAATGATAACGGATTTGGGCTGGACATCACGAAAAGAAAGGAGTTTTTATTTGCGACGGAATCTTCTCACGAAATTCCAATCACCAACTTTCTCCTCCGAATGTGAAAATATTTTGTTGACACAGACCTACATAGGGAGAAACGATCACCACGATAAAATAAGGGAAATCAGAGCTCGTACGGAAATCTATAGGTGTTCGTTCTTTCCGCGCGCTTTATGAGATTCGGATAATAGAGAATTGTGAAGGTGGTTCGATGAACCCTGCGCCAGGCACTTAAATGTGATTTGCTGAGTATCCATGTAGATGTATAACCAGTTGTCGATCTGTGCACTAGTTATCTTACTAGAATATGGCTAATCGTGCAGTTTTTCACATAATTCATCATGAAGCATAAATGTCATCGGCTAAATCTGGCCAAGTAACGAGTAATACGTCCTTAAATATTTAAAATGAATATGGTGGTGTTATAATATCTCTAGGCGATGAACTATTTGTCGTGTCTTATTGGTGCAAGATTGTTTCCAGACATTGAAGTGTGTCCGTAGCTTCACGAATTTCATCAAAATTCATTAACTTAACATCAGTGGACGAGCAGATTATTCCAAAAGCTTTCTAACGTGCAGACGGAAGAACAAACCGGCGAGGCTCCAGAGCAGCGTAATTGAAAGCGATGTGCAGAAATGTCTGGAGCAGCGCAAGGAACGTGTGCACACGACTGTAGCTCTGAGTGTCCTACCGTAAGGGTAACCACGGCTAGGAAACAGAAGTACACAGACTAGGAGGATCAATCTCCTTTAGATTGTCGTCTTCGTGTGTGACATTTCGTGGCGGAATCAAAAAGATCAGATCAATACTGACAAGCTCGTCCACTACTGCCGATCTGATAGATTTTGGTGAAACTCCTCGCCCAATAAGGACGTACTTCAACGAAAACTTGCCGAACTGTAATGTGCCACTGCAGATAGGTCGTCAGTAAAGCGAGTATCTTCCTTTCTTTTGTCCAGGACGTACATTCGCAGAACAGCCTACAACTTCACGATAACCTGCTGCACTAACTCTCCTAACATAATCGTGACCTGAAAAGTCATCACATATGAATGTATTATTAATAGATGCTGGGAGGATGCTGAATCCTTCCGTATTATCTTTTTAGTTACTATTTTGCGTTGTGATTTTCCAGTCTACTGTAACTGATATCGTGATACAGTTATTACTAATGGTGCGTCGTACTAATGCATTTAAAAGCGCAGTTATTAGAGCAGTATTTATCAAATTAACAAGAGCTCTGATACCACTGTATTGCCTATCCAGAATTGAAGTCTGTTCATAGTCTGACAGTGTTGCTTTATTAAGCTACTAATCACAAGTAAATCCTACCTATTATTGAGAACAAGAAAAATTGTGTGTGAAATACGTGTTAGGCTTTACTGCCGAATGATCAGTTGATCACTAGCCTGTGACGTCTCTCACAAAACTAATGACGTAAGTAATTGGCAATATTCATTAGTGGCGCAGAGCTGTAAGGGTACCGTCGGGCTATATAAGCGTTTCGATCATACTGCCATGGTAGTATTTTTGAAATGCCGAAGTTTGTCAACTAGTGGCTCCAATCGATAGCGAGTGAGTTGTGAGAATAATTCTCGCAAAAGCTCTGAACTCCAGGAGCTCGTGACTTCAGGGTGAACGTATATAACGACGATATGTGAAGATGGATCAGATGTGACTCGTCCCCCCCCTCCACACACACACACACACACACACACACACACACGCTCATAGTGCTCATTGTTTCTCTCTGCCACGCACTGTTAAACACTTGTGGGAAGAACCACAAATCCCCGCGGAGATGTATCAGCATCCGTGTCACTTCATCTAGCTGCTGAGTGCTGCATAAGCAGGTTTCGGTGACAGCAGGTGGTCCTAATGATGTGATTAGTGTAGATGTGCAGTAAGCCTGCTACTAGATTGGTCGCCAAGCTTGCAGGCCTGGCTGGCTCTGGACCTTGGCGCGCACCTGTGTTGGTGGCCGTACCGTTATTCGCAGTCGCGTGCCTTGGTCGCGCGGCTTTCCCCCTCCACTATACTCCATCGTGTTTGAATGATGCCTGCCTTAGGATTCCCGGTAATCTCTCTAGAAATAGCATTCTTTTTCCGCTTTTACGCTATGCACGTCAAAATACTTTTGCACTGTGGCCGAAAATATCGCGGAACTTAAGCACCAGTTATTCGTGATGAGAAGGGTATTTTTCTTGAAAATTCTTAGCAGATCAAAGCTGTGCACCTTATAGGGCCTTGAACTCGGTACCTTTGCCTTTCGCAGGCATGTGCTTTACCCGCTGAGCTGCCCGAGGATGACTCTCACAACCCATCCTCATAGCTTTACTTCCGCCAGTACCTCATCTCCTACCGTCCCGACTTCACGGAAGTTCTGCGTAACTTGCGAGACTAGCACTCCTGGAAGAAAGGATATTGCGGGGACATGACTTCTCAACAGCCTGGGGGATGTTTCCATAATGAATTTTCACTCTGCAGAGCAGTGTGTGCTAATCTGAAACTTTCCGGCAGGTTAAAACTGTGTGCCGAAGATGACGTATGGACCGATCATTGGTTCACTCGTTTCATGTACCACGGGAATAGGACGACATATAGAACGCTGGTTGTATTCTTAGTTACATCGTGCATAATTTTCGGCAGAATTATGATCTCAGAGCAGTTGCGGATACAGGGTTTTTCGTAGTTTAATATCCTCACTTTGTAAGTTCTTTGTTAGGTTTAGAAGTGCAATTACTTATGAAAGTAAATCTAAACATGCCTTGATTTTTAAATGATCCCCTCTCATATACAAAGGTTTTCTTACGAATATAATTTATTGTTGCGTTATGACTGGAAAGAAGTTGTAGAAAATTACCCTGGCTGAGAACGGATATCTTATGGGCGCAAAGGTTTATAGAGGGTATAAAAAAAATTAAACTTAAGAGGACATAAAAAATCGCATCAGTTAATATGAAAGTGTTTCAACAAAGTGCCTTATAGCCAGCTGCAGTGCAATGGGGATGAGACCCCGAAGCTGTTGTAACACCACTCTAATGTACTGTATTCTGCATATACTGATTCTATAGAACAAAGCCCAGCGTCTCTGCAACCTGCATCAGTGTCATGATCTATCATATCTGCTGAAAATTAAGCAAAGAACGGCATATATAATAGAGAAAACTGATACTAGCAGTGATGTGAATTGCAGTAAGAAAACAGTGCACATTTTACCAATTGCTGAAGGCAGTTGCTCGTTTCGTATACTGACTGCAGAGTATAAACCACATGAATTCGTTCCAATAGAAAAATAAGTGGGAGGGAAAATTGAATAGCAAGAACACTTAAATATAAACTCATGATACTGACTTCAGAAAAGCATGTGATACGTAGTAATACACGTACTATCAGTGCAGAAGCAGCACGTGGCATGCAAAGATCTAACACGTGAATGTATCAAACAAACAAGGTTCCTTAGAACTCGTAAGGCATTTACAGTAGTTCATTGATACGGAGTGTGACTAAATTGACTACATTAGCTATGATGAACTGATAGTGAGCAGGTTCTAATGGAGCCTCGGGAATGAACTGACATTACGAAGACACAAGAAACCAACGTCCACTTGTAGGACGTGTCAAGCACACTACAGTTCCAGCAACTTAGTGTTACGAACCAAGAAATTAGTCAAGAATTAAGCACCCATTCGTCGTGAAACTTAAACAGATCGTATTGTTATTCTTCATTTCCTGCACGCAGCTTAGCAACATCTCACATAACCACCTACCAGCGAGCAGCAACATGTGGCATTTCGCCCCCAACACGTCCTTTCTCTACACGACGACTCGAACCGCAGAGTTCCTAGCGCGGCGGGTATGCTTCAGACTACCCAAAGGTATGTAAGGTTTTCGCGATCGACACTAGGTACAGAACTTCATCTTCGTAGAGTGTCTACGACGACTACTACGGGAAGTAATTGAAATTCAGAAACAGTAAATCTAAATATGAAAGTATCAAACTAACAGTTACGTTTCAATGGACTAGAAAATATCGTCGGACCGTTTAATCCAGCAGATTTCGAAGACGTTCTAGCTCAGAGCAGCTTTAGAATAACGTTCTGGCTATTTCTGTTTTCTGTAACTTCTATGTAACAGTGTTTGTCTGGAGGTATACTATATTGAGGAAGATGGTAATTTCATACCTGTTCCTATGTTAGGATTTGATTTCAGGACATGCTCTGCCCGTGCTCTGCCCGTGCTCTGCCCGTGCTCTGCCCGTGCTCTGCCCGTGCTCTGCCCGTGCTCTGCCCGTGCTCTGCCCGTGCTCTGCCCGTGCTCTGCCCGTGCTCTGCCCGTGCTCTGCCCGTGCTCTGCCCGTGCTCTGCCCGTGCTCTGCCCGTGCTCTGCCCGTGCTCTGCCCGTGCTCTGCCCGTGCTCTGCCCGTGCTCTGCCCGTGCTCTGCCCGTGCTCTGCCCGTGCTCTGCCCGTGCTCTGCCCGTGCTCTGCCCGTGCTCTGCCCGTGCTCTGCCCGTGCTCTGCCCGTGCTCTGCCCGTGCTCTGCCCGTGCTCTGCCCGTGCTCTGCCCGTGCTCTGCCCGTGCTCTGCCCGTGCTCTGCCCGTGCTCTGCCCGTGCTCTGCCCGTGCTCTGCCCGTGCTCTGCCCGTGCTCTGCCCGTGCTCTGCCCGTGCTCTGCCCGTGCTCTGCCCGTGCTCTGCCCGTGCTCTGCCCGTGCTCTGCCCGTGCTCTGCCCGTGCTCTGCCCGTGCTCTGCCCGTGCTCTGCCCGTGCTCTGCCCGTGCTCTGCCCGTGCTCTGCCCGTGCTCTGCCCGTGCTCTGCCCGTGCTCTGCCCGTGCTCTGCCCGTGCTCTGCCCGTGCTCTGCCCGTGCTCTGCCCGTGCTCTGCCCGTGCTCTGCCCGTGCTCTGCCCCTATAAGTTGTGCATTGAGAACACAGGAAGCGGGCCCCAACTTGTATGATAATTATGGTGGTGTATCGGTACAGGGCGTGGCTGGAAACCAAAGTGTTGTGGACTCGAGAATCCTAGCTGGGTCACATTGTTTCATTCTGCCATTTAAACTAGCATTTACCTTTCAGTGATGTGGAGATATGCATAAAATTTATTTTTTATACTGCCAAATTCTGCTCCCCAAAAATTAGCCATCGCAATTCGCTCTATTAATATACTGCAAATTCTTCGAACAACGGGCAGTGTGTTACTCAACTTTGAAGTATTGTGATAAATATGACAACGAAAAATAACCACCACATCAAGCTGTCATGTGAGACTTAAAATTTGAAATAAACAAATGTTTTAAACAGTTTCCCTGCAATCGATTTGAGTAAAACGCCACTGCGAAAAACATGAAATGCAAAATATGTGGTGTTTTACTTTTCAGGTTACGAGTAAAACGTTTCCCGAAAGACTGCTGCAGCAATTTCAGCAACTTTGCTTCATTTACGTACAGTACGTCCTTTCAGCAGCTCAGCAGATGCCTCAACTTCCAGCTTTCTTCCTTTCTTGAGTCAAACCTAGATGTGGACACGATTCTTTGCGTGGCACGGCGAAGTAGTTAGCCGTAAAGAGTCCACGACAAATAATTGCGGCAATGAGTCCCACAATGCATCATAGGGCGTACTAAGTTCACAAGATGAGTGCTGTAACACGGGCTAAATATATACAAGGGCGTTGTTTCTTATTTTTTCTTCTGTGCCACCTCAACCAGCCTCGGATAAGTATTTGATCACTGACACGTATACACGCAAGATTCGCATACGGTGTTTACCTCGGCCTAAATATATTAATCACGATGTGCTCACTTCATTGCAATGAGAAGTCACTCCAAATGTCCTTTCAGTATGGAACACAACATTGATGCCTGTAGACAACTTTCCTAGCGTTTGCTGCTTACATAGTGTAAATTATGTGAAAGTTTTGATATTCAGTTACTTAATGTGATTCTCTGAAATTTATTAATACCTCTACACAGTGGCTCTCAAACAAAATATGCTACGCCACACACTGTCTGGCCGTAGGTACTTAATACTACCAGTGCGAAACCGGGCTGGGTCGCTAGTTTGGTATGAAAGTCTTGAGGCATAAGTATATGTCCACTGGAACACCAGTGCTGTAAACATTCTTAATAGAGATCACAAGATGTCAGCGAGGGGCCATATGAGATGTCAAGTAGACAAACGCTCAAACCCAATCCGCTGCACTGGACTGGGGTTGGGCTTTTGACTACTTGACGCCATTGTCAGTACACACTGAAGTATTGCTTGACTGGGTTACGTGACAAAAAGCCTGGAAGCATGTACAGTAAATAATTCTGTACGCAAGTGGATATTTAAGATTGAACGCTAAATGCAAGTACTTTCTCCAGAGGTGATCTTACTTCAGAATGACACCAGTGCGCTAAAATTATATGCCTTTGTAGTAAGTGGCGCGTCACTGACATCTGAAGGCCTAATGTTTTAATGAGAACATCGACACCATTGTGACAAAATAAATACGTAGTATGCCAAAGTATTTATGAAGTATACTCTTCTATTCCCTGTGCGCGCTTCCCCCTTAGCAGCGACATCTTATACAATGCGCTGGACAGCAAAGCAAACTTTCACTTAGCGTATGTAGTGACTTAGCACATGTCAGTCCCCATCGGAGGTCATTTTTGAAATGACGAAGGGCTTTTCCTGATAGCTCGCTACTTTGACACAGCATTGAACAACTCTTGGAACAACTTAGGGGACTATGCCGTGACAAGAGGTCTAACCGGTATCAGCTGCTTTCTAAATACATTCTGGAAATTGTCTGCGTAACATGGTTTCTTAAATCATTCGAAGAGAATCTCAAGATGGTCACACGTGGAAATCTGTAGATACATCTTAAAGCTGAGCCGCTCCTTGTTTGCTTTGTATTACATGCGAGAATTCACGGTTTACAAGGCGGACAGCTCCTAGTTCTTTTCTTCGTCAGTCTCTGTAAACGGTTCAAAATCTCGGACGACAATTAGGGAAGGAAATAGCAGTCAGCGTGCTTAAAGAACTCTCCAACATTCCACTTGGGTTCCATACATGAACACAGAGGCAGTGATTGCAATTATCGAGCAATGTCGTAATAGCATCTCCCTTAAAGTACTTCTGTCAGAATTTAGGAGCTGTTGGATGGGAATGCGAGTTAAGTTTTTAGAGTGTAACATCAGCGATAACATAGCTCAAATACCTTTTCAGGATCGCTCAAAGTGGTATATGATGTTGGTATAAACAACTAATCTGTTGCACTGAAATAGACGTAATTCTGCGGCGTAAAAGCTTTAATTCCTCCTCCAGCACATGTCGAGGTCGAGCATTGCTGAGCCTAAGCGCTGGTCTTCTGTTTGGAAGGGGCTATCAATCCTTATACGACGTTCATAATTTAGATATTTTTTGTTTTCCTCAGATCCTTTTAGGGATATGAGGAATTGGTTCCTTCACCAGGGCTTAGCAGACTCCTTCACTCGTTGCACAGCTTAATGTTTCGTCTCCAGTAACTTCCATTCAGAATCTTCCTGTCGTCCTTAATTCCATTCTTCCATCTTTTTCAACTTGCATGGAGTAATCAGTCACTTTAATTTCTGAACTTTAACGAAATACGTCAGAATTTAACGCCGTTAAAAGAAATTTATCATAGACTCTCACTACTTTGATGGTCCAGGTACTCACATAACACAGTAAGAAGACTTCAGGGACATACTCAGATGTTTCTACCACGCGGACTCTAAACAAGTAACACGTCGTCCCCCACGCATCCAAAAATAACGCGTGGACCTCAGTCAGTCTGTACGTTTCCCCCTGCGGAGTTTCTTCTGCAAGCACATGTAACACTTAGCAATGAGTCCAGAGAAATTGCTTGATTAGTTTATTGCGTGGTAAATGCGGGAATTGTCATACTATATTATTCACGGTATACAGTGTCCCGCTCATCATGACCACTGCAAACCACTTTTTGCCCAGATGAAAAAAGAATGTATCAAGTAAAGTTTGTTTAGCTATCATGGATAAGTTAACCAGAATGATAACCTTTTTCGTAGTTTAGATCGTTATGTCCCCAAGACAGCCTACACCAAGATGGTCCGTCCTCTACTAGAGCACTGCTATGCTATACAGGAACCTTACCAGATAAGATTGACAGAGGACATCGAAAACCTAAAAAAAAGTGCAGCTCGTTCTGTATTATCGTGAAATAGGGGAGAAAACGCGTTTTTCGTTGCAGCGAGTTATTTTCATAAAATTGCAGTCACAAGCTTTCTCCTCCGAATACAATATTCTCCTGATGCCCAACTACAAAGGGAGAAATTATCGTCGTAATAAAACAAATCGGAGCTAGCACTGAAAGATAATAATGTAGCTATAGATATGAACAATAGTACGCTCTTTTCCGTAGTACCACACATTTTTCATTCGGTAATACACTTCCTCTCTTCACGACATATTCAAAGCCGTATCCCATGTACTATTCATGTAAACATGGCGTTATTATAAACGTAAAACAAAACTGATTTTTAACTCTCCTGTACTAATACACAAAAACAGGCACGGGAGGTAACCGAAGTCGTCATTCAGTACCATTTATTTTGACCACATTAACTGAATAGTATTTCTACCATCTGTTCGTTGGTGAACATTGTGCTCGCAGAAATCTTCTATTGAAGATGTTAACTGAATGACCAGTGAGCGTTTGCGTTGCTTCCATTTGTTTACTGTAAACTCGAGTAAGTGGAAGCATTACTTTACCCCGGGTAACTTGCACTATATGCCAGCACAGGAGTCAGTTTCGTGAATGGTACTGTGATTCGTTTTTGAATAAGACTTCAGGAAGTGGATTACTGAATTAAAAATATGATGCTGTTTAAAAAGACTAACTACTGCACATACCTTCGTAATGAACGGAGTTCTAAAACAGGCAGTCACGCTGGATAATATGCTTCCAATAGCTAAACAAAATTTGCTTGATTTTTTATTTTACTTCTGCACAATAATTTTCTTGTGGTGGTTAAGATAAAAACTTCGTGTTTTAAGCCAAATCTGTTGAGGTATTTGCCTTCGATGTTAAGACTAAGACGAGGACCTCTGTGAAGGGGATACGGGCTACTGCGGAAGAAACGGATGGGCTACGCGGACATTGCTGTGAAGGACTTCTTTTGACAGATGAGTGGGAGTCCTGCGTCACGCAGTGTCCAGGGCGTGTACGTCCTTGATTACCTGTCAAGGCCTCGCCTGCCAGCGTTCTACGGCCATAGCCTGCCTGCTCTGATCAAATTCTTCCGCCGGAGCAGCTGCGCAGCTACAAAGCCTTCGTGTTCGCAGCTTGAACTTAAAAATGCAGTCCCCTTCTTTTGGGAAAGCGTTTATAAATAATGCTTCTTCTGTAAGTGTAAGACATGATGGTGTGCTTCCCATACTGATTTAATTTGTTGATGAAAACTACACGAACAGTGTTTGTTCTAAGGGTATTGATTTACGCCATTGTCAGATAAAACAACCTATCATATTTGATTTCATGGGAATGAATGTGCCCCACTACCGTGATGTAATTCAGGACAGAAAGGTGGTCAGGACCGGTCGTAACGCCATTTGTCTTTTCTATTGAGTTGCAGACCTACATTTTAACTGACAGTGCAGCTATCATCAATGCGTTGTAACTAGTCATGTAGATTGAACGTAATTATAAAGACATATTTCAGTCTAACTCAGACATGTACAATCATTAGTCCAACTCAGTTGGACTAAGGCTTGTCAGATTGGAATGTGTCGTTATAAACGCACTGATGATACCTGCACTGTCAGTTAAAATCTAGATCTGCAATTCAAGAAAAATTACAGATGTGACTACCGATGCTGAGCTTTCTACCATTGAGGCTGATTGTCATCCGCAAAGATTCTAGTAAGTGCACTGAAACGAAAATTATCAAAGTGCATTCGATGTTCGACAGTGTGATACTCTCAGTTGTCACGAATCCACGAAGGTAATTACCCTCCATTCACTAGCTGGTTAATGGTTTTTTGTGGTGTAGTGCAAATGCAGAGAAAATACAGAACTGGACATAACATCAATGTTTACATTAGTCACATTACGACTATCAGATGGGTATTAAATTTCAGTAAAAATTTCAAATGGGTATATTTAGTAGAAAATGCATTAAACACATACGTACAGTCCATAGGGCAAGATAACACGCATTATATAGTATGAATAGCAGCATAATCGTAGTGAAAGCAAACACGAGTATTACGCGTCCATACGCAGATCTGTGAAACAATAGTATCTCACATTAGTAGCGTCAATACTGGTCGGCTAGCATCTGACCTTTCCGTAATAAACTAAAGAAAAGAGTTTGTAATAATAAATACACAATTCGCATACTTTCGCGCTTTTGACCACTAAAAATGCTCTGCAACGTAGCGACGGAAGTGTTCATTCATACAAATCAAACAAATTACGTTCGTTATTGCTGTAGCTTCAATTCCACATTTAGTGCCATGAACAAGATGACGTGTATGTACGAGGACGTGCTAAAAAGTAATGCCTCCGAATTTGTAATGTGTATACTTTGATGCTTTTTAATGAAAGAAACGTTATTGACATTTTACATCTTTATTCTTCATGTCAACATATCTGCAGCCCTCTGCTGCTAGAAGGCTATGAATTGTAGCATGTAACATGGCAATGTGTAACGTAACTACTGGGTGATCAAAAATTCAGTATAAATTTTAAAACTGAATAAATTACGGAATAATGTAGATAGAGGTACAAACTGACACACATGCTTGGAATGACATGGCGTTTTATTAGAACCAGACAAATACAAAAGTTCAAAAAATGTCCGACAGATGGCGCTTCATCTGATCAGAATAGCAATAATTAGCATAACAAAGTCAAACAAAGCAAAGATGATGATCTTTACAAGAAATGCTCGATATGTCCACAATCATTCCTCAGCAATAGCTGTAGTCGAGGAATAATGTTGTGAACAGCACTGTAAAGCATGTCCGGAGTTATGGTGAGGCATTGGCGTCGGATGTTGTCTTTCAGCATCCCTAGAGATGTCGGTCGATCACGATACACTTGTGACTTCAGGTAACCCCAAAGCCAATAATCGCACGGACTGAGGTCTGGGGACCTGGGAAGCCAAGCATAACGAAAGTGGCGGCTTAGCACTCGATCACCACCAAAGGACGCGCGAGAGATCTTTCACGCGTCTAGCAAAATGGGGTGGAGCGCCATCCTGCATCTAATAAAACCCCATGTAATTCCAAGCATGTGGGTAAATTTTTACCTCTATCTACATTATTCCGTGGTTTATTAAGTTTAAAAATTTATACTGACTTTTTGATCACCCGGTATGTCGGTGCGTGTGAAACAGAGCGCTGTAATAGTGTTTCGAATTAGTTCTTCCACACATGAAGCACCCTCTCCTTCAGCATGACAATGCGCCGAGACAGACACATTGGGGTTTACCGCCATCGATCATCCTCCATGCGGTCCCCACTTTGCCTCATCCGATTTTGATGTTCCCAAAACGTAAAAAACATATTCGAAGATTTCACTTTGGTTGTGATGATACGATGCAAGCAGAAACTCGAGGGGTTCTACAATGACGGTGTCAAAATGATTTCTCGTTGAGAGAAAGGTGTTCGTCGCCATGGTGACTATGTTGAGAAATAAATATGTAGATATGAAGAATAAAGATGTACAATGTTAATAACGTTTGTTATATTTAAAAAACTTTTTTCACATAAAAAATTTGAGGCACTACTTTTTAGTACGCCCTGGTGACGAATTATCAGTTTTATGAATAGTGGAATCTTCAAACAAACTACTGTAGAGACATTGATTCTATACGCACTCGTTGAACATAAAACCTTTAGTAATAATTGCTGGTTAGTTGATAGTCAAATTCGCTAGTGCCGTTAAAACATTGTACAGCTGAAGTTATTCACTTGATGATTTATAAAAATTTTGTGCATTTTTCTCGATGTCCGGAACCTGACACTGAATTCTTTTTCTAGTGCCGATTCAGTTGCATTGGTTTGATGTGAAACTGCGTCTCTTACGTCAAACAAATATACAGATTTTATGCGTTAAAATGTACTACATTTGTTGCTACACAGCTGCTGAGGTAGGTCCGTGCAGTCGATGTAGATATTAAGAGGCCACTAACTACTAGAATTTCGTATTTCAACACTATTAAAAACCATGGAACTTAGTGGCCAAGATATCGGAACCTTAATTTGGAGAAACGTGGTTAAAATCCTCGTCTGTCCATAATTTTGGCAGTTTCCTTAAATCATTTCATACTAGTAACCCGACAGTTCCTTCAACAAGGCCAAACCATCCAGGCTAGTCCGACTGAGGGCCCTATCGTAAATACCGGCAGGATATTTAAACGCTAACGTACCTCAATTTCTTTTTTCAAGTACTGCTTGCATGTTTCGAAGAAACAAATTTTTATGGCCAATTTAATTTCCTTTGCAAAGGTTTTTGTGTTTAAACACCAACAGTTTCATTTAACTTCGTGGCGAACAATTTTTCTTGCATCTTCGTTGTGGAGACGACAGCAATGACTTCACTAGATGAATACTGCAGTTTCCCACTTAGGCTGTTGTTAAAACTTTTCACAACTAGTTTGGGCTTTTTAAGCCATTATGTAATACAAAAAATAGCACGCTACATTTCCGCAACAAAATGGCAGTTATGAGTTAACAGCAAGTTAGTTAACTAGAAGAAAGTATCATGTATATAAAAATGGCTGCGTATTCAGATAACATTTTTTTCTTTCGTCAAGTTTTACAAACTTTACTGTGTTTGATGTTTTAAAAGTTAGGTGGTGCACGTAATGATTTGGATTTTATTAACAAAGAAAAAAGTCCTTCAAAATTTAGATATAATAAAAAATTTGAACCACAAATGATTAAAGAAATGTACAAACAGAGGTCAGAAATGGAATAACACTCGGCCACCAGTGACATTAACCAGTAGAGGAGGACTAATTTTACAGTTTTTTGGTATTCTGGTAACATTTCTCGCAGAACTTTCAAAAACAAGAAAATGAAAACTTGATTTCGAATCGAAAACTAAATTATGAGTCATCATCCATAGAACATAAGCATTAAGTAATCAGAATATATAAACTTGAATGTGACGATAGTGGCATAATATACATCGGTCAACCTGCAAGGAATTTTCGGATTCGATTGAAAGAACGTTTGAAATTTAACGAAAATAACAAAAGTGCATTCGTGATATACCTCACAAATAAAGCGCGTGCGACTGCCGATATATTTACGGTAAACTCCAAACCCTGCATCATGCGACGAAAGAAAAGAAAATAAATATACCAGAAAAATTCAAATTTTCTGTCATTTTAAAAATCATGTGGTTCACTTAACACCGAACAAAATGAACTATAAAACAGCGGGTATATGGATTATTTTGCTGGTAGTCTGCTTACGGCTAATCAAAACGAAAGTAGCGATTCCATTGGTAGTTCCCACACTGTGACCTTATATACTAAGACAAATCAAATTTTTCGACTTTCCCATTTTGCAACACATCTTTCTAATTGGAACGATTAAAGTTGCAAGCAGGTAATGTGAATACAGTGCTATTTTTATGCGTATGGCACATTTTTCTAGATAACTATCGTTCCGTTAATACATGTCCAAACACCTGTGTTCATTTTCGAAGCGGTAGTGTAGTGTGCTTTCCCTGCACGGCTAAACGCTGTAAAACGGCTTAAAAACCGAAAATAGTTGACACAGAGTTTACGTAAATAAAAGTATATGTGGAAAATGCTGCATTCATTTTATTTTTGTGGGTCTTAATTCTTGCTACATTACATGTTTCAATTGATTTGGCGAATCACGTAACTGCCGCCTGGCCTCTGCCTGCAAGAAATGAGGGATAGTGTCATGCAGGTAAGTCTCCGCGGACTTCTCAACATAGTGCAGTCTTTTTCTCGTACTACACTACAGGAACAAATGTTTGCACAATATCTGCAGGGCTGTTCCTGCCTTCTCTCTGATGTCTGGACCATGGGACTCGAAATGCGTCGTGCCTTAATTGAAAAGATTATTCCTAAAGAGAACCTTGGAATATTTATAGCATGTAAGTGTGAAATGTTCCATCTTTTTACCAGCGCTTGTCAACGACGTCGAGCGTGGCCCCCTTTTAAAACTGGGGACTGTCAGAGTAATTTTTCTTGAAACCAAATTGCGTCAGATCTTTGGTGTGAGCCATTCGCCGGCCGGCTTACGCTAATGGATGGGACAATTATGTTAATATCCGTCAGCGCGGTGCGTGGCGTCGGCTCAGGGCGCGGTAGAAAAATCAGCGGCCATAGAGATGCGGGATTAGCAGCGGGCCAACATATGTGGATGGCTGTTTTTGGGAGCACTGCCGCCGGCGTGCAGAGGTGTAAGACACAAACTTAAGGGCGTCGTCATTTCGGTAATTTAATCACGTATTCTGCCACAAATGGCTCACAAATTTCGAGCTAACTGCATTTTTAAGTTGACATGCAATGCGCCATTTAGGAAACAAGCCTACCGTAATGGCAGAGACTGAAACTATTAGACAAACCCAATAAAAATTATAAATATCGAGACAAAGAAGTAATGTGCTGATTTTTATCCACTTGATAACTTGGCGTGAGGTTCAGCGTAAAATGAACGTTTCAAGACAAAAAGCTTATAAGACCTGAAGACGACAAAGTTTGTAGAAACTGGTTGTCTGAAATAAATATATTATGCAATCTAGGCCATTGAATGTTTCTAGCAGAATACGTAAGAAGAGGAGCACCACTAAAATGCGAGCACGTATATTTTCAATCTGTGAAGTCAATGCTGTACATGAACGTTACTCTATATTATTCTAGAACTGGTAGAAATAAATCTACCCCCAGAAACTACATACTGAGGGTAGAGACTGAAACATAATTTTGAAACGGTCAATAAAAATTCAGATATAACATTAAAAGGAGTAAAGCTGCAACAACTTAAACTATAAACAGTATAGGTCACCCAATATCATATACGGAAAGTGAATTTTGCAAAAAAATTAGAGAATTTGTTACATGTTTGTTTTGTCACAGTTCTGCTACATCCCAATAATAAATTGTTTACGTGAACACTATGGAGAAGCTCGAGTATGCCTAAATTCAGATGGGAAAGACGAAAATCCATTTGAGGAGCACTGCAGGCTCACTAGGATGAGACGAGAATGTAAAAATTCGCAAGCATTAGTTGTAAAACCTACTATCTACTTACTCAAACCTGGAGTTGTTAATACTGATAAGTGCAGACACGTCGACCTAATGCTTGTTAAATGTCGAAAGTGCGCATGGAACTGCGCGGAGCTATATTTTTTTCGATAATATCCGTTACAGTGGTATGAGCTGATCTTTAGTCTCTTTACGCCTTGTCTTTTCATTTAAATGTTGCGTGGCCAACGAATTCGACTTTGGACAGTGCTTAGTTGCCGACTGTTCTAAATATACTTTCCTAAACCTGATTTATGTTCTGCTTACAGCTTCTAGTGCTAGAATAAGACGCCAAGAAAGGTTTAGTCTTTCGCATCGATATGATCCAATTTCTACTAATTAAGTACACTTTTTACTCCTGACCTGTCATCATGATTTGTTTGCAGACATTCTGGATTCCTACACCTCCCACATCTTAAGTTGACTTTATCATACGGGGCCATAAATGTATGTGCCACTTCCTTGTGTAATCAAAGATGGTGATAGTAGATGAAATAGCACTGCCGGCCGCGGTGGCCGTGCGGTTCTGGCGCTGCAGTCCGGAACCGCGGGACTGCTACGGTCGCAGGTTCGAATCCTGCCTCGGGCATGGATGTGTGTGATGTCCTTAGGTTAGTTAGGTTTAAGTAGTTCTAAGTTCTAGGGGACTTATGACCTAAGATGTTGAGTCCCATAGTGCTCAGAGCCATTTGAACCATTTTTTGAAATAGCACTGATAGCTATCAACAGTAATTTTTGCTATTGTTAAATTATAACTATTATGTAAGATTTAAGAGAAGTCACAGATGCACAGAAGATTAAAAAGTTTCTGGAATGTTGTAACATTGTTTCGATAAACTGAAAAACTTTGTTTCGGAAAAAGTGAAATACACCAATCACAAATGCTACACTCCAGATAGTCAACATCAAAGATTTAACACCCTGCCTTAATCTTCCCGGTTTGTCATTGTGACATGTAGGTATGTTGCTTTAATTCAGTGTTACATTTGGAAAAAAGTAGTATAGCTCTACTTCCTGTGCTCAGAGGAGTTTAACAGTTTTATCAGATTTGTCAACTTATTGATCCATTCGTGTATAAGGTGACTGGAGGGGTTGTGTTGTTAGTTTGGTACAAAGGTTAAAAGATGCACGAATTTAAGTTACATCTACTTAAACTACGAGGTTACAGGCATTCTGCATAAAAAATTAGAGGTTGGTTACCTCCTACTCTTACGAAATTCACTATAGTATATTCTGCGTAAAGAAAATACAATGAATTTTAGAGAACATAGTTTTAGATCAACTTTTCTACTTATAAATGAAATTACCGATATCCATTGACATGGGTTTCAGAAAGTGTGTGAGGGTTGACTATCAAAATTGCCAATTTCGACTTCTGGCAATGAGACATGAACTTAAATTCGAAACTGGAAACTGACGGCTTATTATGAGACATTAAAGTTGAAAATTACTACCCGAAACATGAAATCGAATGGATCTTGGAACAGGCTGTAGTAGAAGACGTGCGATGGAAGAATTAAAGCTCTTCACCGGTTCCCAAGTGATACGAAAAGAATGGTGCGACGATGTAACAGAAGCTGATTGAATGGCATTAGAAAACGTGGGTGATTAGGCGTGTTGAGCTGGGGGCCGTGTTACATGGAGAGTGTTTAGAAGCGTGTGTCAAGTAGCGGATGTGAAATAGAAGATACTGTGTCAACAGATAGTCTACGATCTTGGATGTAGAACAAGGTACGGGGTCATGCTAAGATTGGAGCGCGACGCTGAGGCAGTTGTTACTTGTAGTGGTATTGTGGAGGACGGGACAAGAATAATTCTGCTAGTAGCTAATTTCGGGTGAAGTATTTCTTCCGATATCTGTGTGAGAGATGGTACTGAGCAACATTAGTAACTACGAAGTGATGGTAGAGGCGAGTGCAGAAATAAAGCGAGGGTGGGACATGATGGTAATAGTGTTGAAGTGAGGCAGTGTTAAATAATGCTGCACTGATTACGTTGGCGAGAGCAAATATATAGCTCTGTGGCTCTTTCTTATAAATTTGGTGCGTTTCGCGAAATGAGGATAACTAGAAAATCCGGAAAATTGGAACTACTACAGAGATATACCGACAGTCATTCTTTTTCCCACGAGTCAGCCGCGAATGGAACAGGGGAAAAGGTGGGGGGATGGAGGAATAGTGATACCAGGAGTACCCTCTGCCACACACCGTAAGGTGGCTTGCTGAGTATAGACGTAGATGCAGGCAGTTGTTACCAGTGTAGGTAATAACTCCTTCGATGTTGCACTCCATCTTACGCGTCAATCATCGGTGTTACAAGCCAATCGTTTATCTGGCCGCGTCAAATAATAAATGTTGCTTCCCACAGGATTGGAATATTCAGCATGAGCGTCATTTCCTATTGGAGCTTATTCCGTGTCCAGTGGCCCTCGTCGTCGACGGGAAGTTATATCCGAATCATCCTTCCTTCCTGAATAAATTGTGCAAGAGGCAAACTGGGTGTTTATTTTCACTTCACTTTTCATAATCTTTCTAGTCCGGTCTGAATACCAACAAGCACTTACGTCTGTCCATCGCTGACTAACCATTCTCACATATAGAGAAATATAAGAAACCGGTTTTAGTAAATAAAGGACCGGAATTACAAAGTTATCTCGCTGTCGATTTGAATCATTTAGTTCACTTCCAAAGTACCATCTTCTTCCCTTGTAGCGTCTTTGTGACAGTCATACTCCACGTTTTTCCCGTCTTAAATGGAAAATACACTCCTGGAAATTGAAATAAGAACACCGTGAATTCATTGTCCCAGGAAGGGGAAACTTTATTGACACATTCCTGGGGTCAGATACATCACATGATGACACTGACAGAACCACAGGCACATAGACACAGGCAACAGAGCATGCACAATGTCGGCACTAGTACAGTGTATATCCACCTTTCGCAGCAATGCAGGCTGCTATTCTCCCATGGAGACGATCGTAGAGATGCTGGATGTAGTCCTGTGGAACGGCTTGCCATGCCATTTCCACCTGGCGCCTCAGTTGGACCAGCGTTCGTGCTGGACGTGCAGACCGCGTGAGACGACGCTTCATCCAGTCCCAAACATGCTCAATGGGGGACAGATCCGGAGATCTTGCTGGCCAGGGTAGTTGACTTACACCTTCTAGAGCACGTTGGGTGGCACGGGATACATGCGGACGTACATTGTCCTGTTGGAACAGCAAGTTCCCTTGCCGGTCTAGGAATGGTAGAACGATGGGTTCGATGACGGTTTGGATGTACCGTGCACTATTCAGTGTCCCCTCAACGATCACCAGTGGTGTACGGCCAGTGTAGGAGATCGCTCCCCACACCATGATGCCGGGTGTTGGCCCTGTGTGCCTCGGTCGTATGCAGTCCTGATTGTGGCGCTCACCTGCACGGCGCCAAACACGCATACGACCATCATTGGCACCAAGGCAGAAGCGACTCTCATCGCTGAAGACGACACGTCTCCATTCGTCCCTCCATTCACGCCTGTCGCGACACCACTGGAGGCGGGCTGCACGATGTTGGGGCGTGAGTGGAAGACGGCCTAACGGTGTGCGGGACCGTAGCCCAGCTTCATGGAGACGGTTGCGAATGGTCCTCGCCGATACCCCAGGAGCAACAGTGTCCCTAATTTGCTGGGAAGTGGCGGTGCGGTCCCCTACGGCACTCCGTAGGATCCTACGGTCTTGGCGTGCATCCGTGCGTCGCTGCGGTCCGGTCCCAGGTCGACGGGCACGTGCACCTTCCGCCGACCACTGGCGACAACATCGATGTACTGTGGAGACCTCACGCCCCACGTGTTGAGCAATTCGGCGGTACGTCCACCCGGCCTCCCGCATGCCCACTATACGCCCTCGCTCAAAGTCCGTCAACTGCACATACGGTTCACGTCCACGCTGTCGCGGCATGCTACCAGTGTTAAAGACTGCGATGGAGCTCCGTATGCCACGGCAAACTGGCTGACACTGACGGCGGCGGTGCACAAATGCTGCGCAGCTAGCGCCATTCGACGGCCAACACCGCGGTTCCTGGTGTGTCCGCTGTGCCGTGCGTGTGATCATTGCTTGTACAGCCCTCTCGCAGTATCCGGAGCAAGTATGGTGGGTCTGACACACCGGTGTCAATGTGTTCTTTTTTCCATTTCCAGGAGTGTAAATTAAAACAAAGTTGTAGGATATTTTGATTATAATGCAATTTAGTATTTACGATCTATAGTCAGTTCAAATGGGCAGCTGGAAGAAGTGATAGTTGTAGCAATAACCCGTCTGATTAATGCAGGGTTAGATTGAACTTCCTCGACGATAGATACCTAAGGGGTAGGATTTGGCTGTATGGATAGCTTCCCTCTCGCTGCAGAATTTGTCTAGTAAGCTCGCAAGACTAGGTGTAACATCTCCAAAATACATTCATTCGGAAACATTTAAATACAAAGTCTCTGGATAATGCTTTTAACTACTGAAGTGCAGTGGACATGCCTAGCGAATGTCGAAAGGGCGTTCGCAAAGTTTAATGCAGGAGGTAAAGGTAGAAAGCTGGAAAGCTGGCAATGAAGCAAGGATGGATGGGGACGGCCGAGAAACGCGTGGGAGGCAGGAATGTAAAAAGCACAGCAGGAGAGGCAACTGTCGATGATAGCCACTAACAGCGACGGCGGCTAGGAAGAGATCACTCCTAGCCTCTCTTTGAGCCTGGTCGGGGCCAAATTAAATAAAGCAAGCAGGAATGTAAACTTTTGCGGAAAGAAATTGATCAGTGATGCAGAACGCTACTTATGGCATGCATCTAGACAGTATCTTCTAATACAAAAGTTCTGCGTATCGATCTTCGGTTGCAGGTTATTATTCGTTCCAACATGAAGTAGGTAAACAAGATTACAAATCATAGCTATTGTATTACTCCGGTTTCTTTGCTGTCCTGCTACATAATTCAGAATTACCGGTTAACTCACCTTGACAAATTCCTCGGTCGTTAATTTGCAAGTAGATTTGACTGCAACTGTGATTTATCCCGGCGGAGGTTCGAGTCCTCCCTCGTGTGTGTGGTGTGTGTGTGTGTGTGTGTGTGTGTGTGTGTGTGTGTGTGTGGGGTGTGTGTGTGTTTGTCCTTACGATAATTTAGGTTACGTAGTGTGTAAGCTTAGGGACTGATGACTTAGCAGTCAAGTCCCATAAGATTTCACACACATTTGAACATTTGCAACCGTGATTTACTTTATTAGCATCTCTCTTTATTTCTTCGCTTTGGAACTAGCGTATCGTGCAGCAATCATAAAACGTAGTATAGTGTAATCCGAACCAACACATTTGATATTTTCATCATAATGAAACATTGCTCGGGATAAGTTACATTGTAATAAAATATCCACGGAAAGACTGTATTGAACCCTAAACCGTGTTATTAACCACTTGATTTACCAGACTTTTGGCTGTTTTAAATAGTTCAAACACAAGGCAATAGGCAGAGAGTAATTCCTGGGATCTATTACCTAATTTCCGTCCATGAAACAACTGGCATTACGCCAGTTAATGAATAAACGTGATGCTGCACATAGGGCCTTCAAGCGTAACCCAACTCCCGAGGCGTACGAAGCTTATAGGAAACTCCGAAATAGAACCAAGCAAAGCGTGAGGAATGCCAAAATCAGACATGCCCGCTCTGTCTTATGCGGCATATCAAAACCTGCTGCACTGTGGAAAAAGCTGCGCAGTTTCGGTATAGGGAAGCGAAGATCTGACGCTGTTTATCAAGCGTCTGCAGAAGAATTAAACGTTTTCTCCTCAACAGCTGTAAACTGCCACGCAGCGACAAATTACCAGCCCCAAGATATCAATCTCTCGAGAGACAAGTTTTTCCTAAAACATGTCACTACCGGCGCAGTACACAAGGCAATTATGAGAATCTCTTCCGAGGCAGTAGGAAATGATGGAGTGAGCATTGGCATGATTAAGAACGTCGTAGACACTATTACTCCAGTTATCACAGACATCTTCAACCTCTCTTGTCAGTAGTACATATCCTACTGAGTGGAAGCAAAGTTCGATTCAACCTATACCCAAGACTGACAACCCTAAGTCGCCAGGTGACTACAGGCCGATCAGCATACTACCTGCAATATCTAAAGCCCTAGAATACATCGTCCATGAACAGCTGACGGATTACCTCAAAACTCATAACATCCACGACAAATATCAGTCAGGCTTTCGAAAGCACCCATAGTACAGCAACTGCATTAACCAAAGTAACTGATGACATTAAACATGCTATGGACAGATGTGAAACTACCATCCTAACACTGCTTGACTTTAGCAAGGCTTTTGATACAGTTGACTTTGATATATTGCTAATTAAAATGAAGCAACTGAATTTCTCAAACAGCGCAATACACTGGTTCGACAGCTACCTAAAAAACAGAAATCAACAAGTCATTTGTGCGTCGGAAAAGTCATCAAGGAAAAACGTGCGCTCTGGAGTTCCCCAAGGCTCCGTCCTTGGTCCATTACTCTTCTCACTGTACATTAATGATATGTCTTCAGTGATTCACTCCTGCAACTACCATCTATATGCCGACGACATCCAACTGTACATAAGTGCAAGCCCCAAGAACATTGCTGACGCAGTAGCGAGTATGAACGCAGATCTTTGCTCTGTTTCTCGATGGGCACAAAACCTAGGTCTGAAACTAAACCCCAAGAAATCCCAGGTCATACTTATCTCATCCAAAGTTAATCAGTCGGTACTTTCGCGAAACAGTCCATCAAATACTCCTCAATGGTACCCAACTAACATACCAAAAAACAGTAAAAGACTTTGGAATAATCTTGGATGAACACCTAAACTGGGAAGAACAAACAGTCACAGCTTGCAGGAAATCGCTCTCCTCCCTACATGCAATTCAAAAATTTAGAAAAATATTTCCAACCCATGTTAAACAAAAATTAGTCCAAACACTAGTCTTGTCTCATCTTTACTACTGTGATGTAGTTCAACGCGGCACAAATAGTGAAAATTCGAGATGCCTCGAGCTACTGATAAATGCTTGCGTTAGATACATATGCAATATACGGTTGTATGATCATATGTCCTTCATACTCCCAGCTAGGTTGGATACGCCCACATAAGGCACGCGATCTCCACACGATGTGCGTGCTTCATCGATTTCTTAGCCACTGGTGCCTCCAATACTTATCTTCTCACATTAAACACCTATCATCATTCCACAACCGCAATACCAGATCGGATACGTCTAGCATCTTGGCTGTACCGTTACATAACACGAAATCTTTCTCCGTGTCATTCTCCATCTCAGCCATACGTCTATGGAACGCGCTCCCCTGTGATCTGCGTCTTATCCAGAACCACTCAACATTCAAGAGGGAACTCAAGACTTACATATTAGGGACGGTATAGCCACCATTGTTGTGCCCCTCTCATCTTTTTCTTTCTCCTCTCATCTTTTTCTTTCTCCTCTCATCTTTTTCTTTCTCCTCTCCTCTCATCTTTTTCTTTCTCCTCTCCTCTCATCTTTTTCTTTCTCCTCTCCTCTCATCTTTTTCTTTCTCCTCTCCTCTCATCTTTTTCTTTCTCCTCTCCTCTCATCTTTTTCTTTCTCCTCTCCTCTCATCTTTTTCTTTCTCCTCTCCTCTCATCTTTTTCTTTCTCCTCTCCTCTCATCTTTTTCTTTCTCCTCTCCTCTCATCTTTTTCTTTCTCCTCTCCTCTCATCTTTTTCTTTCTCCTCTCCTCTCATCTTTTTCTTTCTCCTCTCCTCTCATCTTTTTCTTTCTCCTCTCCTCTCATCTTTTTCTTTCTCCTCTCCTCTCATCTTTTTCTTTCTCCTCTCCTCTCATCTTTTTCTTTCTCCTCTCCTCTCATCTTTTTCTTTCTCCTCTCCTCTCATCTTTTTCTTTCTCCTCTCCTCTCATCTTTTTCTTTCTCCTCTCCTCTCATCTTTTTCTTTCTCCTCTCCTCTCATCTTTTTCTTTCTCCTCTCCTCTCATCTTTTTCTTTCTCCTCTCCTCTCATCTTTTTCTTTCTCCTCTCCTCTCATCTTTTTCTTTCTCCTCTCCTCTCATCTTTTTCTTTCTCCTCTCCTCTCATCTTTTTCTTTCTCCTCTCCTCTCATCTTTTTCTTTCTCCTCTCCTCTCATCTTTTTCTTTCTCCTCTCCTCTCATCTTTTTCTTTCTCCTCTCCTCTCATCTTTTTCTTTCTCCTCTCCTCTCATCTTTTTCTTTCTCCTCTCCTCTCATCTTTTTCTTTCTCCTCTCCTCTCATCTTTTTCTTTCTCCTCTCCTCTCATCTTTTTCTTTCTCCTCTCCTCTCATCTTTTTCTTTCTCCTCTCCTCTCATCTTTTTCTTTCTCCTCTCCTCTCATCTTTTTCTTTCTCCTCTCCTCTCATCTTTTTCTTTCTCCTCTCCTCTCATCTTTTTCTTTCTCCTCTCCTCTCATCTTTTTCTTTCTCCTCTCCTCTCATCTTTTTCTTTCTCCTCTCCTCTCATCTTTTTCTTTCTCCTCTCCTCTCATCTTTTTCTTTCTCCTCTCCTCTCATCTTTTTCTTTCTCCTCTCCTCTCATCTTTTTCTTTCTCCTCTCCTCTCATCTTTTTCTTTCTCCTCTCCTCTCATCTTTTTCTTTCTCCTCTCCTCTCATCTTTTTCTTTCTCCTCTCCTCTCATCTTTTTCTTTCTCCTCTCCTCTCATCTTTTTCTTTCTCCTCTCCTCTCATCTTTTTCTTTCTCCTCTCCTCTCATCTTTTTCTTTCTCCTCTCCTCTCATCTTTTTCTTTCTCCTCTCCATCATAGCTTCGAATTTCACCATTCTATTTCTCTTCCTCTAACCTATCTACCACTTCTAGAACTCTTTCACCCCATTCTATCGTCTTATGTCTCTGCTTGATGAGAATAACTCACAAGCTGCAAGAATATAACGAGTAAATTCCAAACTAGCAATAGGACTGACATTCATAAAAGAAAAATGTTTACTTTCATACACATAGTCATTACTATTATTATTATTGATATAATTATTTTTTGATTGTTATAATTATTTTTTGATATAATCATCATTGTACTATTTTTATAATCTCTATTTTTTTCTTTAAGATTAATACTGTATAACATGTTATATGTCCTTAATGTTCTGTAGAAACTGAAATTTGTTGAATATGAGTATGCCTGGTTAGGTGTAAGAGAGGGCCTGAAGGCCCTAATCTTGCCAGGTAAAATAAATGCATAAATAAATAAATTAAAGGTTGCCTCGAATAGCTTTCATGCGTCTTTAGATTTTCTGACAGAAAATAACCATTTAATGAATTGCTGATTACTAAGTATATTAAGGAAATTCTGTAAATACTTCGCACTGGACCACTAAACGAGGAAAATGTTACATTGCTACTAAACCATTATAAATTTTTCTTCTCCATATTTTATTCAAAGGATGCCGTATTTCGTAGTTTACGCACTAGTTAATCACAATTATAAGGTCTCCAATGGTACGTCACACATAAGTACAAAATATCCTGTTTTACACTCTGTACTGACGATACCAGACTGGCGAGAACCGCGAACTGGTACCAACTGCAGTAGTAATTTGAGGATTTAGTAGTCCAGGGTTAAACATAGGGTAAGGCGAATCGTATACAACTACGCAGAAAATTATTGCGCCAAGGACGATTATCAAATACTTTGACTACCTTGAACCAGGTGATCAACTGATCAGTGCAATCGTGCCACCGGTACAAAATTAGTATTTTTCATCAGATAGATCCTGATACCGATATCACTTCCCTCAGATATTTGTGCGTCGAATGACACTTGGAATAATAGAAACTAAAAATACAAAGTTGCGTGGCAGGGCGTAATTCATGCATTTGACATAGTAATTAGCACTCACTGCTTGTGGCCTCTTGTAGTAAACAAATCGTTTGATGCTGAATGTTAATTTAATGAGCACATGCGGATGCTCATTATCAAGTTAGTACTGGCGCCTGCTGTCATTAGGAAGTCTACAAACGTTAATTCACAAGTAAGTTAGCAATCACGAAACTCGTGAAAAGCATAATTTTCATTTTCGTTAAAGTTCTGCAGATATTATAATTCGTAAGATGATTTTGTATCGTTAATTATGCCTTGAATTTGAACTGCAAGTTCTTAATCTTGTATGCAGATTTAACCTTCGAATTAAAGAAATAGTTTCATTATAATTTCAGTGCACGCAGTGGGGGCTATCTCATGCACAACTGAATTTCTCCACCAAGAAGCGACGATCGATGTATGCACGATTCTTGGTTCCTTCATCTTTGAATGCGAAGGATATGAATCATTGGCTGTGTTAGCATAGCGAGAGGAATTAGTGCGTATGACCAAATGGGTACAAATAGTGTTCTATCCTGCCTCTTGTCTCCCCTTCCCCCTCCCACAATCAATCGTAGCTATTAGATTTGGTCTACTATACCATGTTACCCCGTGTATTTAGTGAAATGGTGTTAACTGTGGATGATATAAAAACGAAATCTTAAAAACAAAGATAAGAATTTCAGTAACTGTATTACCATTAACATATTGAGTATGGTATCACTTCATGTTGTGGGTTTTATTCAGTGATATGCCATATACCAGCGAATCCTCACCCATGAAGCTCCATCGATAAACGAACGTGCTGCTGGAGATGGCGCTTGGGAGATAAGAGCAGATGCTACGTAGAACTCCCCAGACACGGCAGCAACAGGTGGCTGCAAATAAGGACTGGGTGTCTCGCCACAGCAAAACTCGTTCTGCGTTGAGTAAACTGGCCAATAAGTAAAAAGAACAGGACCAAAAATACAGTAGAAACTGCCTTTGGAACTAAGCAATCTTCAGATGTTATTGCAGAGGGGTTACCCTACAGCTCTGTTAGCTCGAATGCCTTCAGATAACATTGCTGCAGCCGCGCGGGATTTGTCGAGCGGTCTAGGCGCTGCAGTCATGGGCTGTGCGACTCGTCCCGGCGGAGGTTCGAGTCCTACCTCTTGTGTGTGTGTGTGTGTGTGTGTGTGTGTGTGTGTGTGTGTGTGTGTGTTTTTCTTTAGGATAATTTAACTAGTGTGTAAGCTAAGGGACTGATGACCTTATCAGTTAAGTCCCATAGGATTTCACACACATTTGACCATTTTAATATTGCTGCAGACGGAAGCCGCCGTCTCCGCGGATCATTGACCTAGCGTGTGCAATAAGATCAATATGTGTTTGAAACTTACTGGAGCAGAGTAAAATCATTAACTGTTATCATTAACGTTACAGGTAATGGCGGAACAGTGTAACAAATTCCCCGACTTCGCATACAGTCTTCGCTGTACAAGGAGCTGATAAATTTCCTGTTGGTACCGCGCGTAAAATGCAACAACGCAGCTTAAACTAATAATTTCCGTTCTCAGAATGAGATTTTCACTCTGCAGCGGAGTTCTGTTAAAGCGCACAAATTTTCGGCTTCTCCTCTAGTTTAGGTTTCAGTCTTTGGGAGCTTTCTTACTAGAATAAGTTGTCGCTCTGCAGTGGAGTGCACGCTAGTTGGACACTTCCTGCCATGTTAAGACTGCACTGGGCCGGGACTCGAACCTGAGACCTTCGCTTTCGCACCAAGTGCTCTACCGGCTTAGCTATCCAAACAATAATCATTGCCCGCGCTCACAGCTTTACGTCCGCCAATACCTCCTCTCCTCCTGTCAAACTTCAGTTCTCCAGCGTACGTTGAGAGCGGCACTCTCGAAGAAAGGATACTGCGGAGTAATAGGTATATGCTTTCCATACTGAATTTTCACTCTTTGGTGGAGTTTGCTTGGATAGCTCGGTCGGTAGAGCACTGCCCAGCGAAAGGCTAAGGTTCCAGGTTCGAGTCCGTCTGACACATAGCTTTAATATACCAGAAAGTTCAAACTATCATGTCAAACATTTGCATAATGCTTTTCAGATAATTCCCGCTGACATAGTCGTTAAACTTACTGCAAGAGTCCACAAATACACTGTTAGGACAGGCAGTGAACATTATTGTGAAAATATCCACGTAATACTCTTAGAAAATCAAACAAAACTACTATTGGGTATAGACGGTTCGCTCTGTAATAATTAGCAGAACGAAGTCTCTCTGATGACGGCATATTATTTGTGAAATATTTTTTTCCATTTAAACATAAACTACCGCTTTTCAGATTAAAACGCGAACACTGACACTGTTGCTTTTTAAAAATCAAATGCCGAAATTGAGTAAAACTTCGTTTAGGTGACGTGAAATGCAACTGCTAAAAGCGGAAGCATTTCAGCACTTTAACTGTGACATACAGCGGACGCCGTCGATACGCCGTCCCGGTGGTTTAACGTAACTCGTACATTACGGAGGACAGTTATTTATTGCAGCGCTGCATTCCCGAACCAAGTGTCGCGTCGCAGCTGCCTGTCGCCGCCAGACAAATACTGGTATCGCACGCTTTGCGCTCTCGCCCCACGCATCGGGCGCAGCCTTCCTTACGGTTCCGTTAATGACAGGTGCGTGATTCATTCTGAGAAAGCCATAGCGTCTACAGGGGTGGAAGATGGCCCTACATATTCGCAACGCGACGGCGCCTCTGCCTTGATCTACCTGCTGTTATGGAACACGTTGGGTCGTTCCCAGTCCGTCCGATCTAATCCAGCTTGATGCAGGCTCGTTACATAAAGTCTATATTTATACTGAGACGATTGCCGTCATTGTCAAATATTGGCGACCGGCATTTCGAAGTGCATCTAATATGATATTCTTTAACAATCAGCAGGTGTTCTAGGATAGCAATAAGTCATTTCGCATTTTTAGGAAATTGACACAACAAATTAACCAAAACTCGCAAATCTTTCAACTTCAAAACTTCGTTTTATGTTACAGGCACCACAGCTCATACGTTATTTAACAACACGGTTAAAATATGTAATAAGTATAAAACATTTTATAAAATTACTCGCCCGGATAGCCGCGCACGTTGGCACGTCAGGGAGGCGCGGCACCCGGATCGAATCCGTCCGTCGGGTTAAAGACGGGGGCCGATGCGCTGGCCGACTTGGATTTGGTTTTCAGGTGGATTCCCATATCCTACTAGGTGAATACTGGACTGCTACCCACGTCCCGCCTCGAGTACACGATTCGCAAACATTTTCAATACGTTCGCACACTTTCACGTAGTACAGGGTGATTCAAAAAGAATACCACAACTTTAGGAATTTAAAACTCTGCAACGACAAAAGGCAGAGCTAAGCACTATCTGTCGGCGAATTAAGGGAGCTATAAAGTTTCATTTAGTTGTACATTTGTTCGCTCGAGGCGCTGTTGACTAGGCGTCAGCGTCAGTTGATGCTAAGATGGCGACCGCTCAACAGAAAGCTTTTTGTGTTATTGAGTACGGCAGAAGTGAATCGACGACAGGTGTTCAGCGTGTTTATACCAACGTTTAATACACCACCTATCAGGAGGTTTAACACCATACTTCGTTCGAAATGCACGCATCCAGCAAGCATTTGTTCGCAGCTCGTGACAGAGCACTTCATCACTGGCCTCCAAGAAGCCCTGATCTTACCCCCTGCGATTTTTTCTTATGGGGGTATGTTAAGGATATGGTGTTTCGGCCATCTCTCCCAGCCACCATTGATGATTTGAAACAAGAAATAACAGCAGCTATCCAAACTGTTACGCCTGATATGCTACAGAGAGTGTGGAACGAGTTGGAGTATCGGGTTGATATTGCTTGTGTGTCTGGAGGGGGCCATATTGAACATCTCTGAACTTGTTTTTGAGTGAAAAAGAACCTTTTTAAATACTCTTTGTAATGATGTATAACAGAAGGTTATATTATGTTTCTTTCATTAAATACACATTTTTAAAGTTGTGGTATTCTTTTTGAATCACCCTGTATAACACTAGACGCAGTCACATGCGGTACACAAATCCCATCCCATCCCGGGCCGGGGGGGGGGGGGAGGGTGGGAGGGGAAGAGAGGAGAGGGGGGGGGGGTGGCAGCAGCAAGGACATACGGCCATCCTCTATCACCATCATTGCTAAATCCAATAAAATAATTAATATGCCGATTCCGTGAAGATACTTGGATGAAGGCCAGGAAAGAAAACAGTAACCTACATACAACTAGCTGGATTGACTATAACAGCCTGTATATTGGTGGGGGCTCTAGCAGCTAGACCGAGCATGATCATAGCTAGAGAAATTTCATAATCTTTGGTGGAAAAGTGCTGAAGAAAGTCAGGCTGCAACGTTAACCAATCAGGTAGTAGCGCAGTCAAATTGCAGCAATTGTATGCGCTAAAATGCGGTAATGCGCATACATCTGCGGGCTCTGTGATTCACTGCTTGTTGAAATGTTCATTACCAGTTAAAATGAGCCTTGTAAGGAAGTGATAAAATTTAAGCTAGGCGAGGAAAAGCTGCGTTCATTAGATTTGAAGAAACCAAATGAACAACACATTTGGCGACGCCGCTTCTGGCAGGCTGCTTGAATTTGCACGTGCGACGGCCTGATTGGCTAATTTCAATGCTAAATAAATCCGAAACGGCGCAACGTATTAATTTTTTTTAGTTAGCTATTATTCCTCAATCACAACCTACCCTGCAGCCCCTTTACAAGCTTTTCACTCTTTCACCACCCTGCATAAGATCCACACACACGATCAACAGAGTGGAAGAAACCTAGCGTATGACAAGCACTTCAAGTAAATGGGCATTTAGCTCAAAACCCCACCTGGTTGTAAATGACAGCTCACGTTCACATCCACAAACTTGTACAACAGAATTGTCATTTACCTTACTTCGTTTTTCCTCACAACATACAGAATTATGTTTATACAGTTTGTATAGTTGCGCTATGTACTGTGTTTGATACTAGTCATCTTGTAAATTGCAATTACTACTAAACATGCTTGGTACGTAACATAAGTGCTGAGTGCTCTATTTGACATTTCTCACCTAATCTCACGACCAATGATTGTTTACGTTTATATAGTATCTTCGTTTCTAGAGTTTCATATCATACACACTACTGTTGTGAACGCTTGTCAGTTGTTTCCTGACCATGGTCCAATAAGTCTAAAAACCTGTTCGAAATAACGAATAATAGTACAACAAAAACTTGGTGTTCTTTCAACCTTAAATATAAGGTTTTAGTTAACGCATTGTGTGGAATCGACGCAACCATCTGTGCAATGTGCCTGGTCAGTAAACTAAGCCAGTTCCGTATAGGATTTGTGGTGAAACTATTCGTCTTCTTCTAAATTTCGTACTTCTTTTGCTGAAGAAATTGGTTTTGATAGGTAGTTTTTCCCATAAGGGGAAAATAAATTTTCTATTTGTATGTGTGAACTCGATGGCCAGCAAAAACTAAAACAGCTTGACTACATGGGAATTAATGAAGCCTCGTACTGCCTGCGGCGAGCTGACAATTAGTGCTAAGGACATAATAATTTGTTGTTATGCCGCTAGTATACTTCAAACAATACGTCTTATTACTTTACTCTGTTCTTTAAAATTTTTTGTTTGGATTTCCAAACGTGACTAAAAACTAGACATAACCTTCTCTGCAGAAAGTGGAAAACCTAGTTAATGGAACAGCAGTAACCCAGCGGCTAAGAGCGTGCGTGAAAAACCGCGGCTTCCGAACGCCTGAAGGAACTAAAATAAAGCGTGTTACCACCGGTCTCTGTCATTTCGCTATAGCTTCTGACACTATTCTATAAAAATGAGAATTATGCTAATGCGCAAGGTGGGTAGGAAATAAAGACAGCGTAGCTAGAGAAAGGTTGAAATGAGTTTTTCTCCAAGGGCCTCTGCAGGCCTTCGGTAGTGCTGTGTATAAACCAAAAATGAAGGTGCTTACACTTCTCGAGTTGCGTGTTACATTCGTCAGAATGCTTCAGAACAATTGCTTCACTGGTTGTTCCTACTGGCACGTGATTTCTTTATCACACTTGCTAGAATAGACCAGCGTGCTTATGCCACATTTCTATCCTCCTCGGAAGCAGTACAAAAAGTTTCTCTGCAATATCTTCCGGTATCCCATAATTTTAGAAATTCTGTTGAAAGATGGGTGATCTGAGACGAAAATATTGCCGACTATCGTGTTCAATATTACAGAGACCATATTAACAATGCGTACAATACAGAAGGATAGATGTTTCTGTATTCAACATTACTCTTCCATTCTGATACACGGGGACGTTGGTCTCCATGCCGCTGTACTGTATAAGCCGAGAAGTATATTGGAAGAAGTCTTTTGGCGTGGAACATGTTCTGTCAGACTTTAACGAGTAAGCCATCTTTTGATTTGTTTTTACATGTAACATAGTCACCTCGTCAATAAAATTACGTAAATGCAACTATTACACGACGTTGCGTTTCACACAATGATATGTAGCATACATGATCTGGTCAGAAGTATCTGTGCACATGTTACTGGGCATTAATATATGTTGTATCCGCCCTCCACCTTTATGATGGCTTGATCTCTGCTGGGTACACTTTCAATGCGGTGTCTGCTGGTGGAAGAATGGCAACCCATTCTGTGTTCTGGAAGGAAGTAGACTTTAATTTCCTCCCGAAGGTGTTCGGTTGGGTTCACGTCAGTACACTGAGCAGGCTAGACTATTTTGGGAACATTATTGTCCACTAAATATTGCCTCACAGGCAATGGTTCATTGACATGCTGTTACAAATTCGTTTCCGAAGTGTTCCTCTACTGTAGGCAGTACACAGTACTGCAAAACATGTTGATACTGCTCCGCATTTAGCGTGTGCTTGAGCGCAATAAGGGGACCTCACCCTATCCACGGAAGCACTCCATGCACACCACCACCTGCTACGCACTTCACTATTGGCATCACACATAGTGGTAAAACTACCATTTAACAGTAAACTAAGCAAGCGTATACTTCTGTAGGTTTCCAAGTAGCTTTGGCCAGTTGAGATCTTAACCGCGTTACTGGTACGTTAGATGTGTTGCATACCTGTTGGGAGTTCTCCTTTCGATAGCTCTGCTTGCGTTTGTGATGTCTTACTACATTTCTCTAGAAACCGAAAGCGGTGAACCATCTAGAAACTGTGTGTGTGTATAAAGGGCCGCATAACCTATGGAACATTTTTGTTGTACATAGTTATCCTCGTGTCTGTTACTTCAAAATAAACAGTATTTATAGCAAAATTGAAATTATCGTCAGGTTTTATTTTAAAACTGTTGATCTGTAACGTGAAACAATGATAATGTAGTACGAATAAATAATACAGATTTATCATAAAGAGCTAGAAAAAGCAATTTTTTCAAACAAAAAAGTAAAATGAAAAAGAAAATATATTAAATGTTGCTTCAGTACTTCGTCGAGCATATATAAACCATGTTCTGTTATCGGTAAACAACTTCCGCGTTATCAGTATAACAGGAAACTCTTGCGTTTGACCACGATGAACAACACTCTTTGAGTTCAAAACAATTAGATTAATTTTTGTGTTCATGCGTTTAAACTGTACTTGCATCAAAAGTAATTGTTTTGGCTAAATAAAAGCGCGGAAGTTACACGAGCAGCTAGTTTTTCTACTTATAAAATGCATTTAGTTTTGTAAGGATAAAAACACACAATGGGCTAACACTCAACGACGTGCGGTTCTAATTATGTGTAGAAAAGAAACAAAAGTTGTCGGTTCCCAATTCCTATATCACGTTAATTTGTTTCTTTGCCTTCCAGTGTTACCATATACTACGCCATGTATGTACTGTACCAAATCTACCGAACCGTAGTTTCGGTAGAGCGCAACTCTAATTACACATAACAGATAACGTTATCCAGGCGTTCGTCAAACCCAAATCCTTCGATACGACTGCCACAGCGTACATAGTGTTAATCACTTCAAAGCGCTCGTTTCTAATCATCCACTGTCCAGTGGCGTGTCTCTTTACATCACGTCAAGCGTCAAACATACGTGGTTTGTTAGGAGGTACTCGAGCCGTCTCCCCCTGTCTTTTTAACTGAAATTTCTCATAATTACAGAGGAGTGATCTGTGTTTGCTTTGAAGAAACTTTTAATAGCCAAGGTAGCCCTAAATGCGAAATTGGCTATTAACTTCATTCTTTTTGACTTGCTACGCACAGTGATTGTTAGCTGGAATTTTGATAACACTTCGGAACGCACGACTAATTGCTTCCGCTGATTTCATGCGATGTTTCACAACCACACTCCGCGGTGCTTGACGGTCCCTCTCAGCAAGTACATGCGGTCTGCCTGGTTTCAGTTTATCTGTGGTTATTCCTTCGCTTTCCCATTTGTCTCATCTCCAACATTCGACTTGGACAGCTTTAGAAGGGTTGAAATATCCCAAACGGATTTGTTACTCTTGTGACATACAGTGACTAATAGAACACTGAGCGAGGTGACGCATTGGTTAGCAAACAAGCCTCGCTTTCGGAAGAACGACGGTTCAGACCCGCCTCCGGCCATCCTGATGGAAGTCTTCCGTGATTTCTCTAAATTGCTTCAGGCAAATGCCAGTATGGTTCCTTTGAAAGGGCACGGCCGATTTCCTTCCCAATCCCTCCCTAATCCGAGCTTGTGCTCCATCTCCAATGACCTCGTTGTCGATGGTACGTTAAACACTAATCTCCTCCTCCAGTGACTAGCACACATTCGAAGTCAATGAGCTATCTTAACTCGCCCATTCTGCTATTACTGCTTCTCTAATCTCAACACAAACTCCCCGCCTGCATTAATACTGCCGAGTTCGCCTCTCTTGACATTTAGTGGTGAATTCCGCTTTAGGCAGGGGTGTCCGGATAGTTTTAATAAAGTGGTGTTTATCGGCCCCACAATGCCTTCACTACAGATTGATTTTTATTTTCTGTCTACGGCATGATCCAATCAACAATTAAACAGCAATTTTTATGCCTAGTTAAGTCATCCTGAACTTTCTTAATTCATTCTGGTAAGCTCTTTAATGTAAATCTTCACTTATTTCACTCCACTTTGACTGAATTATAATCGTCTTGGAATAAGCGTTCCTATAGTCACGACGGTCGCAATAGTCCTATGCGGTAAGCGACCTAAACGTCATGTCTACAAGTACGTACATACTCCATAAGCCGTCATAGCAAGAGAGTACATTGTACTACTGCTAGTCATCCCATTTTCTGTTCCGCTCACAGATGGTGCAAGGTAAAAAAGATTGTCTACGTCATTCCGTACGAACCTTGATTTCTCTTTTCTCTTAAAGGTTCTTATGTAAGCTGTATGATATTGGCAGTAGTATCATTGTACAGGGTGTTAGTGTTGTACTCATCATTCCATCATCATTCATGAAAGTGGCGAGTTTGGACAGAGCAAGTGTTGGGAATTTGTACGGGCGCTGATAACAGCGCAGTTGAGCGCCCCACAAACCAATCATCATCATCATCATCATCATCATCATCAGTTGAATTCAAGATGACAAGTTTTGGGGCTTCAGGTGTATTTCATACACCGATCTTATCAATTAACTGGTAATTTGTAGTATTAAGTTATTTACTCTATAAATATTGTTAATGTGAGGCCCTTATATTGCTTTCAGGATTTTCATTCCCAATCGTATAGTACCTTTTAACATCAACCAAAAAACCAAAATCCTGTCTAGACCACAAGACACGATACCTGGACTGATGAGCCGTAGTATAGGTTGGGACTCACCAATGACAACATTCAAAACCATATTAGTCAATCCATCCCGCTTGCCAACAGGGCACCGTTGTTCAGGCTAGGTGGTCAATGTATTTTGGGGAATACTAAAGTGGGCTAAATCAGGCGTCTCATTCATGTTACATTGTGTCTAACTCTCGAACTATGCAACAATCTGCTGTTCTATTGTGTGCATTCGTTTGTTCGCATAGAGCACCTCAGAGCCGAGCTGTATCTTCAGCAACGCAATGCACATGCAATGGCTCCAGAACGGTCTGAGGAACACTAAACTATATGCGCCTGCTTGTGGCGTCCTTCACCCTACTGAGAAAATCTGGGACGCCATGGAGCCATATATACGCACCTGGGACCCAGATCTGACAAATTTCCATGAGGTAAGAGCGTCGTTTGAACGAACATGGATGAGTGACACGCCAATGGTTTCGATACCTCGTGGAGATAACTCCATGACATATTGGGGAAGTTACTCTACTTGGTAGACTTTTCGTATTCAGTTCCTCATGACCGTATTTTCTGGTTGTCAGTACCGAAAAAAGGACGGTAGAGACCGAACACACGTTCATATTGAGGAAAGGTAGGGAAGAAAACTGGTCGTGGCCTTTCCAAAGGCGCCATCCTCGAATTTTTCCTAACAGATGTGGGGAAACCACAGAAAAACCTAAATCTGGATGGCTGGCCGGGATTTGAACCATCGTGCTCTCGAATGTGAGTCAATTTAATCTTATTAAGAACGCTATAACACAAATTAGTGATTTCTGTTCAGGTAATGCATGGCAAACTGCAGACTAGACAGACTGCACTCAGTTAAATTCCAGGCCACAAGATTTGGGGCTTCAGGTGTACTTCATACACTGATCTTGTCTTATCAACTAACTGGTAATTTGCAGTATCAAAGATTTACCCTATATACCTCTAACATTCTGCGTGGTGTCTGTTCTATATCGTGTCTGCCTACCACTTTCGCGCAACGACGCTCTGAGCGTGTTTTTTAGGGAATTGACTAGTTTGAACCTGGGACCTGTTGCTGGTAAGGAGACGTCAGACCACACATGACATGTAGAATTCAGAAGAGTTCAGTGAGACTAGCGATGATATAACCAAATACTTAATGATTTCAGCGTCAGCTCCACTGCACTCCCTGTAAAGGAATCTTAATACTAACTAAATTTAGTGGAAGGGATTCAAGGCTTTCCTATTTTTAGTTAGCTGGTAAAATAATGTCGAAAAAGCAGTTAAGTTTACCATTGGAAATTTTATTCTACTCACAAAACATCGTTTATAATTTGCACTATTGATAAAAGGAAATGTTTTAATACAGGATGGTAAAAACCAACTGTGTTCAACAAAAATGTGATCGAATATTCCCTGAATGGGTTTCCAAGTTGTACGATGGATCGAAGGATGTGACCTATGCCATATCACATCTATAATCTAGGTTTAAATTAAGTTTCACAAAAGAGAAAACTATCAAAATGGTCTACAGTGACCCTCAATTATCTTTAATTACTTATCTAATTTGTCATAAATTACAGTGGGTGATGTGGCTTCTCAATAACTATATAACAGATCAATCATCGCGTTTCAGATTTTTACTTCAAGTGGCAAATGTGCACACCATGAGCTTTAATTGACGATCGACACTAGTATTACGTAAAGGGGATGTAACAGATGAGACTTCTGCAGTTCTGAGTGAAGCCTTATGCGCTCAAAAATGCGGCATCGCGTGCGTTCATTACCTTGTCGGTGTTCATCAGGGGGCGGCGGCCGGCGCAGCTCCGTCCAGCTCGCCCTCTCGGAAGCAACTCCCCCGTAACTTCTCCTTACTACAATTTACCGAAGTTGGTTTTAAAAAAAACTATCTGGCTGTGTTTTCATCTGACCAATCAGGGTCTCAATCTTAACCTTAAGCTCCGCCTGCAAAAATTCTGCCTATCCAATGAGAAACGTTATACTTTTCGTGGTGGGGCAATGTTTTTAAAGTTTGCAACGCAACAGAGACGCGAAAAAGTCTCACGCTAACTTGCGGGTGGTGCGGTCCTAGCGGTTAGCTGGCGACGTGAGTGTCCGTCCGTCCTTTATCGTAGGACCTTCCAGCTTAACACGGTTCTGCTCTCGGCTTCTCGTTTCTCCCCTCGGAATTGCGTCTGTCTCACGGTGGGAAGGTATGACATGCATTTAGGCATTCTTGTGTTAGTCTGTGGTATTCCATTTGCTCACTCGTTACTCGTATTACTTTGGTTAATTTAATGTCACGATCTATTCGGAGCTATGTGACATACTACTGGATTTGCTTATCATGTCAGGGTTTTCGTGGAAGGTGTTGGATTTGCCTGACACCTTACGTACCTTTCGCTCGTTCCCCAATGCGGCTTTCCCATTAATGTGCCGGCCAGGGTGGCCGAGCGGTTCTAGGCGCTTCAGTCTGGAACCGCGCGATCGCTACGATCGCAGGTTAGAATCCTGCCTCGGGCATGGATGTGTGTGATGTCCTTAGGTTAGTTAGGTTTAAGTAGTTCTAAGTTCTAGGGGACTGATGACCACAGCAGTTAAGTCCCATAGTGCTCAGAGCCATTTGAACCAACCCATTAATGTCGCCTGGGCGTTTACAGTTCACTCAAATGCTACGTGATCTGGCGTTCCTAGAGTGCCACTTTCGCAACCTAGTTGGCCTTTTTCCAATACTGCTTGACTGCACAACGTCTTACTTCAAGCGTGTAGACCCTTTTATCAGAAATTGTATCACACGATATGTAGAGCTGTAAATAAGCTGTGTAGCGGAGCATGTGGAAGATTTTGATCCTTAGTCTCTTAAAAATTACTTATTCTTTAGCATACGTTTGACTGCGTACCACTTCGTTTTTTTCTCATCGGCTTATTTTATTACTGTATCCTGTGTTCTGATGTATACAGAGTAAGAGGACAGAGAATAATCTACTTCTAGCCGATCCAGATGGTTTCCATTTCGCTTGATTTAAAGGACTGAAACATGAGCCGCGTCATTCCCTTCCCTGTGCTCTGGTGGTACTGATGATGGCGTGTCACCTTGTAAGGCTGTATGTTGTATGGCTGCGTAGCACGTGGGACATGCACGCGTTAATGTTGCAAGACGATAGATTCCCCCGAATGACGGCTTGTCACCGATGATCGGTCATCCTCGCAGGCGCAATCAATAACATGGTGGCCGACAGGCTGGCACTGACCCCGCATCTTCGGATGAGGGCAAACGCCAAAGCCTGCAGCGGCGCGTGTCCAGCCGTGTGAGGTAGAGCACAGCCACGGGCACTGCAACGTAATTCAGCAAGAGGGCTATGTCAAGATGTATAATGTGTCAACAGTGAATCTATGAAGACAACTTGTCCACAGTTGTACACTGGATTCCTTTCTTCAGTCTGTTCTTTTTTACGCTACTACTGTAACGCACCTAGGAGTACGTACCCAGAGCGACCGATAACGGAATGGGAATATAAAAAAAATGTAGGAAAGCAGATACCAGGCTCCTTCGGAAGAGTTGTAAGGAAATATAACTCTTCCACGAAGAGAAGTGATTTACAAAACATGAGTTTTACGGATTCTTGAGTATAGCTCATCTGTCTTGGACCCTTGGCACATTGCGTTAACAGCAGACACAGAAAAGATCCAACGAAGAGTGCGGCGTTTCGTCACAGAACCGTTTGATTTGAGAGAAAGAGTTATGAAAATGCTCAACAATTTTCAGTAGCAAACTCTAAAAGACAGGCATTGTGCAACGCTGACTGGTTTACTATTGAAATTCCGAGAGTATGCATTCTGGAAAGAATCTGGCAACATATTTCTTCCTCCCACTATCGTCTCGCGAAATGACCAAGAGTAAATACGAGAAATGGCTATTACGGTTTACTGATAGTCGTCCTTTCTATCTTTTTTCTCCCGAGAAGCGGAAGATAAATATGGGGTTTTTCTTTGCTCTAACTCCAGAATATGATACCGTTTGGCATGAAACTCCGGCTCGAATTAATCAGTGTCACTCCGTGTCGGAAACTAACCACTCTAATTGGCAACGTGCTGAACAACAGATACTTACAGGTGTTCTCAGAGAACTCTAAAATTAGTTCACAAAATAACTGATGGTATTCCACAAGGTTCTGTTTCGGCCACACTCCTTAATTTGTATACATACGACCTTCAAGAAACGAAGCACAGGAGATTTATTTACGCTGATAATGCCTTAATCGTTCAGGATCAAAGCTTTAGGGATGGTGAAGCTACACTAGCATGAGGCTTGAAGAGGTTAGGTGGGTAATTCTAACGTAACTCTCTCCGATAGAAGCCTCAAAAGGCTGTTTTATGTATCAATATTCCACCTACAGAATAAACAAGCAAACTGCAAATGTAACATCACATTTAGAAACCAGACTCACGAATACTGCAACAATCCAGAATACCTAACCGTACCTCCCTACAGGTCTTTTAGGTCTTTGACTTAGAAAATCCATCTCGGGAATACTGCAACTAAACTTAGAACTCGGAATTATATACTTCAGAAGTTGACAGGAACCTCCGGAGGAGTCATTGCAACAGTCCTCATATCAGCTAAAAGTAAATGTCGTGTGACGAGGGCCTCCCGTCGGGTAGACCGTTCGCCGGGTGCAAGTCTTTCGATTGGACGCCACTTCGGCGACTTGCGCGTCGATGGGGATGAAATGATGATGATTAGAACAACACAACACCCAGTCCCTGAGCGGAGAAAATCTCCGACCCAGCCGGGAATCGAACCCATAGGATCTACATTCGGTCGCGCTGACCACTCAGCTACCGGGGGCGAACCTCATATCAGCTATGGCTCTTTTATACTCAGTCGCCCACCTGGCTAAACAGTGCTGAAATAATTCACACAGCTCAATCGAGCAGTGCGCCTCGTCACAGGCTCTATTCGTCCTACAAACACGGGCTGGAAGTAGGCGGCGAGGTCAGTGGTACCAGAAATACCCTTCGCCACACACTGTAACATGACTTGCAGAGTGTAGCTGTATGTGAGCTCGATACTACAGGGTGACAATTATTGAGCTATATGGAAAAAACGTAAATAGTTACAAACTACGGCGTGCACACACTTTATTCAACATTTTAACGTCACTACAGATATTCGGATTTAGGTTATGAGATGTTAGATATGAATGCCATCATTGGCGATGAAGTGGCGCAGACGGAATAGTGAAATTCTGTATGACCCGCTGAAGAGTCGGAACACTGATGCTGTCGATGGCCTCCCGAATGACTGTTTTCAGCTCAGCAATGGTTTTGGGGTTATTTCTGTACACCTTGTCGTTAGTACAGCCCCGCAAAAAGGAGTCGCATGTGTTCAGATCCCGAAAATATGGCGGCCAATCGAGGCCCCTGCCAGTGTCCTCTGGGTGCCCCAGAGTCAGAATACGATCCCCAAAATGCTCCTCCAGGACATCAGGCACACTCCTGCTTCAATGGGATCGACCTCCGTCCTGCATGAACCACATATTGTCGAAATCAGGGTCACTTTGGATAATGGAGATGAAATCATCTTCCAAAATCTTCACGTACTGTTAGGTGATCACCCTGCCTTCAAGGAATATCCCACCGATTATTTCGTAACCAGACATTGTACACTACACAGTCACCCGTTGAGGGTGAAGAGATTTCTAGATCGCGAAATGCGAATTCTTGGTCTCCCAAATGTCCCAATTTTGTTTATTGACGAACCCATCCGAATGAAACTGGGCTTCGTTGCTAAGCCATGCATGGATGCGCATACTAATTTCCATCATGCCCAGTCGCCACCCGTGAGTCTGAACGTCCTAACGTGAACCGTTCAGAAGTTACGACGATTTTATTTTATATAGTTCAATAATTGTCACCCTGTAAGATGGAGAGACTACTCCATGACGCCTATGCTTGATGCACGTTGTCACAACAGCTGCCATGATAGGTCAGAATAATCGGTGAAATTAGTTCTGCTAATGAAACGAAACAAATTTTTACAAATATTACATAACGCAGTATAAGTTGTTTGTAGTGCACTGAATGTACTACCCGAAAGTTGCAGTACGAGCAATATTAACAGCTCTGAATGACCTTAAACGATATGTTGTACCTGCAGAAGGCCATCACAGTTTTATTATGTTGGAAGTAGTCTCTGCAGTTTAATAATGATGGTGTAGGTGGCGATAGTGTAGGAGATGGTATATAGGAGTATGGAGCAGATATCAGTGCGTGTCTCACGCATGTAGTTCCATGGGCTCAGCCGGAAAATGGACCAGTTAACAACACGGTACTGAATGTTGCCAAGGAGGTGGTTTGATTTTACAGATGTGCACTTTTGAACAGACTGGCTTTATTTTGGTTGTTATTACTATTTCATAATAAAGTTATTTGAAGGAAATAGGAGCGAACTGTAAGGGTAGAATATAATTAATCAGCTGTATCAGAACCAAATCACAAAAATAAACGTCAAGAAGTTAGAGGAACAGGCCAGAATTATGAAAGGAGTTAGACAAGGCTGTTTCCCATCTCCGTATGTATTTAATTTGTTGACGGAAGAAGCTGTTCGGATCATTAAGGAGAAGATAAAGGGAATAAATGCCAAGATGGAAGGATACATCGTGTTTGCAGACCCCGGAACAGAAATGAATGGAATGCTCGGAGGCCTTTCTGTCGCTCTTAAATTATGGAAATTAAAACTGAAAGCCAAAATAACTTTAGTACGGAAGAACGTAATTAAAACTAATGTAAAAATTTATCGGAATTGAACAGGTGAAAAAAATTCTCGGTGGGGTAATCAGAGGACAATAGTTGCTTAATGGAAGTACGGGATTGCATTGGCAAAACACGCATCCATAACTAGAAAAACATTTTAATCAGCAAACTTATGACTGGAGATGTCACAGCATTCTTTACAAAATCACTTGTGTGGAGTACACTGCTCGATGGAGGCGAAAGTTGAACCCTGGGTAAATTAGAAAGGGATCGACTTGAAGCTGTTGTGTGTATATGGCGAAAAATGACAAGAACGGGAAACCTCGAAATCGTAGGGGAAGTCAGCAAAGGGATTAGTAAAGGAAATTGAAAAGACTTACATAAAACGTATTGGACATGTAATCAGTTTCTTCATAAATACTCTTGAAGGGAAAGTACCTGGAAAGAAGAGGACGAGATAGGTTGAGGTAGTTACAAGACATCTAGAAGAGGATAGGTTGTGACAACCACATGGAACTCAACGTACAGCCAATGACAGAGTGGTCGCGTATACTTGATGCAATGAAGGTGATCATGTATAATAGAATTGGACAGCCTAAACTGGTTATTTCGAATGATTTTAGTGTTCAGAAAATTTAGTATGTCGTCGTCGTCAGAACTGTCTCCCATTTCTATCTCCTCGTGAATATAAGCTCGCAGACATTTGCAGATTTGCTGGTGGTGAAAACCCTTATTGGCAGTTAATATTTTACGAGTTAGTGGCATATCGCAATGTCGAAGCTGAATGCTATGTCAATGCCCTTTCCGTTCCACGCACCCCCGTCACCTCTTACGGCCAGCGCGTGTTCCCTTCCAGGCGAACGGCGCCCCGAGTGGCTGTCGCGAGGTGAATGGCTGTTGCAGCCTCCTCGCATACACACCAGTAAAACGCAACTAGAGCGGACTCGATACTTCACCACTTAATAAGCTTGCTCCGTACCATTAATGAGACTCGCGAGTCAGTATTTGGCATTTACCGCTCATCGCCAATAAATTTCATTCCTACAGAATTTATCGCATACATTACTTCAAGGTTCTGTCTGAACTTACGCAACGCAAGGAAGATCGGCTACAATATGCTGTCACAATGAAGCGGGATGTTCGCCGTTCGGAAAGTTCCGGACACATGGAAAACAGTGTGTCGGACCGAGGCTGGAACTGGGAACGTCGCCTTTGGCGGGCAACGCATTTACGCTCGACGCCATAACAGTCCTCGTAGCTTAAATTCTGTCAATGCTTCCGTCTCTTTTTCCAATACCGAAGCTTCTAGCTTGTAGGGTCATTAGTCTTTCCTGGAGAGTTTAATCGGCAAATGCGTTGCCTGTAGAAGGTGTTACCGATTTCTAATCCCTGTTAGACAGGAATTTCATACAGTATCGGTTGTACAGTTCATCTTCACCTTAAATAACTTTTAGTCCAGAAGCAAGATAAGAATGGACCATGCAAATACTTTTTAGCTATCAGGGGGACATTAACCATTACGATTGCCTTTCTCGTAACTTGTTCGTTACGAACATACGAAATCAGTACGTCTTTTTTAAATAATATCCTGCATTTCTTATTCGGTAATGCACTTCCTCTCCCCAAAACCTGTTGGAGCGCAGTGGTTAGCGCTCGGGACTCGCATTCAGGACGACTACGGTTCAAATCTGCGTCCAGCCATCCACATTTAGGTTTTCCGTGATTTTCCTAAATCGCTCGAGGCAAATGCCGGGATGGTTCCTTTGAAAAGGCACTTCCTATTTCCTTCCCCATCCTTTCCTAATCTTAGCTAATGAATTAATGACCTCGAGGTCGACATAACTTTAAACTCTAATGTTCCTTCCAAACCTTTTCAAAAATGTCAGTGAACCATTCGCGTAAACATGACCCCATAAGAAACGTAACACCAGACTGACTGACTGACTCTCCTGTGCCAACACACAGTACCAAGGCGAAAGTAAGTAGTCAGCTTTCCTGAGCTTTACAGCGAACAAATGCAAACAGGAGGAAAATGCACGATTCACTGACTTCTGTTAAAGATGTGTGTGAGTACAATGGAGGCCAACAAACAGAATGTGCAAATGCTACTAAACTGTGTAATGGAGCATAAAAAGGACTCCCTAGAAATTAAACAATGGATTTTTGTCTGGTCTTCCATAGCCAAACGAAGAGTGGGAAATAGACTAATGGGGTATCGAGTTGACCAGCGTGGTGTCTAGTTTTGCAGAAAAAGGTTTAATTCTTTAAAATAATAAAGGTAATTAACAAACTAGTGACTTAAGGGAAAATTGAAATACTTCGTGAAAGCGGCTGCTAGCTATGTGCAATGAAGTGCCAAAACAACTACTCTGCTTTCTCTTGAGCTATATACTGTTAATAACAAAATATCGGTCTATATTTATATATTTCAACTGTCTGAACAAAGCTTAAAAATAAGAAAGTGTCAAATGTTTCTTGAAAACATTTGTTGAATTAGAAATAGAGCAACATTCAACACGATTTTGAATGATAGTTGAAATCTCGTAAAGCAAACCTTTCAAAACTTTTTCAGATTTTTGCTGTTGGTTAAAAGCTGTTTTCTCACCTACTACAGGAAATATGTAAAAGCGATGACAATGAGTGGATTAATTTAGAACTTCATGTAGCTAGGTGACTCAATAGTTAAGTGACAAACTGAGGAACCAGAGACCTGGAGTTCGATGCCCAGTCAGTCCTAGAGTTGTTGTCACTAATCACTTCATTCGCCTCTGGCAATGTTTGTTAATGTGAAATATGCCGAGTTACGCTGGTTTGGAGTCCACACTGAACAGCAGATCGCCCTAAAACTGTCTCGGTAACTCAGTTCAAAGGTCAGAGGAATGAAAGGGCGTTCCATCACGAATGCGACCATGCTTACTAGACCACTGTGGTGTTCAAACAAGTCTTCAGGTTGACAGCAGCTTTATCTTTAGGGCCTTAGTGCTTCAGAATTGAGCAGAATTGCTTAGTTCCTTGGAAACTAGACTGATACGAAAATTAGATGGAGGAATTTCAACACCGGATATATTTTGGCTGTGTTTGGTTGTTGACAGTTTGGAAACTTGCAATCCGTGAAAAAAATAAGTATCTGGTTTACTTAGTCTTAACGCTCTTTTTGTTTTCAGGAAGCGTATCGAAGTTCTGGTTGGAAATCGACAAATTTAAAGAATTATTTTTCCATAAGTTACGCATGTTTGAGTACTCTCCCAGTTATTCCCCATTACTTTCATAAATGAAGACTTCAACCAAACTCAAAGCAAACTGAGGTTAGTGTATTCGACACAAGTAATAAAGAAGCCCAAAGGAAACTACATATGACTTTCTATGGAATCGAAGTACCACATTACTAAATTCCAATATAGCTTGGAATCACTCTGCATCGGTCCTTGACATCCAAACAACAGTGCTTAAAATTAATCTACTTCGCAAGGTTGCCAGAAGCAGCTGGGGTGCGGACGCCAATACTAAACGCTCTGCTGCACTCGTGCTTGGGTATTCTGCAGGAGAGTATAGCGCTCCTGTGCGGGGAAACATTGCCCACACACCAAAGATAGTTTGCAGCGTAACGAAACAATTAGAATTATCGCTGATACTGTCGGAGTCCACATTGTAATTCTGTCAGAGACAGCAAAGGACTTGGAAGAGCAGCTGAACGGAATGGACAGTGTCTTGAAAGGAGGATATAAGATGAACATCAACAAAAGCAAAACGAGGATAATGGAATGTAGTCGAATAAGTCGGGTGATGCTGAGGGAGTTGATTAGGAAATGAGACACTTATAGTAGTAAAGGAGTTTTGCTATTTGGGGAGCAAAATAACTGATGGTCGAAGTAGAGAGGATATAAAATGTAGACGGGCAATGGCAAGGAAAGCGTTTCTGAAGAAGAAAAATTTGTTAACATCGAGTATAGATTGAAGTGTCAGGAAGTCGTTTCTGTAAGTATTTGTATGGAGTGTAGCCATGTATGGAAGTGAAACGTGGACGATAAATAGTATAGACAAGAAGAGAATAGAAGCTTTCGAAATGTGGTGCTACAGAAGAATGCTGAAGATTAGATGGGTAGATCACATAACTAATGAGGAGGTATTGAATAAAATTGGGGAGAAGAGAAATTTGCGGCCCAAGAAGAAGGGATCGGTTGGTAGGACATGTTCTGAGACATCGAGGGATCACCAATTTAGTATTGGAGGGCAGCGTGGAGGGTAAAAATCATATAGGGAGACCAAGAGATATATACACTAAGCAGATTCAGAAGGATGTAGGGTGCAGTAGGTACTGGGAGATGAGATGCACAGGACAGAGTAGCATGGAGAGCTGCATCAAACCAGTCTCAGGACTGAAGACCACAACAGCGACAACTGTCAGATCTGCTGCGTCAGGAGCTGCCGGTCTTAGCTCTGCAAGAAGGGAGGCAACTAAGATAAACTTGCTCAAAGAAATTCTCTCCCTTGTTTGGTGCCCTACAAGAGCCAATAACTACTCTTCCGAAATCACGCAAACATGGGCTCATTGAGAAAGTATCGGTTCTTTTGACACGATCTGCAAATGGCGACAATGCTGGAACGAACATCCACCCGACAACGCTCACTTGGTTAAAGACTCCACAAAAAAGCTCGATTGGTTCGAAGTACCACGCCAAATATGGTCGAGGCTGAACAACTGTAGTTAGATGTGGCTCCACCATGAAGGTGTGGGTTTCCCGTCCATCTGTTGACTGCGACTGCGAAGCAGAAGAGCAAACAATAGATCATTGTTAAGGAGTGCCCAGTTAGAGCATTTGACGGTGATTTGAGGACTTTCAGTGACAAAGCGCTCTTGACTTTTTATCACATTTGGACATATCCATTTGACTGTAGATACTTTTGTGTTCTTGTAAAACCATACGATAAATAAATAATAAATTCAGTCTGAGTTTTTTAGGTACTGTCGTGTGACGCCGTTTCTCGTTAAGTCTCGAAAAAATATGGTACACCAAAGTACATGTTGTAGCTTCCTGTTCTCCCTGGTGCGTCAGACATAAAGTGTAGCTCATGTGATAATGGTTGTCAAATATAGTTAGTTTTCTTCGGGCAGGTACCACAGTTTACAAAATTTGGAAGTAACACAAGT